>NW_028225180.1:59948413-60634874 GCF_052327205.1 Somniosus microcephalus
TGTACTGCCCCCAATCTTCCGGTCTGGTGCTTTTTTTTGCCAGTTGATATGCCCTTTTTTTTGATTTTATGCTGTCCCTAATTTCCCTCGTTATCCACGGTTGAGTCACCTTTTATGTTTATTTTTATGCCAAACCGGTATAAACATGTTCTGGAATTCTTCCATTCTATCTTTGAATGCTTGCCATTGTCTCTCCACTGTCAACCCCCCCAGAAACACCACCCAATCAATCTTACCCAATTCCCGTCTCATACCCTCGTAATTCCCTTTATTTAAGTTCTGGACCTTAGTCTCTGATTCAATTTCCTCACTCTACATCTCGACTGAGAGCTCGATCATATTATGATCGCTCTGACCCAAGGGGCCTCGTACAAGAAGATTGCTGATAAGTCACTTCTCATTGCACAATACCCAGTCTAAAATGGCCTGATCTCGAGTCGGCTCCTCGACATATTGGTCCAGATAACCGTCCCGAAAACATTCCAGGAATTCCTCCTCTTCAGAATTTTTACTAATTTGGGTAGTCCAATCAATATGTAAATTAAAGTCACCCATGATGACAGCTGTGCTCTTAACGCACGCTTCTCTAATTTCCCTTTTTATGCCTTCCCTCACCTCCATATTACTATTTGGAGGCCTATATATCACACCCACTAACGTTTTCCTCCCCTTGCTATTTCTCATTTCTACCCATACAGATTCCGTTTCATCCGAGTTAATATCCTTCCTTTCCATTGCATTAATCCCCTCCTTTACCAGCAATGCTACCCCACCTCCCCTACCTTTTTGCCGATCCTTCCTAAATATTGTATATCCCTGGATGTTAAGTTCCCAGCCTTGCCCACCCTGCAGCCACGTTTCTGTAATCCCAATCAAATCATACTTGTTTACCTCTATTTCCACAACTAATTCATCCACCTTGTTCCTAATGCTTCTAGCATTAAGATACAAAGCCTTCAGGCTTGCTTTTTTCACACTCTCATTATGAATTAGTTTGGCCCTTTGTGTTTCTCTCCTTTGCTTATTGCTTCTCACCTTTCTACCTTCTATTTCTGACTTCATATGACTTCCCTCTTTTCCACTACCTAGGTTCCCATCCCCCTGCCAAATTAGTTTAAATCCTCCCGAACCGACCTAGAAAATATTACCCCGAGGACATCGGCTCCCTCACAGTTCAGGTGTAGACCGTCCCCTTGGTACAGGTCACTCCTCCCCAAGAACTGGTTCCAATGCCTCAAGAATTTAAATCCCTCTCCCTTGCACCAGTGCTCAAGCCACGTATTTAGCTTATCTATCTTACTCTCTATAAACTTATTAGCTCGTGGCACTGGTAGCAATCCAGAGATTACTACCTTTGAGGTCCTACTTTTCAATTTAGCTCCTAACTCCCTAAATTCAGCTTGTAGGACCTCCTCCCTCTTTTTACCTACATCGTTGGTACCTACATGTACCACGACAACTGGCTGATCCCCCTCCCCCTTCAGAATGCTATGCACCCGCTCCGAGACATCCTTGACCCTTGCACCAGGGAGGCAACATACCATCTTGGAGTCTCGGTCTCGGCCACAGAAACTCCTATCTATCCCCCTTACAATTGAATCCCCTATCACTATAGCCCTATCCCTCTTTTTCCCGCCCTTCTGTGCAGCAGAGCCAGTCATGGTGCCCTGAACCTGGCTGCTGGTGCCTTCCCCTGATAAGTCATCTCCCCCAACAGTACCCAAAACGGTAAACCTGTTTTGGAGGGAGATGACCGCAGGTGACTCCTGCACTACCTTCCTGCCTTTACCCTGCCTTTTGGTCACCCATTTACTGTCTGAGCTAGCCTTTACCTGCGGTGTGACCAACTCACTGAATGTGCTATCCACAACATCCTCAGCATCGCGTATGCTCCAGAGTGAGTCCATTCGCAGCTCCAGCGCCGCCATGCGGTCCGCTAGGAGCTGCAGCTGGACACACTTCCTGCACACATAGTTGTCAGGGACAGTGTCCCTGATTTCCCACATGGCACAGGAGGAGCATGACACGGGTCTGAGCTGCCCTTCCATGACTTAACCCTTACAATACCTTTTTATTTACTACGATTTAGCTTAATTATTGAATTCTACTTAGAATAAGTTTGTGAAAGTACTCACCAACCAGTCACCTACCTGTTTTCTGGTGTTGTATTTTCACTGCCGCCTCCTGTCCTGGAACCTTTTCCACCTAGGTTAGGCTCCTGAAATAAAATAAATTGAACCTACCTTTTCAACTTCCCCTAACCCCTAAAAGGTTAGAGGAGGTGGAAGGGTGGGAGACACTACACTGTAGTGTTTCGGGTTTAGCAACAGCTCCACCTATATAAGAGTTACTGGCCTCCTGCTCTCCCGACTGCACCAGCTGCTCCCTGGTGACGTCACACACTGATTACTATTTACCCCTCTCCTCTGCTGTTGATTTGGTACGCCTCGCAACTGCCGCCGGTTTTTAAGCCGGGCTCCTCCTCGCTGCTCTCTGCTGCTCCGAGTGGTCGGGCCTCGCAACTGCCGCCGGTTTTTAAGCCGGGCTCCTCCTCGCTGCTCTCTGCTGCTCCGAGTGGTCGGGCCTCGCAACTGCCGCTGGTTTTTAAGCCGGGCTCCTCCTCGCTGCTCTCTGCTGCTCCGAGTGGTCGGGCCTCGCAATTGCCGCCGGTTTTTAAGCCGGGCTCCTCCTCGCTGCTCTCTGCTGCTCCGAGTGGTCGGGCCTCGCAACTGCTGCCCGTTTATAAGCCGGGCTCCTCCTCGCTGCTCTCTGCTGCTCCGAGTGGTCGGGCCTCGCAACTGCCGCCGGTTTTTAAGCCCGGCTCCTCCTCGCTGCTCTCTGCTGCTCCGAGTGGTCGGGCCTCGCAACTGCCGCCGGTTTTTAAGCCGGGCTCCTCCTCGCTGCTCTCTGCTGCTCCGAGTGGTCGGGCCTCGCAACTGCCGCCGGTTTTTAAGCCGGGCTCCTCCTCGCTGCTCTCTGCTGCTCCGAGTGGTCGGGCCTCGCAACTGCCGCCGGTTTTAAGCCGGGCTCCTCCTCGCTGCTCTCTGCTGCTCCGAGAGAGGGGTTAGCAAAGCATATGGGACCTTGGGCTTCATAAATAGAGGCATTGAGTACAAAATTAGAGAAGTTATGCTGAAACTTTATAATGCGCTGGTTAGGCCACAACTGGAGTATTGCGTCCAGTTCTGGACACCACACATTAGGAAGGGTGTGAAGGTACTTGAGACGGTGCAGAGGAGATTTACCAGAATGGTTGCGAGTATGGGGGATCTTAGCTACAAGGACAGTTTGGAGAAGATGGATTTGTTTTCATTCGAGCAAAGGAGGTTGAGGGGTGATTTGATAGATGTGTACAAGATTATGGTAGAGGTGTGCAAGATTATGACGGGTTTGGATAGGCTACACAGGACAAGGCTGTTTCCACTATTTGATGGTACAAGAACTAGGGGGCACAGATTGAAGGTTTTGAGCAAGAGATACAGGGGCGATGTGAGGAAAAACATTTTTACACAGCGGATGGTGACGGCCTGGAAATCACTGTCAATGGAAGTGATGGAGGCGGAGACTCTCAATATGTTCAAGGGGATATGTTCAATAGGCACTTGAGGGAAATAAACTTGCAGGGCTATGGGGATAGAGCGGGGGAATGGGACTGACTGGATTGCTCTACCGAGTGCTGGCATGGGCTCGATGGGCCGAATGGCCTCCTGCTGTTCCATAATGTCTCTATGGGCTCGATTCGGCTGGGCCAAGGAGGCGGGATTGGATGCGTGTGGGGTGGTAAAATCGCAAGAAATGTCGGGCGAGCCCAATCCCACCTCCATCCCGTCTCTGAGCAATTTTCTCAAATGCGTGGTTTCTGACCCCATTTCCATCCATCCTCCAAGAGGCGGGATACGCCCTTAACAACCAGTTAGTGCTTCTAGAATCCCATTTTGAGAGGCCTTTCTGATTTTCCCAATTTTCCCACGTTCTGCACGTCTTCTCTGGAACACGCCAGTGAATCCTGATGTCCTCACAAGTGAACTGCTTACTAACAGCTGCAGCTCCACCATTAAAAATGAGTTTTCAGCAATCATCATTTGCAGGTGTCAGAACTTTGTTGCCTCAGGTCTGGGGGAACTTTTAGCAGTCATACGCATTGTTGTGGAAGTTTGGAGCCTGATACCCATGTCCAGTGTGACCTCCTGGGAAACCCCTCTCACCACCTTGACTGAGCACTTCCTCAACTGAGGCATATTCCAGAAGAATGGCAACCATTTATTTCCTTTCCTCCTGGACATCAGATTCAGACGAAGACCAGCCGTGGTAGCAGCAGAACCATGAACAACAGCAGCACCAACAGCAGCAGCAACATCAGGAGCACCAAGCTGCTGCTCACCCTCCTGAAGCTGCACAGGCCAGAAGGCACCAGCGCGCGACCATATTGCTGCCCAGGATGCAAGGAATGCACTAATGTCAGCCAGTTTTGCTTAGTCTGCACAATCAAACACTTTTGCCTTGCGCTTTCTTATCAGACCATATACAATGGCCAAGGACCTGCGGATTCATATCACTCTGACCACCATACTGACAATTGCAAGTCGCACTAAGCCCTCAATGTGGAAGCCGCATTAGCGAGATGACACACGCCACAACTGCAACAGTTTGCCATCATAATTTTATTATGACAATAAGCAACTGATGGCTTTTCAAAATTAAACACAACATTACACCCAAGTGACTACCCTTGTGACCACTTGTGCATTATCTTCCTCTTACATGTGCTCCTACGTGGTGCTTCCCCTGTGGCTTCAGCAGATGTGGAGACCCTTTGCTCACTGTCTTGCTGCTCCTGTCTCAACACATTTGGTGGGCGTCCTCCGGAATTGCGAACCTGTGAGGGCTCGGCAACAGTCTGCTTCTCCTGAGGCCGTGCAGTGGTTGAGACGCCGATCTAAGTTGGGTGGGGACTCTGGTGGGGCTCTGACCGAGGGCTCTACAGTTGAATGTTCATGTGAGCGATTGGAGAGGAGCCCCCACTTTCTTGCTGTAAGCCACCAACATCCCTCTCATGGGTCAGCCTCACTTCAGAGCTCGTAAGTGGCTGGACAGAACCTTGCTGCACTGCAGGGGGGCCATGTGGACCCTTTTCTGCACTAGAAGTGCTATGCCAGAGGACTTGCATGACGGTCTAATGATAAGGGGTAGGCCTTGTAGGACAGAAATGAGGAGGAATGTCTTCACCCAGAGAGTGGTGAACCTGTGGAATTCTCTACGACAGAAGGCAGTTGAGGCCAATTCATTAAATATATTCAAGAAGGAGCTGGATATATATCTTAAGGCTAAAGGAATCAAGGGGTATGGGGAGAAAGCAGGGACCGGGTACTGAACTTGGATGATCAGCCATGAACACATTGAATGGTGGAGCAGGCTAGAGGGGCCGAATGGCCTACTGCTGCTCCTATCTTCTGTGTTTCTATGTTTCTAAGGTCTGGTTTGTTTGCTGAATAGCTGACCATCGCTCCTCCAGAGGTGTGAGTCTATGCTGAACAATTACCCTGTTTTCCATACACTGGTGACTACGCTCCTCCATGGACATAGCCATCCTCTCCTCTACCGTAGCCATTCTCTCCTCTGCGGTAGCCAGCGTTACCTTGGAGGTAGCCATCCTTTCCAAGGAGGTTGTCATCCTTTCCATGGTGACGCGTTCATGTGCCAACGCCTCCACAAATGCTCTAGTCATGTTAGCGATGGACTCCTCCATTCGCTCCACACTCACAGCGATGCTGGAGCCAAAACCTGCCAGAGACTCCTGCACCTGTTCCTGGAGTTCCAGCACCACTCTCCTTCTGGATGGACCCGGTGGCACAGGGTCTACATGCAGCGGAGCCGATCTGGGAGCATCCACTCCGCAGCGATGATGACTCTTCACTGCTGTTCCTGTTTCCACCATCTGCTGATGCTCAATTGTGAGCTGTGGTACACCAGGTGACAACTCTACTCTATTTTCCGGAGGTCCCAATGAGGTGTGAGTGTCTGCGCTGGTGCAGGGTGCGCTTACTTCTACTGACGGAGTGCCCTCAGATGTTGCAGCTTCTTCGGAGGAGCCTGGAAGCTCAGGCTCTTCCTCCTGGACAGTGGGGATGGGGGCTATCGATGGTCCTGTGGGGGAGTAAAGGAAAGAGTTAGAGGTGTGAGGTCAATTTTGCATGCACATTGAATTGTGCAGATGATCATAAGTCAATCTGGTAGAGAATCAGAATCATTATCAATCACTCATGCAATGTCAATGAGAGAGATGCCATACTATTCTGTCACCAGCTTGCTGTGATGCGCCCACCTGTCCGTGCCCCACTTCGACATCCTCCTCAATCCCAGCAATTTCCAGGCCGCCTGCTCCGAGGAGGTGAGCTGGGCTACTGAAGGTGGCCCTCCTCCTGTCCTCGCTCTTTCCCTCTTATTGTGTGCACTATTTTCCTGCAACGACCGACAGAAGTGGAGTTTGAGTGAGAATGAAGGAGTGAGTGTAGAGTATCCATTGCATAGATGCTTATAAGGAGACAAAGGACCCTCCCTGTGTGTTGTAAATCGTTGTCATTGCGTCACAGTGATAGGGAGTGTGAGGGCTGCTTGGTCGAATAGTTATCTGAATGTAACCATAGAGAGAGAGGGAATTGGTAAGGGTGCAGGGATGTCAGTGTTAAGTGGGTGTGGAGGAAGAGGTTGGCAAAGCAGAGTGCTGGTGAGGATGAGATTGAGGTTGATGGGAAAATCATACTCACATTTCCTATAGGGAGGTCATGAAACCTCTTCCTGCACTGCAGCCATGTTCTGTGGCACATAGAGATGGCATTGACCTCCTGGGCCACTTGCAGCCACACAGCTGTAGTCTGTTGTGGTGGCTTTTTTCTCCCTGAGGAAGGGAAGAGCACCACCTTATTGGATCTTGCTCCCTGCACCAGAGCTTGGAGGGAGGGCTCATCAAAGCGAGGTGCACACTTTTGCTTGCTGGTGGACAAATTCGGTAAATGATGTACTTCATACAATGCCCAAAACGTTTGCAGTCTCCACAAGAAGCAAGGCTGCTTGCATGCCTTAAATGAAGCTGCACTGATTGTGGTAAACCACTTTTGTCGTTCACTATCGTTACACTATAGTTATCACTGTTATATCGTTACTCTATGGTTATCACTGTTCACACTGTTGTACCACTATACGAGGTCGCCTCTTGTCCCGCTGTTATACCTGGTCTGACCACTGCTGACTCCGCCCATGGCTCCACCTACCTGCCCAGGTATAAAGGTGGTCGACTGGCTGGTATTCCTCCTTGTTGGATCCGATCACCCACGAGGGTGGGCTCTGTTATTTAGCCAATAAAAACCTATAGTTACTTTCTTAACTCGTCGCTTTTCATTGGAGGAATTGATAGGTATATCAATTTTATTGCCTAAATTTTAAAATGCCGACACTTGAGCAGTCAAACGACCAGTCAAACGACCAGCCAAGCGACCAGCCAGACGCCCAGCTTCAACAGCCACAGCAGCCAGCCTGGCTGCGAGCCCTCCGACCACCGTACCTGGATCTAAACCCACAGGCAGCAAACTCAGCCCTCGACTTCGAACACTGGCTGAGCTGTTTCGAATCCTACCTGGGAGAATCCGGCGTGCCTCAGAAATCCATGCTAAGAGTTCTGGCCGCCCAAGTGAGCCCTAAAGTATTCGCACTCATCCGGGACCTTAAAACATATGAAGCTGCCATCAACCTTGTGCTGTCTCTCCCTCTAACTTAACCTTACTGTATGTACATAACCTACTTAAATATGTATAACTTACCTGTTAGGGCCGTTGCCCCTTTAACTCACCGTTTAGGGCCATTGCCCCTTTAAGACGCGCCTTAGCGTGCTGACGTCACGTCACTTACAACGTAGCGTGCTGACGTCACGGCACGTACGACGTGACGTGCGTGAGGCGGCTGCTGGCCCGACTCGGCCTTCCAGAAAGGCTGCCGGCACAGCCCGGCCTAGCGTCTTCGGCCGCATCTACCAGCCGCCGGGAGCGACGCGATCTTTCGCTCTCGCGGCAAGCATCGGCTCAGCCTGGCCTCCAGCTCCCGCTCCCGACTTCAGCCTCCACGGCCAGAAACGCGACCACGCGCATCACGTGACGCCCCAAGCGCGGACAACGCTACCGAGCGTGATGAGGTCATCACGCTCCCCACAGGACTGCTACGTAGTCCTCGTGGAGTCCTCGCTGGGACTCAGACCTACACCACGGTGCTCCTTCAGCAGCACAGGCTCCGGGCAGTTGTATTGTCCCCATGCTTGAGTCTTGGAAATTGTTTGTCTGTAAGTATTTTAGAATGCTATGGATGATTAGTGTGCACTGCATGTTGTAGAAAATGTTTAGTTGTAACTTTTCTCTGTCTAGCTGATTAACTAGTAGCTGTATTTTGATACACTATGTACAGGGCTAATTTAAAGAGAATGCCTCCCAGTTTACTAAATGTACTGTGTTCCTCAGGCGTAACTAAATCTGTGTATACATATCAGTTATGCGCTTGTATACTAATGTGTGCTTCCATTTCTGTGTTGTATTTCAGTTTTACAATTAGAATCGTTCAGTAAAGCGTTACAAGAAAAGTCAAGCCTTGTGATTTTATTGGAAGATATCGAGTTGTTCGCTATCTGTCTAGCTCTGCATAGAAATGCGTTGCGAGGGCAGAACAGTAAAAAGACAGCAGCACAGCGGGCTCAAGCGCAGGAAGATACCACTCAGCTACCATGAGTCTACGCTCAGGAAAACAATATACTCTAGAGGAAGTCGACCAGCCAATCGAGAAGAATGAGCCTCTCCCCGCAAACGAGGCCAAGTCACAGTCCTCTAAAGCAGCCTCTAGAACATCTCGGCGGTCCAGCAGACCGTCGTCACCGACAGCTCTCCCAGCAAACGACGCCAAGTCACAGTTCTCTAAAGTATCCTCTAGAACATCTCGGCGGTCCAGCAGACCGTCGTCACCGACAGCCCTCCCAGCAAACGACGCCAAGTCACAGTTCTCTAAAGTATCCTCTAGGTCATCTCGGCGGTCCAGCAGACCATCGTCATCGACAGCTTCTACAGCCGCCAAAGCACGTGCCAAGGCAAAGGCCACCCAAGCGCAATTGTCCTTCGCTGAAAAAGAAGCTGACCTCATGAAGCAGAGAGCCGACCTCGACGCTAGTGTGATGAAGCAGAGAGCTGACCTCGAAGCTAGTGCGATGAAGCAGAGAGCTGACCTCGAAGCTAGTGCGACGAAGCAGAGAGCTGACCTCGAAGCTAGTACGATGAAGCAGAAAGCCGACCTTGTAAAGCAGAGAGCTGATATCGCTGCCATTCTCCACATTCTCCAAAGCCAGAGAGCTGCCGCTGCCGCTAAAGCCGAAGCCGCAGCTTATGAAGAAGATGAGGAGAGCGAACGCGGGGAGCCCAGCCAGGAAACATATGACCTGGAACAGCCCCTCAGTCCAGTGCAACGTACAAATGAGTATGTCCAACAACACTCCAAAGTGTTCTCAAAGGAAACATTCAGGTATCTCGACGTAGAACTAGCTACTCACCCCAGCAACAAACGGCCTGTTTTCGGAGACACTGAGCTCAAAAGAGAAGAAACGAGTAAGACTCACCTGCAGAGACCTCCACAACACTCGGCCAATCCAGCTAAGCAGTCCTCGCCCGAGCCGCAAGGCGCACAAGACTTCGCCAGGTACCTTACTCGCCGAGAATTGTTAAGTTCAGGCCTCCTAGAATTCGATGACCGTCCTGAAAATTATTGGTCATGGAGAGCATCCTTCCTGAGTACCACCAAGGACTTGAATCTGTCAGCCAGAGAAGAACTAGACTTGATGACAAAGTGGCTCGGAGCCGAGTCGTCAAGGCAGGCGAAGAGAATTCGCTCAGCGCACGTCCTCAATCCCACAGCAGGCCTCCACCTGGTTTGGCAACGTCTCAACGACTGTTATGGGACACCAGAAGTCATCGAACACGCACTGCTCAAGAAGCTTGAGGACTTCCCGAAGCTAACCAACAAGGATAATGTCGAGCTCAGAGAACTGGGCGACATTCTCCTCGAACTGGAGTGTGCCAAGGGAGAAGGTTACCTGACCGGCCTCTCGTATTTGGATACGGCTCGCGGGGTAAACCCAATAGTGGAAAAGCTCCCCCACAATCTGCAAGAGAAATGGATAGCTAAGGGATCCAAGTACAAGGAGGAAAATGGAGTGGCATTTCCCCCCTTCTCTCTCTTCTCCAGGTTTGTCCAACAACAGGCAAGGGTGAGGAATGATCCAAGTTTCGCTTTCTCCACCTCCAGCAGTTACGCTCCTTCGAGAACAGAGAAACCCACAAAGGACAGCAACAAAGCCTCTGTGAGTGTGCACAAAACAGAGGTTCCAGCCGAACCCTCAGTCAACCAATCCAGTTCTGCTGGGAATGAAGTGGATGACCCAGATCGTCAGTGTCCTATACACAAGAAGCCCCACCCACTCAAAAAGTGTCAAAGCTTTAGAGACAAGCCCATTGATGAGCGCACGTCATACCTGAAAGAGAACCGCATCTGCTTCAGGTGTTGTGGGTCGACTACGCACATGGCAAAGGACTGCAAGGCGACAATCAAGTGCCTTGAGTGCAACAGCGAAAAACACATAGCAGCCCTGCATCCAGGTCCTCCTCCGTCAACCACCGAGAGCGCCGCGGTTGACAAAGAGGATAGCGGGGAGCAAAGCGAAAGCACATCTTCAGTCACCTCCAAGTGTACAGAGGTTTGCGGAAATGCAAGCAGCCCACGCTCATGCTCCAAAATCTGCTTGGTTAAAGCATATCCTGCAGGGAGAAAGGAGAAGGCAATCAAAATGTATGCAGTGCTCGATGAGCAAAGCAACAAGTCCCCGGCGAAGACGGAATTCTTCAATCTCTTCGACGTCAAGGCCAGCACCGCTCCGTACACGCTAAAAACCTGTGCAGGGACAACAGATACTACGGGTAGGAGAGTCGGGAACTTCGTGATCGAGTCCATGGATGGGAAACTACAGCTTCCCCTCCCCACCTTGATTGAGTGCGACATGATGCCAGAGGACAGGACGGAAATCCCCTCCCCAGAGGTCGCACGCCATCAGCCCCACCTACAGCCAATTGCCAATAAGATTCCAGCTGTGGACCCGGACGCTCCAATCCTCCTACTCTTGGGAAGAGACATCTTAAGGGTGCACAAGGTACGTGAGCACATCAACGGGCCCCACGATGCTCCCTATGCGCAGCGGCTTGACTTGGGATGGGTCCTCGTGGGTGGAGTTTGCCTGGGAACAGTCCACAAACCAGCGGATGTCAGCGTCTATAAAGCAAACGTGTCGTGCAACGGTCGCACATCCTGTCTCAGCCCATGCCCAAACAGGATCCAGGCAAAGGAGGACTACGACGACATGACGCAGCATCATAGGTCAACCTCCTCTGCCTGTGAGGAAGAGGCAGGCCCCACTGTGAGCACAGATGGCCTAGGATGCTCAGTGCTTGAAAGGTCCAAGGACGATAGACACAGCTGGGCGGCACCCCTGCCGTTTCGCCCTCCTGGATGCCGTCTTCCGAGTAGCGGGGAGCAGGCTGCGGGGCGCCTCTGCTCGCTCAGGAGAACCCTGGTGCCGGGGTCCACCGACCCAGACACGCCTGCAGTCCCCACCCCAGCGATGCTCCTGACTCAAAAGATGAGTGCTATTTCAGCTCCCTCTGGAAACTTCGACATGGCCGAGCTGCACAGGAAGCAGTGGAAGCAAGTACAGTGTCGTGCAGACACTTCTTGGAAGAGATGGGGAGGAGAGTATTCGCCCACCCTACAGAGCCGTAGGAAATGGACAGAAGACAAGCCGAATGTCAAAGTGAGAGATGTCGTCTTGCTGAAAGACAGCCAAGCACACAAACGAACGGTCAGTGGGACTAGCCGTCAAAACTCTGCCGAGCAGGGACAAGAGGGTCCGCAAGGTGGAGGTGAAGACCGTGAAGGAAGAGACTGTCAAGGTGTTTCCGAGGCCAGTCTCAGAGATCGTAGTCCTCCTTTCCGAAGAAATCTAGAGAACGGACTCTGAGCGTGTGGCAGCCAAAGGACGTTTTCTCCAGGTTATTTTGTATCTGTAGTGGTACAAATGGAATTGTACCAAGCGGGGAGTGTGCTGTCTCTCCCTCTAACTTAACCTTACTGTATGTACATAACCTACTTAAATATGTATAACTTACCTGTTAGGGCCGTTGCCCCTTTAACTCACCGTTTAGGGCCATTGCCCCTTTAAGACGCGCCTTAGCGTGCTGACGTCACGTCACGTACAACGTAGCGTGCTGACGTCACGGCACGTACGACGTGACGTGCGTGAGGCGGCTGCTGGCCCGACTCGGCCTTCCAGAAAGGCTGCCGGCACAGCCCGGCCTAGCGTCTTCGGCCGCATCTACCAGCCGCCGGGAGCGACGCGATCTTTCGCTCTCGCGGCAAGCATCGGCTCAGCCTGGCCTCCAGCTCCCGCTCCCGACTTCAGCCTCCACGGCCAGAAACGCGACCACGCGCATCACGTGACGCCCCAAGCGCGGACAACGCTACCGAGCGTGATGAGGTCATCACGCTCCCCACAGGACTGCTACGTAGTCCTCGTGGAGTCCTCGCTGGGACTCAGACCTACACCACGGTGCTCCTTCAGCAGCACAGGCTCCGGGCAGTTGTATTGTCCCCATGCTTGAGTCTTGGAAATTGTTTGTCTGTAAGTATTTTAGAATGCTATGGATGATTAGTGTGCACTGCATGTTGTAGAAAATGTTTAGTTGTAACTTTTCTCTGTCTAGCTGATTAACTAGTAGCTGTATTTTGATACACTATGTACAGGGCTAATTTAAAGAGAATGCCTCCCAGTTTACTAAATGTACTGTGTTCCTCAGGCGTAACTAAATCTGTGTATACATATCAGTTATGCGCTTGTATACTAATGTGTGCTTCCATTTCTGTGTTGTATTTCAGTTTTACAATTAGAATCGTTCAGTAAAGCGTTACAAGAAAAGTCAAGCCTTGTGATTTTATTGGAAGATATCGAGTTGTTCGCTATCTGTCTAGCTCTGCATAGAAACGCGTTGCGAGGGCAGAACAAACCTGCTGAAACAGCACGGTAAACTCCATGTATGCCAGACACCTCCTAAGATCCCGCCCGCAACAGCCAGGAGTGTTGGTAGATGAATTTTTACGTGCGCTACAAGCACTCGGCAGGGACTGTGACTTTAAAGCGGTATCAGCGGCACAAAATACTGAAGATAATGTCCGTGATGCCTTCGTGAAAGGCCTGCGGTCCGACTACGCACGGCAAAGACTTCTTGAAGCAAAGGACCTTGACCTGAACACAGCTGCAGCCCTCGCTCGCTCCCTAGAAGTGGCCCAATGGGACCTCGAGGCCTACTCCAGGTACAGTAATTTGCGACCCTGGGACTCGGGACCGACCCCGACCGCGATACCCCTCGCAGCGCCGCCCCTGGGACCTACTAGCAAGAGGTATCGCTGCAAGCAGGACCACCAGCTACAACCCTCGAGGGAACGGACAGGTGGAAAGAGAGAACGCGACTGTATGGAAGGCCGTCCTCTTAGCCTTAAAGTCTAAGGGCCTCCCAACCTCCCGCTGGCAGGAAGTCCTCCCGGCAGCACTGCATTCCATCTGGTCACTACTTTGTACTGCCATTAACGCCACCCCCCATGAACGGATGTTTGTTTTCCCCAGGAAGTCGACTACGGGAACCACACTACCAACCTGGCTGACCTCTCTGGGGCCCGTCCTGCTGCGAAAGCACGTGAGGGCCCATAAAACGGACCCCCTGGTCGAGAGGGCGAACCTCCTGCACGCCAACCCTCAGTACGCCTATGTGGCATATCCAGACGGTCGGGAGGACACAGTCTCCTTGCGAGACCTCGCACCCTCGGGCATTCCGGAGACACCACCTTCACCCCCCCACCCCCCCCGATTCCAGCTCAGGTAGAGGGCATGCCGGAACCCCACGAGACCTCGCCGACCACGCAGACACCAGCATCACCACCAGAGAATGCAACACCGCCGCTGCGACGATCGGAAAGGCTTATGAGGCCTCCGGACAGACTGACATACCAGAACTGGTAGTACACATCACCCCGCCGGACTCAAATCTAAACAAGGGGTGAATGTGGTAAACCACTTTTGTCGTTCACTATCGTTACACTATAGTTATCAGTGTTATATCGTTACTCTATGGTTATCACTGTTCACACGGTTGTATCACTATACGAGGTCGCCTCTTGTCACGCTGTTATACCTGGGCTGACCACTGCTAACTCCGCCCATGGCTCCACCTACCTGCCCAGGTATAAAGGTGGTTGACTGGCTGGTATTCCTCCTTGTTGGATCCGATCACCCACGAGGGTGGGCTCTGTTATTTAGCCAATAAAAACCTATAGTTACTTTCTTAACTCGTCGCTTTTCATTGGATGAATTGATAGGTATATCACTGATGACGTAATCGGGGGCAACATTCAGGATGCAAAAATTAATTGGGCCAAGGGTTCCCACACACTGGAAGTCAAGTGCCCAATTAGGGGAAAATCGCACTTTTTCCCACATCACATCGGAGTCGGGGTCCTGACATGAAAACCACCTGACACGCCCCAGCTCGACCCCAATGGCAAAATCGAGCCCTGTGTCTCCTGTCGGTCAGCCCATTTCCTAACTAGGACAATAATGTGCCTTCACTTCCACGAGCTTCAACATCAGCTAACAGAACCTTATGGGGGACTTTATCAAATGTCTGTTGCTCCATGTCTACTAGCTTATAATGATTTCTGAACTGGGACTTGCAAAGCTCTTAGCTCCTCAACAGTTAATGCCTTCCCATTATATATAAAATACTCCGAACTGGATGGTGCCAAAATTGCGCAGAGTGAATTCGATTTTAACATAATGTTGCCAGCTCATTCTATCTGTCTCTGTCCATTTGGTAACATCCTGTTTTAATTTGCACTACTACAGTGCCTGTGAACTTACTGCGATCTTCAAACTAAGATCGACAGCACTCTATTGCTCCATCCAAGTCAATAATAAATATGGCGAAAAGTTGAAGATCCAATACAGATATCTGGGAGACCGCACTTCTCATGTCATTCGCCGCTGCTAAAGAGCGTCTCGTTTGACGGAGGGAGAATATTTCAGAAGTGAAGCCGGTTTGAGGCAGGCAGTCTGGGTGTGTGAGATAAATGCGTTGAACAGCCTGGATTACTGGAGAAGCAAATTGGATTAGTGGAGGGGGCAATGAAACATGGTTACCAATGGATGTCATTTTGTGAGCTTTCTTAAAGACGATCCCAGATAGTTCAGTCGGTCCAGATTACAAGTTCCTGTAAGGGCGCTGCTTTTAAATCGAGAGTCCCATTTCCACATTCGTGCTCTGGTCAATTAACAATGAGAATATTAACAGCAGTAGGCCATTTAACCCTTCGAGCCTTTCTTGCTTTCAATGAATCTGTGACCGAACTCCGTTTGCATCCATTTGCTCCAAATCCCCTAATACCTTTGGTTAACATAAATCTATCAATCTCAGGTTTAAACTTAACAACTGTCCCAGCATTAACTGCTGCTAACGGAAGTGAGTTGGAAATTTTGACCACCCATTGCATGTACAAGTTTTTCCTAACTTCACCCCTGAAAAGCTTGGATCTAATGCTTCGGCTACGTCCCCTAGCCCTAGACTCGCCAATCATCGGAAATAGCTGCTTTCTATCTAACCCTCCATTCCCTTTAATATCGTGAGTACTTCACCAAATGACCGCTTAAGCTTCTTAATCACAGGGAATAAAACCCTAGTTTGCGCAATCTCTCTTTGTAATATGTATCGTTCTGTTAAATCTATGCTTCACTCTTTAAGGCTAATACTACGTTCCTAAGGTGTGGTGCCCAGAACTGAACACAGTGATCCATGTGTCGTGTGACCAGTGCTATGTATAGCTGTAGCATAGTTTCTCCCACTTGTGTTGCAGTCCTATAGTTATAAATACCTACATACAATTAGAATTTTGGATTCTTTTCTTCACTGTCCATGACAATGTAATGATAAATATACATGGACCCTTAAATCTCTTTGGACATCCACTAGATCCAGCTTTTCACCATTTAGAGAGTATTCTGATCTCTCCTTTTTAGATCCTAAGTGGATGAAGTCGCACTTGCTTTATTAAATCAATTTGCCACACTTTAGCCCAATTACTTAATCTATTAATATCTGCTTTATTTCATGTTTACAGCTACTCTTCTTTTAATGCCGCCTAGCTTTGTGTCATCCTCAAACTTGGATATGTGTCTCTTAATCGCATCATCTAAGTCGAAAATAAAAACAGTGAATAGTTGAGACCCCAAAATAGATCCTTGAGGGGCATCAGTAGTCATAGCCTGCCAATTAAAGTGCCTGCCCATTATCCGTACACTGTGTCTCCTGTCGCTCAACCCATTCCCTAACCAGGATAAAAATGTGCCTTCACTTCCACAAGCTTCAACATCAGCTAACAGTCCCTTATGAGGGACTTTATCAAATGTCTGTTGCTCCATGTCTACTAGCTTATAATGATTTCTTAACTGGGACATGCAAAGCTCTTTGCTCCACAACAGTCAATGGCTTCCTGTTATATTGAAAATACTACGAACTGGATGGTGTCACACTTGAGCACAGTGAATTCGATTTTGACATAATTTTGCCAGCTTGCTTTATCTGTCTCTGCCCATTCGGTTACGTCCTACTCCCATTTGCACTTGTGCAGTGCCTCCGAACTTAGTGCGATCTTCAAACTTGCATTTGCAGCGCTCTATTGCTCCATTCAAGTCAATAAAAAATATGGTGAAAATTTGAACTTTCAATACAGATATCTGGGGGACCGCACTTCTCACATCTGACGTCGCTCCTAAAGATCATGTCGTTTGAGGGATGGAGAATATTTCAGAAGTGAAGCTGGTTTGAGGCAGTCAGTCTGGGTGTGTGAGAGAAATGCGCTTTATAGGCTGGATTACTGGAGAAGAAAATGGAATTTGCAGGGCGTGCAATGATGCACGGCATCCAATGCATGTTCTTTTGTGAGGTTTTGTAAGTTGAGCCCGGATAGCTCAGTCGGTAGTGCATCAGACATTTGTATCTCAAGGTCTAAGATTCAAATCCTGGTTGGATGCTGCTTTAAAATCGAAATTCTCATCTCCACATTCGTGCTTTGATCAATTAACAATGAGGATAATAACAACATTCGGCCATTTAACCCCTCGAGCCTTTCTGCCATTCAATGAGATCTGTGACCGAACTTTGCTCCAGATCCCCAAATACCTTCAGGTTAACAAAAATCTCTCAATCCCAGCATTAACTGCTTTTTGCAGAAGTGAGTTGCAAATATCGACCACCCATTGCGTGTAGAAGTGTTTCCTGATGTCACTGCTGAAAAGCTTGGATCTAATGTTCAGGCTGTGTCCGCTAGTCCTAGACATGCCAATCATCAGAAACAGTTTCTTTCGATCGACCATTTAGTTCCACTTAATATCGTGAATAATTAAATGAAATCATCCGTTAAGCTTCTAAATTCCAAGGAATACAACCTTAGTTTGTGTAAACTGTCCTCGTAATATACAACCCTTGGAACCTATGTATCATTCTCATAACTCTATGCTTCACTCTTTAAGGCGAATACTATGTTACGAAAGCCTGCTGCCCAGAACTGAACACAGAGATCCAGGTGTGGTGTGACGAGTGTAGTGTATAGCTGTAGCATAATTTCTACCGCTTGCATTGCAGTCCTATAGATATAAAGGCCAATATTACAATTAGAATTTTTGATTATTTTCTGTATTCTGTATTTTTTCAAGTACAGCCCGGATAGCTCAGTCGATAGAGAATCAAACTTTTATATCTGAGGGTCCAGGGTTCAAATCCCTGTTGGGGTGCTGCTTTTAAATCGAGATTCTCAGCTCCACATTAATGCCCTAATCCTTTAACAGAGAGAATAGTAACAGCAGCAGGCCATTTAAACCCTCGACCCTTTCTGCCATTCTGTGAGATCTGTGACAAACTCTCTTTGCTCCAGATTCTTTAATTTCTTTGCTTGACAAAAATCTATCATAGAGTCATAGATTCATAACGGCACAGAACGAGGTCATTCGGCCCATCCAGTCCATGCCAGCTATTTGTAGACAAATCCATTCCCCTACTCTATCCCCGTAACCCTGCAAGTTTATTTCCCTCAAGTGACTAGAGTACAGTCACCAACAGTAATGTTAGATCAGGGTCACCACCAATAATGTTAGAGTAGACTCACCACCAGTAATGTTAGAGTACGACCTCCACCATTAATGTTACAGTAGAACCAACACCATTATTGATAGAGTAGGGTCAACACCAGTAATGTTAGAGCAGATAACCACGGGTAATGTGAGTGTAGAGGTACCACCATTAATGTTAGAGTAGCATCACCACCAGTAAAGTTAGATTGGAGCCCCCACCAGTAATGTTAGTGTAGGGTCACCACCAGTAATGTTAGAGCAGGTTCAACACCAGTAATATTAGAGTAGGTTCACCAACAGTGATGTTAGAGTACAGTCACCACCAGTAATGTTAGAGTAAGATCACCACCAGAAATGTTAGAGTAGAGAAACCACCAGTAATGTTAGAGCAGAATCACCACCTGGTAAGTTAGAGTAGGGCCACCACCAGTGATGTTAGAGTAGGGTCACCAACAGTAATGATAGAGGTGCGTCACTACCAGAAAAGTTAGAGTAGGGTCAGCACCAGTTATGCAAACGACACAAAGCTGGTTGGGCATGTGGGCTGTGAGGAGGATGCAGATAAAGTCCTGTGTGACTTGGAAAGGTTGGGTGTTTGGGCAGATGCATGGTGGATGCCATATACTGTGGATAAATTCGGGTTACCCACTTTGTTGGCAAAAACAGGAAGACAGATCTCAACGGCAATAGATTGGGAAAAAGGGAAGTGCAACGAGACCTGTGTGTTCTTCTTCACCAATCGCTGAAGGTAAGCATGCAGGTGCAGCAGACGGTTAGGAAGGCAAATGGTATGTTGGCCTTCATAGCGACAGGATTCGAGTAAAGGGGCAAGGATGTCTTGCTGCAGTTTTACAGGGCCTTGCTGGAACCACGCCTTCAGTATTGTGTGCAGTTTTGGTCGCCATATCTGAGCAGGGATGTGCTTGCCATGAAGGGAGTGCAGTGAAGATTTCCCAGACTGATACCTGAGATTACAGTAAAGACATGTGCAGAGAGATTGGGTCGATTAAGCTTATATTCGCTAGAGTTTAGAAGAATGGGAGCGGATCTCATTGAAACGTATAAAATTCAAATAGGACTAGACGGACGAGATCCAGGAAGGATGTTCCCCTTGGCGGGGGACTCCAGAACCAGGGGTCACAGTCTCAGGATATAGTGGAAGCCATTTTGGACTGAGATGAGGAGGAATTTCTTCACCCAGAAAGTGGCGAACCTGTGGAATTCTCTACGACAGAAGGCAGTTGAGGCCAATTCATTAAATATATTCAAGAAGGAGTTTGATATATTTCTTCAGGCTAAGGGGATCAAGGGATATGGGGAGAAAGCAGGGACAGGGAACTGAATTTGGATGATCAGCCATGATCTCTTTAAATGGTGGAACAGGCTCGAGGGTCCGAATGGCCTACTCCTGCTCCTATCTTTTTTGTTTCTATGTTTCTAGTAAAGGTAGAGTAGCGTCACCACCAGTAATGTTAGAGCCGATTCAACATCATTCATCATCCGAGTACAAAACAAGTTTTAATTTTGCACTGGATGAGTGACGACTTCACCAAATTAAGATGAGGCTCCAAGAAATCTATGCAGTGTCCAGGGGAATGTTTGCTTTATCCTTCAGGGTTTACTGGTCACACACAGACTCCATTTCCTCTGCGATTGCTTTCTTTTCATTGATTTTAATTGACGGAGTTTCATGAACTGAGCAGTTGAATTTCCTCAGTGGCGGCCCCGGTGCACTGAAGTTGAAAATCGCCCCTTGTTTGTTAACTCACTGTAACTAACGCCAATTATTGCGCAACCTGATTATCTCACCGTGGCACAGATTGGTCTATAAAGGGGGAGCATTTACGGATCTCTGAAACACTCCAGCCAGAACCGTAAAGCAGCGCAGAATTCACAAAAATCTTCAAAACAATGGTACGGCCAATAATTGTACAGATACGGGACATTTACTACCATGTTCTCGCAGCATTTGGCATTCCCGGTGAGTCAATGTATCCTGTTGCCTAATACCTGTTGTCTATCTCAGTGTTAATGTAACAGATTCCGAGAATGTCCACACTGCAGAGTGATTTATTCACCGGGATCAGTCGGTGAAAATCAGCGGCAATCCCAGTCGTCCGCGTGACCACTGAGGCGTTGTTCCGGTCACTGGATCACGGGCACCGGGCGCTCAATGTTCCTCCCTATACTGAGGGAGGGCGAGGCTGATTCCCCAGCCCTGTCTACATTAAGTTGATAATAACTCGTACTGCAGAAACCTCCACCCAACAGGAGATTTTGAAAGGTATTTTACAAAATAATTTCCGCTCAGGTAGGTGCTCTCCTCTTCTCGACAGCGTTTGAGTATATTTTGAACGTTTTTTTTTAACGTAGTTGAATATTTTATTTGAATTATATATTTACATTAATTGCCATGGTATTATATTTAAATCGCTGGATGGGTGGCAGATTTTCAGTTCCTCTATATTGAATGTTCAGTCATTACATTACTTTAAATAAAGTGTCTTCACCCTCGCCTATATTAATGATAATAATCAGTGTGTATAACACTAAATAGGGACACATCCAAAAATTTCCCCACAATAAGCTGTGAGATTTATCTGAATGACCCCATTACTGACCTCTTTTCCCTGCTTCTTACAGCGAACCTACTGACAATCGTGATTCTCTCCAGAGGAAACTGCGGCCTTTCCAAATGTATCTCTGTCTACATGGTGGCAATGGCAACAGCAGATCTACTGGTTATGATCGTCAATATATTATTGAACCGAATTTTACGTTATCAGTTTACACATTCCTTCTTGTCGTTAACTGCCGTCTGTAAGTTCATTATATACCTGCAATGTGTCGCCCTGTATTTGTCGGTGTGGTTTACAGTCTCGTTCACATTTGACCGATTTGTAGCTATATGTTGTAACAGGTTTAAAGCAAAGTATTGCACAGTGAGAACTGCCGCCGCGGTTATAACAACGGTCTCTGTCCTGATCTGTTTACAGAGCCTCCTCTATTGGTTTGCATTTGAACCTGAGCAAACAATTAACAATGTTCACTGGGGCTGCCGCTCCAGAGTGGAGTTCTCTTCATCGCCTGCAGGAGTGGCGCTTTTCTGGTTACGTGGCATTTGTTTTACTTGGCTTAGTTTTGCTTTGATATTACTATTTAATTGTTTGACAGCCAGACGTATTTTAATGGCCAGTAGAGCCCGCAGGGGTCTCCGGGGTCACAGCTGTGAGAATCAGAGCGATCCAGAGATAGCGAGCCGAAGGAAATCGATCATTTTACTGTTCTCTGTATCGGGCAGTTTTATATTGTTGTGGCTGACAGCTGTCGTATCTTTTTTAACTACCAGACTGATAAGCACCGTGCATTACAGAGGAGATTATGCAGCACCTGCCTATACTGCCGTTGAAACCGGATATATGCTCTTGTATTTGAGTTCCTGTTCAAACACATGTATTTATGCAGCGACCCAAACTAAATTCAGGAAAGAGATGAAGCAGGTGATGAAAACTCCTTGGACATTTATTTGTAAATAAATGAAAAAATAAAACAAAGATTTCGGTTCAAACTAGAGTTCAATTATTATGGTTTGCTGCTGTGAAAATAAAAAGGTATCAGAAAACATTTACTCCACTTTGTGCCGTGTGTTTGATGTCTGCTGCTTTCTTCGGGTGAACGTAATCGATTCCCGCTAAAACAGAGCACTTCCCGCTCAAGATTCAAAGAGAACTGTCATGACTGGGCTTCAGCAGGAGTAGAACATATGGCGGCAGCATTAACTGTACACTGCAGGTACTGGAATGAGATGCCCCAGTTTAATTAATAGTTATAAAGTTTTCATTAATATAGAAAAAATGTGTTATAATGGTGGTTATTTGTAATTCTGTAATCTCGGTGTGAATGTTGCAGCCGCTCGTCTCCCCATCAGACTCCGCCCCCCATTGTCTCCTGGACCAATAGAACGGGGCTCTGGCTCCTGATCAGTGTCTACTGATGGAGTCAGTAGGAACTTGACTCGTCAATGTGACTTTAAACATCTTTGTTCACAGATGTTTACTTAAATCCGAAACTGGTCTTCAAAATGTTGTCGAATTGATAACCGGGGAACAGATCATTTTACCCAACCAGTCCGTGTTCGGGTTTACACTGCACCCGAGAAAATATTTCCATTCACTTTACACTCCTTGTCTCAAAATCCCATCAACCTAATTTTATTCAATGATATATCCAATTTAAACTTGAAATGGGCATAATTTCTCGCTCTGTGAATTCCACAGCCTCACAACTCTCCATGTAAAGAGTGTTATCCTACTCTCAGTACTAAATCTCCTCCATTTCTCCCTTTATCTATGACAGGTAGTTCCTGATCCTCAACAAATGGAAGTTGTGTCAATCTATTTATGACATCATGTCCCTTCTTAACTTAAGTCACCTTGACACGACTTGGAGAAAGATATAAGTCTGGAATCAATGCACAATCTCGGGAAAGTCTAGAAATTTTAGTTAAGATGATTAATTGATAGCTTTCCGTTGGAGATGGTTGCCTCCTTGCTTACACTGAATAATGAGAAGAATGCAGTTGATATCTTGAAACCTAACAACTACAGAATCCGCCCCCCCTCCCTCGAACCTGATTGACAGAAAGGGCAGGAAGATTTTGTTTCGGATGTATTGTGCTGCATGATCTTGGATTATCGCTGTGTGTGCAGAAGTGACGTGTTGGGCAGGAAGCAACTAGCTTGCGATATTCATGAAGAAGATGCTATGGCGAATAGGTCCAAGACACGGTCAAACATGCTGAAAACAACCCTACTTGAAAAGGTTAATGTGGCTCTGGAGAGTTTAATGTGTAAAACCAATGGGTAGAGATCTGCACAAAAGAGTAGACCACGATAGATATACGTTGCTGATGAGATACAGTTTAATGCAGGCATTAAGTACTCTAATGCTATGACAGAGGGCACTGTATGGGAAGGGATAATCAGACGGTCCTGAACTTTGAAAATGTTATTCTGTATTGGTTTATCTTAATATTGCAGTAATGTTAACTTTTAGCCTTTGCCTTTTAAGCAGTAAATTCAAAATAGCACTGAGCTGATGAGTGAGGACTCACCCTGCAGCAATGGTCAGATTCAGGATGCAGTAAGAAGAAATGTAATTAAAGACATATCATCATAAACTGATTCATACATTTCAGAGAACTTTAATCATTTGATAACCGTGTCGGAAAATATCTGGACTGTCATCCTCATTTTTTTATTCGATCATGGGATGTGGGTGTCACGGACAAGGCTTGCATTTATTGCCCAATCCTAATTGACATTGCGAAGGTGCTGGTGAGCCGCCCTCTCCAACGGTTGCAGTCCCTTTGGTGAAGGTACTCCTATAGTGTTGTTAGGGAGGAAGTTCCAGCATTTTGACCCAGCGATGATGAAGGAATGGCGATATACTTCCAAGTCAGAATGGTGTGTGACTTGGAGGGGAACGTGGAGGTGGTGGTGTTCCCCTGCGCCTATTGCCTTTGTCATTCTAGGTGGGAATATTCGCGGATTTGGAAGGTGCTGCCGAAGGAGCCTTGGTGAGTAAATTGGTACAAATGGTACAGAAATAAAGACAGAATTATAATTAAAGTATTCACTTGATCGAATTGCACTTAAAGGAAAAAGAGTGAAATTATTGCTAACATAATGAACTAAGGTAATTATACGTGTCAGCCCAAAGGAAAACGTGCTCTTAAGTAAAGGTAAATATCATTTATGATAAAAAGATAAGTCCATTAAATTTTCCTTATATGGAGTTGTATATTCACTTCTCTATCATTAGATGATGCAACATTGTGAGGATTGATAAGAAGAGGCAGTGGGAATGTGACAGTTTGTAATGAGCATTCGCAATGGTCCAAGATACTGAGTTCAGAACTACAACACATTTGAATCCCCAACCAACAATCTGTAGCTGTGATTGTAGTTAGTACCTTTAATTGTATGTTTAAGTACTACTGCATATAATGTGTGCTTAAAATACCTATTCCACATTACTTCAATGTTCAAGCGCCTGATTGAAAACCTTTCGCTAACAATAGCTTCAGTGCTTTGTGAATGAGCTTCATTTATTAATTGGGATTAAATGCCCTCTTTACCCGTCACTCTTCAATGTTTCACTTGATCCTGAGCTTCTGTAAAAAAGAAACTCCACTTGGTTTCAAGTCTGTGGGGAGCAAAGGCTTTGACAATCCGGCTACCATCCAGATTCTGGGGAAGTGATAACAAATTTCGAGTAATTCTGTGTAACAGGCACATTCTCATTTAACTGCAGTCAGGCGACCAACAGTACTTAAGGCACCAGTCAGGCTTCATGTGGAGGTTTTAACTCCATCAGAGTCAGATGCGATGCATCTGCACCCAGCCGCAATCATGAGAATTCGATATGTAATCAACCACATCATCGAAAATCAAAAGGAAAAATAGAAAGCAAAGGTAACCATTACATTACCGTGTCAAATTCCATCACACATGGTTCTGATTGTCGCCCTCGTTTCGAATGAAACAGCCAATACTTAAAATCTCTCTTCCCTAAACTTTTCCATTTCTGACGATGGGTTCGATCTGAAACGTTGACTGTGTTTCTCCCTTCTCGATGTGGCCTGACCTGCTGAGTGTTTTCAGCATTTTCTGTTGTTATTTCAGATTTCCAGCATCCGCTCAATTTTGCTATTCTTATTGAACAGTTGTTGTGTTCTCCTGTCATTCCAGTGCCCTCTATTTGTTATTAAACTGTTAATATCTTTCCATGCCCCTACTTCTAAATAAATGGTTTATATTTCCCCCTGGTCCCCATTTATAATTAAACAGTTACAGCATTCCACATAATTTTCCTGCCCACTATCTCTAATTAAAAAGATAAAATGTTCCCCTTACTTCCGCTGTCATCTATCTCTAATTACACAGTTACTGTGTACCCTAAATTACCCTGTCCTCTATCTCTAATTACACAGTTACTGTGTTCCCCTACATTACCCAGTCCTCTATCTCTAATTACAGTCACTGTGTTCCCATAAATTACCCTTTCCTCTATCTCTAATCACACAGTTACTGTATTCCCCTAAATTATCCTGTCCTCCCTCTCTAAATACAGTTAATGTGTTCCCCTAAATTACTCTGTCCTCTATCTCTAATTACACAGTTACTGTGCTCCCCTAAATTATCCTGTCCTCCATCTCTAATTACACAATTACTGTTTTCCACTAATTTACTCTGTCCTCTATCTCTAATTATAGTTAGTGCAATCCCCTAAATCACCCTGTCCTCTATCTCTAATTATAGTTACTGTGTTCCCCTAAATTACTCTGTCCTCTATCTCCAATTACACAGTTACTGTGTTCCCCTAAATTACTCTGTCCTCTATCTCCAATTACACAGTTACTGTGTTCTTCTAAATTACCCTGTCCTCGATCTCTAATTACACAGTTATTGTCTTCCTCTAAATTACCCTGTCCTCTGTCACTAATTACAAAGATACTGTGTACCCCTATAGATCCTGTTATTCTACTGATAAGTAAACAATTGTTGTGTTCCCCAAAAGTCTCCTTTATTCTATTTTTAATTAAAGAGTTGCTACCTTACCCTAAATTTACCTGCACTGTAATGTAATTAAACGCTTACTGTATTCACGTGAATTCCCCAATTACCCGTCAGGTACAGTCCAAGCTCATGTTGTCCCCGAAAACCACCTCCTGCTTCCTTAACCCCATTCCCACAAAACAGCTGACAATCCAGTTTCTCTTCCAAGCCACATGCGGTTTGATATTGTGAACGGTTCCCTCTGCACTGGTACTGCCTGCTCCCTTTCACATCTGCCTCCATCACTCCCTCCTGAAAAAATCCACCCTTGATCCCCGCTGACTTTTGCAATCTACCGTCCAATCTCCAACATCATATTGCTGTCCAAATACTTGAATTTATTGTCGCCTCCCAAATTCCTGTCCATCTTTCCCACAATTCCCTGTTTGAATCTCTCATTCAAGTTTCTCCCTTAGCACAGCACTTGAAGCTGCCCTTATCGAAGTTACAAATAATGGCCCTGAAATTAGGATCGGGAGCTTGCCGCGCGTGCAAGCCCCCGATCTGCACTCACCCTGTGCGCTGACATCTGAAGCCCGGGCCTGCTTGCATTTCCTGTCACTGGCCCAGTTCAGATGTTGGCGCGATGTGCTCACCTGATCCAGCGGCGTAGTTAGTGCGATGTGCCGGCTGGGATCAGGTGAGCGCTCTGTAGCCAATCAGGGGAGGGGAAATTCATTCATGAGTTTGATAGTACAGACTGTCAAACTCATGAAAAGTACGGGCGCCCAAAGGACTATTTTAACTTTAATTAAAATTTTAAAAACATCCCAATAATTAAATAAACTATAAATAACTTTGAAAAACTATTTAAAACAATTAATAACATTTTTGAAAAAAATAATTTTTTACAAATTCGGGTATAAAAATAAACTTACCTTACTGTACAGTCCTTAAAAACAATGAACCTGTGGAAAAAATGTAATCATTTTAAATAATAGACCACTTACCTTCAAGAATCCACTACTTACACCTTTTTTCATTTCCAAAAAGTCCAGGCCCTTGCACACGTGCAAACCTGTCAAAACGAAGGAAGTTCAATGCGTGCACGCAGAGTTCTGCGCGCATGCGTTGGACCTCTTAACCCCTTAGTTTGATGGAGAGGAAATGCGTGTTTCCCGTGCATGCGCTGTGCATGCTGGAATCCATCAATTCGTCCGGCCACACGCATGAGTACACCGTCCGTACTCACGCATTGGAAACGGAATTACTGGCTCAATATAATCTCTGTGACTGTGACCATGGTGCACTATCCCTCTTCATTCTTCCCGTCTTTGACACGGATGACAACACTATCCTTCTCCACGCCTCTCCTCCATTTTCCAGCTGTTCGGAACTGCCCTCGTCTGGTTCCACTCTTACAAATGCAGCCTGAGCCACAGAGTATCCTGCAATGGCTTATCTTCACGCTCTCGCACCGTTACTTCTAACCCCAAAGGTAATACTCTTTGATCCTTCTATTTCGCATATACATGCTGCTCCTTGGAGAAGTTTCAAGTGTATGCGGTAGACACACAATTCCATCTCACCAGCAACTTTCTTAACTCTTCCACTGTCTCTGTGTTGTCAAATAGCTCGTCGGCCCTCCATTCAAGGTGAGCTAAAATCTCCTCCTGTGAGTCCTCCACTTTAGTCACCCCACCACTGGCAGCCGTGCCTTTAGTTATATAGGCTCGAAACACTGAAATTCCCTCCCTGAATCTTTGCATTTCTCCTCTCCTTTAGGACTCTCCGTACCTCTGATCACGCTTTCGGTCACCTGTCCACATGTCTCCTTCTTTGGCTCCTCAGCCCTTTGTGTCTGATTACGCAATTGGAAGCGCCTTGGGGAGTTTTATTAAATTAATTGCGCTATTTAAATGAACGTTGTTCTAATAAGAAGTCAATGCTGGCCAGTCCTCTCAGCCAGATGCATCTAGCTGGTTTGGGCCATTTATAATGAAGAGGTTGGGGGTGACGTTGGGTTGCAGTGATCAATTTATTATAGTGAGCAGAGCAGCATAGTCAGTTTTCTGGTGAATGGTGAACCCCAGGATATTGATGGTGGGGTATTCAGTGATGCTAATGCCGTTGAATTTAAAGGGGCGGTGGTTCAACTCTCTCTTGTTGGAGATAATCATTGCCTGTCACTTGTGTGGCACAAAAGTTTCTTGCCACTTATCAGGCCAAGCCTGAATGTCATCCAGGTCTTGCTGCATGTGGGCATGAACGGCTTCATTATATGAGGAGTTATGAATGGAACTGAAAACTGTGTAACCATCAACAAACATCCCCAATTCTGAGCTTAAGATGGAGGAGAGGCCATTGCTGAAGCAGCTGATGATTGTTGGGCCTAGGACATTAAGCTGAGTATCAACTGCAGCGATGTCCTGGGGATGTGATGATTGACCTTCAACCACCACAGTCATCTTCCTTTTTGCTAGGTATGACTCGAGCCATTGGAGACTTTACCCACTGATTCCCATTTACTTCTGTTTTACTAGGGCTCCTCGGTCAAAGGCTGCCTTGATGTCACGGGCAGTCACTCTCACCTCACCTCTGGAATTCAGCACTTGTGCCTATGTTTGGACCAAGGCTTTAATGGGGTCTGCAGCTGAGTGGTCCTGCCGGACCCCAATCTGAGCATTTGTGAGCAGGTTATTGGCGAGTAAGCGCTGCTTGATAGCACTGTCGATGACATCTTCCATCACTTTGCTGATCATTGAGCTTAGACGGATCAGGCGTTAATTGGCCGGATTGGATTTGTCCTGCTTTTTGTGGACAGAACATACTTGGGCAATTTTCCACATTGTCGAACAGGTGCCAGTGATGCAGCTTTACTGATGCCAGTGTTGCAGCTGTACTGGAGCAGTTTGGCTAGAGGCGCAGCTAGTTCTGAAGCACAAGTCTTCAGCACCACTGCCAGGATGTTGTCGGGTACCACAGTATTTGCTGTATCCAGTGGGTTCAGCCGTTTCTTGATATCACGTGGAGTGAATCGAATTGGCTGAAGACTGGCTTCTGTGACGGTGTGGAACCTCAAGAGGCTGCCGATATGGATCATCTACTCGACTCTTCTGGCTGAAGATGGTAGCAAACGCATCAGCCTTGTCTTTTGCCCTCACGTGCTGGGCTCTGCCATTATTGAGGATGGGGATAAAAATGGAGCCTCCTCCTCCCATTAGTTGTTTAATGATTCACCACGATTCACGACTGGATGTGGCAGGGCTGCAGAGCTTTGATCTGTTTCCTTGATTGCGGGATCACTTAGCTCTGATTATACCATGCTGCTTCCGCTGTTTAGCATGCATGTACCTGTATTGCAGCTTCCCCAGTTTGACAACTCATTTTTACGTACACCTGGTGTTTTTCCTCGCATACTCTTCTGCTCTCCTTAATGAACCAGGCTTGGTACCCTGGCTCTAAGGTAATGGGAGATCGAGGGATATGCCAAGCCATGAAGTTACAGATTGTAGTGGAATAAAATTCTGCTGCTGCCCGTGGCCCACAGCGCCTCCTGGATGCCCAGTTTTGAGTTGCTAGACCTGTTCTGAATTTTCAATTTAGCATGGTGGTAGTGCCACACAACACGATGGTGGGTGTCCTCAGTGTAAAGACGGGACCTCATCTCCATAATTACATTGCCGTGGTCACTGCTACCACTGCTATCAAGGACAGCTGCATCTGCGACAGGTAGATTGGACAGGACGAGGTCAAGTAGGTTTTTCCCTCGTGTCGGTTCTCTCACCACCTGTCTCCGGCCCAGACTGACAGCTATGTCCTTCCGGACTCGGCCAGTAGTGGTGCTACCGAGCCACTCTTGGTGATGGACATTGAAGACCCCCAACCAGTGTATATTCTGTGCCTTTTCTACTCTCAGTCCGTCTTGCAAGTTGTTCTCAACATGGAGGAATACTGATTCATCAGCTGAGTAAGGGCGGTACGTGTTAATCAGCAGGCGGGTTCCTTGCCCATGCTTGACCTGAAGCCATGAGACTTCACGGGTTTCCCCGCCAATGTTGAGGACTCCCAGTTCCGGTCCCTCCCGACTGTATACAACTGTGCCCCAACCTCTGGTGGGGCAGGACATATCCAGGGATGGTGATGGAGGAGCCTGTGACATTGGCTGAACTATATGATTCTGTGAGTATGACAATGTCACGCTGTTGCTTGACTAGTCTGTTGGACAGCTCTTCCAATTCTGTCACAAGTCCTCAATGTTACGGAGGAGGATTTGGCAGGTTCGACTGGACTGGGTATGCCAGTGCCGAGGTCCATTCCAGGAGTCCGTCCAGTTTTATTCTTATTCATAGCGGTTTGGTTCAACTGAGTGACTTGCTGTTCCATTTCAGAGGCCCGTTCAGAGTCAACCACATTGCAGTGGGTCTAGAGTCACATATCAGCCAAACTAGGTAAAGTCAGTAGATTTCCTTCCCTAAAGGACATCATTTAACCAGATGGGGTTTTAGGACAATCTGATAGTTTCATGGTAACCATTACTGATATTAGCTTTTTATTCAGACTTTTATTTAATTAACTGAGTTTAAATTCCTCACGTTTCATGGTGGGATTTGAACTCACATCGGGATTATTAGTCCAGGCCTCTGGATTACTAGACCAGTAACATAAAAACTATATCACCATGCACTCATGGGAGCCCAGAGTTAGAAATCGCACTATGTAATTGTCTCACTTTCCAAAGTCCTACTGCTGGTCAGTTTTAGCTCAGTTCCTGTTCAGAGACACACGGATGGATGTACGTCTCATAGAGTTCAGCTTTCAACAAAGGAAGGAGTATTCCCGTGTTAATAAAGAAAATTCAAGAATGAATTGCATTAAAACTGGAATGTCTGGTGAAAATAATTGTCGAGTGACAGATATGCAAATACAGAAGGTAAATTCAGAGCATGTAAAAGGCAAATTTAATGCAAATGACGATATAGAGAAGTTTATAGGTAGAGTGTTATGGTCAGAGAGACGACAGGAAGACAGGGAAATTTCACCTTTTTCTCAACCACAATGCATTGACATCGTCACGGTTTGCTTCTAGTTTCCTTTTCTCCTTCCTCGATAGGGTCGTTTTTGTGCTGCAAAATGGGGGCAGAAATTCAGCATAGCCCAGGATACCATGTGTGTGTGTGAGCAGTTTCCTCGTCTCCTCAGTCACAATCTAGCATTATTTTACATCTGGCAAACTGCTCCTGCCGAAATCTTCCTCCTTTGTTAAATGCCTACCCCTCTACTGATGATAGTCTCCTTCAAATTCTCTCTCTCTCTCTCTCTCTCTCTCTCTCTCTCTCTCTCGCTGTATCTCGCTGTCTCCCTCTTCCCTCTATCTTTGGTTCACTCTCACTTTCTGTCTCTCCTTCCTTTTCCCTGTCGCTTTCTTGGTCTCTTCATTCTCTGTTTCTGTCTCTGTCTTTCACCTCTCTCTCTCTGTGCTTCCGTATATCTCTGTCCCCGTGTTTCGCCTCTATTTCTCTTAAAGCCCCCTCTCTCTGTTTATGTCTCTCCTTGTCGCTGTTTTTTTCCCTTACCTCTCGCTGTGTGTTTGTAGATATCTTTGTCTCTTTCTGGCATTACTTAGTTTCCTTCATCTGTTACTGCTTCTCTCCCTATATCTGACACTTTCAGTCTCCAGAGCCTTATCTCTTTACGTCGCTTTCCCTTTGTTATTATCCCACTGCATCTTCCGCTGTCAGAGTAACATTTACCTGGAATAGCACTTTCACAGAAATCACAGAAACCCCACAGTGCAGATAGAGGCCATTTCAGCCCATCGAGCCTGCACCGACACTTATCCCATCCGATCCCCGTAACCCCTACACCAACACATATCCCACCCTATCCCCGTAACCCCACGCATTTAATCCCCCTAACACTAAGGGTCAATTTTTATCATAGCCAATCAACTTAACCCGCACATCTTTGGACTGTGGGAGGAAACCGGAGCACCCGGAGGAAACCCACGCAAACACGGGGAGAATGTGCAAACTCCACACAGACAGTCACCCGAGGCCGGATTCGAACCCGGGTCCCTGGCGCTGTGAGGCAACAGTGCTAACCACTATGCCACCGTGTTGAAAGGAACATCGAAACAAACATGAATCCGATCAGCATAATCAGCGCCAGAAGGTAACTGTCTCCGGTTAACCAGTTCCACGTTTTATATACACACCACTAGCCAGAAGAGAAGAGCTGCAAAGTGACACATACAACAGGTCTGTAATAAAGCTGGAGTAAAGGTTCATATTGCAATCTTTGTAATTCACGTTTATGGTAAGAAGTTATGATGGTCCATTGCAAGTCAGATTGAACTTCTCTTGATCAAATAAAGCGCTGGCCACTGTTACAAGACAATAGGGGCTCGAATTTCAAAACCCTGTGCCACCCTTTCAGGCAGCGCATCCCATATCATTACAACTCGCTGTCTAAAACAACACAATCTCCTGATCTTCCACCTGATTCTTTTGTCCATTACTTTAAATCTTTGCCCTCTTGTTACCGACCGTCCTGCCACTGGGAACAGTTTATCATATTTATTCTATCAACCTGCTTCATAAATTTCAAAAACTCCATTAAATCTCACTTTAACTTTCTCTGCTCTAAAGTGAACCGTCCATAGAATGCACTAGACATTCCACATAACTGAAGTCCCTCATCTTTGGCACCATTCTCGTGAACGTGTATCATTCTAAAAAAATATCACCTTAATGTCTCTTCAGTGCTAGTTATACAGGGCCTTGGTGAGGCCGCATCAGAAATACTGTGTGCAGTTTTAGTCTCCTTACATAAGAAAGGATATACTTGCCTTGGAGGGAGTGGTTCGAAGTTTCACCAGATTGATTCCTAGGATGGCAGGACTGTTGTATGAAGAGCGATTGGGTCGACTTGGCTAGTATTCACTAGAGTTTAAAAGAATGAGAGGGGGTCTCATTGAAACGTATAAAATTCTGACATGGTTAGACAGACTGGATGCAGGGAATATGTTTCCCCTGGCTGGGGGTCTAGAACGAGGTGTCACAGCCTCAGGATAAGGGGTAGGACATTTAGGACTGAGATGAGGAGTCCTTTCTTCACTCAGCGGGTGGTGAACCTGTGGAATTCTCTACCACAGAAGGCTATGGAGGCTAAGTCACTGAATAAATTTCTAGACACAAAAGACAGCAAGTGGTATGGGGAGAGACCGGGAATTTGGAATTGAGACAGGGGATCAGCCATGACGATATTGAATGGCGGAGGGAGCTCGAAGGTTTGAATGTCCCACACCTGCACCTATTTTCCTCTGTTTCCATGTTTCTATGATGTGTTTGTCAGATAATACAGTTTGCTGTATTAGTGAACACTCACCATCCAGGCTGCAAAATGATGAGTTGACACCGATCCAATTGGCCAAGCGACAAACAATGGAAGTTCTTGCGGACTAAGGTGGGGCGGGAAAAATTAAGTAGGGGAGTAGAAAGAAAATAAGACCATTTGAATCAAGCACGTATGGAGCTGATGTCAATTTATTTCAATCATGTACATGATACAAGAAGTTATGTATTTTCAATCCTTGCACTTATTTAATAGAGAAATACCAAAGAATCAGAGCTGATAGTTATTGCAAAAGGAAGAAAGAAAGAAACAAACAAACAAAGAAAGAAAGAAAGAAAGAAAGAAAGACTTGCAAGCTTAGAGTGTCGCTCACGACCACATGCTGGCCCAAAGCACTTTATAACCAATTAAGTGTTTTTGAATAGGGGCTGGGACTTGTGGAGAGTGGGGTAGTGGTCTCTGGGAAGGGGTTGGAATAGTTAGAGTAGTGGGGTGGGCAAGGGAGATTGGGCTCTGTTGTGGGAGCTTGGGCCGTGACCTTACAATATAGCTTTAGTAAAGAAGGCTTCATCGAAGATGTCATATATATTTTTAAAAATACTTTTAAAATTGTAGCATGTCAATAATTGGATCGAGAGATTAACGGGATAAGGTGTGGAGGAGAGATGTGTGCATATGGGGATGGGGTTGGGAGCTGAGGAAGAGAGATGTGAATATGTGGGTGCAGATTTGGAGGCTGTTATTGTGTATAGGGTGGAGTGGAGAGACGTTACTGATGGGTGAGAGAAACTGGGAGGGGTAGAAAATTGGCGGCTGCCTTGGTATAAGAGATGAATTCTTGGCAAAATAGAAGATGGGAGAAAAAGAGAGATAGTGATAAAGAGATTGCTGGCGGATAGGAATGAATGGAGAAGATTAGGGCTAAACAGATTGGGGTAATTTTTTACCATGGGTTGAAGATTGGTAAACAGACAGAAAACAGAGAGCAGGAATGAACGGCTCATTTTAGTAATGGCAGGGTGTAACTAGTGGAGTGACGCAAGGATCAGTCCTTCAACCATTTACAATTTATATCAATGTTGTAGCTGAGGGGAGCGAGTAAATATATATCCAAGTTAGTGGATGATACAAAGCTAGGTGGGAAAGTATGTTGTGAGGACGATGTAAAGAGGCTGAAAATGGGTATAGACTGATTAAGTGATTGGACAAGAAAGTAGCAGATGGAGTCTAATGAGGAGAAATGTGAAATTATCCACTTTGGAACAAAAGAACTGGAATAAGCCATTTAGCACATCGAGCCTGTTACGCCATTCAATGAGACCAGGGCTGTGCTGTGACCTACCTCCATATACCCGCATGTGGCAAATATCCTTTAATAACTTTTGTTAACAAAAATCTATGAATCTCAGATTTAAAATTAACAAATGACATATCATTAATTGTCGTTTGTGGAAGAAAGTTCCAAACTTCTACCACCCTTTTTGTGTCTGGAAGTGTTTCCTAAGTTCACTCCTGAAAGGCTTGGCGCTAATTTTCATCTATGTCCCCTAGGCTGAGAATCCTCAACCAGTGGAAATAGTTTCTCTCTATCAACCTTATTAGTGCACATTAATATCTTAAAAATTCGATATAATCACCCCTTAACCTTATAGATTATGGGGATTATGACCCTAGTTTGTGTAATCTCTCCTCGTAAATTAACACTTAGAGTCCATGTGTCACGGTGTTAATTCAACGCTGCACACCCTCCAAGGTCAATATATACTTCCTCAGTTGTGATTCCCAGAACTGCATACAGTAATCTAGGTATGGAGAAACCGGGGCTTTGTATAGCTTTAGCATAACTTCTAGCCCGTTGTACTCTAGCCCTCTACATATAAAAGCCAGCTCTAACTGTCCAGGACATTTTAATGATAACGCAGGATCTGGCCAATGTGGACTGTTAACAGCTACTTTTAGGAAAATTCACATGAGAGCAGTGGGAGTCTTTCAGAAAGGAAATAGAGAGAGTACAGCACCAGCATGATCCTGTAAAAGTCAAGGGTGGGGCCAAAAAGCCCAGGGAACACAGGATGTCAAGGGATATACAAGAATGGATTAGGAGAAAAAGGGAGGCTTTGGCAGATACAACAGACAAAAACAGTGGAAGCCATAGAGGACTACAGAAAGTTCAGGGGGGTACTTAAAAAAAATAGGAGAGCGAAGAGGGGGCATGAAAAACCACTGGTGGGCAAAATAAAGGAAAATCCCAAGGTGTTTTATAACTATGTTAAGGGCAGGAAGATAACTAGGGAAATTGTATGGCCTATTAGGGACAAAAGTGACAATCTGTGTGTAGAGCCGGAAGATGTAGCTGAGGATTTAAATGAATATTCTGCATCTGTGTTCACTATGGAGAAGGACGACGTAGGCATAGAAATCAGGCAGGAGGATTGTGATATACTTGAACAAATTAGTATTGAGAGGGAGGAGTTACTAGCGGTTTTAGCGGGCTTAAAAGTGGAGAAATCCCCAGGCCCTGACGAGATGTATCCCAGGCTGCTGTGTGCAGCAGGGGAAGGGGTGGTCCCAGTGGACTGGAGAACAGCTATCGTAGTACCTTTGTTCAGGAAGGGTAGTAGGATAACCCAGGGAATTACAGGCCAGTGAGCCTAACATTCATGGTAGGGAAATTATTGGAACATATTCTGAAGGACAGAATTATACTACACTTGCAGAAGTAGGGATTAATCAGGAATAGTCAGCATGACTTTGACAGGGGGAGATCATGTCTAACCAATTTGATTGAAATTTTGGAGGGGGTGACTAGGTGTGTGGATGAGGGTCGTGAAGTTGATGTAGTCTACATGGACTTCAGTAAGGCTTTTGATATAGTCCCACATGGGAGAATGATCAAGAAGTTAAGAGCCCATGGGATCCAGGGCAATTTGGCACATTGGATCCAAAGTTGGCTTAGTGGCAGGAGGCAGAGGGTGATGGTCGAATGTTGTTTTTCTGACTGGAAGCCTGTGTCCAGTGGTGTACCGCAGGGATCGGTGCTGGGTCCTTTGCTGTTTGTAGTGTACATCAATGATTTAGATATGAATGTAGGAGGTATGATCAGTAAGTTCGCAGATGACACGAAAATTGGTGGAGTCGTAAATAGCGAGGATGGAAGCCTCAGGCTACAGGGCGATATAGACGGGTTGGTCAGAAGGGCAGAACAGTGGCAAATGGAATTTAACCATGAAAAGTGTGAGGTGATGCATTTTGAGAGGACTATCAAGGCAAGGGAATACACAATGGATGGTAGGACCCTAGGAAGGACAAAGGATCAGAGGTACCTTGATGTGCATGTTCATAGATTGCTGAAGGCAGCAGGACAGGTAGATAAGATGGTTAAAAACGCATATGCGTTACTTGCCTTCATTAGCCAAGGCATAGCATATATGAACAGGGAGGTTATGATGCAGATGTACAAAACACTAGTTAGGCCACAGCTGGATTTCTATGTGCAGTCTGGTCGCCACACTGTAGGAGGGACGTGAGTGCATTGGAGAGAGTGCAGAGGAGATTCACCAGGATGTTACCTGGGCTGGAGTTCTTCAGCTATGAAGAGAGACTGGACAGGCTGTGGTTGTTTTCTTTAGAGCAGAGGAGGCTCAGGGGGACACAATTGAGGTGTACAACATTATGAGAGTAATAATAAGGTAGATAGAAAGGAACATTTCCCCTTAGTAGAGGGGTCAATAACCAGGGGGCATAGTTTCCATGTAAGGGGCAGGAGGTTTAGAGGTGAATTGAGGAAGAACTTTTTCACCCAGAGGGTGGTTGGAATCTGGAACTCACTGCCTGAAACGGTGGTAGAGACAGCAACCCTCTCAACATTCAAGAAGCGTTTAGATGAGCACTCGAAATGCCATATCATACAAGGCTATGGACCAAGTGCTGGAAGATGCAATGAGATCAGACAGGGCTTGATGGCCGGCATAGAAACGATGGGCTGAAGGGCCACCTTCTATGCAGTATAACTCTATGACTCTATGAATCTATGACTCTATGACCTATGTACATTGACCCCACCTTGCTAGCAAGAATGGAAAAGCAGAATATCTTTAAAAGGTGAGAGTCCAGTAAAATGTTTTTATTCAGAGGAAGTTGGGTTCATTGTACATGAATTACAAAAAGTTAACATGCAGGTACAGCAAGTATTCAGGAAGGGCAGTGCTACGTTCGCCTTTATTGAAAGTGTGTTGGCGTATAACAGTAAGGAAGTCTTAATAGAATTGTACAGGGTTTTGGTGAGACCATACCTGGAGTACCATGTACAATTTTGGTCTCCTTACCTAATGAAGAATATACATGCCTTAGAATGGGTGCAAAGAAACTTCACTAGATGAGATGAGGGCCGTCCACTGATGGGATATTGAGTAGAATTGGCCTATACTCTCCTGAGCTTAGAAGAATGAGAATAGAGACTAAGATAATGTTTCCCCTTGCTAAAGTGTATAGAACTTTGGATCATAGTCTCATGATAAGGGGTCGGCCATTGAGGGCTGTACATGAGTCGATGAGTATATTCTATACTGAGATAGTTAAGATTGTTAGGCACTAAGGGAGTCATGAGACATCAGGATAAGGCCGGACTGTGGAGTTGGTGTGGAAGTTCAACCTTAATCTTATTGAATGGCTGATCAGGCTCAAGCGGCTGTATGGCATAATCCTGCAACTAATTCTTATGTTCTTATATAAGAGATTCACAATATGAATTACCTGAAAGAGTGCTGGAAGCGGATTCAATAGTTAATTTCAAAAGGGTGTTTGATATATGCTGGAAAGGGAAACATAGCAGGGCTACGGGGATAAGGCAGGGAAGAGAGACTAATTGGTTAGCTCATTCAAAGAGCCTCCTTCTGTTCTGTAGCGTTGTATGATTTATTGGTCAGTTCTCACATTTCTCGTTATACTGTTTATTTATTAGTTGGGATTTTTCAGGCAAAACCCTTAGCTTCACATGCCTTGTTTGATTAAAGCAAGCGAGGTCAGTCATGAAATGGAATTACACTTCAGGGCAACGCTCAGTCTTCCTGCTGAATCTCCCACTGTATAATGCAAATCCATGCTAAAACGGTGTTGGAGGCATCGGACTGCTGTAGATCGGTCCTTGGTGTATCGGTGTTTGAGAGGTGTCCTGATTATTTTGAGGCTGAAAAGAAAATGGGAATTGATGTTTAAATAGTCAACAAATCATTAATTATATGAAAAACTGACATAAATGATGCTGATTTCCTCCGTGTATTGTTTCAAATTTCTCAGTAACAAAGTATTGCGGCGAACGTTACAATACTTCTCATTGCAATATATTTGGGATGTGAGCATCAAATTATGAATTGTTAAAATAGGCATCGTGTACCAGTCCTGGCTCAGTTGGTAGCTCTCTCGCCACTGAGTCAGAAGATTGTGGGTTCATAATCCCACTCCAGAGGCTTCAGCAGCAAAATCTATCCTGACACTCTTGGTGCTCAGGAAGCTCTGCACTGTCGGATGTGTCACCTTTCGGATGAGACGTTAAACCAATGTCAGGTGTGCTCTATCAGGGGGATGTAAAAGATCCCATGGCACTATTTACAAGTAAGGAAGGGAAGTTCATTACGGTTGCCAAGGCAAATATTTATCTCACCACCAATGTCAGGTGTGAGGATTTTCACATATGATTGAACAGTATTCAGTTCCATTCACAAGTCCTCAGATAATGAAGCAGTCCATGCCCGCATGCAACAGGACCTGGATGACTTTCAGACCTGGGCTGATAAGTGGCAGGTAATATTCGCACCACACAAGTGTCAGGCAATGACTATCTCCAAAAATCTACAGTCTAACTGTGGTGTATGTGCCTTTAAGAGCAATTGTGGTGTATGTGCCTTTAAGAGCCCCAGGTGTGCGTAATGCCGGTAATTGCCACTTGGGCTATATAAGCCTGTGTATTATGTATATCCTTTAGAACCACCCCCAGACTTGCTTAGTAAATACCTATGAACCAACTCCTGTCTTCAGTGTCTTTATCTACACACGGACACTACATTGGCGACGAAGTGGAAACGGACTTACCTGCAATTCGGCAGCACCTCAAGGACATCGATTCCTCCAGCATCCAGAAGACTCAAGGAAGTAATAGAAACTGTGGTTTCACCAGCTGGCCAAGCTGGTGGCAGGTACTGCGCTAATCCTTCCTGGGCGTCAGGCTGGGGCTCCAGCGTCGGGCTCTACAGCTGAAACAGGCAGCGAAATCGGAGGCAAGCAATAACGGACTGGGAGGGTGCACTCGGGAGACGGCCGGCGCGGCAAGCAGGTCAGCGTTTAGACCTCCGTCGGGAACGAGTCTCCAACAGTGAATAAACGGAAACCACAGTAAAACAGCATTGTTATCGGTGCAGCGGCGGGAAAGCGCAGGAAGCGCTATATCGTTGCTACAGAAAAAAAAAAAAGAGCGGGAAGCACCATATCATTTTTGAAATGCCTAAGTCTGGCAATATTGATGCTTTTGATAATGAAACAGAGCCTAACTTTGGCAATATTGATGTTTTTGATAACAAGATAGAGGATTGGACCACATATGTAGAAAGAGTGGAGGTGTTTTGCACCACAAATGGAATAGAAGATGAAAAAAAAGCTTCAGTGCTTCTGGATCTAATGGGCACAGAAACATACAAACTGTTACGCAACTTAATCACTCCAGCCGAACCGATGGACAAGAATTTTGAGGAGATTGTTGATACCTTACACTGCCAATTCGAGGCAGGACTCGCAGATTCTCTGCAAGACAAATTCATCTGCGATCCCCTAAGTGTAGAAACACAAAAAAAGGTATCTTCTGGAAAAGATTTAACACTGGACAAGGCTTTCAGTGCAATAGGAGCGGCAAAGATACAGCAAAGGCCACAGGACTTCGGCACCCATGAAATGACACGGGGTTTCGAGAGATGTTATCGCTGCGGCAGATCCAACCATGACCAGAGGGATTGCTGGTTCAAAGAAAAAGCATGCAGGCGATGCGGAAAGATGGGACACATTCCACGTGTATGCCAATCTGAAAATAAAAAATCCACTAACGGGAAAAGAATCAATAAGGAAAAGCACAGAAAGGTACAAATGATGACGGACAGTAGCTCCAAAGACCAGAAGAGTGATAGCGACTCCGGGAACAAGAGACTAAGCTCTCTCAAATTACATAATGTAATTGCCAATGAAGATTACCAGACCATTTGGGATACCCTCATAATAGCAGGGTCCCAAGTTAAAATGGAGCTAGATACAGGATCAGCTCTAACCGTAATAAATCGACGAGATTACGAGAGGCTATTTTCGCATATACCTCTAAAAGACACATCCATTATTTTAAAAACATATACGGGGCAGAAAGTATACCCCAAAGGAAAAATAAAGGTGCCTGTGGTATACAACGGCATAGAAACACAAAAGTTGTATTTATACATTCTACAAGATGGTGGTCCACCGTTGTTGGGACGTGAATGGATAAGGAAGACACGTTTAGACTGGCACTCCATTCAGGCACTGACAGTGACCAGTAAGGAAAAAAACAAGGATGACTTCATACCTGAACGATTAAAAGACATCTTGGCCAACGCCAAAGAAGTGCTTCAAGAGAAACTAGGAACCTTGAAAGGCATCACCGCCTCAATAAAAGTGGAAGATGCAGCAATTCCAAAAAATTTTAAGGCAAGACCGGTGCCATACGCAATACGTCCGGCAGTCGAGGCAGAGCTGGAGAATTTGGAAAAGGTAGGTGTATTATCCAAAATAGATTGTAGCAAATGGGCAACACCCATCGTTCCAGTCATGAAAAAAGCATTGAAAAATAACTCTGAGGAACAGAGAAAAATTCGCATCTGTGGGGACTTTAAGGTGACTGTAAACCCGGTCCTTCACATGGTACAGTATCCTCTTCCGAGGATAGAAGATATTTTCGCCTCACTATCCGGAGGAAAACGTTTCACAAAAATTGACTTGGCACAGGCATATCTACAGATGGAGGTTGAGGAGACCTCTAAAAAGTATCTCACAATAAACACACACAAAGGCCTATACCAGTACAATCGACAGGTTTTTGGAGTAGCATCAGCTCCAGCTATCTGGCAAAGAGGTATGGAGCAAGTCCTGCAAGGGATTCCGGGGACTCAGTGTTACCTAGACGACATCCTTATAACAGGAGAAAACGACAACGAGCACCTTGCCAATTTGGAGCAGGTGCTCACTAGGCTGAAAGAATGGGGCCTACGAGCAAATCGCCCCAAGTGCGAATTTTTCCAAAATCAGATATCATATTGTGGCCACATAATTAATAAGGAAGGGTTGCATAAGTCACCTGAGAAAATTGAAGCAGTTATAAAAGCCCCAGCACCTGAAAATGTTTCACAATTGAGGTCATTCCTGGGATTAATAAATTACTATCATAAATTTTTACCGAACTTATCAACTATTCTACACCCTCTTAATGATCCTCTACACACAGGAGTGATTTGGAAATGGAACAAAGACTGTAAACGTGTCTTCCATAAATGTAAAGACTTAATCACATCCGAGAAAGTTTTGGCTCATTACAACCCATCACTACCAATCAGACTGGCGTGCGATGCATCCCCTTACGGCATAGGAGCGGTATTGTCCCATAGATTCCCTGATGGCTCAGAACGGCCGATAGCTTTTGCGTCACACTCATTGAACTCAGCTGAGTGTAACTATTCCCAGATAGACAGGGAAGCACTCAGCCTGGTATGGGGAGTGAAGAAATTCAACCATTACCTACACGGACAAAAATTTACCTTGCTGACTGACAATCAACCCCTCATCTCCATATTCAACCATAAGAAAGGTGTCCCCATTATGACGGCACAAAGACTACAGAGGTGGTCCCTTTTTCTAGGGGCACACCAATACAATATTGAATACAAAGGGTCAAAACAGCATGGGAATGCTGCCGGTTTATCGCGCCTGCCGTTGCCAACGATAGAAGAGGCACCTACAGTAGACCAAGTAGAGATATTCCACTCTACCATAGTGGAATGTCTGCCGGTGACAAATTCTGCCATTGAAAGGGAGACCAGAAATGACCCTACTCTCTCACGGGCCTACGATTTAACAATGAAGGGATGGCCATCACATGGCGAACCAGTGTTGCCAGCATTCTCGCAAAGAAGAGAACAACTGTCAGTGTGCCGAGGAACCTTGATGTGTGGATCCAGACAGGTGATTCCACCCAAATTCCGGGAGAAAGTGCTAAAGGAGCTTCAAGAGGGGCATCTGGGTGGAGTGAAAATGAATAACCTAGCTAGGGCGTTTGTATGGTGGCCAGGTATCGATGGAGACATCGAAGAAATGACCAAGAGCTGCCTAGGATGCCAGAAGGTCCAAAATGCTCCGCCACAGGCCCCTCTACATCCATGGGAGTGGCCCTCATCTCCCTGGCAAAGGGTGCACATCGACTTTGCTGGTCCATTTATGGACTCAATGTTCTTAATCGCAGTTGATGCACACTCCAAGTGGCCAGAGGTAATAAAGATGTCCTCCACCACAACGGAAAAAACCATCACAGTATTAAGGACCATATTTGCCAGGAATGGGCTGCCGGAACAGATATGTTCTGATAATGGACCGCAATTTGTGTCCGAAGAATTCAGAAAGTTCTTAAAGTACAATGGGGTGAAGCACTACACGTCCGCCCCATACCATCCCGCCACCAATGGATTGGCTGAAAGGTTTGTCCAGACCTTCAAGAAGGCCATAAAGGCCATGGGTAATGAAGACATAAAACTTCAGCACAAGGTGGATAACTTCTTATTTGCATATAGGAATGCAACACATATGGTTACAAACCAAACTCCTGCCATGATGTTCTACAATAGAAACCTAAGACGCCGGCTGGATTTGGTCAAGCCCAACATCCGAAGGGACGTGGAGAACCGGCAGTTTCAGAGCATGAATGAAAGGCCAACTAGGGCCTTCCAGATAGGCCAACTGGTTTTGGCCCGGGACTACCGTACCGAGAAATGGCAGCTTGGAACTATCTGCACACGACTAGGACCACTGATGTATAGCGTGGACATCGGAGAAAGCATAATAAGGCGCCATGCTGACCAAATCATCAAGTCATCCAAAAAGGGACAACCTACACCACCATGCTATACATCTAACGATGAAGTAGAGTAACCCATATCTACCTCCGATCCGGTGATACTGGAACCCGATGAACCCGACACAGGCCTTCAAGCCGAATCAGCCTTGCCAGAAGAACCTACTACACCACCAGAAACTACTACACCCCCGAGGCGTTATCCGGACCGAGTCAGGAAGCCACCTGAGAGACTAACTTATAATTAATTAATGCAGCAATGTATATTATTTTGCATATAACATGTAATTAATAATTACTTAAAATATGATGTACTAGTTAGCTAGAAGGGGAGGAATTGTGGTGTATGTGCCTTTAAGAGCCCCAGGTGTGCGTAATGCCAGTAATTGCCACTTGGGCTATATAAGCCAGTGTATTGTGTATATTCTTTAGAACCCCCCACCCCCAGACATGCTTAGTAAATACCTATGAACCAACTCCTGTCTTCAGTGTCTTTATCTACACACGGACACTATACTAACCACCGCCCCTTAACATTCAATGGCATTACCATCGCCGCATCCCCCACCATCAACATCCTGGGGGTCACCATTGCCCAGAAAATTAACTGCATTAGCCAAATAAATACTGTGGCAACGAGAACAGGTCAGAAGTTGGGTATTCTGCGGTGATTGTCTCACCTCCTGACTCCCCATAATCTTTCCAACATCTACAAGGCACAAGTCAGGATTGTGATGGAACACCCTCCACTTGGCTGGATGAGTGCAGCTCCAACAACACCCAGGAAGCTCTACACCATCGAGGACAAAGCTACCCACTTGATTAGCACCACATCCACCACCTTAAACATTCTCTCCCCCCACCACTGTGGCTGCAGTGTGCACCATCTACAAGATGCACAGCATCAGCTCGCCAAGGTCACTTTGGCAACACCTCCCAAATCTCTAACACTTAGAAGAACAACGGCAGCAGGTGCATGTGTAAACCACCTGCAAGTTCCCCTCCCAATCACAAACCACCCTGACTTAGAAGTATATCACCGTTCCTTCATCGTTGCTGGGTCAAAATCCTGGAACTCCTTCCCTAACAGCACTGTGGGAGAACCATCACCACACGGACTGCAGCGGTTCAAGAAGCTGGCTCAGCCCCACCTTTTCAAGGGCAATTAGGGATGGGCAATATATGCCATTTTTGCCAGCGAAGCTCACATCCCATAAACGAGTAAAGAATAAAAACACCAAATTAAAAAACAGGTATTTGTGCAATTTAAAGAATTATTATTTGTGGGACATTTGCTGTGTGCTAATTGACTGCCGAGTTTCCAACAATACAATCATAATTACATTCAAAAGTGCTTAATTGGATGTAAAGCGCTTTGTGACTTCCCGTTTCATCAAAGGCACTATATAAATGCAATGCTTACTTTCTTTTCAGCAGAAATGGAAATATTGATTGGCAATGTAGCTTTGTAATTACCTACCTTATTGATTTGCATTTTAGAATTGTTCCACAATGCCCTGCATCCGAAAATAGAAACGACGATTGATATCTGCAACTCCAACAGCGCCAGGAGGAAGAGAACGAGCATCAGGCCGAAACGGTATCTCTGTGGATCAGTGGCAAAAATGTGTTAAGCGAAACTGGAAATAAGACTCTTCTTGCAACGAGATGGTCCTACTCCCTTCCAAACCACCATTGAAGGAGATACTTAAATCGAAATTTTAGATTTATAAATGGACAATTTGGGGCCAGTGAAGAGAACTGGGAATGAAATTGGTCTTCGCCAGTAGCGAGAAACGCGCATCAGACGCCCATTTTATGCTTCTTCTGATTTTCCTTTCCCATTGAAATCAATGGAGCAGAAGGTCAGTCGCATTGCTACAAACCAATTTCTCTTACATTATTTCAATACTAGGCCACCATCCAGAGAGTGAAGAATTAATCTTCAAATGAAGGGTTGTTTGAGGGTGAAAGAGGTAATTATTCGAATAGGATGTGAATCATCATACAGCACAGAAGGAGAGCGTTCGGTCTATTGGCCTTTGAATGAACTGTGCAATTAATTACATTCCCGCTTGCTCATTCTCCAAAGACCTGCATTTATTCCTTTCCAAGTACTTATCAAATTCTCTTTTGAAAGTTACATTTAAATCTGTTTCCACTGCCCTTTGAGGCAAATCAAGCAGAATTGTTTTGTCAATGTTGTATTAAATTGTGATAACGTACGAAAGAACAATCAGGCTGGGGTGCTTTCCTGTAGAATGGAGAAGGCAGAGAGGCGACCTAATAGAGGTCTTTAAATTTGAGTAGGGTAGAAGTGCGAAGACGTTTCCACTTGTGGGGAGTCCATAACTAGGGACATTTAATATAATTAAATTATTAAAACCAATAAATCATTCTGGAGGAATTTTTTTACCCAGAGAGTTGTGACATTTTGGAAATTGCTACTACATGCTGAAGTTGTTGGCGAAAGGCATAGATGTATTGAATTGGAACAAAGAAAGAAAGGAAGGCTAGACATGTTGAAAGGGTTGGATGAAGTAAGAATTGAGGCGGCTCGTCTGGAGAAACAAAAGCAAAGAAGCCTATTGGGATGAATGTCCTAATTTTGTGCTGTACAACGTCTTTAAAACACATCAGATCACATGCATAGATAGTCTTTGCTGATTTGCAAATGTTAGTCATCTATTAAGATTCCAATTTTGTACTTACAGCGAAAGTAATGGACCAAGATTCATAGATACTTCTTGCAGGGCAGAGAATGCTTGTGGTCCAAATCTGCAAGTCAATGGAAAGCCGGACCAGACCCGCTACGGCAATAATGGCACTGCTCATATTTAGCATCAGATACATCGCCAACTTCAAAGAATAAGCACAAGTTAATTCAGGTATCTGTAGCCCAGGATCCCGTATGCTTTTTTAATTGCTTTATCAAACTGCCCTGCCACCTTCAACGATTTCTGCACATACACCCCCAGGTCTCTCTGATCATGCACCACCTTTAGAATTGTATCCTTTAATTTATATTGACTCTCCTCGTACTTCCTACCAAAATGTATCATTTTGCAATTTTCTGCTGTTAATTTCATCTGCCCCATGTCTGTCCATTGTCAGACTGCTTGACCTACATCCAGTACTGGATGAGCAAAAATGCTCTACAATTAAATATCGGGAAGAGCGAAGTTATTGTTTTTAGTCCCCATCCCAAGCTTTGTTCCCAAGCCACTGACCCCATTCCTCTGCCTGACATCTGTCTGAGGCTGAACCACACTGTACACAACCTTGGTGTTACATTTGAACCTAAAATGAACTTCCAACCACGTATCCGTGGCATAACTAAGATCGCACATTTCCACCTCAGTAACATCACTCGTCTACGCCTCTGCCTGAACTCATCCTCTGCTGAAACCCTCATCCTTGCCTTTGTTACCTCGAGACTTGACTATTCCAATGCACTCCTGGCTGGCCTCCCACTTACTAGCCCATGTAAACTTGAGGTCAACCAAAACTCGGCTGCCCATGTCCTAACTCGCACCAAGTCCCGTTCACCCATCAGCCCTGTGCTCCCTGACCTACATTGGCTCCCAGTTAAGGAACACTTCGAATTCAAAATTCTAATCCTTGTATTTAAATCCCTCCATGGCCTCACCCCTTCCTATCTCTGTAATCTCCTCCAGCCCCACAACCCCCCGATATATCTGTGCTCCATTGATTCTGCCCGCTTGAACATCCCTGATTATAATCGCGCTAAGCTCGGGGAATCCCTCCCTAGACCTCACCGCCTCTCGACCTCTCTTTCCTCCTTTAAGACTTTTCTTAAAACCTTCAGCTTTGAACATGATTTTATTCATCTACCCTAATGGCTCCTTATCTGGCTCGATGTCAAATATTTTGTCTTAGAATACTCCTATGAAGAGCCTTGGGATGTTTTACTACGTATAACTATAAGTTGTTGTTGTCATGGGGAGATTTAATAGAGGTGTTAATAATTATGAGTTGTTTTGAGTAGATAGGAAGAAACTGCTTCCACTGGCATGAGGGTGGTAACCAGAGGACACATATTTCACATAATTGAAAAAAAGCTAGAGCAGAGATGAAAAGATTTGTTTTACTCAGCGAGTTGTTACAATCAGGAATGCACTGCCTGAAAGGGTGATGGAAGCAGATTCAATCGTATCTTTCCAAAGGGAATTGTATATACACTTAGCAGGGTATAAAATGCATGGCTATATTTGGAAAGAGCAGTGGGGTGGCACTAATTGGATAAGTCTTTTAAAGAGCCAGCAGAGGCATGATGGGCCAAGTGGCCTCCTTCTGTGCTGCCTGATACTATGACTCTAATTTGTAGGAGAAATTGTTTCTTAGGAAGTAAGTGGGCAGTGTGAGTACTAGGAAACTACATTGATCAATAAAATTAACAGATACGAAAATAGTTACACTGAATAATATCTTCTAGACAACCTTTAATGCAATCAAAAAAGAATGAGAAGAAAAGTTTGAAATTACAATTACTGCTAATGGGTAAAACACAGTGGAGTTGATGTTGACATTGTGCGATCATGCAAAATGGGTGATAGCCAGTCAGCAAACCATTTCACATTTCTCCCTATTTTAATTTCCATTAAGGTCATTGGGAGTGATGTATTAAATAGAATTACATAGCATTGGACAGCATACCAACAGAGCATTCGGCCGAAAAGGTCCATGTATGTGTTCATTCTCCACACGGGGGTCGTCCCACCTTAATTCTTCACACCCTATCAGCATATCCTTCTTTTCCTTTCTCCCTTAAGTACAAATTCCAGCTTCTCATTAAATGCATCAATTGAAGAATGGGATAAATAATTGAAGGAAAAAATAGAGGGCTATCGAGAAAGATAATGGGAATTGGATTATTCAGATAGCTCTAGCCAAGATCCACCACACGCAAAATGGGCAATTAATCTTTTTTTGTGCTGTGTCATTCCATGCTTCTATGACTCTATGGTAGTCGTCTCAATCTCTCCATGTGTTAGCAAGTACATTGTAATAGTGACTATTTTCAAACGTACTTCATTGGCTGTGAAGCAATTTAGGACGTCCTGAAGTCTCCAAACACGCTACACAAATCCACGTCTTTCACTCCACTCTCTGAGTAAAGAAGATTCTACTTTAATCCTTATTGGATATCTTTATGTTTGTTTTATAGTTAAGACCCTGGATTGACTCCCACACAAGTGGAAACATCTTCTCTACGTTTCGAAGCCCTTCCCAATTTGAAATACCTCCATCAATTTGCATCTGAGTCTTTCCTGTTCTAAAGAAAAGAGCCCGAACCTGCTCGGTACTTCATTAGAGTTGTAACCATTCAGTTCTGCTATCATCCTTGTAAATCCTTTTTGAACTTGGTGCATTGCCGCTAAATCCCTTTTAACCTGCATATTAGAACAGTGCAGATTACTATAAGTGTGGTCTAACCAAGGCTTTGCAGCAGTTGAACATAACTTCTCCGCTTTTGAATTCTAATGCTCCATAAATGTAAAATGGAAGTGATGTAGACCGTGCTGCAGACTCACCATCACACGTTCCACACTATCAGACAAAGTCAACATAAGGCCCCGTTGAAGTTAATGTTAACTGGACGGGTGGGGGGATATTGTACAACAAGTAATTTCGAATTAACAGTCCATTTTACAACCCCGCCGATTTTCCATTCCATTGAAGTCAATGGAAATATAAATAGGGGGAGAAGTAAGACATGCTGCTTATTGGCTATCACAATTTCACACTTTCGCATGGTCAGGATCTACACTCATTATGTGAGCTACCACTTGTCTGAGCAATCCCAGTTGACGGTTACTTTGCGAATCCGCAAAAAATCAGCCCAGTAACCTGAATTTCGAACTGAAAAAACACTCCTTGCAATGGAGATCTTAGTTTAAGTAAAATGCAATTATGGAGCTACTTACCAGGATTATAGATGACATCTTTCCCAGAACACACCATATGCATCACAAAGTATAAACTGAAAAAAACGTGACTTATCAATTTCTCAAGCCAGTGTATAATTATAACAACTCTCTTAAACTAAGAAACATATATTTCTGGCTCAAAGTTCACAGGCTGTGATTAGTGGTGTCACACAGGGATCTGTACTGGTACCTCAGTTTGTCATTGTATCTATCAATACCTTAGAAGAAGGAATAGAGAACCATGTTAACAAGATTACTGTCGACACCAAGTTAGATGGTACAATAAATAGTGTAGATAGGAGCAGAAAGTTTTACAGGGACATTGATAGATTAAGTGAGTGGGCAAAACTGTGGGACATTGCATTCACTGTAGACCTGAGAAAATGGATCAGTTTATTTTCTAAATGGTGAGCATGTTTGCACTGTGGAGGAAAAGAGAGATTTTGGTTTCCGCGTACTGCAATCATTAAAATAGGTAGAACATTGACATAATAAATTATATAAATGATTTGCACTCGCGACTCGGAAGTTCAATTTCAAAATTTGCGGATGAAACCTAATTGGGGGATAAAGTTAATACAGAGGAAAACTGCGACAAAATACAAGAAGACATAAATAAGCTTGTAGAATGGCCGTGAGAATGGCAAATACATTTCAATACAGATAAGTATGAGCTTGTACATCTTGGTAGGAGGCATAAGGAGGCCATATACTGATTGTGAAATAAGTGTCTAAATGGGGAAGAGGAGAAATGGGATTCAGGGATACTGAGTCACAATCACTAAAACTAGAGAGGCAGGTTAACAAGGTCATCAAATTGCAGACAGAACACTGGGGTTTACTGCTACAGGAATACTATTGAAAGTAAGCGAGTTTTTGTTGAACTTTTATAGAACCTTATATAGACCACTCAGAATACTGTACAATGTTCTGCTCTCCATATTAGAAAAAGGATATAGCAGCACTTGAAAAGGTGCAAAAGAGTTTTAGAAGAATGATACCAGAACTGAGAATTTATAACTATCAGGAAAGGCTGAGCAGGCTGAGGCTCTTTTCTCTGGAAAAGTGACAGCTGAGGGGTGATCTACTAATGCCTTTAAAATTATGAAGTTGTTTGATAGGGTAGACGTCGAGAAGATATTTCCACTTGTGGGGTGTCCAAAACTAACTATCATCAATATTAAATAATCACCAGCAGGAATTCAATAGAAATCTATTTACCCAGAGAGTGCTTAGAATGTTGGACTGGCTTCCACATTGAGCAGTTCAGGCGAATCGCATAAATGCAATTAAGGGGAAGTTAGATAAGCACATGAGGGAAAAGGGAATAGGAATACGCTAACAGTGATCATTGAAGTAGAGTGGGAAGAGTCTCCCATGGAGTCTATGCACCGACACAGAAAAGAAGGGCGAAATGGTCTGTTTCTGTGTTGTAATTCTATGCAAAAAGAACAATATATAATTTATGTCAAGTGAGCCTTTATCTCAAGGGAGCTGGAATACAAAGGGATGTAAGTTATGCTGCAGTTGTTTAGACCAAAACTGGAGTACTGCACTCAGTTAAGGGCACGGCACCCCAGGAAGGATATATAGGCCTTGGAGGGGAGGCAGCGCAGATTCAGCAGAATGATACTGGAGCGAAAATGGTTTAAATTATTAGGACCGGTTGCAAAGACAAGGCGTGCATTGCCTTGAATGCAGATGATTAAGAGATGATCTGATTTGTGGTATAGAAAACGATTAAAGGGTTTCATGGGGTAGATAGAGTGAAACTCATTTACTCAGGTGAGTGAGTCCAGAATTACGGGGCATAATCTTCAGATTGGAGATGCACCGTTCCAGCGGTGATTGAGGGAAGGATTTCTTCACACAATGGATCGTGAAAATCTGGAACTTGCTCCCCTAAAAAGCTGTCGCGATTAGTTCGACTGAAATTGTCAACACCGAGACAGCTTATTGTTGGGTAAGAGGTGTATGGCGGGTAAATGGAATTGAAGCACAGATCAGCCATGATCTAATTGATTAGTGAAACAGGCTGGAGGGGTCGAATCACTTCCTTTAGTTCGTGTGCTTTCAGACCATCAAACCTCGGGCAGGAAAAAATAAACAAGGAGCGATCTCAAAACAGTACGAGCTTAAATAAATTGGCGTTTAGAATTTATTACTTCTGACTTCACCGTCGGAACTCTCGTTCATCTGACATTCCGCATGTTCGCTATTTTAACAGATTTCAAACAAATAGTTTACCCGTCCGAAGATATAACGACAATCAGCGAAATATTACAGCAAGCCTTCCACGCAAAAAATGGCAAAACAAATTCACCCGTCTCATCTGTTCAATTCCAAGCAGAGTGAAATTCCATCAAACATGTTCTGCTATGGGCATTGGGTGGAAATTCACCGACAGACCACTCCACCAGTGTGTTCTGTGTTCTCCTGCCACCGATATCGGACTCAAAATTAAAGGCACCCAGAATATTATAAAACATATTCCCAACACAATCTGAGTGACCTAAAATTAAAAAAATATCATGCTGTGCAAAATAACGGCAAACAATATAAAATCAACCAACATATAAGTGAGTGTGTGCGAGAGAGGTAGAGGGGGTATGAAAGAGAGAGATCAAGGAGGGAGAGAAAAAAAACTTCCTTCAAAAGTGATTGAAATCACTGGACTACCTTAAGCATCCACTCGCTCCACCACCGGCGCACCGTGGCTGCAGTGTGTCACATCTACAGGATACACTGCAGTAACTCATCGAAAGCACCTTTCACACTGGGATCTCCACTAGAAGGGCAAGGACAGCTGGGGCATGTGTACACCAAGTCCCTGGTTCCCTCTCCATGTCACATACCATCCCGACTTGGAAATATATCACCATTCTTCATAACAGCTGTATCCTAGAAATCCCTCCGTAGCAACACTGTGGGAGTAACTTGACCACATGGAATCCAGCAGTCAAGAAGATGGCCCACCACCAAATTCTCAAGGGCAACTAGAGATGGGCAATTCATTCAGGCCTTCCCATGTGGCGCTCCTATGCCGTGAATCACTTTCAATGCAATCTTGAACATATTTCCCAGTTAGTATCCCAAGCGAAATCGTGATCTTACAGAAGGTGCTTACATTTATATTAAATTTGATTCTGTAGTGAATGTGCCTTTAAGAGCCCCAGGTGTGCTGTAATGCTGGTAATGGCCACTCGGGCTATGTAAGCCTGTATATTGTGTATATCCGTTAGAACCCCCCCAGACTTTGCTTAGTAAACACCTATGAACCAAATCCTGTCTTCAGTGTCTTTATCAACACACGGACACTACAGTGGCAACGAAGTGGAAGCGGACTTACCTGCAATTCGGCAGCACCTCAAGGACATCGATTCCTCGGGCGTCCAGAAGACTCAAGAAAGTGAGAAAAGCTGTGGTTTCACCAGCTGGCCAAGCTGGTGGCAGGTACTGCGCTAATCCTTCCTGGGCGTCAGGCTGTGGCTTCAGCGGCTGGCTCTACAGCTGAGACAGGCAGCGAAATCGGAGGCAAGCAATAACGGACTGGGAGGGAGCACTCGGGAGACGGCCGGCTCGGCAAGCAGGTCAGCGTTCAGACCTGCGGAGGAAGTCCGGCGGGAACGAGTCTCCAACTGTAAACAAAAAAAACAAAAAAACAAAGAACGGAAACCACGGGAAACAGCGTTGTCATCGGCAGCAGTGGCGGGAAAGTGCAGGAAGTGCCATATCTTTGCTGCTGAAAAGAAAGAATAGCACGGGAAGCGCCATATCTTTTCTGAAATGCCTAAGTCTGGCAATATTGATGCTTTTGATAGCGAAATAGAGGATTGGACCACATACGTGAAAAGAGTAGAGGTATATTGCAATGCAAATGGAATAGAAGATGAAAAAAAAGCTTCAGTACTGCTGAACCTAATGGACGCAAAGGCATACGGGCTGTTACAAAATTTAATCGCTCCAGCCAAACCAAAGGACAAGAATTGTAAAGAAATTGTTGATACCCTGCAGGAGCACTTAAACCCAACACCGCTGCTGATAGCGGAACAATTCAAATTCTTCAAGAGAAATCAACACAAGACTGAAAGTAACGCTGATTACCTAACCGAATTAAGAAAGCTATCAAAGTACTGCCAATTCGGGGCAGGACTGGCAGATTATCTTCGAGACAAATTCGTTTATGGTCTCTTAAGTGAAGGAACACAAAAAAGGCTGCTTTCTGAAAAAGATTTAACAATGGACAAAGCTTTCAGTATGGCTGTATCATATGAAGCAGCAGCAAGAGGAGCTGCAGAGATACAACAAAAGACACAGGATTCGGCACCCATGAAATGACACAGGGTTTTGAAAGATGTTATCGCTGTGGCAGATCCACCCATAACTAGGAGGACTGCTGGTTCAAGGACAAAGCATGCAGGCAATGCGGAAAGATTGGACACATTGCACGAGTATGCCGATCTGGACAAAATAAATCCACAGACAGAAAAAAAAAAATCAATAAAGGAAAGTACAGGAAGGTAAAAATGATGACGGACAGTAGCTCCGAAGACCAGAAGAGCGATAGTGACTCCGAAAACAAGAGACTAAGCTGTCTCAAATTACATAATGTACTTGCCAAAGATGATTACCAAACCATTTGGGTTACCCTCACGATAGCAGGGTCCACTGTTAAAATGGAGCTAGATACAGGATCAGCTCTAACCGTAATAAATCGACGGGATTACGAGAGGCTATTTTCGCATATACCTCTAAAAGACACATCCAATATCTTAAAAACATATACGCGGCAGAAAGTATACCCCAAAGGAAAAATAAGGGTGCCTATTGTATACAACGGCAAAGAGATACAAAAGTTGTATTTATACATTCTACAAGATGGTGGTCCACCATTGTTGGGACGTGAATGGATCAGAAAGATACTCCATTCAGGCACTGACGGTGACCAGTAAGAAAAAAAACAATGATGACATCATACCTGAACGATTAAAAGACATCTTGGCCAACGCCAAAGATGTGTTTCAAGAGAAACTAGGAACCTTGAAAGGCATCACCGCCTCAATAAAAGTGGATGATGCAGCAATTCCCAAATTTTTTAAGGCAAGACGGGTGCCATACGCAATTCGACCAGCAGTCGAGGCAGAGCTGGAGAATTTGGAAAAGGCAGGCGTATTATCCAAAATAGATGGGAGCGAGTGGGCAAAACCCATCGTTCCAGTCATGATAAAAGCATTGAATAATGATAAATCTGATGAACAGAGAAAAATTCGCATCTGTGGAGACTTCAAGGTGACTGTAAACCCGGTCCTTCACACAGTACAGTATCCTCTTCCGAGGATAGAAGATATTTTCGGCTCACTAGCTGGAGGGAAACGTTTCACCAAAATTGACTTGGCACAGGCATATCTACAGATGGAGGTTGAGGAGGCCTCTAAAAAGTATCTCACGATAACACACACAAAGGCCTGAACCAGTACAATCGATTGGTTTTTGGAGTAGCATCAGCCCCAGCTATCTGGCAAAGAGCTATGGAGCAAGTCCTGCAAGGGATTCTGGGGACTCAATGCTACCTAGACGACATCCTTGTAACAGGAGAAAACGACAACGAGCACCTTGCCAATTTGGAGCAGGTGCTCACTAGGCTGAACGAACGGGGCCTACGAGCAAATCGCCCCAAGTGCGAATTTTTCCAAAATCAGATATCATATTGTGGCCGCATAATTAATAAGGAAGGGTTGCATAAGTCACCTAAAAAATTGAAGTGGTCATAAAAGCTCCAGCACCTGAAAATGTTTCACAATTAAAGTCGTTCCTGGGATTAATAAATTACTATCATAAATTTTTACTGAACTTATCAACTCTTCTACACCCTCTTAATGAACTAGGGCGTTTGTATGGTGGCCAGGTATCGATGGAGACATCGAAGAAATGACCAAGAGCTGCCTAGCATGCCAGAAGGTCCAAAACGCTCCACCACAAGCCCCTCTACATCCATGGGAGTGGCCCTCATCTTCCCAGCACATCGACTTTGCTGGTCCATTTATGGTCTCAATGTTCTTAATCGCGGTTGATGCACACTCCAAGTGGCCGGAGGTAATAAAGATGTCCTCCACCACCACGGAAAAAACCATCACAGTATTAAGGACCATATTTGCCAGGAATGGGCTGCCGGAACAGGTATGTTCTGATAATGGACCGCAATTTGTGTCCGAAGAATTCAGAAAGTTCTTAAAAAACAATGGGGTTAAGCACTACACGTCCGCCCCATACCATCCCGCAACCAATGGATTAGCTGAAATGTTTGTCCAGACCTTCAAGAAGGCCAGAAAGGCCATGGGTAATGAAGACATAAATCTTCAGCGCAATGTGGATAACTTCTTATTCGCATACAGGAATGCAACACATATGGTTACCAACCAAACTCCCACCATGATGTTCTTCAACAGAAACCTAAGATGCCGGCTGGATTTGGTCAAGCCCAACATCAGAAGGGACGTGGAGAACCGGCAGTTTCAAGGCATGAATGAAAGGCCAACTAGAACCTTCCAGATAGATCAACAAGCTTTGGCCCTGGACTACCATACCGAGAAATGGCAGCCTGGAACTATCTGCACACGACTAGGACCACTGATGTATACCGTGGACATCGGAGAAAGCATAATAAGGCGCCATGCTGACCAAATCATAAAGTCATCCGAAAAGGGACAACCTACACCACAACTCTATACGTCTAACGATGAAGTAAAGATACCCACATCTGCCTCTGATCCGGTGATACTGTAACCCGATGAACCCGACACTGGCATTCAAGCCGAATCAGCCTTGCCAAAAGAACCTACTACCCCACCAGAAACTACTGCACCCCCGAGGCATTATCCAGACCGAGTCAGGAAGCCTCCTGCGAGACTGACTTATAATTAATTAACTTCAGCAATGTGTATATTATTTTTCTTATAACATGTAATTAATAATTACTTAAAATATGATGTACTGGTTCGCTAAAAGGGGAGGAATTGTAGTGTATGCGCCTTTAAGCGCCCCAGGTGTGCTGTAATGCCGGTAATGGCCACTCGGGCTATATAAGCCTGTATATTGTGTATATCCGTTAGAACCCCCCCCAGACTTTGCATAGTAAACACCTATGAACCAACTCCTGTCTTCAGTGTCTTTATCAACACACGGACACTGCAGATTCCAAACAATCTACAGCAATTAAAATAGACTATTCTGCCCAACTGTCCTATGCCCGCATTTATACTTCATACCAACCTCCAGCCACCCCTCTTCAGCTCAGCCTATTAACATATCCTTCTATTCCTTCCTCAGACATGTGCTTATCTAGTTTCCCCTTAAGCACAACAATTCCGCTAGGAACAGAGATGGGAATTAATCTTCATCAGCCAATTAATTACGTCTCAATGCATTCTGAGTGGAACCAATTTTTCAAGATTTCTTGAAAGTAGATCATTGCCAATTGAAATTGTTATTCACTTGAGGATCAGAAAGTAATAATAAAAATGTTTTAAACTTGCACACAATGCTTTCGATTTTCCCATTTGAATTTCAAGACTGGTTACTCTCCTGGTCGGTGAATAACTCCGAGCGCCTCCCTGTATCTCTGGGACTTCCCTTGTACCGGATTGTTGATTCATGTGGGGACTAATGACGCTCCCTTCATAGAGTCATAGAGTCATAGAGTTATACAGCACGGATAGAGGCCCTTCGGCCCATCGTGTCCATGCTGGCCATCACGCCCTGTCTAATCTAATCCCATATTCCAGCATTCAGTGCTCAGTGAAGTCTCCATGTTCCAAGTAAAGACTGGGCAATTAAGACATGGGGAGATTTTGTTAATGGGGGTGAATTGGAGGCGGGACTGTTGGTCAGCGAGTCGATGTCCCACCTCCATCGATTTGTTGCCAACCCATGCTCTTTTCCCAGCGTGCTTAGAAGGCCAATTAAGGGAAAGTCGGTTGCAGAGCATGTCAAAGTATGACGTTTCATCTGTCAAACATTTTTGACAGATGAATTGTCATTGCATGCCAGCTATGTGAAGCCGTCAAACAGTCACAATCTCTGCAGTTTGATGAGGTCATGAATACAAGACCTCATCAAACTTCTTTCTTTTAAAGAAATTAAATGGTTGCTGCATCTGAGAATGCAACGGCCTCGTGTCATTCCCAAAGCGGAGGTCCGAGACTCTCCACATACACACCGACTGAAGCCTGCAGGAAGAAACAAAGGTAGCTACACTTTTAATAACACTTTGCACTTACATCAGATACTCACCTCTACACTCTTGCACCCAGCACTTACCTTCACAGCACAGTTATGCACCACCCGATCCCCGCAGACCACCTACTCGCATCACTGAGCTGGCGGGTTTCAGAGCCTTTGGGAGCCCTCACGTGTGAGGGCAAAAAGGGGATAATCCTATGTTCTGCCTGTTAACTACTTGTTGACGGGCAGTTAATAGCCTTTTATCACTTGGCACCTCCAAGGAGCTGGGACATGGCATGGGATGGCTACCCACCTCCTAGGCGGGTTGGGCATTTAATATGCTAAAATGTCACTTAACAATGACTAAATAATAATCTTTATCACATTACAGTCTGTCTGGCAATTTGTGACACTTTAACCAAACTGGCAACCAATCTATATCTAAAAATATTTCTAATTCAATTAATTTCGATTGCACTTATAAATGTGATGATCTTATGTCAAGTTCATTAAGTTATTTCCTTTCAATCCAGAAAGTGCTTCATTTTAACGATTCACGGGTTGAGGATTTTAATATTTCTGCTCATAAAACGAGAAGAAAAACGAAACCTCTGAATAAATATTTGTTCCCCATCCTTGAAATTTTGACGTAGATATGGGCTCCAATCGACCAGCATATTGTTGCTGCCCTCAGTTTGTTTTGCGGTTGATATTCGTCCTAAAAACGCTAGCGCCTTATTTTTGAATGAGATTTTGCTACAATTATCAACCAAAGTAATGAGCTGGATTTTGTGAAAGGAGACGAGTTGGAGGCGGGACTGCTGCTTGTGGTGTAAATGTCCCACCTCCATCCTCGCCTGACCAACCAGAGGGTTTTCCCCTGATTGACCTTTTTATGCCTGCCTTGGAGGCTCAGCAGGCCAATTAGGGAGGAAGTCACTCACAGAGCACGTCAACGTCAGATTTGCTATCCGTCAAAACTTCTTGAAAGAAGAAATGTCAGCGTTTGACAGCTCTGTGAAGCTGGTAAACACTGACATGTTCTTTAATTTGATGACTGCTTGTGTTCAGGACTCACCAAACCTTTCAATTTTGTAAGTTTTACATGGCTGTTTGTATTGACAGTCAGTGAAATTGACAAGGATGATGTCGGCTCTCCCGATTTAGCACGGCTGAAGGCAGTAGGAAGAAAAAAACGAAAGTGAAGATTTTTTAAAACTTATCACTCACCTTATTTAATTACCACTCCACACTTGCACCCATCACTCACCTCTACATCGTACTTCCAGGTGCCTCCGACCGCTGCAGACCTCGTCCAAGTCTCCTGCAAGCCGGCTGGGGTTCTCCGTGGTGGGGTAAGGTAAAATGCAGGTAAATGTCACTAATCCTTTTTTCTGCCTGTTTACTACCTGTTAACAGGCAGCTAAAAGGATTAAATGCCTTTCCCGTCTCCAGGAGACGGGACCCGAAGCATGAAATATTCCCGCCTCCTGGAAAAAGTGCACGGAGGCGGGATGTGGGCGGGTTTGACATCCGCCCACACTTTCTCCTAATTTACCGGCTATCCCGCCTCCATGCAATCGTCCTTGGAGATTGGAAAATCCAGCCCAATGTTTCCCGGAGCATATTTAGGTTAATCTTCCAACAGAGCCAAGAAAAAAGCTTCCCAATTCAGTTACATCCTGTTGTTTATCATTGTAATAATAAAACTCTTAAAAAGGAAACATTATTGATGTATGAGGTTACACTCACCATTCAAATAAAAATTAACATAATTGCATTATTGTAAAAATTAGCGTCTTAATTCGGTTCAAGTTCAGACAATGGTTTAAATTCTGCTTTGTGTTAAGTACAAATTGAATATGTACTTGGTTTGGTTCAAGTTCACTAGTATTGTGAATCGGACACATTGGACCGAGTGTGTGAAGTAGAAATTGAATAATCAGATTTTACAAATAAACTGACGGGATAATATCCTTCTATTTGACGGAGAGAGAGAGATTTTGGTGCAAGTAGCTTCACTCTCTTCTAATTAAAAAATGCAACATTACCTTGAGCATGCATTTAATTTACTCTGACGTTCCAAACAACAATCATCCAAAAGAAGGTATAGAAATTAAAACGTATAGAAGTTACAACACCATAAAACAGGTCTGTCTTCCCCACGAGTCACTGTTGGCGTTTAACCTCAAAGCAGGCAAATTATCAAAGACACAATTTGAGAAAAAGGACCTTGTTACAAGCCCAATGCTTATATTCAGTAAACAGCAGGTTGTGAAGCATTGAGCCACAGCTCGGGATTTCTATATATAAATGTTAGCACAGAAAATTCTTATCAGCACACAGGGGATATTGGCCTAGAAATTCGGTATGGCCCCGCCAGGTCTTTTGCGCCCGAAATTTAGCGCTCGCCAGGATTCCCGTAGCGCCCGCCTAAAATTCAGTTGCGACGGGACAAGATGGCGGCGGGCGCTATTGCAGGGTTTGGCCGCCTCGCTAGGGGCGTTAAATGTCGCTTTCAGGCGTTCAGCTCCCGCTGCGGCACCCGATGCGGTGCGGCAGGCTGGGGTACTGCAGGCCTCCTCCTTCTCTTAAGGAGGAGCTGCCTGCAGCCGTCAGATCGCCGGTGGATTCCCCCGGCAAATGAGCCCGGCACCACGGAGATGTGCCGGGCTCACGGGACACAGACATCAGTGCCGCGGGGGGGTGGTGCAGGAGTCCGGGGAGGGAGGTGCGGGCAGGCGGCCACCGGGAAAGCGGCCGGCTGCCGCTCCACCTTTATGCGCCGGCCTTTCGGAGCTGCAAGACCCCGTTTCACAAACGCTGTTTGCGGCTGCCACGGGCGAGGCAGCCGCAACTGAATTTGGCCATCGGGCCGGAATAGCATTGCAACCGGGGCGCTGCGCACACCGATGACGTCATCGGTGCCGGCGCAGCGCTACTGGCTAACGCCGATGTTAGGGTCCATCTGAATTTCGGGCAGTAGAATACTTTAGGCGCAAACCACTTTATAGCCAATAAGTGGGCGCAAACGCAACTGAATTTCTAGGCCATTGTGTTTAATCGTTGGATTACATTTAAAATATGAACATCACTGAAACGTTCAGACTGAAGATATGCAACAACCCGAGAAGTTACTGTACTAATTATGCAGATAAACTTATCACCTTTCTATATATATTTTAACTGAGTGACATCGGACGATATCGAAAAGGCTTTTATACAGCCCCGGCAGATTTTCCCTTCCATGGACTTCAACGGAAGGGAAATCGGTCGTGGTGTCTAACATGTGCTTAGTTCAATATCGCCCATGAAACACCATCGCTCAGAGTTAAAATTACTCCCATTGTTCCCAACAAGGATCATGTCTCTTCGGTAAAATTAATTCAATGTTCAATATGAATTCGGCATAACTTACTTGAGATTATCGATCACCGTTTTAGAGCTCGAGCGTCTTTAGGGACACATGGGTAATACTGCCAGATGTAACGTAAATTAGTGATTGGCTGGCGTTCGGGGACGGTTTGCTTCATGTTCACTTGTATTGTGAGTCGGACGCATTGGACTGCTGGCCTGTTTTTATGTTGTAAATTCTGCGCATTATTTGGTCAATAGCATCTCACTGTATGAGTCCAATCCTTTATCTTCTCTGGACCTGTTCCAAACAGTTTTATTCAGCGGAGAACAATAAGTATTTGAAAGAAACATGGCAGGAATACTGACCTTTAATGTGAGTCTAGAAATTAAATTTTGTCCTATCAGAGGAGAGACGTTTCGGGGGTGAAATAGGACATATGAAGTGAAGCAAAGCAGGCGGAATCCCATTTCCGGACTGTTACAGGAAACACGTGATTTTCATTTCTATTGAAGCCTCAGGGACTGCATAGCTGGCGGAATATATAACAGGCAACCCATGCGATACCACCATTGAAGACTCAGGGACTGAATATCGGGTGGAACATATATCAGGCGACCAATGCGATACCACCTAATTTATATTCCCGCCCAAGGCCAATTTTACACTCCTCCTAGTTTTCTTTTAATATTCATCTGATAGTTATTTTATCGGAATGTTATACATTTCAAGGAAAGCATTTGGTACCCTCACTAAAATTGGAAAGCGAATTTTCATAGTGTTCACCCGCTATTGTCCAATTGTCAATTACACCTGCTTTGTTTTCCTGCCTATGTTCAATTTCAACCGCATGATGGGCTACTGCTTAATTTTGGTTCATTTGTTACGGAGACTTCAGAGTAAACGACATTTACAATGACTAAAATATGCCAGCAATTGACCGGTCTCTGGCCTGAGTGCAGTTTAAATAGAGGAAAAGGGGACAGCACTCTACTACTGGACACAATACTGCCGTGTTAGTTTTGTTTAGTTTTCATAAAACAATGTGATATATTTAGTTGTGGAAATAAAGTTGATTATGAACGAGCGATTGATGGTCTAAAGACGGTATTGTTACCAAATAAGTGCATGTCTGCAAGAGAGACTAAATGTTCATGTTCTTGTTTCCGGTTCTCACATTCACTCCATGCTCTGACGATGCAATATCCCATCTCGGTTTAGGTGGTAATCGACAATGTGCATCTAAGACGGTGGGGCACGCACCTCTGCATGACATTATCTGGGTCAGGGCTGTGCTTTGTTACAGGCACTGCACATTGTCAATAGCAACCGAACCACAGAGAGCGGTTTCAGCAGCTGCACATTTTGCTGGAGGTTGGGATTCAAGCACAATGGGACTGCTCCAACTTGATTCCAGTCTCAACTATCCAAATGTAACCATAGCATCTCCAGCATTGGCTGCTCCCCTATCCCACATCGTTACGTTTGGCGTTTTATTAAATATTTAAACTTTGCCCTCTGACCTTCCTCATGCACAACTGCCCCTTGGTGACATCATCTTAAGACTTGGAGTCAGCTTCCACATGTGCTGACGTGGTAACTCTATGCCTTTGAATATCTATATATATAAAATGGTCCGTCTGTCTTTCCGTCTGTCTTTCTGTCTTTCTGTCTGTCCGGCTATACAATCAAAAGCTTTAGAGCGTACCTACACATATGTTATATCAAAAGAAAGCTTATCATTCGGGGAATCTAATAGGTGGATTTACTTTTTGGTCAGCCAAAATTTGTTCAGACAGTATACAAAAAAGTTTCAAAAAACAGCAACATTCCGCTCATTAGCGTTGAGTGACATGATGGTTGACCAATCGTACAGGGGATTAACCTGATGGTTGACCAATTGGTGCGTCACGGGGGGCCATTTCATTGCGTGTGTGGGCAGGCCTAATCCTTCTGAGGTGAGTGGCCGCCATCTTGATTCCTAACGATTCATTTATTTTTCCCACTTTCTTCGTGCTTATTTTCAAATCTAGAATTCCAGCAAAAAAAACTTTGCTTTTAAAACACAATTAAATTGTTTTGTTTAAATGTTAATTAACTTGTAAATATTTTCTCTAACCTCATTAATTTTCCTCCCTTTCACCCTTTTTTTTTCCTCTTGACTCGCTACCTCCGCTGGGCACCACAAACTTCCAGGGTTACCACGCCTGCAGGCCTCGAAGCCTCGGCCTCTCCACCCCAGCCACGCCCGAGCTAGGCACCTCCCGTCCCGCTCAACAAACGGCCTGCAATCGCCGGCATCTTTGTAAAGGCTGGTGGGGTAGCACTGAGCCGAGCGTAGGCACCGCCGCCATCTTTGTAAAGGCTGCTTTGGCGGTACGGAGCTCCGTGGAGATATCGCCGGCACTGGGCTCGGGTGCTTTGTGGCCTGTGGCCGAACGGCATCTGCGGAGCTAGGGCTGCCTGGGGCTCTGGGCTCGGCTGGGCCATGTCAGTGCGGGTGCCCGAGCCCCCGGGGCCTAGTCTTCTCCAACCACCGCCAGCAGCGCAACTCTCAACAATGGCAGAGGGGAGAGGGTCTGCTGGCTCCCCCTCCCTCTCCTCCCCCTTCCCCCCTCCTTCATCCATCTTCCCCCCTCCTTCCCCCACAACCCCTTCCCCCCACAGCCACTTTCCTTCCCCACCCCCTTCCCACCCCCTTTCCCCCCACCCCCACTTCCCACCCCCCTTTACCCCCCTCCCACACACCCCCTTCACCCCCACCTCACCCACTTCCCACCCGCCCTATCCACCCCCACACACCACCTTTCCCCCTCCCCATTCCACCCCAATCCCTTCCACCCCTTCTCCCCCTTCCCTTCCCCCCTTTCCTTCCCCTTCGCTTCCCCCCTTCCCTTCCCCCACCTACCCACTTCCCCTTTCCCTTCCCCCTGCCTTCCACCTCCCCCTTCCCCCACACTCCCCTTCCCCCCACTCCCCTTTCCCCACATTCCCTTCCCCCACCCCTCTTACCCCACCCCCTTCCCCACCACCCCTTCCCACCACCCCTTTTCCCCAACCCCACTTCCGCCCCACCCCTTTCCCCCACCCTCCCTTCCCCCCCCACTCCCCTTCCCCCAACTTCCCCCCCACGCCACTTCCCCCCTTCTCCCCTTCCCCCCACCCCCCCTTCCCACCCCTTTCCCCCACCCATTTCCCCCACACCCCTTCCCCAACCATTCCCCTTCCCCACCCCTTCCCCTTCCCCACCCCTTCCCCCAACCCTTTCCCCCCACCCCTGTACGCCCACCCCTTTCCCCCCACCCCTTTCCCCCACCCCTTTCCCCTTTCTCTCCTTCCTTCTCTCTCTCCTTCCCTCTCTGTCTCTCTCTCTCCTTCCCTCTGTCTCTCTCTCTCTGTCTCTCTCTCCCTCTCTCTCTCTGTCTCTCTCTCCCTCTCTCTCTCTTCACCCCCAGTCTATCTCTCTATCTCCCCGCCAGTCTCTCGCTCTCTCCCCCCCAGTCTCTCTCTCTCCCCCCCCAGTCTTCTCTCTCTCTCCCCCTCAGTTTCTCGCTCTCTCCCCCCCAGTCTCTCTCTCTCTCCCCCCCAGTCTCTCTCTTTCTCTCTCCCCCCCTGTCTCTCTCTACTCCCCCCAGTCTCTCTCCCTCTCTCTTCCAACTCTCTATCTCTCTCTCTTCCAACAACAACATGCCCTCAAAAAACCGTCGGCACCACCGGGCACTCCAGCTAGTAGAAGATAAAGAAGGGTGATACAATTGATGTAATTAAGAAACTTAAAGAATTTGATAAGGTAAATAGAAATTATAAAAAATCTCGTTGGGCAGTCCAGAAATAGGGGGCACAACCTTAAAATTAGAACAAGGCAGCTTCAAGATTGATATTAGGAAGCAGGTCTTCACTCAAAGAATAGGGAAAATCTGGAACACTCTACCCAAAAAAGCTGTTGAGGCTGGGGATCAATTCAAAATGTGAAACTGTGTTTAATAGATTTGTGTCAGCAACGTTATTGAGGATTGCAGAACCAAGGCCGGTGGATGGAGTTAAGATACAGATCAGCCAATACCTAATGGAATGGTGAAGAAATGCTCCAGAGGTTGAATGGCCTCATCATTTTCCTATGCTCCTAAATCCAAAATACTGCTGGTCTCTTTTCATGACTTTACCTACCTGCATGGGTACTTCTGGTTCTCCATTAAATATATGCGACCGTTCATTAAAAAATCAAATGGGGCAGAAATTCGGGTCGCGGGCTTGCCGTGCGTGCAAGCCCCCGATCTGCACTTACCCGACGCGCCGGCCGTTGAGCTTCAGGGCCGCCTGGACTTGCTGTTTTAAAATGTTGACTCCCGGGCAGCGTCTGACGTCACGCCGCCCAGGAGAGCAGCCAGCGCGAAGCCTGGAGCGTGCAGTGCAAGTGAGACACGCCCCTTGAGGTCTCATTTTAAATGGACACGCCCCCAATGTTTCTCACAAGCTGCAAAGCATTTTTACATGTAGAGCAGCATTTTAAATAGGTTTTTGGCATTTATAAGAAGCTTTTGGTAACTTTTATAAACTTTTTTAAATGTTTACATTATTTTGAAGAATCTGAAGTAGTTTTAAACAGAATTAAAGCAATTTAAAGGCCCTGAAAGAATTTTTTTCATTCCATTTATTTATTTAGCAACGTCGTCGTCATACGTGTCTTCACACTGTTCCCTTTGGGGAACTGTATGAAGAGGTGGAAGGATTTATGGCCGTGATTAACGCTCCTTCTGTGACCGTAACCATCTTTGTACCAGCCGTTAGGGTGGTTAGTGCTATGGCGGGAGGGTTTTACGGGCTCCCACAAGCTATTCGAGGAGGGGGGCCACCCACACCCACGGACGCAAATATCTCACTGGATGTCAACCCAGAATTTAGAGCCAGAGGTCCGACTCCACTTGCCGGGACTGTCTGGAGCGGGGTTCGAAACCCTATCCCATCTGGCCCAGCGGCAGGGATCCTACCGCTACGCCAAAGGCCCACTCCGATTAGCAACGTGAAATGGCTGGAATGAGCACAATTCACGGCATTAAACGAACGCACAATTGAACTGATGATGACCTCAGCAATCTCCTCAACGAGGTGGAGGCGCAGCGCCTGCTCATCATTGGTAATGAGAAGTCCAAGGCACCGCAAAAAGGACAGATGATAGCTTGGTCTTTCAAGTGGCAGCATAGGGCTCCAGTCACGAGGAGGGAAAAGGCGAAGGAAATGTATGGTTGTCACAATTTGCGCGGAGTAGGCCTTTTGGGTAGCGGTAAGCATCCCCGCCGCTGGGCCAGAAGGAGTAGGGTTTCGAACCCTGCTCCATAAGTCCCCGCAAGTGGAGTCGGAGCTCCAACTTTAAATTCTGGGTGGACATCCAGCGGGATACTTGCGTCCGCGGGTGTGGGTGGACCCCTCCCCTCAGATGGGTTGTGGGAGCCCATAAAACCCTCACACCTCAGGTTAACCACCCAAATGGCTGGTATGAAGATGGTTATGGTCACGGAAGGAGCGTTAACGTGGCCAGAAATCCTTCCACCACTTCATACAATTCCCGAAAGGGAACAGTGTGAGGATACGTACGACGATGACCTCTTGCGCAATGCACCTCCTTGGACCCTCAGTCGCAGATGTGAGGGGGCAAATCGTGCAATTGTTAAATTTTTCATTTTATTGACATGTAAAATGTTGGCCCAGTAATTCCGTTCCAAACACGTGAGTACGGTCGGGGTACTCACGCGTCTGGCTGGAGGAAATGCCGGTTTTCAGCTTGCACAGCGCATGCGGGGTAAACCGGCATTTCCTGTCCTCTGAATGAAGGGGTTCAGAGGCAGAACGCGTGCGACTGCACAGGCAGCGCGTGCGCAGTAAAATTCGCCGGTTTCATTCATGCTTTCAGTGAGGTTAAGTCCTTACAACTTACACATGAAAAAAGCATGAGTACAGTTGCTCCAGAGGCTGCGGAGGAAGATATATTTTATTGTGGAGCTTCTGAAAGGCAATATTTTTGTTTGGGAAAGGGAGGAAAGTTAGTTTAAGAAATGCTGAGGTAAGTTTTAAAGTATATTTTTGTTTTTTAAAACGGGTTTTCAGTACTGTAGGTAGAAGGAGCAATTGTGGCTATGTGAATTGAATTTGCTGTGTTTATTAAATGTGAAAATGACTCCAACATTTTTAAAGAAAGAAACTTTTCATCAGTAATATATTCTTTTAAATAATTATGTCTGTATATATTCCTTTGCGTATATATATGTATATTTTCCTTTACTTATGTGTATGAATGTATGTATTTAATTATGACTTTCAGAGAAAGTAACTTATTGGAAAATCATAATTAAATACATACATTCATACACATAAGTAAAGGAATATATACGGACATTCATACATAATTACTTAAAGGAATATATTACTGATGAACAGCTTCTTTCTTAAAAATGTTGGAAATGTTACATTACTCATTTTAGAACAGTCATTTTCACATTAAACACAGCAAATTCAATTCACACAGCCACAATTGATCCTTCTACCTACAGTACTGAAAACCCGTTTTAAAAAAAAAATTAAACTTTAAAACTTACCTCATCATTTCTTAAAATAACTTTCCTCCCTTTCCCAAACAAAAATATTGCCTTTCAGAAGCTCCACGATAAAATGTATCTTCCTCCGCAGCCTCTGGAGCAACTTTACACATGCTTTTTTCACGTGTAAGTTGTAAGGACTTAACCTCACTGAATCCATGAATGAAATCGACGAAGTATACTGCGCACGCGCTGCCTGTGCAGTCGCATGCGCTGTGCCTCTGATCCCCTTCGTTCAGAGGACAGGAAATGCCAGTTTTCTCCGCATGCGCTGTGCATGCTGAAAACCGGCATTTCCTCTGGCCAGACGCGTGAGTACCCCGACCGTACTCACGCGTTTGGAACGGAATTACTGGGCCATTATGTCACACTTATCCACATTAAACACCATCTGTCATCTCTATCCCCAGTTCTCCAACCTGTTTTCCTGAAGATGCTGACAGTCGGGATAGCTGTTCAACAAATTCCTTCCTTTTGTGTTGTAAGCAAATTTCGAGATTATTCTTGCTATTTCCAAATTTACATCATCTAAATACAGAAATCACAAAACTGGATTCCTGTGGTACACTTCGAACCTGTTGCCAAGCTTTCTCACTCTAACATTAATTGGAACTAACTGTTTGATACTTGTCAATCAGCCACCTTTATATCCACGCTGCTACATCTTTTCTGATCCAAAAGGTCTGATTTTACTAGGATGTAGTTACAGGACAATTAACTATAAAAAGAAGCGAACCATTCTTTTCTTCAACAAGACCTTTTTCAGGCCTCAGTTAGAAAACGGTGTCCAATTTTGGACCCTCACATGGTGAGCCAACTTGAGGATAGAATTGGTGCAGAGAAGGGCCACACAATTAACACCCAGTTTGAAGCATCCTAGTTACCAAGATAGGCTCAAAGAGATGGCTCTGTACACTTTGGAGAAGCGCAGAGTTAGTGGTGAATTGATTAGAGTTCATAAGATGATGATGGAGTCAATTTGCCTTTCTCTAGACAAAATGTTTTAGCTAAATATTTTAGGGTGGACCAGGAGTCACAACCTAAAGTTGTCTACTGCCAGAGCTAGGTAATACTTCAGGAGGTAGCTCTTTTATAAAAGGATAGTGCTCCTGTGCTTGTGCGGTGGACGCCGAGTCACTGAATTCCATTAAGCGAGGGCTGCATCTTCTGTGGGCTGGTGCGGAGGACACCTCGTACAACGGGAAGGTACCTGATAAGGTTAATCCTGGCCGGAATGATCCCCTAGACTAAATTTAATCCCATAAAGGGACCTGAGAGGAATTTTCCAGATTTTCGACTTCTCATGATCCTGGGTTTGATCTGTTTTGGCGCCTCTTCCAGTAGATCACATGGTTTTGGGTGGGGAGGTGAGTTTATTTATTGGGAAGCACAAGGCATCTCAACTGTACGGGACAGGGTGGGTGGACCAATAGTTCTCCTCCTGTCCGCCATTTTTCGTATGTTCCTAACAAACCTTAAGTGGAAAACATTATTAAAAACCTGATAAAAATATATACTATCAATTTACTTCATACCCGCCATCTTTGCAATTGGTTACATTTTAAAAGATACTCTAAAAGTTCTCAAACATGACTTGACTTTCTTAAATCCATGCAGACAGACCTTAAATTAACCCCTGCATTTCCATATCCTCACTAATTTTTTCTCGGTTTCTTGATTTGAAGCATTTGTCCAAAAACTAATGCTTGTACGTGGGTTACAGATTGGTGCAAAGTTCCGATCAAACCCCAGCGACACAAATCGTGGAGCCGGGTTCAAACTGAGACATCAGACCAAAATCAGCAATCATCAGAAATCCCTGCAGCGTCTCAAAAGGACCCAAACTGACTCAACTCCAAAGAAATTAATAAAAAATAGTAACCATTTCTCTGCTTCACTTTTTTTTTGCAGAAATTGACCCGACACAACTTAAATTCAAACTGCAAACCTACAACAGATATGCAGCTGCTGAAACCACTGACTGTGGTTGAGTTACTATTGACAATGTGCAGAAACTGCTGCAAAGCAAAGGCCTGACCCAGATAATGTCATGCGGACGTGCGTGTCCCGCCATCTTAGAATCACATTGTCGATCACCACATTAACCCAGATGGGTTTTTGACTGGTCGGGTGTAGTGAGTGAAGGGGAAAACAGGAAGCAAGATAATTAACATTTACTCGTTCTCAGAGTCAGGCAATTATTTGGTACAAACAACCCTGTTTACCGTCTACCACTCGGGCACAGTCAGCATTATTCCCCAACTAAATGGAATACTGGAAAGGTGCAGCACAAATGGAGGCCATTCGGCCGATTTACCCGTACTGGCAAATATCTGTCACATTCCGTTATGAAAACTAAATTGCAAAACTACTACGAAAGTATTGCATCAGTGCCAGAGTGCTGACCCCTTGAACTCCACCATTATCTAACTACAGCGTACTGGGCCCATCGAGAGGAGAATTGGCTACGCGTTTAAGCTGCTGAAAAAGGAGAGGTCGTTTATTTAGCGTTCTCGGTAACTTAGAGTCAACATTTGGCCAGTGATTGCATACTCACCGTTCAATTAGAAGATTGAGGGCGAGATTCCCACTCCAGCACAATATCTAGGTTGACGCTCCCAGTGCCAGTACTGAGGGAACCATTCACTCTCGGAATTGCCGTCTTTCAGAAGGGACTTTAAAGAAAGTCTCCGTCTATTTCTAAGCAGAGCAGAGGAGTTCTCCCTGGTGTCTAGGGACCAATATTTACCCCTCAACCGACATCACTAAAAACAGTTTATGTGGTCATTATCACGTTGCTGTTCGTGAGTCCTTCTTTGCGCAAGGTAGCTGTCACCCTTCCTACATCACAACAGTGAGATTACTTAAAAAGTACTTAATTTACTGTAAGGTGCGTTGGTGCCGAGGTCGTGAAAGGCGCTATAGAAATCCAAGTGCTTTATTTCAATGGAAGTTGAAGTTTAAATAGCATCATAGAATAGTACAGCATACATGGAGACCATTCGGTCTATCAAGTCTGTGCTGGCTCTTTCGAAAAGCATTCGAGTTATTCCCACTCCCCGCTCTTTTTCCATATCCCTGCAATTGTTTCTCCTTCAAGTATTTATCAAATTCACTTTTGAAGACTACGTTTGAATTTGTTTCCTCTGCCCTATCATGCAGTGCATTCCAAATCCTATCCACATGTTGCATTAACGTTTACCTTCATGTCGCCTCTGGTCGTTTTGAGAATTACCATAATTTTTTGCACTCAGGTTATCGATTCATAAGTCATTGGCTACAGTTTCACTTTATTTATTCTATCTAAACCTTTCATGGTTTTAAATAGCTCCATCAGATTTCTGCTTAGCCTACTCTGCTCTAAGGAAAACAATCCCAGCTTCTCTAGTCTGTCAACGTGATAGTAATGCCTCATCCCTGGAACAATTCTAGTAAATCTCTTCTGTACCCTGTCCAAAGTCTTCAGGTCCTTCATAAAGTGTTGTGGCCAGAATTGTACATAATATTCACGCTGGGACCGAATGAGTGTTTTATATAGATTTCGCATAAATCTTTTGTACACTATGGCTTTATTTATATAACCCAGGATCCCATTTGCTTAATTAATTGCTTTATTAACCTAAACGGCCACCTTCAAATATCTGTGCACAAATACGCTCAGGACTCTGTATTTCTTTACCCCCTTTAAAATTTTACCATTTAGCTTTTATTGCCTCACCTCATTCTTCCTATAGAAAGGGATCAGCTCACACTGTTCTGCGTTTAATTTCATCTGCCACGTGTCCGCCCATTCCATCAGCATGGTTATGTCCTCTTGAAGTGTATTAATATCTTACTCACTGTTTATTACACGGCCAAGTTTCGTGTCAACTGCAAATTTCGATATTATAATCTGTAATCCCAAGTCCAAGTCAATAATTTATATGAAAAACATGAGTAGTCCTAGTACTGAACCCTGGTGAACAACTGTATAGTTCCCTCGATTCCGAAAATGAGCCATTCATCACAACTCTATGTTTTCTATCCCGCAACTAATTTTGTGTCCATGTTGCTACTGCACTTTATTCCATATGCTTTTATTTTGCTAACAAGACTAATAAGTATTATTTCTCAAAGCCTTCTGAAAGCCCATATATACAGCATGAGCTGCACTGCCATCATCCACACTCTCTGTTATTTCTTAAAAAAGCTCAGTCAATTGAGTCAAATAGGATTTGCTCTAAACAAATCCATGCAGGCTCTCCTTTATTTGTCCATGTTTGTTCAAGCAGCTGTTAATCGACTCCCGGATTCCCCACCACCGACGTTAAACAGACTTGTTTGTAATTGCCACCCTGCTCCATTTTTTGAACAATGATGCAACATTTGCAATCCTCCTGTCCTCTGGCACCACCCCTGTATCTGGCAAGTTTGATCCAAAACTGACTCAGTGGCAGGAAGCAAAATGTAATGCTCGACGGGTGTTTTTTGACAGGAAGCCTTTTTCCAGTGTGGTTCTGCAGGGCTCAATGCTAGGTCCCTTGCTTTTTGTGGTATATATCATTGTTTTAGACTTCAAGAAGCGGCATGACTAAGAAGCTTACGGATGATACAAAAATAGCCGTGTGGTTGATAGTGAGGAAGAAAGCTGTAGACTGCAGGAGGATATCAATATCTGGTCAGGTGGGCAGGAAAGTGGCAACTGGACTTCAATCGGTGAAGTATGAAGTAATGTATTTGTGGAGAGCTAACAAGGCAAGGGAATAGACAATAAATTGTAGGATACTGAGAAGTGCAGAGGAACAGTTAGACCTTAGAGTGCATGTCCACAGATCCCTGAAGGTATCAAGACAGGCAGACAAGGTTGGCTAAGAAGGCATTCGGGATACTTTGCTTTATTATCTGAACATTAAATATAAGAGCAGGGATATCATGCTTGAACTGTATAAAACACTATTTAGACCACAGCAAGAGTACTGCGTACAATTCTGGTCACCACATTACAGGGATAACGTGATTGTGCTGGAGCGGGTTCAGAGGAGGTTTACGAGACTGTTACCAGGACTGGAGAATTTTAGCTATGAGAACAGGTTGGATTGGCTGGGGTTGTTTCTTTGGAACAGAGGAGGCTGAGGGGAGGCCAGATTGAAGTGTATAAAATTATGAGGAGGCTAGATCGAGCAGAGAGGAAGGACTTATTTACCCAGCAGACAAGTAAATTACAAGGAGGCATAGAGTTAAAGTGATTGGTAGAAGGATTAGAGGGGGGCTGAGGAGAACCTTTTTAACCCAGAGGCTGCTGGGGGTCTGGAACTCACTGCCTGAAAGGGCGGTAGAGGCAGAAACACTCATTACATTTAAAAGCCCTTGGATAGAGACTTTAAGTGCTGTAACCTACAAGACTACGGACCAGGAGCTGGAAAATGGAATTAAGCCGGATAGCTCCTTTTCGGCTGCACGGAAACGACTAGCCGAATGGCCCCCTTATTTGCTGCAAATTTATATGCTTGTATGATTCTATGTATCTAGTGGGGATTAGAAGAATCTGGCCAGCAACGCGGCAATTTCTACCTTACTTTCCACAGTAATCTAGGAGGGATCCCAACCAGACCGGCTGACTTATCCACTTTAGCCACAGCCAGCCTTTCTAGTACATCCACTTTATCTGTAATATCTCATCCAGTGTCCTTCTTGTTTACCGTAGCTTTGGCAAAGTACTCTTCTTGGTAAACACTGATGCATAGTACTCATTTAATACCTCAGTAATGCCTTCTGCCTCTACCAATAGATCAACATGTTTTCACGATTTGCCCCACCGCTCATATGACATAACCTTTTTCTGTTAGTATGCCGATAGGCGACCTTTGGTTTCCCTTTTTAGTTTGGCGCCAATCTATTCTCGCACTGTCACTTTCCCTCTATTATTTCCTTTTTCATTTCTGCATTTTGCTTTTCTATATCCAGCCAGATGCTCGCTTGTATTATCAAGCTGACATCTGTCATACGTCGCCTTTTATAATTCATCCCACCCTAACACGTTCGTTATCCAGGCTTTGGTCGCCCTATCTTTCTCCCTTGAGGGAATGTACCTGGACTGTACACGAAACATCTTCCCTTTAAAGGCCATCCATTGCTCGATTACATTCCTGCCTGCCAGTCTTTGACTCCACTTTAACCGGGACAGATCTCTCCTCAATTCACAGAAAATAGCCCTTCTCCAGTTAAGTTATTTTTAAATTCGTTATTGCTGATTGCCCCTCTCAATAGCTAATGTAAACATTATGATACAATGATGACTACTCCCAAGATGCTCCCCCACTGTGAAATTCTCCATTTGACCCACTTGAACTGACAAAGTAAAATGCAGCGTCAGCTTTCTGGACAGCCCATATCTCTGACATCGACCATCTGAAGGCAGGCTGTGAGAACCTAACTTCCAACTGCAGCCCGGGCAGAAAAAACAGGAAACAAAAAGAAAGACTTGAATTTATATAGCGTCTTACACGACCACTGGACGACCCAAAGCGCTTCATATCCAATAAATGATTTTTTTCCAAGTGTAATCACCATTGAAATGTAGGAAACGCGGCAGCCAATATGCGCACAGCAAGCTCGCACAAACAGCAATGTGATACTGACCAGATAATCTGTTTTCAGTGATGTTGATGGAGAGATAAATATTGGCCAGGACACCGGGGATATCTCCTCTATTCTTCAAAATAGCGCTTAGCCATATTTTACGTCACTTGTCAGGGCTGACGGTGCCTTGGGCTAAGTATCTAATTAATAGTGTTTCCACTTGTGGGGAAGAGCACAACTGGAGATCATCAATATAAGATACCGACAAAGAAATCAAATAGGAAATTCAGAAGTAACTTGTTTCCCCAGAGAGTGGTGACCATGTGGAACTCGCTACCACAGGGAGTAGTTGAGGTAAATATTGGCCCAGAACCGCGCGTGCAAGCCCCTGATCTGCAATCACCCTGCGCGCTGACATCTGAAGCCCGGGCCTGCTTGCATTTCCTGTCACTGGCCCGGTTCAGATGTCAGCGCGCAGTGCTTACCTGATCCAGCGGCGTAGTTAGTGCGATGTGCCGGCTGGGATCAGGTGAGCAGTGTACAACCAATCAGGGGAGGGGAAGGTTCATTCATGAGTTTGAGAGTAAGAACTGTCAAACTCATGAAAACTACGGGGGCCCAAAACACTATTTAAACTTTAAATAAAAATTTAAAAAACATCCCAATCGCTAAATTAAGTATAAATAAGTTTAAATAAAAATTTAAACAATAATTTTCTTTTTGAAAAAAATATTTTTTTAATAAAAAGGGTCTAAAACTAAACTTACCTTATTGTAGATTCTTTAAATTAATAAACCTGTGGAAAAAAATTCTAAACTGCAATAAAACACCACTTACCTGTAAAAATAAATACTTACGTGTGCTTTTTACAAGCGTAAAGACCGGAGGCCTTTACACATGCGCAGATCCCCCAAAACAGAGGAAATCCAAGACGCACGCGCTGCCCCCTACAACGCATGCGCTAGCCTCTTCACCTCTTGGGTTCGAGGAGAGGAAATGCCGGTTTTCAGCGCATGCGCTGTGCATGCTGAAAACCGGCATTTCCTCCGGCCAGGCGCGGGAGTACCCTTTCCGCACTCACGCATTTGGGGAGGAATTACTGCCCCATTATAGATGCCTTTAAGGGGAGGCTAGGCATGTATATGAGGGAGAAGGGAATAGAGGGTTGTGCTGATAGATTTAGTTGAGGAAAGATGGAAGGAGACTCGAGTGGAGCATAAATACCGACATGGCCTGTTTCTGTGCCGGATATCCTATATAGCATATTTATCATCTGAAGGGCGGAACCTCCGACAGTGAAGCACTCCACTGATGTGTCAGCCTAGATTTTTCTGCTCAATTCTCTGGAGTGGGACTTGAACCGATAACCTTCTGATTCAGAGGCGAGGGAGCTACCAGCTGAGCCGTGACTGACACTAAAGAGGGAGAGAAGGGAATTCAAGGCCCTGATTTCCTTCTTCCATCTAGGCCCGAAAGGTAAATAAATTAAGCGTCCCCATCTACATTTATGTCAAGTGTTTGAATAAATCTGTGCATATTTCCATTCTGCATTGACACCGACAAAAATAATTGCACCGACAGCCCGGAGTCCGAGTAGGAACATACCACAGGCATCATGGCTCTGTTCTAGATCATTAGTGGGAAGGACACATAACCAATTATAAGCAATCTCCAAAAGGTCCCCTGCTCCCTGTGTCTCGCCGAATTGTCAACCCGTTTATAGAGAATGTGTTTGTGAATTAAATACACACAATTGATAACTCATAATCTCGCAATATCGTAAGTTCAGGCAACACGGACCACGGGTTCTAGATTTTCATGAATAATCTCAAAATTCAGCCAATTTTCTTGGGTATGGTAATATCATGCTTATACTACTGGACTACTGACTTGGTGTCCTCGAGTGGTAATCGAGAGAACGTGAGCTGAAATCCCACTATGCCAGCTTGAGAATTTGAATTCGGTTTCTGGTAATGTCTGGAAACAATGCTGGAATCGGTAAAAGTAATCATGAAGCTGTGGATTGTTTTAAAACTCAGCGAGTTCACTGGTGCCGTTTAGCGAAGGAAACCTGCATTCCTTACCCGGTCCGGGCCTCTGTGTGACTCCGGTCCCAAACTAACATGGCTGAGTCCTAACGGTCCCTCGGCAGTGGACTAGCGAGCCTGTCAGCTCTATCCAGGAGAAATCGGGATGGGCATTACATGCCGGGCTTTCCAGCGACGCCCTTATGCCTAGAATGAATAAAAACAATTCAACGGATAATTATGTTCTTTTGGTACTTGGATTCATGAAACAATGAACAAGATAAAAAATTGTCGCTTGGAGATTATTTTGGGATAATTGAATAATTAGTGATTATTAAAAATCTACTGTCCAATGTTAGCAACTAATCAATCACTTCAAATTGTTAATCTTCCGGTAAAATAAACACACACGAAGCGTCTCTCCACTTATAGGACTAAATGTAATATCCAGCCTCACACTAAAGGTCAGCATTCCCGAATTCTCTCAAATATCAGCTGTTCCCCTCGGAACTGAACTGACAAAAACAGAAAAAGTAAATGTTTGGACTGTTGCGTTGAGAAGCTAGTGAAAGAACAGGGTCAAACTCCACCCCCCCCCCGGCTAACCGGTTATATCAGACACACCCTGCAGTGTTACACAATTGTCCCCTCAGAAAGGCTGGCGAGCTCTGAAGGAGGACACAGAGTCTCGATCGGTGACTGATACTCACGGGTAAGTTAAGCCGACTTCATATTGTCCATGTAATTAATTTTACCAGAGACATGGCTTTTGTAGCGATCAATCGGGGCAATTAAAATCCTGGGCGATGGTGTGAAATGAGCGATGTGGAATTAGCCGCCCGTTACAAGCCCGCCAGATGTTCCTTTCCATCGAGATCCATTGAAGGGATAATCTGGCGAGTGCAGATAACAGCCTATTTGATACCGCCCGTTTTAGACCATCTGTCAATGTTTAAATTCCCCCCAACATACAGAGGATTGTGACAAGTTTATCGGCATATTAACTGCATTTAAAATATGACAATATGTTCTCGGATTGATGGATATCTTCAGTCCGAATTTATCAGTTGAGGTCCTGTCCTCAAATGCAATCCGCCCATTACATACCATATCACACGAACAGATGGAACGTGTGGGCAGGATTATTTTTAACAACTGATTATTCAATTTGCATTTAACACAATGCAGAATTAAAACTAAGTCTGAGCATTTAGCCGAAATAAGACACGAAGTTTTACATTGACACAATTACTTTTCTTTTTAGTTCAATGGTCAGTGTAACCTCATACATTAATAATATAGTGTTAAGTGATTTATTATTATAATTATAGAGAACGGGATGAAACTTAAATGGGAAGATTTTCGCAAGGCTGTATTGAAAGAATTGCCTAGGTGTGCATGTAAAAGTTATTTCGGTTGGTAATTGCAGCGAAATTCGCAATAAAAATTGATGCTTGCGATTACAGGACGAATATCAGACAGAAGAAAGTGCTTTATCACCAAAGGAAACATATTGCCTTCGATCTGGCACAAATCCATTGCCCCGATTAAATTTCACGAATGGGTAGAAAGTTTCCTTCAGAGGTTTAGTTTGTTCGATTTTTTAAACTGAATTGTTAAAATCCCCATCCTGTGATTCGTGAAAACGAAGCACTCCTCAAGATTCAAAGGAAAGAACCTTGTGCACATGACATGAACGTATATTACTGAAGGGTTCAATCGAAATGAATTGAATTCGTAGAAAATAGTTATAGGTTCGGTACCAGGATGGCTAACATGTCAAAATCTTCCATTGCCAGATTATAATACTATAAAGAATGTTGTTTATTTACTATTAAATCAAATTTTGGCATTCTAATGTCTGTGGAAATACCTTCTTATTCACTAAGGGTCAATTTTCCAGTCCTTATTTGGATCATGGCAACTTCACTGGGCATAGAAGAGAGCGTCATCAGTCCCAATATTAACCCAACATCCGGTACAAGGGAAGCCCTGGTGAGACGGGGAGGCTCCCAGACTCATTCACCAACCAGAAGAGTAAACAGTCCAGGAATTCAGATGGGAAAACCGAAAGCTCTGGGGATAAGATTATACCCTTTATTTTATTCATTTATTTCTTCTCAAATTGATCACAATTTCAACATGCAATGCTTTAATTTCAAGATTCCTTGAGTAAAATATTTTTGAGCCGCAAGTGTAGGGACATCATCAATTAGCTGATGGAGAGTAGTTCCCATCACTAGTCGAAGCGAAATCATAAACAACTTCAGTGTGAGCATATGTAGAATTTCATTGGGACTACCAGCCGGGAAATATGTTCCTGAGTATATTTATAAGCTATACTTCACAAAATTAATTCTGGAGATATTGTTCTCGCTAGCAAGGTCAGCATTTATTTCCCAAACCATTTCCCCATGAAAAGATCATGGTGCACCTACTTGTTTAACAGCTACAGTCCCTGTGGTGAAGGTACTTCAAAAGTGCTGTTAGCCAAGATCTGAAGGCTTTTTACCCAGCGACGATGAAGGAACGGCGCATATCTTCACATGTCTGGGTGGTGTGTGACTTGGAGGGAAGTTCATGGTGTTCTTATGCACCTGTTGCCCTTGTCCTTCTGCGTTGTGGAGTTCCCGGGTTTGGGCAGTGCCGTTGACGATGCCTTGGCGAGTTGCTGCAATGCATCTTGTAGGTGGTGCACACTGTAGCCACGGTGCGCCGGTGGTGCTGGGAGTGAAGGTTTAAGGTGGTCCACAGGAATATGTGTGTTGGAGAATTTGCTCCGTGGCTATCGTCGTAACAATAGTTTGTTATTCCGAAGATAATAACACAGCTCATGATTCTTGCATGAGTGTGTATTTTAAATAATATCAAGCATGATTACATTGAATAATAGCAATATTAGATTTTATATGATTGTTGTACAGTGTTATTGTAAATGACAGGAATCCATGTAAATTATTCAAACTAGTTCCCCGGGCCGTAGTGATCACCTTCGGCTCTAGGATGCCTGAATGTCTTTGGGCTTCCAACTGACCCTGAGAGCGCTTAAACCCCCAAGAGAACCACATAACCGGTGTTTCCCAGGAGAACAGACCCATCCCTCCAGGTCTACTGTGTGGCTGCATGGCTCCTGACCAACCCGAGAATGTCTGCCTTGGGGACAAACAGGATCTACTGTTATACTATAGTACAAGCTTGGTCTGTGCCTACATAATACATAGTTGCACGTTTTGTTGATTCCACGTTTTTAGGCGTTTACCCCGCTTAATTAGGGCTAGAACTTCGGCTCGGACGGTGGACAAAACCGGCGGTCTTGGATAGGCGGCTGGTATTCTCAGGGCCTGATATTCAGTCCCATTGCAGTCAAGTGGACTGAATGTCAGGCGCTGCGTTTAACTGGGCCGCCGATCCGATACCGCCCATTTTGTGTCACCGCCAGAGACGAATTTCTAGTCCATTTTAGGACTTTACCTCAGTTCTACAAGCTTTGTTTATACTGCATTAATTAGGACAGCTTTTATCTTTTACCGTGATATATGGTATCTTGGCAACTGGTATCTTTCAGCCTTTTTCTCGACCTGGGCTTTTATGATTGTGTGCCCTTGCGTTTCCAAACTCTTTATGGTTCAACATAAAGACAAGATTAACGTTCCCCTTTCTCCCACATCTGGTCTAACACTAAATATACTAATGTAGAATGCTAGGACAACTTTACCATTTAATTGATCTTAAAGCTTTCGAACAATGTACTAGTCATCTAATTCAGCTTTCAACAAAGCTTTACTTGTCCCTTACCTTGATCTCTCTCCCTCTTTGCCTCTCTTTCTAAGAACATAAGAACATAAGAACATAAGAAATAGGAGCAAGAGTAGGCCAATCGGCCCCTCGAGCCTGCTCCACCATTCAATAAGATCATGGCTGATCTGATCCTAACCTCAAATCTTCTATCACTCTGCATCCACCCGAACCCATGTGATCTCCCGGGAGAGGCGAAAAACCAGATAAAGACCCAATGGCCAATTTGGGAGAAAAAAATCTGGGAAATTCCTCTCCGACCCATCTAGGCGATCGAAATTCTTCCAGGAGATCACTCTGTCCCTATATTTTCTACAGTACTTACCTTCTGTAAAGGCGATCTCCACCCCAGCCAGGAACAGGAATAAAACCATCTCCTGAAATCTAACAGAATTAGAACACAGTAGGAGCAGAACAAGGCTACACGGCCCCTGGGCCCGCTCCACTACCCACAGGGCCATGACCATTCTGAACCCAGACTCATGTCCAATTTCCTGCCCGCTCCCCGTAACCCTTTATTCCCTTTACTTCTAGGAAACTATCTATTTCTGTTTTAAATTTATTTAATGATGTAGCTTCCACAGCTTTCTGGGGCAGCAAATTCCACAAACCTACCACCCTCTGAGTGAAGAAGTTTCTCCTCATCTCAGTTTTGAATGAGCAGCCCCTTATTTTAAGATTATGCCCCCTAGATCTAGTTTCACCCATCATTGGGAACATCATCACCGCATCCACCCGATCAAGCCCTTTCACAATCTTATATGTTTCAATAAGATCGCCTCTCATTCTTCTGAACTCCAATGAGTAGAGTCCCAATCTACTCAACCTCTCCTCATATGACCACCCCCTCATCCCCGGGATTAACCGAGTGAACCTTCTTTGTAGTGACTCGAGAGCAAGTATGTCTTTTCTTAAGTATGGACACCAAAACTGTATGCAGTATTCCAGGTGCGGCCTCACCAATACCTTGTACAACTGCAGCAATACCTCCCTGTTTTTATATTCCAACCCCCTAGCAATAAAAGCCAACATTCCATTGGCCTTCTTAATCACTTGCTGCACCTGCATACTAACTTTTTGAGTTTCGTGCACCAGGACCCCCAGATCCCTTTGTACTACAGAACTTTCCAGTTTCTTGCCATTAAGATAATAACTTGCTCTATGATTTTTCCTGCCAAAGTGCATAACCTCACACTTTCCAGTATTGTATTCCATCTGCCAAATCTCTGCCCACTTACTTAGCCTGTCTATGTCCCTTTGCAGGTTTTTTATGTCCTCCTCACTCACTACTTTCCCTCCCATCTTTGTATCATCTGCAAACTTTGATATGTTACACTCGGTCCCCTCCTCCAAATCGTTAATATAGATTGTAAAGAGTTGGGGACCCAGCACTGACCCGTGCGGAACACCACTAGTTACTGGTTGCCAATCTGAGAACGAACCATTTATCCCAACTCTCTGCTTTCTGTTAGAGAGCCAATCCTCCACCCACGCCAGAATATTACCCCCAATCCCGTGATTTTTTATCTTGAGCAATAATCTTTTGTGTGGCACCTTGTCAAATGCCTTCTGGAAGTCTAAATACACTACGTCCACTGGTTCCCCTTTATCCACCCTGTATGTTACTTCCTCAAAAAACTCAAGCAAATTTGTTAAACATGACTTCCCCTTCATGAAACCATGCTGAGTTTGCCCTATTAAATTATGTTTATCCAAATGTCCCGTTACTGTCTCCTTAATAATGGACTCTAACATTTTACCAACCACAGATGTTAGGCTAACAGGTCTATAGTTTCCAGCCTTCTGCCTACTACCCTTTTTAAATAAGGGTGTTACATTAGCAGTTTTCCAATCTGCCGGGACCTTTGCTGAGTCCAGTGAGTTTTGGAAAATTATTACCAATGCATCCACAATCCCTACCGCTACTTCCCTCAAGACCCTGGGATGCAAGCCATCAGATCCAGGGGATTTATTCGCCTTGAGTCCCATTATTTTACCAAGTACCACTTCCTTCGTGATTTTAATCGTATTTAGTTCCTCCCCCCCTAGAGCCCCCTGTTTGTCCAGTGTTGGGATATTCTTAGTGTCGTCTACTGTAAAGACTGATACAAAATAATTGTTCAGTGTTTTTGCCATCTCCATGTTTCCCATCATTAATTTCCCGGTCTCATCCTCTAAGGGACTAACATTTACTTTAGCCACCCTTTTTCTTTTTATATAACTATAGAAACTTTTACTGTCTGTTTTTATATTTTTTGCTAATTTACTTTCATAATCTATCTTCCCTTTCTTAATCAATCTTTTTGTTATTTTTTGCTGTCTTTTAAAGACTTCCCAATCTTCCATCCTCCCACTAGATTTGGCTACCTTATATGCCCTTGTTTTTAGTCGGATACTATCCTTAATTACTTTACTTAGCCACGGATGGCTATCTTTTCTTTTACACCCTTTTTTCCTCAGTGGAATATATTTTTTTTGGAAGTTTTAAAATAACTCCTTAAATGTACACCACTGGTCATGTACCGTCTTACCCTTTAATCTATTTTCCCAGTCCACTCTAATTAATTCCGCTCTCATACCTTCATAGTCTCCTTTATTCAAGCTCAGCACGCTTGTTTGAGATCCAACCTTCTCACCCTCTAATTGAATATGGAACTCAACCATGTTATGGTCGCTCATTCCAAGGGGATCCTTTACTAGGACATTTTTAATTAATCCTGTCTCATTACACAGGACCAAATCTAAGGTTGCTTGCCCCCTGGTCGGATCAGTTACATACTGCTCAAGAAACCCATCCCTAATACACTCAATGAACTCTTCCTCAAGGCTGCTCTGCCCAATTTGATTTGTCCAGTTAATATGATAATTAAAATCCCCCATAATTATAGCTGTTCCCTTATTACAAGCCTCAACTATTTCCTGATTAATACTCCGTCCAACAGAATTGCAACTGTTCGGAGGCCTATAGACTACACCCACTAGTGTTTTTTTCCCCTTATTATTCCTTACCTCCACCCAAACTGTTTCACTATCCTGCTCCTTTGACCCAATATCATTTCTCTGTATTATAGTGATTCCTTCCTTTATTAACATAGCCACCCCACCTCCTCTCCCTTCCTGCCTGTCCTTCCTGATTGTTAAATAACCTGGTATGTTTAATTCCCAGTCATGGTCACCCTGCAGCCATGTTTCTGTAATGGCCACAAGATCATACCCATATGTCATTATTTGTGCCGTTAACTCATTCATTTTGTTACGAATGCTACGTGCATTCAGATAAAGAACTTTCAAATATGTTTTGTAACACTTAGTTCCTGTTTTTTCCCTTTTTAGTACTTTACTTTTTACTCCATACCTTCTGTCCCTTCCTGACACATTCTGTTTTTTAATTCCCCCACTGCTACCTAAGTCTATGACCTTCTCTGTTGTCATTTCTATTATTTGCTCTCTAGAAACCTCCCCCCCACTAATTAGTTTAAAGCCCTCTCTACAGCCCTAGTTATATGATTCGCCAGGACTCTAGTCCCAGCACTGGCCAAGTGGAGTCCGTCCCAACAGAACAGCTCCCTCCTGTCCCAGTACTGGTGCCAGTGTCCCAAGAAGCAAAACCCATTTCTCCCACACCAGTCTTTGAGCCACGCATTTAACTCTTTAATTTTATTTATCCCAGCCAAATTCGCTCGTGGCTCAGGTAATAACCCAGAGATTATTACCCTTGAGGTTCTGTTTTTTAATTTGACCCCTAGCTGCTCATACTCCTTTAACAGAACCGTCTTCCTTGTCCTATCTACGTCGTTTGTACCAACATGGACCACGACAACTGGATCCTCCCCCTCCCACTGCAAGTTTCTTTCCAGCCCAGAAGAGATGTCCTTAACCCTGGCACCAGGCAGGCAACACAGCCTTCGGGACTCCCGCTCTTGACTGCAGAGAACCCTATCTATCCCCCTAATGATACTATCCCCTACCACTACAACATTTCTTTTTACTCCCTCCACTTGAATGGCCACCTGTACCACGGTGCTGTGGCCAGGTTGCTCATCCTCCCTGCAGTCCCCGCTCCCGCCCTCACAGGGAGTAAGAACCTCGATCCTGCTGGACAAGAACAAGGGCTGCGTCTCCTTCAACACTACATCCTGGATCCCTGTACATTCCTCACTCGTAGTCACACTGTCCTGTCCCTGACCACGGACTACATCTGCAGTAATTAACTTCATAGGTGTGACCATCTCCTGAAACATAGAGTCCAGGAACTTCTCCCCCTCCCTGATGTGTCGCAGTGTCCGAAGCTCGGTCTCAAGCTCCATAACATGGAACTTGAGTTCCTCTAGCAGCAAACACTTGTCGCAGATGTAATCACCGTTAGCCTCAATGGGGTTCACCGTCTCCCACATCTCGCAACAGTAACACATCACCTGCTCCATTCTATATAATTAATTACATTTCCTTTATTAGTTATGAAGACCCTGCCCGGATATATATGATAATATCACACCACTATTCAATAGTACTTACCAACTTCAAGGTATGAAAGAGAAGAGAAGGAAGAAAACCAACCAACCAGCTGATCACCAACCTCCTCCTTGAATACTGTCTGTGGAGCCTGTTTGGTTGACTCGTCTCGCTGCTCCGCCTGCGCAGTGCTGTCTAAGCCTGGGAGTGGGGAATAAAACAGAGCAAAAAACATACCCTCACCTCCCACTTATCCGAACTCTCCCACTTAGCAAAACTCCAACAGCACTCAATGCACAAAGCACTCCGTGCACCGCACTAGCCCCTCCCCTTTTATACCTGGATTCTACTTCCTGTTTAAACTGCCCAAGAGTTTAAAAAACCCTTAAAAAATTAAACTTACTTCAAATCATTGACTTCTTAACACACTAAAATTCACAAAATACACTTAAATGATTTTTCTCCCACTTAGCAAAACTCCAACAGCACTCAATGCACAAAGCACTCCGTACACCGCACTACCCCCTCCCCTTTTATACCTGGATTCTACTTCCTGTTTAAACTGCCCAAGAGTTTAAAAAACCCTTAAAAAATTAAACTTACTTCAAATAATTGACTTCTTAACACACTAAAATTCACAAAATACACTTAAATGATTTTTCTCCCACTTAGCAAAACTCCAACAGCACTCAATGCACAAAGCACTCCGTGCACTGCACTAGCCCCTCCCCTTTTATACCTGGATTCTACTTCCTGTTTAAACTGCCCAAGAGTTTAAAAAACCCTTAAAAAATTAAACTTACTTCAAATAATTGACTTCTTAACACACTAAAATTCACAAAATACACTTAAATGATTTTTCTCCCACTTAGCAAAACTCCAACAGCACTCAATGCACAAAGCTTCTCTCGCTATTAGCTCCTCTCTCTAGCTCCCACACACATGTATGATTTTATATATGTTAGCTTTCTTGGCCAATGTTTGTTCTCTTCTAGGTTACTCAGATTGTGTTGGGAATATTGTTTATAATATTCTGGACGCCTTTAATTCTGAGTCCGATATCGATGGCAGGAGGACACAGAACACACTGGTGTGGCGGACTGTCGGTGAGTTTCCTTGTAGTAGATACTGTTTGGAGGAATTAAAATCGGGTTGGAATTGATTAGATGTGATGTTAGACTTTTTTTTGCCATTTTATGCATGGAATTGTAGCGCCTTGCTCTAATATTCTTCTCAGTGTCACTATTTTTTCGGAGGCATCACCTATTCTAAACCGAATAACATTCCTGTTAAAATGGCGAACAAATGGGATGTTATAGGAACGAAAATTCCGACGGTAAAAGCAGAATTAGTAAAGTCTGCACCCAGGTTTATTTAAAATCGTTAAGTATCGAGATGGTTATTTGTTTATTGCTATCGTATCCAACGTTTCATTGTCTGAACAATCAGCCAGAAAATTAAGCTTCAGGATTTAACATTACACCAGAATGATAGCGGCCTTAAATTAATTTTAATTAAGTGGGCAAGTTGCACAAACTTAACTTCAATACCCTCGAGTATTGAAGATTGAGGGGTCATCTAACTGAAATGTTTAAGATGATTAAAGTATATAACATGGTTGATAGAGAGAAACGATTTTCTCTGGTGGGGGCGTCCAGAACATAACCTTAAAATTCGAACTAGGCCATTCAGGGCTGACAGCAGAAGGCACTTCTTCACGCAAAGGATATTGGAAATCCGGTGCTCTCTCCCTCCAATAGCTGTTGAGGGTAGGGATCAATTGAAAATTTCTAAACTGAGGCTGATCGATGTATGTTACATGCATGAGGTTATTAAGGATTACTGAACCAAGGCAGGTAAATTAAGTCAAGTTACAGATTAGACATGATCTAATCAACAGGTGGAACCGGCTCGAGGGGCTGGAAGACCTAGTCGTGATTCTGTATTCCAATAATTATACACAGGCTTCATCAAGTGGAATTGACATGTCACATTTATTTCCCAGTTTATACTTTCTGGGAGCCTGTGGTGTATTCTGGGAAAAACATCATCTACAGCCTTGTAAGTATCTCCACAATGACTCTCCATTTAAACACAACAGTCCATTGCACGGAATACTGCTCCAATTTGACATTCTGATTGCTGAGTTGATTATGGACGTATTCGCAAAGTAACCTTTAACTTAGATATTTCAGATATGTGGTAAGCCTTATAATTGGGTGGGTCTTGTGGATGAAATTGGAGAATTGCTGGCCGGTAAAACAAGCGGTAGTTCATCGCTTGCCCGTTGGGCGTCCAGCCCAATGTTCAGTTCTATCGAATTCATCATCGATATTGTCGGTTTTCCCTCACTGGAAGTAAATTTGGAATGCGCTGTTTGTAAAACGAGTCGACAGACCGTTTTAAGATCTGACCCAATGTCTTTTACCCTCGAGACCCAGTTGTAATTCCGGACAATTGTTCTCCTTTCACTTTTACTAGGCAAGAGTATTGAGGCTCTTTGGAACCAAGAAGGCTAGATGGAGTTAAGCGAAAGATCAGAAATAATCTAATTGAAGGGGGGAACAGATTCGTGGAGCTATATGGCCTATTCCTGATCCTCTGTCCCTGTGTTCCTAGTGACTGTCCAGAAGAGATTTCATTATTTGTTACTTAGACTCTACCCCTGATCAGTGCATTTTCCCACGACTCACACTACTCATATTGCTCTGCAAAATCCACAATAGAAAACCTTTTTCCTCTACAAATTAGATTGAATAAATCCAATTTTTCTCTTTCTCTTTTATGACAGCTACATACCCTGCCAAACTAGGAAAAATTTATTTTCTGATAGAAAAATGTTACTGTAATTTGACAGCTCTTTCAAAGAGTCAGCACAGACTTCATGGACCTAATGGGCTTCTTCTGTGCTATAAGTTTCTGTGATTTAATTTTATTGCAATAAATGCGTTTTGTATGGAATTTGGAACTCAATAACGTCTTCAGATGGGTGCTTTCAATTTAATTTTCCACCCAGTCAACATAATGGCCTTGTTTATACATCACCAAACTTAGATATTTTATTAAACTTTTGCTTATTCTTCGAAGGTGGCGACGTGCCTGGTGCTAAATGCGATCAGCGCCCTTCTTGGTGTACGCAATGTGGTCCTGTTTTGCATTTATTTCGAGATTAGGACCCCACTCATACTCTGCCCTTCCGGAACAGACTGTGATTCTGGGCCCATTACCATGGCTGTAAGTACAGAATTGAAATATTAATCGCAGAATTAGAAAATGATACAGCAGAGCGGGAAGCCATTCGGCCCATCGTGCCAGTGCTTGCTCCTTTAAAGAATAATCCAAGCATACTCACTCGACTGCTCTTCCTCCATAACACTGCAACATTTTCCCAATTGAAGTATTTATACAATGCCCTTTTGAGAGGTTTTATTGAATCTGCTTCCACCACGCGTTCAGGCAGTATATTGCATATCACAACAACTCGCTACATAATCTTTGTCCTCATGTCGCCTCTGGTTAATTTGCAAATTACCTTAAATCTCTGTCCTCTGGGTACCGATTGTGCTGCCACTGGAACCAGCTTCTCCTTATTTACTCAATCAAACGCCTTCATGATTTTGAACAATTCTACCAAATTTCCCCTTAACCTGCTCTGCTCCAAGCAGATTAACCCCCGTTTCTCTAGTCTATCCACATTACTGACGTTTTTCGTCCCTGGTACCTTTCTGTAATATCTCATGTGCACCCTCTCTCAGGTTTGACATTCATCCGAAAGTGTTGTGCCCAGTACTGGCCACAATATCCAGCTGAAGCGTAAGCAATGTTTTATAGAGAGGTAGCATAACTAACTTTATATATGAATATTCAAATCGGCACTCTCTTTGGCCTTGTTATGGCTGGTTGCACAATTAAATAAATTCCTACAAGAAACATTCAAAATAGCCCTTCATAGTGAAGCTTTTAATCACTATCCATTTCGCAGGCAAACACAGGTGCAATAAAATCAGTGGTCGTTGGATCACCTTGAGAGAGAAACGGTGAGAAATCCCTTTAGGAAGCATCTTGTTTTCCATCTTACGAAGTGTAACCGCAATGCAGTGACAATTCAGCATTTCAATGGGATGAGAGGACATCCTGTGACGACATGTATACCGGAAACAAGCTTGAAGTTGAAGTACATGTTGAGAGAGGCAACACAAATTTGCTTAAATCCTGCAAATAGGTAACAAAAAGATTTTTTACATGGATAGTCTGGAACATGAACTATGTATAGAATAAATAAGGAAAAACTGATTCCAGTGTCAGAGGGTCGATAACCAGAGCACACAGATTGAAGATAATTGGCAAAAGAACACAGCGACTTGAACAATAACTTTCAAAGTGGAATTCGATAAATACTTGAATGGAAAAAAATACTTGGCTATGGGGAAAGGATCGGGCAGTGGGTCAAATTGGATATCACTTTCATGGTACACGTATATGCATGAAGTACTGCATGGCCTCCTTCTGTGCTGTATTATTCTGTAATTTTATGAATTGGTATTCCAGAGATTAAAGCAATCTTCTGCCTGTTCGTACTTTCTATGTGCACAAGCTGTTATAACTTTTCCAATTATATTGTCAATTGTTCACGTTTGTAACGACTAGTCATTATGCCAGCCGTTTTGTGGCTGCTCCCTCCTCAACCTGGAGTGTAGAGATCCTTCAATTAAATGTTCTTCTAGACTTACAACATTGCGGTCAGTTTTCTTATCCACAGTGTCAGCTGTGGCTCAGTGGGTAGAACTCGTGCCTCTGAGTCAGAAGGTTGTGGGTTCACAGTCCCACTCCAGGACCTTGAACACAAAAACCTAGGCTGACATTCCAGTGCATTGCTGAGAGAATGCTGCACTGTCAGAGGTGCCGTATTTCAGATGAGATGTTAAACCGAGGCCCCGTCTGCTCTCTCAGGTGGCCGTGAAAGATCCCATGGCATATTTCGAAGAAGAGCAGAGGAGTTATCCCCGGTATCCTGGCCAATATTTATCCCTCATTCAACTTTAAAAAAGCAGATTATCTGGTCATTATAACATTGCTTGTGGGAGCATGCTCTGCGCAATTTGGCTGCTGCGTTTCCTACATTACAACAGTGAGTACACCCTAAATTGCACTTAATTGGATGTAAAATGCTTTGAGACTTCTGGTGGTCGTGAAAGGCGCTATATAAATGCAAGAATAAAGTTCAGACTTGCAAACGGGGGGTGACTAACATTTCCACGCCCTAGTCCAGTAATTGCCGCCCCCACCCTGAAATATATTTCCAACTGAAGACATGTTCTCGAATCCCTGTGGGCGGTCGCCTAATATTGAGTCCAGGCGGATGAAATTAGTCTGCTTTACGCTCCTCCTGATCTTCTTTACCATTGAATTGAATTGGAGAGGAAAATCGTTAGGAGCGTAACATTGACTTCCAATGCCCGTTTAGCACTACTGGTGGGATCAATTTCACTCCCAGTATTTTTCGTTGGCCCAAAATTGGCTAATTTATAAGCTTCGATTTCAGGTTCTCCTTGAATTGTACTGTCGCTGTATGTACGACATTTCTCGTTGCCAGAATTCATCTTATTTCTGACTGCCCTGAACATGTTCTTTCCACTGATCCACAGATATTCCGTTTCAGTCTGATACTCGTTCTCTACCTGCTGGCAATGTTGGAGATGTTTATATCAATTGTCGTTTCCATTTTCGGAGGCAAGGATTTGTGGTACAATTCATTGATGCAAGTCAATAAGGTTTGTATTTACAAGACCAAATTACCAAACAATATTCCGGACTCTGCTGAATGTTAACTCTAACAATTCAGAAATTGGTATTTACCTCCCAAAGGTATTGCAATGAGAAATTTTGCACCAGGATTTACTGTAGACAGCGGACGAACGTCGCCCGCCATTCGTTAGACTTGCCAAGTCTATTTAATTTCGATGACCTTTTGTACTGGGAGCTGCAGTAAGAGATTCAAACGTTGCGGCGAGCAAGCAACTATGTATCTCCGTCACCAAACATATTGAAGGTTTGAAGTTTGAACATTCCAGATTCTGAAACAGGAAGTTTATGTTAGAATAGTGTCTTCAATGTCAAATCAGGTATTCAACGCGAAATAGCGAAAGGGAAAGGAAGATTGGATTCAGAGAGAGAAGAAAAGAGACAGAGAGAAAGATAAACTAATTGTTTTAAATATTTAATTTAAAAAATAATCTCCATCAACAATTAAAATCTGAAGAATTAAGATTCCACATTCGTAATAGTTAATTATCAGTGCCGGAGAAGTTGCTTGGCTGTAATTAAAAATTTACACGTTTTCAAAAAAAGCTACTTAGACTGATATGGATATTCCCGAACTTTCTGTGTCGAGGTTAGTCACTCTCTAACATGCAAGTACAGGAAATTCACGCAGCTCAGTACATTTGCATGGGGAGCCAGAAAGCGAGATGCCATTTTCGAGCAGCTTGATGATTAGTGGTGGGGCTCGGACAGGAACTCCTGGTTTTCTAGTTGAACTGCGCATCTATATAGGCTCGAAGTTGCTGTCCGATTTATGAATAAATAACAGTGATGCCATTAGCCTCGCCATTATTTTTGCAGTAAATTCTAGCCCATTATAACGTATGCCATGATTCTCATTTATCGAGAAATTTCACACAGTACGTGCAGGAAATCATCATCATTTACCTCAGCTTGGGTGTTTGCATATTTATTTAGTTGTTTATTTATTTACTGTTTTCCAACAATTCCGTTTTCCCTCCCAGCCTTCCCATGAGCCGACTGATCAGGACAACACATCTCAAGCACCAATCCCCAAGGTCCAAACTACAACAGTCTGATGCCACCGCCGTTATAGAAAGGTTTTCAATGGTGCGAATGGAGATCTTACAATGGGACACATTACAGATGAAATTTAAGGTAGAGAAGTGAAAAGTGATGAATTTTTGAAGGAAAAACGAGGAGAATCTTTATAAACTATTAATTTCTATGACCTTATGTACTGGAAAAGGGTACAGAAACCGATAGACCTGGGAGTTCAGGGACACTCAACTTTGACAGTGGCAGGAAAAGCTGATGCAGCTGCTAACAGCATACGGGATAAATTGCTTTATAAATAGCCGCGCAGCATACAAAGTCATGGAAGTTATGCTAAATCTTTGTAAATTATTGATTAGGCCTCAACTGGAGCATTGTGTCCAATTCTGGATACCATACTTTAGGAAGCATATAAAGACCTTGGAGATGGTGCAGAAGAGATTTATTAGAATGCTAGCAGCGGTGAAGTGTTTCAGTCATTTCAAGAGCCTGTAGAAGCTGGGATTATTCTCCTTAAAGCAGAGAAGGATAAGGGAAGATTTAATAGAGGTGTTCAATATTATGAGACGTTTTGATAGAATGAATTAGCAGAAGCTATTTCCACTGACAGAAGAGTCGGTAATCAGAGGACAAAGATTTAATGGAATTTGTCGTCGGAGGCTTCCAGCGGGGCATTGCCTCCGATCCACAAATAAAAATCCCTCCTATCTGGTGACCCAGGAGGTAAGGAGAATCGAGGTCCTGGGCCTCTTGGGGTACCCGCGGAAGAGGCCCACGCATCCTATGGTGCACGTGATTCGTAAGTGCACATGAGATCTCGTGGGCCTGACCAACCAATAAAAGCAAGGAAGCAACATTCATGCTTATGGGGATTCCTTGTGTATGGAATCCCCGCAAGCATGAATGGGAATACCCCAAAAATATATCTACACATCAAATGAATAAATAAAAAACATTATAGATTTAAAATGCCCTTAAATTAAATATTCAAAACACAAAAGAAATGATTTAAAGGGACTAAAATGAACTTACCTTATTGCAGGTTTTTAAACTTATATCATTTTTTGAAACTCTTACTTAGGTTTTACCAGGAACAAGAATTTCACGGGCATTCGCTGGGCAGAGGTTGGGCAAATATCCCAACTCTCCGGCCACGATGCCGTTTTTCCGGGGACCCGTTGGATCTGACAAGAACATTTTTGACAGACCGCAGGTTCCGGTTTTTCACGCATGCACGTCCCACGCGAAACCCCGGATCATGCGCTGCATTAAAATATGGGCCATTGTAATTGGTAAAAGTGCACAAGGGGGGAGGAGGACACATGTATTTACGGAGCGAGTTGTTATGATCTGCAACACACTGCCTGAAATGATGGTGGAAGCATTATTCAATCGTAACATTCAAAAAGGAATTGTATATAAAATTTAAGCGGAAAAAGTTGCAGGGCTCTGGGGAAAGAGTAGGGTAGTGGGTGTAATTGGATCGCTCTATCATGAAGTCGGCATAGGAGCGATGGGCCGAATGGCCTCCCTCTGTGCCATTTCATTCGTGATTCTATGATTCAGCAAGAAGACTCTTTGCTGCAGTGGCGTCCAAATCCAGTTCATCCATGACGTCATTTTTTCTATCGAGCAATACCTGTGAAGCAAAGAGCATTACCTGAAACACCAGTTCATAAATAAACAGAATAAAGATAAATTTGAGACCTGTCACAACGGATTATGGTGGGAAAAATCACCGTATAATACAACAAATTCCAGCTCTGATTTGTTGTTCTTTCTGTAGTGAACAACCTTGTTGATCTTTGATGCAGTAATTAATGTGTTGCTTAAATGATTGAAAAAAACTCTCTACTGTGCTATTACTTTCTTGACTTAAGACAGTCTTATTTTCTTCCTACACCTTCTGTCAATTCCCCCGCCTCATCTTTCACCTCTGAAGAGATTCATTATTTATTGGTGGTAGGCGATCAGTCGGACAATCGGGTGGGTGTCAACTCGACATTTTTCAGCCTGTCCCGAGAGTGTTCACTCGTACGAGCTTGGCTTTCCCCCGCACACACCCCTCGTATTCAGGTAATTTTACCATAACAGGCCGGGTGTGAATCTGACAGCATCGGGTGGAAAGCCAGTTTTACATCCTCCCCACCCCGCCCCCTCTGTATTACTCTCCCTTGACTTCAATGAGAATAAAAACCGGCGGGGTTTAAAACTCACGGTCAACCGATTCCATTCGTTTCCCGACTGCCAGGTTAGGTTAAAATTGCCTCCAAGAGTGGTAATCATTTTCCCGTTCGTCCTCCCAGCGAATTCTATTCCAGTCTAGAACCTGGGACATTCCTACTCTGTGTGACTTAGCAATCAGCTACCTAAACGGTCTGATCTATGGAATAGGAAATGCAGACGTCAGCTGGTGCACGCGTTGTGCCCATATCCCTGTATCTAATACCATGTATTTTTACCGGACTATGAGGAACGCGAGACTGAAACCCTGGGGAGAGATCTTGCACTCAGCAGACGCCTGATTGGAAAAAGTTATTTCCATTTTAAATTGGTCAACACCTCCTCTAAAGAAGCGTAGTGTCACAGGTTGCATTCTTCCTCTAAGATCACATGCAGGGACCTCCAGCTCACAGAGACACAGGAATCTACAGGGAAATGATTGGGCTCTTCAGGCAGGTTGTGGAAATCGAATGGTGCTGAGTAATTTGGGAGGAACCGCCCTGCGAGTCAACAACGTTATTCACAAGGAGAAACATGGCACCTGCGTTCTTTATGAAATTATTTGGTAAGACACCAGGAGGGGTAATTTAACCAAACCGGTCGGGCCGTAAACGAGCGGGTTCTGTTCTCCCGCTCGTGTTAAACTCCGCCCGATTTTACTCTCCATTGAAAGAAGGTTAAGATTAGCCCAGTCTTTCTCTCCTATCTTTTGATGTACAGTAATGGTATCGGAATGGTCATTTCACTCATTTGAAGTAACTTCGCCAGCCATTCAGATATAAAGCTCAAAAACACCATTAAAATGGTACAGAGGGATTCTATTGTAAGTGTTATAATTTAGATTTAGTCTGCTAATAACGCAAAAAGTAATTTCTAGACTCACAGCGCTTCATTCAGTCGCACACACCTATTTCTGTTTCTCTATGATAGGTTTTCAGCTATAGGTAGGGGCCTAAAACAGATGTTCAATCCCTCATCTTGCTTTTATTACCTCAAGTCTGGATTATTCCAATGCTCTCCTGACCGGCCTTCCACCTTGTACTCTCGGTAAACTTCTGCTCATCCATAATTCTGACGGGTCATTCTAACTCGCACCAGGTCCCGTTCAGACATCACTCTCTCAGCGCGCTGACCTACATTCACTCCTGGTCCGGCAACACCTCATTTTGAAAATTATCATCCTTGTTTTCTAATCGCTCCGAGGCCCCGTGCCTCCCTATCTCTGTAACCTTTTCCAGCCCTACAGCCCTCAGAATTATCGGGGTTGGCGGACTTGCCTTCAGATTCCTTGGCACTATACTACGGCAAATTCTCCCTAAATCTGTGCAATTCTCTGCCTCTTTCTCCATCCTTAAGTTGCTGCTTAAAACCTACATCTTTACCCAAGCTTTTGTTCAGCTGTTGTAATAACTCCTGATGGTTCACGGTGTCAAATTCTGTTTGATAATCGTTAATTTAAGGGCGCTACATAAATGCAAGTTGTTGTTATTGAAGATGCGGATCAGCTGCCTTTCATTAGTACCGCCGGATTTTTCTTCCCATTGTCTACTCTGCGGGATAAAATGATCTAATGCCGGAAACCATCGCCAAGTGTGTTGCAGAAGTGGAGCAGGAGATCTAAGACCTGGGCCCGAAGCTCACTGAAAATTGGGCTTCGTGCTTTCTCTGCGTAAAATCTGCGGGGTCCAAACGCCAATCGTCTGATGCAGCTCGTCGCTAGGGCCATCGTAAAATTCGTCTGACAGGGCCAGCGAGCAATGCCAAGCAGAAGGAAAGGAGTGAACAGTAATTGCGAATCCAGGTCCCAGCCCTGCTCCACATGAACGCACTTTAAGGGAAGTCAAACAGTATTTTACTTTTCTTCTCTGTGTGGCCTCCCGAGGTCACTTGAGGGATCAGTTATTTGGCCATTGTATACCGGAAAAAACTGAGGGGTGCGTGTACTGCGAATGCTCCATCCAATTGATCACGAATTGGCAGCGTGGTGGCGGAATGCAGTGGACGCTTGGAAGACACTTCCAGAGGTGACCGGGCGCGGATACATTGCAGCCCGAAATTCAGCACCCAACCCTCATTTCTCGGCGACAAATATGAGCAACGCTGCACAATTACTCCTCCTCGTCTCTCAGTTGCTCTCATTTGGAGTTTCCGAGGGGTTTGGCGAAAGTCCCACCGTAATTTTGCCAGGAACCCCGGAAAAAAGACAGCGTCAACAAACCACTTCTCCCGTGTTTTGTTCTGACATTCCATTGGAAGGAACGTAAGCTGCCGTGGAAAAAAACGTGGAATAGGACTGTCGCTGGTTAGTGTCTGTCGGTCTGTTCACTCTGCTGTTTCTCCGACCCTGGCGTGTTTCTCATTCATTGCCTCTCTGTATCTCTCCACAACAGTAATTAGTGACAACAAGTTTGGGTTATAAAAGTTCTGACGTCAATAAGATAGGACGTTCTGTTCTTTGGGCGAGGATTACACTGTGACATTTCGGTTTGGCTCCACATTCTACATCTCCTATCTCTGCATCTCTCTCTGTACCGCGAGGTCTCTTTTCTCAATTTATCTTACTGTATTTCTCTATATATCTGTATCTTTCTCTTTATATATCTCTCTCTTTCTGTATCTCTCTCTCTCTTGGTTTCACATTTACTACATCTTTATTTCTTTCCATCTCTTTCTATTTCTGTATCTCATTGTGCCGCTATCTCTCTCTTTCTGCATCTACTGTCTTTCTGCATCTCTTTCCTTTCATCCCAGTCTCTCTCTCTCTTAGCGATCCTTTCTTTCCACATCTCTCCTGTCGCTCTGCATATTTCTCTGTCTTGGCGGAGGCAAAACGCTTACACAGATAGAGCTGGCAGGAGCAGCCCTGTTATTTAACTCAGACTGGTTATTAGCATGTGAAACGGCTGTAAAATCAGTCAAGGAGTTAATCCCATGAAATCAATCTGATGAAAGAGATTTTTCATGTTTTAAATAGAATTCTGACCAAACATCCACGTCCTAAACTAGCGCTGATGTGGCTCTTATGTTAATGTAATTCACAGGGCGAGAGACCACGGGATCGGGTGCAATGCATGTTTCACATCCTGCCCGATTTTGCTTCCGTGCACTTCAAAGGAGAGTAAAATCGGGCGGGGTGTAAAAGCACCGTTGCACCCGATTGCCTCAAATTCCCGACGGACGTGGATTACTAATAAAGCTATTTATATCTTTAAAAATAATGATAATCCCATTTCTACTTCCTGTATTTCCAGTTTTCTTTTTTGACTTCAATTACGTGCTGTTTTTGATTATTTTTAATCTCCCGTGTATCTCATTTCACTGCTTATGAATCTTATCAAAACACATTTCAGGCTATGTTAACAGACCAATTAACAGTCGCTTCCTCGGCCCCCTGATCAGACAAACACTCGCAATCCAGCTCTGGATTCTCTCAGCGACCGGAGCTGTTTCTGTCGATCTGAACTGAACGGATTCCCCCATACTCTGAAACAGAGGTAAACAGACAATTAATAGATTAGGCAAAAATGACAAAAGCACTTGTAACATTTCAATCACATAAGTAAAATATAGTTTTATACTTTCGAAAGGGCAATTGGATATATACTTGTAAATTAAAGATTTTGCAAGCCTTAGTGTAAGAGCAGGCGGTGTGGGACTAATTGGATCGCTCTTTCAAAGAGCCAGAACAGGCACGATGGGCCGAATGGCCTCCTCTGTGTTGTAAAAATCTATGGGGTATAAATTATTCGGGCTGTGTGCAACACAGGTGGCGCTGTATATTCAGTAACGGGAGCAATCTTACCCTAACGCATCTGTCGGGAATCTGACAAGATTGGCTGGGATGCAGATATATACATCCACCTGATTTTATTCGCGACTGAAGGAAGCGGAGAGCAATATCACGCGAGATGTAAAACGGCTGTTCCACCTCATCCGTTGCGATTCCCGCCCGAATAGTTAGATTGAAATTAACCTCTGATGCCAATGGAACGGAATATCGCGAGTGCATTACAATGGGCAGCACATGTGACATATCATCCAATTCGTGACACTGCCCCAGAAGAATTTCTCAACCATAATGTTTTATAACAGAAAGCAATATCCACAGATTGAATGATTCAAGATTAACACACGCACTCACTGGATCAGCTCCATGAGTTTACAGTTCAGTGTGAAGTTTCGCAGATCGGGAACACATTGGTCCGTGAACTGATTTCCGTCCAGGTACAGCCTCATCACAGACTGGTTCATACTGAATGCTGTCCTGAGATCTCAATGCCAGCAGCTGTCAGATTGTTATCCTGCAATCTAAAGATTAATAATTAAAATCAGGATTTACTCCAGCTCGAAAAGGCAATAAGATTTTACATTAGGATCATAGGAAGAAAAATGGGAACAAAGGAACGGGAGAAGGCCATTCAGCCCCTCGAGCTTGCTCTTCCAATCAATTAAATAATGACTGATTTGTACCTTAACTCCATCTACCAGCCCTGGGTCCATAAAGCATTAATAACATTACCTAACAAAACTCTGTCAATGTCCGTTTTGAAATTTTCAATTGATCCCTCCCTCAACAGAACTTTGGGGGAGGGAGTTCCAGATTTCCACCACCCTTTGTATGAAGAAGTATTTCCTGAAATGATGCAGGAAGGCTGTTCCCGATGGCGGGGGAGTCCAGAACCAGGGGTCACCGTCTAAGGATAAGGGGTAAGCCATTTAGGACAGAAATGAGGAGGAATTTCTTCACCCAGAGAGTGGTGAACCTGTGGAATTATCTACCACAGAAGGCAGTTGAGGCCAATTCATTAAATATATTCAAGAAGGAGTTAGATATATTTCTTAAGGCTGAAGGGATCAAGGGATATGGGGAGAAGGCAGGGACAGGGTACTTTATTGGGAAGATCAGCCATGATCTCATTGAATGGCAGAGCAGGCTCGAGGGGCCGAATGGGCTACTCCTGCTCCTATCTTCTATGTTTCTATGACCCTTGAACGGCCTAGCTTTAAAATATAATTATCCGCCCTGGTTTTGGACTCCGCCCACCAAAAGAAATAGTTTCTCACGATCGACCCTATCAAATCCCATAATCAACTAAAGCACCTCAATTAGATCACCCATTACTCTTCCATACTCAAGGGAATAGTAGTCTAGTATAAGCCACCTGTCTGCATAAGATAACCCTTTTAGCCCCTGTTTCATTCTGAGGAATCTGGGCTACACCACTTCCAGGGCTAACATATCCTTTCCGTGGTGTCCAGAACAGAAAGTAATTCTCCAGATGGGGTCTAACAAGAGCTCTGTCCAGCTCTAACATACTTTCCACAACAATGCACAACGCTGCATCATATGCAAAGAACAGCCAATTATTATAACGTAACCCGGCAGACATTTATTGGTCAATGTTAAAATTGGGAGTGGTGTGAAACAAGTGGCCGACTTGCCCCCATCAGGCGGTGTGTTAGTTTAAAACGGGGAGTGTCACTTACTCCAGTCTCTGTGTTTTACAATCCAGGTGCCTCAGTGCTGCAGACAGCAGATTAACGCCTGCGTCTCCAATATTATTGTGATTCAGCCTGAAAGTCAAGAGAAAAAAAGAGTCAGAAGGGAAGGAAAAATCGCTCTTCTCGTAAAAATATTTTCCATGTTACAAGAAACGTTCTCAGAGATTTCTCGTTAGAAGCAGAGACGGATAAGGAGATATAATAGAGTTGTTCAAAATCATGATAGATTTCGATAGAGTAAATCAGGAGAAACGGTTTCCAGTGGCATAAGGCTCGATAACCAAAGGACACAGATGAGAAGTTTTTATTCACACAGCGAGTTGTCATGATCTGGAATTCACTGCCTGAAAGGATAGTGGATGAAGATTCAATAGCAAATTTCAAAAGGGGATGGGATCAATACCTTAAGGGCAATAATTTGCAGGCTGTGGTGAAAGAGGAAGGAAGTCGGATGAATTGAACAGTTCTTTCAATGATCCGGCATAGGCGCAATGGGCAGAGGGATCTCAGTCTGCGCTGTATCATTCTATGATTCAATGACACAGTACTTTCGTTTTAATTTAAACTTGGGAGTCATTAAATGCTTGACAGGAAAATGATGGGACTGTGCCTCTCGCTGGTTTTATACATTCAACCGATATTACTCTCATTTGAAGTCAACGGCGAGTTAAACCGTGCGAGGAGTAAAACCTATGGCCGAATATATTTTGTTAACCTTCCACTGGGCGGGTAAAAATCCCAGCCAGCCGTGGGCTGAAATGTTCCCTACATAAGGACTGCTCCGTTATTCAATCATGAAATAAATTCCAGTCTACCTGAAGATTTCTGAATTTACACAATAGCGGTGTAATCCATTGCAAGGCATTGTGGGTTAAAATGTCAACTTGGGTAGCATCGCAAAATGAGCGATGGCAACTTGGCAGCATATTCTTCAATCACCCGAGCACTATCCACCATCCTCCACACCCCCGAGCATTACCGCCACTCTCCACTCCCCCCGAGCACTATCCCCATTTTCCAGGCCGCCGAATACTATCCCCATTCTCAAATCCCCCCGAGAAATATCCCACATTCTCATCCCCCCGAGCACTATTCCCAATTCTCCACCCCCGCCGAGTACAATCTCCCATTCTCCACACTCCAGAGCACTATCCCACATTCCCCACTCCCCTTGAGCACTATCCCCATTCTCCAGCCCCCCCGAGTACTATCCCAATTCGCCAGCCCGCCGAGTACTATCCCCATTCTCAACTCCCCCCGAGCACTATCTCCCATTCTCGACTCACCTGGACCACTATCCCCCGTTCTCCACTCCTCCCGAGCTCTATACCCCATTGTCCATTACCCATGAGAACGATCCTAATTCTCCACTTCCCGAGCACGAGCAACCATTCTACACTCCCCGAGAACTATCTCCCATTCTCCTTCAACCCGAGTACTATCCCCCATTCCACACTACCCCCGAGAATTATACCACAATTTCCAATCCCCCCGAGCACTATCTCCCATTCCCCACTCCCCCCGAGCACTATGTCACATTCTCCACTCCCCCCAAGCACTATCCCCCATTCTGCTCTCCCCCGAGCATTGTCCCCATACTCCACTCCCCCGAGCACTCTCCCCCATTCTCCAATCCCCACGACCACTATACCCCATTCTCCACTCCCCCCAGCACTATCCCCCATTCTTTACTCCCCCGAGCAATACCCCATTCTCCAATCCCCCTGAGTCCTATCCCGCATTCTCAATCTCCACGAGCTCTATCCCAATTTTCCACTCACCCCGAGCACTAACCCCCATTCTTCACTCCCCAGAGCACTAGCCCGCATTCTCCACTCCAAACGAGCACTATCCCCCATTCTCGACTCCCCCAGAGCACTATCCCCCATTCCCCACTCCCCCCGAGCACTATCTCCCATTCCCCTCTCCCCACGAGAACTATCCCCCATTCTCCACTCCCCCAGAACATTATCCCCCATTCCCCATTCCCCCCGAGAACTATCCCCCATTCTCCACTCCCCCCGAGCACTATCCCCTATTCTTTACTCCCCTGGAGCACTATTTCCCATTCTCCACTCCACAAGCACTATCTCCCATTCTTCACACCCCCCGAGCACTATCCCCCATTCTCCATTCCCCATGAGAACTATCCTCAATCTCCACTACCCGAGCACGATCCCCCATTCTCCACTGCCCCGAGCACGATCCCCAATTCTACATACCCCGAGCACTATCCCCCATTCTCCAAACACCCCGAGCACTATCCCACATTCTCCACTCCCCCGAGCACTATCCCCCATTCTCCAAACCCCCGAGCACCATCCCCCATTCTCCACTCCCCCTAGCATTATCCAGCATTCTCCACTCCCTCCCGAAGAAATATCACCCATTTTCCACTCACCCGGAGAACTATCCCCATTCTCCACTCTCCCGAGCACGATCCCCATTCTCCACTTCCCCCCAAGCACTGTCACCCATTCTCCACTCCCCCGAGCATTATCTCGCATTCTCCACTCCCCCCAAGCACTTTCCCCATTCTCCACTCCCCTCGAGAAGTATCCCCATTCTCCACTCCCCTGAGCACTATCCACTATTCTCCACTCCCCCCTAGGAATATGCCCCATTCTCCACACCCCACGAGCACTCTCTCCCATTCTCCACTCCCCCGAGAAGTATCCCCCATTCTCCACTCATCCGAGCACTATCCCCCATTCTCCATTCCCTCCGAGCACTAGAACAATTCTCCACGCCCCCCGAGAGCTACCCCCATTCTCCACTCCCCGCAACAATATCCCCCAATCTCCACTCCCCCCGAGCAATATCCCCCATTCTCCAAGCTCACCGAGCACCATCCCCCATTCTCCACTCCCCCAAGCACTATCCCCCATTCTCCACTCCCCCGAGCACTAGCCCCCATTCCCCAATCTCCCCTAGCTCTATCCCCGATTCTCAACTCCCCGCGACCACTGTCCCCATTCTGCAGTCTCCCCGAGCATTATCCCCATTCTCCACTCCCCATGCACTATCCCCCATTCTCCACTTCTGCTGAGCACTAACCCCCATTATCCCTCCCCGTGAGCACTATCCACCAATCTCCACTCACATAGAGCACTTTCCCACATTCTCCACACACCCCGAGCTCTATCCCCCATTCTCCACTGCCCCCGAGCTCTATCCCCCATTGTCCACACCACCCGAGCATTTTCGCACATTCTCCACTCCCCCCGAGCACTATCTTCCATTCTCCACTCCCCCGAGCACTATCCCACTTTCTCCACTCCCCCGAGCACTATACCCAATTCTCCATTCCCCTGAGCACTATCCCCCATTCTCCACATCCCCCCGAGCACTATCCCCCTTTCGCCACGCCCCCGAGCACTATCTCCCATTCTCCACTCCCCCAGCACTATTCCCGTTATCCATTCCCCCCGAGCACTATACGCCATTCTCCACTCCCCCCGAGCACTATTCCCCATTCTCCATTCCCCCTGAGCACTATCCCTCATTCTCCACTCCCCGCGAGCACTAGCCCCATTCTCCAATCCCCCCGAGCACTATCCACCATTCTGCACTCCTTGAAGCACTATCCCCCATTCTGCACCCGCCCCGAGCACTATCCCACATTCTCCACTCCCCCCGAGCATTATCCCCCATTCACCACTCCCGCCTAGCACTATCCCCGTTCTCCACTCCCCACGAGCACTATCACCAATCCTCTACTCCCCACGAGCAGTATCCCCCATTCTCCACTCCCCCCGAGCACTATCCCCCATTCTCCACTTCCCCGAGCAATATCTCCCACTCTCCACTCCCCCCGACCACTATCACCAATTATCCACACCCCCGAGCACTATCACCATTCTCCACTTCCCCCCGAGCACTATCCTGCATTGTGCACTCCCCCCAGCACTATCTCCCATTCTCCACACCCCCGAACACTATCTCCCAATCTCCACTCCCCCGAGCACTCGCCCCCATTGTCCACTCCCCCCGAAAAGTATCCCACATTCTCCACTCCCCCGAGCACTATCCGCCATTCTCCAATCCCCTAGCACTATACCCCATTCTCCACTGCCCACGAGCACTATCCCCCATTCTTCACTCCCCCGAGCACTACCCCCATTCTCAACTTCCCGGAGCAATATCTCCCATTCTCCACTCCCCCCGAGCACTATCCCCCACTCCCCACTCCCATGAGCACTATCCCCATTCTAATTTCCCCCCCGAGCAATATGTCCCATTCTCCGATACAACCATGCACTATCCCCCATTCTCCAAACCCCCCGAGCACTATTCCCATTCTCCAATCCCCCCGAGCTCTATCCCCCCTTCTCCACACCCCCTAAGCACTATCCCGCATTCTCCACTTCCCCTGAGGAATTTCTGCCATTCTCCACACCCTGCTAGAACAATGCCCCATTCTCCACTTCCCCCGAGCAAAATCTCCCATTCCCCTCTCCCCCTGCACTATCCCCTATTCGCCACACCCCGAGCACAATTCCCCATTCTCCACTCCCCCCGAGCACTATCCCCCATTCCCCACTCCCGTCGAGCGCTATCACACAATCTCCACTCCCCCAAGCACTATCCCCCATTCTCCACTCCCCCCGAGCATATTCCACCATTCCCCACTCGCCCGAGCACTATCCCCCATTTTCCAGTCCCCGCAAGTCATTTTCCCCAGAATATTCCCATTCTCCACTCCCCCCGAGCACTATCCCCCATTCTCCACTACCCCCGAGCACCATTTCCCTTTCTCCACTCACCAGGAGCACTATCCCGCATTCTCCACAGCCCAGGAGCACAATCCTGCACTCTGCATTTCCCCTGAGGACTATCTCCCATTCTCCACACCCCGCTAGCACCATGCCCCATTCCCCACTTCCCCTGAGCAATATCTCCCATTCTCCTCTCCCCCCTGCACTATCCCCCACTCTCCTCACCCCGAGCACAATTCCCCATTCTCCACTCCCCCCGAGCACTAGCCCCCATGCTCCACTCCCCGCGAGAACTATCCCCATTCTCCACTCCCACTGAGCACTATCTGCATTCTCCACGTTCACCGAGCAATATCCCCCATTCTCCACTCCCCCCGGGCATTTTCTGCCATTCTCCACTCCCACCGAGCACTATCCCAAATTCTCCACTCCCCCGAGCGCTATCACCCATTCTCCACTATCCTGAGAAATATCCCCAATTGTCCAATCTCCCCGAGCAATATCCCCCATTCCCCACTCCCCCTGAGAAATATCCTGCATTCTCCACACCCCCCGAGCATGTTCCCCAATCTCCACTCCACCCGATCACTATCCCCAATTCTCCACTCACCCCGAGCACTATCCCCCATTCCCCACACACCCCGAGCACTATCTCCAATCTCCACGCCCCCCGAGCACTATCCCCCATTCTCCAAACCCCCCGAGCTCTATCCCCATTCCCCACTCCCCAGAATCCTACCCCCATTCTCTGCTCACCCGGAGCAATATCTCCCATTCTCCAATCACCCGAGCACTATCCCCCATACTCTAAACACCCCGAGCACTATCCCCCATTCTCCACACACCCCAAAAAGTATCCCCTATTCTCCACTCCCCCGAGTGCTATCCCACATTCTCCACTCCCCACCAACACCATCTCATTCTCCACCAACCCCGACCAGTACCCCTATTCCCCACTCCCCTGAGCAAATCTTCATTTCTCCAAACCCCCCGAGGCCTAGCCCCCATTATCCACTCCCCCAGAGCAATATCCCCCGTTCCTCACTCCCTGCAAGCACTATCCTCCATGCTCCACTCCCCCCGAACATTATCCACCAATCTCCACTCCCCCCGAACACTACCCCCCATTCTCCACACCCCCGGAGCAATATCCCCCATTCCCACGACCCTCGAGCAAGATCTCGCATTCTCCACTCCGTCCGAGCACTATCCCCCATTCCCCACTCTCCCCGAGCACTATCCCCCATTTTACCCTCCCCCGAGCACTATCGCCCATTCTCCAGGCCCCGCGAGCAATATCCCCCATTCTCCAAATCCCCCGAGCACTATCCCCCATTCTCCACTGCCCCAGGGCACTATTCCGCATTCTGCATTTCCCCTGAGGGCTACCTCCCATTCTCCACACCACACTAGCACTATCCCCCATTCTCCACACCCCGAGCACAAATCCCCACTCTCCACTCCACCCGTGCACTGTCCCCCATTCTCCACTCCCCGCAAGCAATATCCCCGCACTTTCCCCCATTCTCCACTCCCCCCGAGCACTATCCCCGATTCTCCACTCCCCCGAGCATTTTCCTCAATTCTCTACTCCCCCAGAACACTATCCGCCAATCTCCACTCCCCCCGAGCACTGTCCCCATTCTCCACTCCACGAGCACTATCCTCAATTCTCCACTCGCCCCGAGCACTATCCCCCATTCTCCACCCCCCCCAAGCACTTTCCCCCATTTCTCCGCACACCCCGAGCACTATCCCCATTCTCCACTCCCCCCAAGCTCTATCCCCCATTCTCCACTCCCCCAGCACTATCACTCATTCTCCACTCCACGAGCTCTATCCCCGATTCTCCACTCCCCGTTACCACTCTCCCCATTCCCCAATCTCCCCGAGCCCTATCCCCCATTCTGCACTTCCCGGGCACTATCCCCCATTCTCCACTGCCCCAGGGCACTATCCCGCATTCTGCATTTCCCCTGAGGACTATCTCCCATTCTCCACACCCCACTAGCACTATGCCCCATTCTCAACTTCCCCCGAGCAATCGCTCCCATTCTCCTCTCCCCCTGCACTATCCCCCATTCTCCACACTCGAGCACAATTCCCCATTCTCCACTCCCCCTGAGCACTGACCCGCATTCTCCACTCCCTGCAAGCAATACCCCCGCACTATCCCCCATTCTCCACTCGCCCCGAGCACTATCCCCCATTCACCACTCCCCCCGAGCACTTTCCCCCATTTCTCCACACACCCCGAGCACTATCCCATTCTCCACTCTTCCTGAGCTCTATCCCCCATTCTCCACTCCCCCGAGCACAATAACTCATTCTCCACTCCACGAGCTCTATCCCCCATTCTCCACTTCCCGTTACCACTTTCCCCATTCCCCAATCTCCCAGAGCCCTAGCCCCCATTCTCCACTCCCCGAGCACTATCCCGCATTTTGCATTTCCCCTGAGGACAATCTCCCATTCTCCGCACCCCGCTAGTACTATGCCCCATTCTGGACATCCTCGGAGCAATATCTCCCATTCTCCTCTCCCCCCTGCTCTATCCACCAATCTCCACACCCTGAGCACCTTTCCACATTCTCCACTCCCCCCGAGCACTATCCCCCATTCTGCACTCCCCCGAGCACTATCTCCCATTCTCCACATCCCCCTAGCACTATGCTCCATTCTCCACACCCCCCGAACACTGTCTCCCAATCTCCATTCCCCCGAGCACTAGTCCCCATTTTCCACTACCCCCGAGAAGTATCCCACATTCTCCACTCCCCCGAGCACTAACTGCCATTCTCCACTCCCCTTGAGCACTATCCCCCATTATCCACACTACCCGAGCACTATACCCCATTCTCCATCCTCCTAGCACTATACTCCATTCTCCACTCCCCCGAGCCCTATCACCCATTCTTCACTCCCCCGAGCACTATCCCCAATCTTCAGTCCCCCGAGCTCATTCCCCCATTCTCCATCCCCCTAGCACGATACCCCATTCTCCATTGCCTGCGAGCACTATCCCCCATTCTTCACTCCCCCGAGCACTATCCCCAATTCTCCAAACACCCCGAGCACTATCCCCATTCTCCACTTCCCAGAGCAATATCTCCCAGTCTCCACTCCCCCCGAGCACTATCCCTCATTCTCCACTCCCCTGAGCACTATCCCCATTCTAATCTTCCCCCGAGAAATATGTCCCATTCTCCAATACAACTAAGCACTATCCCCCATTCTCCAATCCCCCCGAGCACTATTCCCATTCTCCAATCCCCCCGAGCTCTATCCCTCCTTCTCCAATCCCCCTAAGCACTATCCCTCATTCTCCACTTCCCCTGAGGACTATCTGCCATTCTCCACACCCCGCTAGAACTATGCCCCATTCTCCACGTCCCCCGAGCATTATCCCCCATTCCCCACCCCCGTCGAGCACTATCACACAATCTCCACTCCCCCCAAGATCTATTCCCCATTCTCCACTCCCCCCAAGCATATTCCGCCATTCTCCACTCGCCCGAGCACTATCCCCCATTGTCCAATCCCCGCAAGTCATTTTTCCCAAAATATTCCACATTCTCCACTCCCCCCGAGCACTATCCCCCATTCTCCACTACCCCCGAGCGCCATCTCCCTTTCTTCACTCACCAGGAGCACTATCCCCCATTCTCCACTGCCCCAGAGCACAATCCCGCACTCTGCATTTCCCCTGAGGACTATCGCCCATTCTCCATACCCCGCTAGCAGTATGCCCCATTCGCCACTTCCCCATAGCAATATCTCCCATTCTCCTCTCCCCCCTGCACTGTCCCCCATTCTCCTCACCCCGAGCAAAATTCCCCATTCTCCACTCCCCCCGAGCACTATCCCCCATTCCCCACTCCCGTCGAGCACTATCAAACAACCTCCACTCCCCCCGAACATGATCCCCCATTCCCACTTCCTCTGAGCAATATCTCCCATTCTCCTCTCCCCGCAAGCACTATCCCCGATTCTCCACACACCCCGAGCACTATCCCCATTCTACAACCCCACGACCACTTTCCCCCATTCTGCACACCCCGCGAGCATTTTCTGCTATTCTCCACTCGCCCGAGCACCACCTCCCATTCTTCACTCCCCGTAAGCAATATCCCCGCTCTATCCCCCATTCTCCACACCCCCCGAGCACTATTCCCCATTCTCCACTCCCCCCGAGCACTATACCCCATTCTTCACTCCCCCTGAGCACTATCCCCCATTCTCCACTCCCCCGAGCAGTATCTCCCATTCTCCACTCCCCCTGAGCACTATCCACCAACTCCACTAACACGGAGCACTATCCCCCATTCTCCACTCCCCAGAGCAATATCTCCAATTCCCCACTCCCCCGAGCACAATCCCCCATTCTCCACTCCCACTGAGCACTATCCCCATTCTCCAGTTTCCCCGAGCAATATCACCCATTCTCCACTCCCCCCGAACACTATCGACCAATCTCCAATCCCCCCGAAAACTATCCCCTATTCTCCACTCCCCCTGACCACTCTCTGCCAATCTCCACTCCCCCGAACACAATCTCCTATCCTTCACTCCCCCGAGCACTATCACCGATTCTCCAATTCCCTGAGTACTAACCCCCATTCTCCACTTCCCTGAGCACTATCCCCCCATTCTCCACTCCCCCCGAGCACGATCCCACATTCTCCTCTATCCCCAAGCATTATCACCCATTTTCAACTACCCCCAAGCACTATCTCCCATTCTCCACTCACCCGGAGCACCATCCCCATTTCTCCACACACCCCGAGCACAATCTTCAATTCTCCACTACCGCCAATCTCTATCCCCATTCTCCAGTACCCCGAATCCTAACACCATTCTCCACTCCACGAGCACTATCCCCCATTCTCCACTCCCCCCGAGCTCTATCCCCCATTCTCCACTCACCACGACCAGTATCCCCTATTCTCCACTCCCCCGAGCACTATCTCCCATTCTCCTCTCCGCCGAGCACTATCACCCATTCTCCACTCCCCCGAACGCTATCACTCATTCTCCACTACCCTGAGCAATATCCCCAATTGTCCAATCTCCCCGAGCAATATCCCCATTCCCCACTCCCCCTGAGAAATAAACTGCATTCTCCACACCCCCCGAGCACTTTCCCCAATCTCCACTCCACCCGATCACTATCACCAATTCTCCACTCACCCCGAGCACGAACCCCCATTCCCCACACATCCCGAGCACTATCTCCAATCTCCACGCCCCCCGAGCACTATCCCCCATTCTCCAAACCCCCTGAACTCTATCCCCATTCCCCACTCCCCCGAATCCTACCCCCATTCTCCGCTCACCTGGAGCAATATCTCCCATTCTCCACTCAACCGAGCACTATCCCCCATACTCCAAACACCCCGAGCACAATCCCCCATTCTCCACTCGCCCCAAACAGTATCCCCTATTCTCCACTCCCCCGAGGGCTATGCCACATTCTCCACTCCTCACAAACACCATCCCCATTCTCCACCCACCCCGACCAGTACCCTCTATTCCCCACTCCCCCGAGCAAATCTTCCTTTCTCGAAACCCCCCGAGGCCTATCCCCCATTCTCCACTCCCCCAGAGCAATATCCCCCGTTCTTCACTCCCCGCAAGAACCATCCTCCATTCTCCACTCCCCCCAAACACTATCCACCAATTTCCACTCCCCCCATAAACTACCCCCCATTCTCCACACCACCGGAGCAATATCCCCCATTCTCCACTACCCCCGAGCAATATCTCCCATTCTCCACTCCGCCCGAGCACTATCCCCCATTCCCCACTCTCCCGAGCATTATCCCCCATTTTACACACCCCCGAGCACTATCGCCCATTCTCCACATTCCCCAAGCACTATCTCCCATTCTCCAAAACCCCCGAGCACTATCCCCCATTCTCCACTGCCCCAGGGTGCTATCCCACATTCTGCATTTCCCCTGAGGACTACCTGCCATTCTCCACACCCCGCTAGCACTATCGCCCATTCTCCACACCCCGAGCACAAATCCACATTCTCCACTCCCCCCGAGCACTATCCCCGATTCTCCACTCCCCCGAGCATTTTCCTCAATTCTCTACTCACCCAGAACACTATCCGTCAATCTCCACTCCCCCTGAGCACTGTCCCCATTCTCCACTCCACGAGCACTATCCTCAATTCTCCACCCACCCTGAGCACTATCCCCCATTCTCCACTCTTTTACAAGCACTTTACCCCATTTCTCCGCACACCCTGAGCTCTATCCCCATTCTCCACTCCCCCCAAGCTCTATCCCGCATTCTCCACTCCCCCGAGCACTATCACTCATTCTCCACTCCACGAGCTCTATCCCCCAGTCTCCACTCCCCGTTACCATTCTCCCCATTCCCCAATCTCCCCGAGCACTATCCCCCATTCTCCACTTCCCGAGCACTATCCCCCATTTTCCGCTCCCCCCGAGCACTATCGCCCATTCTCCACACCCCCCGAGGACTATCCCCCATTCTCCACACCCCCAGAACACTATCTCCCATTCTCCACACCCCGCTAGCACTATGCCCCATTCACAACTTCCCCCGAGCAATCCCTCCCATTCTCCTCTCCCCCTGCACTATCCACCATTCTCCACACCCGAGCATAATTCCCCATTCTCCACTCCCCCTGAGCACTGTCCCGCATTCTCCACTCCCTGCAAGCAATATCCCCGCACTATCCCCCATTCTCCACTCCCCCGAGCACTATCCCCCATTCTCCACTCCCCCGAGCATTTTCTGCTATACTCCACTCCCCCAGAACACTATCCGCCAATCTCCACTCCCCCCGAGCACTATCCCCATTCTCCACTCCACAAGCATTATCCTTAATTCTCCACTCGCCCCGAGCACTATCCCCCATTCTCCACTCCCCCCGAGCACTTTCCCCCATTTCTCCACAAACCCCGAGCACTATCCCCATTCTCCACTCTTCCCGAGCTCTATCCCCATTCTCCACTCCCCCGAGCACAATCACTCATTCTCCACTCCACGAGCTCTGTCCCCCATTCTCCACTTCCCGTTACCACTATCCCCATTCCCCAATCTCCCAGAGCCCGAGCCCCCATTCTCCACTCCCCGAGCACTATCCCTCCTTCTCCAATCCCCCTAAGCACTATCCCTCATTCTCCACTTCCCCTGAGGACTATCTGCCTTTCTCCACACCCCGCTAGAACTATGCCCCATTCTCCACGTCCCCCGAGCAATATCTCCTATTCTCCTCTCCCCCTGCACTATCCCCTATTCGCCACATCCCGCGCACAATTCCCCATTCTCCACTACCCCCGTGCATTATCCCCCATTCCCCACCTCCGTCGAGCACTATCACACATTCTCCACTCCCCCCAAGCACTATTCCCCATTCTCCACTCCCCCCAAGCATATTCCGCCATTCTCCACTCGCCCGAGCACTATCTCTCATTGTCCAGTCCCCGCAAGTCATTTTTCCCAGAATATTCCGCATTCTCCACTCCCCCCGAGCACTATCCCCCATTCTCCACTACCCCCGAGCGCCATCTCCCTTTCTTCACTCACCAGGAGCACTATCCCCCATTCTCCACTGCCCCAGAGCACAATCCTGCACTCTGCATTTCCCCTGAGGACGATCGCCCATTCTCCATACCCCGCTAGCAGTATGCCCCATTCGCCACTTCCCCATAGCAATATCTCCCATTCTCCTCTCCCCCCTGCACTATCCCCATTCTCCTCACCCCGAGCAACATTCCCCATTCTCCACTACCCCCGAGCACTATATCCCATTCCCCACTCCCGTCGAGCACTATCAAACAACCTCCACTCCCCCCGAACACGATCCCACATTCCCACTTCCTCTGAGCAATATCTCCCATTCTCCTCGCCCCGCAAGCACTATCCCCCATTCTCCACACACCCCGAGCACTATCCCCATTCTACAACCCCACGACCACTTTCCCCCATTCTGCACACCCCCCGAGCATTTTCTGCTATTCTCCACTCGCCCGAGCACTACCTCCCATTCTTCACTCCCCGTAAGCAATATCCCTGCTCTATCCCCCATTCTCCACACCCCCCGAGCACTATTCCCCATTCTCCACTCCCCCGAGCACTATACCACATTCTTCCCTCCCCCTGAGCACTATCCCCCATTCACCACTCCTCCGAGCAGTATCTCCCATTCTCCACTCCCCCTGAGCACTATCCACCAACTCCACTAACACGGAGCACTATCCCCCATTCTCCACTCCCCAGAGTACTATCTCCAATTCCCCACTCCCCCGAGCACAATCCCCCTTTCTCCACTCCCACTGAGCACTATCCCCATTCTCCAGTTTCCCCGAGCAATATCACCCATTCTCCACACCCCCGAGCATTTTCCACAATACTCCACTCCCCCAGAACACTATCCGCCAATCTCCACTCCCCCCGAGCACGATCACCATTCTCCACTCCACGAGCACTATTCTTAATTCTCCACTCGCCCCGAGCACTATCCCCCATTCTCCACTCCCACTGAGCACTATCCCCATTCTCCAGTTTCCCCGAGCAATATCACCCATTCTCCACACCCCCGAGCATTTTCCACAATACTCCACTCCCCCAGAACACTATCCGCCAATCTCCACTCCCCCCGAGCACGATCACCATTCTCCACTCCACGAGCACTATTCTTAATTCTCCACTCGCCCCGAGCACTATCCCCCATTCTCCACTCACCCCGAGCACTTTCCCCCATTTCTCCACACACCCCGAGCACTATCCCCATTCTCCACTCTTCCCGAGCTCTATCCCCATTCTCCACTCCCCCGAGCACAATCACTCATTCTCCACTCCACGAGCTCTATCCCCAATTCTCCAGTTCCCATTACCACTGTCCCCATTCCCCAATCTCCCAGAGCCCTAGCCCCCATTCTCCAAACACCCGGGCACTATCGCCCATTCTCCACACCCCCCGAGGACTATCCCGCATTCTCCACTCCCCCCGACCATGACCCCCCATTCTCCACTGCCCTGGATCACTATCCCGCATTTTGCATTTCCCCTGAGGACAATCTCCCATTCTCCACACCCCCGAGCACTATCCCCATTCTCCACTCCGCCCGAGCACTATCTCCCATTCTTCACTTCCCCGCGCACGATCCCCATTCTCCACTCCCCCCATGCACTATCTCCCATTCTCCACACATCCCGAGCACTTTCCCCAATTCTCGACTTCCCCGAGCACTATCGCCCATTTCTCCACACCCCCCGAGGACTATCCCCCATTCTCCATACTCCCCGAGCACTATCCCCCGTTACCCACTGCCCCAGGGCACTATCCCGCATTCTGCATTTCCCCTGACGACTATCTCCCATTCTCCACACCCCGAGCTCATTTCCCCATTCTCCACTCCCACCGAGCACTGTCCCCTATTCTCCACTCCCCACAAGCAATATCCCCGCACTATCCCCCATTCTCCACTCCCACCGAGCACTATCTCCCAATCTCCACTCCCCACGATCAATATCTGCCATTCTCCAAACAACCGATATTATTCCCCATTCTCCAAACACCCGAGCACTATTCCCCATTCTCCAAACACCCCGAGCACTTTCCCGCATTCTCCACTCACCCCGAATAATATCCCCTATTCTCCACTCCCCCGAGCACTATCCCCATTCTCCACTCCCCCGAGCACTATCTCCAATTCTCCTTTCCCCCGAGAACTATCCCCCATTCTCCACTCCCCCGAGCACTATCTCCCATCCTCCTCTCCACTGAGCACTATCCCCCATTCTCAACACCCCCCGAGCACTATCACCCATTCTCCACTGCCCCAGGGCTCTATCCTACATTCTGCATTTCCCCTGACGTCTATCCCCCATTCTCCACACCCCGAGCTCAGTTCCCCATTCTCCACTCCCACCGAGCACTATCCCCTATTCTCCAATCCCCGCAAGCAATATCCCCGCTCTAGCACCCATTCTCCACTCCCACCGAGCACTATCCCCCATTCTCCACTTCCCCGAGCATTTTCTGCTGTTCTCCACAACCCCAGAACACTATCCGCCAATCTCCACTCCCCCCGAGCACTATCCCCATTCTCCACTCCACGAGCACTATCCTCAATTCTGCACTCGCCCCGAGCACTATCCCCCATTCTCCACAACCCCCGAGCACTATCCCCCATTCTCCACTCAGCCGAGCACTATCCCCCATTCTCCACTCCCACTGACCACTATCCCAAATTCTCCACTCTCCCCGAGCAATACCCCATTCCCCACTCCCCCCGAGAAATGTCCCTCATTCTCCACTCCCGCCACGCATTATCCCCCATTCTCCCCTCCTTCCGAGCACTATCTCCCGTTCTCCCCTGATCCCGAGCATTATCCCGCGGTCTCCACACCCTCCGAGCTCTATCCCCCATTCTTCACTCCCCCGAACCTACCCCCCATTCTACACTCGACGAGCACTATCACCCATTCTCCACTCCCCCCGAGAACTAAGCCTCATTCTCCACTCCCACCGAGCACTATCTCCCATTTTTCTACTCCCCCCAAGCACTATCCCCAATTCTCCACTCGCCCCGAACAGTATCCCCTATTCTCCACTCCACTGAGCGCTCTCCCCCATTCTCCACTCCCCACAAACACCATTCCCCATTCTCCACTCACCCCGACCAGTATCCCCTATTCTCCACTCCCACCGAGCACTATCTCCCATTCTCCACTCCCACCGAGCACTCTCTCCCATTCTCCACTCCCCAAGAGCAGTATCTGCCATTCTCCAAACACCCGAGCACTATTCCCCATTCTCCAAACACCCCGAGCAATAACCCGCATTCTGCACTCACCCCGACCAGTATCCCCTATTCTTCACTCCACCGAGCACTTTACCACATTCTCCACTCCCCCAAACACTATCTCCCATTGTCCTCTCACCCGGAGCATATCTCCCATTCTGCACTCCCCCGAGCACTATCTCCCATTCTACACACTCCCCGAGCACTAACCCCCATTCTCCAATTCCCCAGAGCACTATTTCCCATTCTGCACTCCCCCCGTGTCCTATCCCCCATTCAACACTCCACCCGACCAGTATCACCTATTCTCCACTCCCCCAAGCAGTATCCCCATTCTCCACTCTCCCGAGCACTATCTCCCATTCTCCTCTCCCCCGAGCACCATCACCCCTTCTCCACTCCACGAGCTCTATTCCCCATTCTCCACTCCCCATTACCACTGTCTCCATTCCCCAAACTCCCCGAGCCCTATCGCCCATTCTCCACGCCCCGAGCACTATCCCCAATTCTCCACTCCCCCGAGCACTATTGCCCATTCTCCACACCCCTCGAGGACTATCCCCCATTCTCCACACACCCCGAGCACGATCCTCCATTCTCCACTGCCCCAGGGCACTAACCCACATTCTGCATTTCCCCTGACGACTATCTGCCATTCTCCACACCCAGAGCTCAATTCCCTATTCTCCACTCCCACTGAGCACTGTCCCCTATTCTCCACTCCCCGCAAGCAATATCCCCGCACTATCCCCCATTCTCCGCTCCCACCGAGCACTATCCCCCGTTCTCCACTCCCCCGAGCATTTTCCGCGGTTCTCCACAACGCAGAACACTATCCACCAATCTCCACTCCCCCCGAGCACTATCCCCATTCTCCACTCCATGAGCACTATCCTCAATTCTCCATTCGCCCCGAGCACTAACCCCATTCTCCACTCCACCGAGCACTATCCCCTATTCCCCACTCCCCCCGAACACTATCTCCCAATCTCCACACACCCGAGTACTGTCCCCATTCCCCACTCCCCCGAGCACAATCTCCCATTCTCCACTCCCCGGGAGCACTATCCCCATTCTCCACTCCCCCCAAGCACTATCTTCATTCTCCACACAATCCGAGCACGTTCCCCCATTCTCCACTCCCCCGAGCTCTATCTCCCATTCTCCAAACACCCTGAGCACTATCCATCATCCTCCACTCACCCGACCAGTATCCCCTATTCTCCATTCCCCGATCACTATCCCCCAAACGCCACTCCCCCGAGCACTATCTCCCATTCTCCTCTCCCCCGAGCACTATCCCCCATTCTCCACTCCCCTGAGCTCTATCCCCCATTCTCCACTCCCACTGACCACTACCCCGAATTCTCCATTCTCCCCGAGCAATACCCCCATTCCCCACTCCCCCCAAGAAATGTCCCTCATTCTACACTCCCGCCACGCATTATCCCCCATTCACCACTCCTTCCGAGCACTATCTACCGTTCTCCCCTGCCCCCGAGCATCATCCCGCATTCTCCACTCCCTGCAAGCACTATCCCCATTCTCCACACACCCCGAGCATTATCCCCCATTCTCCACACCCCCCGAGCTCTATCCCCCATTCTTCACTCCCCCGAATCCTACCCCCCATTCTACATTCGATGAGCAGGATCCACCATTCTCCACTCCCCCCGAGAACTAACCCACATTCTCCACTCCCACCGAGCACCATCTCCCATTTTCCACTCCCCCCGAGCACTATCCCCGATTCTCCACTCCCCAGAGCACTAACCCCGATTCTCCACTACCCAGAGCACTATAAGCCATTCTCCACTCCCCAGAGCACTAGCCGCTATTCTCCACTCCCCCGAGCACTATTACCCATTCTCCACGCCCCCCAGGCAGTATCACCCATTCTCCAATCCCCCCGAGAACTATCCCCCATTCTCCACTCCAACCAAGCACTATCTCCCATTCTCAACACCTCCTTAGCACAATCCCCCATTCTCCACTCCCCCGAGCACTATTCCACATTCTCCACTCATCCCTAGCACTATCTCCCATTCTCCAATCCCACCGAGCACCATCTCCCATTCTCCACTCCCTCCGAGCATTATCTCCCATTCTCCAACACCCCGAGCACTATCCCCTATTCTCCAAATACCCCGAGCACTACCCCGCATTTTCCACTCACACCGACCAGTATCCTCTATTCTCCACTCCCCCGAGCACTATACCACATTCTCCACTCAACCCAAACACTATCCCCCATTCTCCAGTAACATCGAACATTTTCTCCCATTCTCCACTCACCCGGAGCACTATCTCCCATTCTCCACTGCCCTGAGCACTACTTCCCATTCTACACACTCCCCGAGCACTAGCCCCCATTCTCCAATCCCCCAGAGCACTATCTCCCATTCTCCACTCCCCCAGAGTCGTATCCCCCATTCTCCACTCTCCCCGACCAGCATCCCCTATTCTCCACTCTCCCCAGCACTATCCCCCATTCTCCACTCCCCGGAGCACTATCTCCCATTCTCCTCTCCCCCGCGCACTGTCCCCCATTCACCACTCCCCCAAGCACTATCTTCCATTCTCCTCTCCCCGAGCACTACCCCCCTTTCTCCACTCCCACTAACCACTATCCCCAATTCTGCACAATCCCCGAGCACTACCCCCCATTCTCCACTCCCCCCGAGCACTTTCCCCCATTTTTCCACACACCCCAATCACTATCCCCATTCTCCACTCCTTCCGACCTCTATCCCCCATTCTTCACTCCCCCGAGCACTATCACTCATTCTCCACTCCACGAGCTCTATCCCCCATTCACCACCCGTTACCACTGTCCCCATTCCCCAATCGCCCCGAGCCCTATCCCCCACTCTCCACTCCCCGAGCACTAACCCCCATTCTGCACTCCCCCCGAGCACTATCGCCCATTCTCCACAGCCCCCAAGGAATATCCCCCATTCTCCACACCCCCCGCCCACTTTCCCCCATCCTCCACTGCCACAGGGCACTATCCAGCATTCTGCATTTCCCCTGAGGACTATCTCCCATTCTCCACACCCCGCTAGCACTATTCCCCATTCTCCTCTTCCACTGAGCAATATCTCCCATTCTCCTCTCCTCCCTGCACTATCCCCCAATCTCCACACACAGAGCACAATTCCCCATTCTCCACACCCCACGAGCACTGTCCCCCTTTCTCCACTACCCGCAAGCAATATCCCCGCACTATCACCCATTCTCAACCTCCGCCGAGCACTATACCGCATTCTCCACTCCCCCGAGTATTTTCCGCAATTCTCCACTCCCCCTGAACACTATCCGTCAATCTCCACTCCCCCCGAGCAATATCCCCATTCTCCACTCCACGAGCACTATCCGCCAATCTCCACTCCCCCCGAGCACTATCCCCATTCTACACTCAAAGAGCACTATTCCCCATTCTACACTCCTCCTGAGCACTAACCCCCATTCTCCACTCCCACCGAGCATTATCTCCCATTTTTCACTCCCCCCGAACACTATCCCCGATTCTCCACTCGCCCCGAACAGTATCCCCTATTCTCCACTCCCCGAGCACAATCTCCCTTTCTCCACTCACCCCGATTGATATCCCCCATTCTCCACTCCCCCAGAGCACTGTCCCCAATTTTCAACTCCCCCCGAGCACTAGCCCCGATTCTCCACTCCTCCCGAGCACTAGAAGCCATTCTCCACTCGCCAGAGCACTATCCCCCATTCTCCAGTCCCCAGAGCACTATCCCCCTATCTCCACTTCCCACGAGCACTAACACCCATTCTCCACACCCACCGAGCAATATCTCCCATTCTCAACACCTCCGTAGCACTATCTCGCATTCTCCACTCCCCCCGAGCACTATCCCCCATTCTCCACTCCACCGAACACTATTTCCCATTCTCCACTCCCACCAAGCAATTTCTCCCATTCTCCATTGCCCCCGAGCAGTATCACCCATTCTCCAAACACACGAGCACTGTCCCCCATTCTCCAAACACCCCGAGCACTATCCCGCATTCTCCACTCACCCCGACCATTATCCCCTATTCTCCACTCCCCCGATCCCTATCTTCCATTCTACACACGCCACGAGCACCAGCCCCCATTCTCCAATCCCCCAGAGCACTATCTCCCATTCTCCACTCCCCCCGACCAGTATCCCCTGTTCTCCAATCCCCCGAGCACTATCCCCCATTCTCCACTCCCCGAGCACCATCTCCCATTCTCCTCTCCCCTGAGCATAATCCTCCATTCTCCACTCCCCCGAGCACTATCTCCCATTCTCCTCTCCCCCGAGCACAATCCCCCTTTCTCCACTCCCACTGACAGCTATCCCCTATTCTCTACTCTCCCCGAGCACTGTCCCCCATTCTCCACTCCCCCCGAGCACTTTCCCCCATTTCTCCACTCGCCCCGAGCACTATCCCCCATTCTCCACTCCCCCCGAGCACTTTCCCCCATTTCTCCACAAACCCCGAGCACTATCCCCATTCTCCACTCTTCCCGAGCTCTATCCCCATTCTCCACTCCCCGAGCACAATCACTCATTCTCCACTCCACGAGCTCTGTCCCCCATTCTCCACTTCCCGTTACCACTATCCCCATTCCCCAATCTCCCAGAACCCGAGCCCCCATTCTCCACTCCCCGAGCACTATCCCTCCTTCTCCAATCCCCCTAAGCACTATCCCTCATTCTCCACTTCCCCTGAGGACTATCTGCCTTTCTCCACACCCCGCTAGAACTATGCCCCATTCTCCACGTCCCCCGAGCAATATCTCCTATTCTCCTCTCCCCCTGCACTATCCCCTATTCGCCACATCCCGCGCACAATTCCCCATTCTCCACTCCCCCCGTGCATTATCCCCCATTCCCCACCTCCGTCGAGCACTATCACACATTCTCCACTCCCCCCAAGCACTATTCCCCATTCTCCACTCCCCCCAAGCATATTCCGCCATTCTCCACTCGCCCGAGCACTATCTCTCATTGTCCAGTCCCCGCAAGTCATTTTTCCCAGAATATTCCGCATTCTCCACTCCCCCCGAGCACTATCCCCCATTCTCCACTACCCCCGAGCGCCATCTCCCTTTCTTCACTCACCAGGAGCACTATCCCCCATTCTCCACTGCCCCAGAGCACAATCCTGCACTCTGCATTTCCCCTGAGGACGATCGCCCATTCTCCATACCCCGCTAGCAGTATGCCCCATTCGCCACTTCCCCATAGCAATATCTCCCATTCTCCTCTCCCCCCTGCACTATCCCCATTCTCCTCACCCCGAGCAACATTCCCCATTCTCCACTACCCCCGAGCACTATATCCCATTCCCCACTCCCGTCGAGCACTATCAAACAACCTCCACTCCCCCCGAACACGATCCCCCATTCCCACTTCCTCTGAGCAATATCTCCCATTCTCCTCTCCCCGCAAGCACTATCCCCCATTCTCCACACACCCCGAGCACTATCCCCATTCTACAACCCCACGACCACTTTCCCCCATTCTGCACACCCCCCGAGCATTTTCTGCTATTCTCCACTCGCCCGAGCACTACCTCCCATTCTTCACTCCCCGTAAGCAATATCCCCGCTCTATCCCCCATTCTCCACACCCCCCGAGCACTATTCCCCATTCTCCACTCCCCCGAGCACTATACCACATTCTTCCCTCCCCCTGAGCACTATCCCCCATTCACCACTCCTCCGAGCAGTATCTCCCATTCTCCACTCCCCCTGAGCACTATCCACCAACTCCACTAACACGGAGCACTATCCCCCATTCTCCACTCCCCAGAGTACTATCTCCAATTCCCCACTCCCCCGAGCACAATCCCCCATTCTCCACTCCCACTGAGCACTATCCCCATTCTGCAGTTTCCCCGAGCAATATCACCCATTCTCCACACCCCCGAGCATTTTCCACAATACTCCACTCCCCCAGAACACTATCCGCCAATCTCCACTCCCCCCGAGCACGATCACCATTCTCCAATCCACGAGCACTATTCTTAATTCTCCACTCGCCCCGAGCACTATCCCCCATTCTCCACTCCCACTGAGCACTATCCCCATTCTCCAGTTTCCCCGAGCAATATCACCCATTCTCCACACCCCCGAGCATTTTCCACAATACTCCACTCCCCCAGAACACTATCCGCCAATCTCCACTCCCCCCGAGCACGATCACCATTCTCCACTCCACGAGCACTATTCTTAATTCTCCACTCGCCCCGAGCACTATCCCCCATTCTCCACTCCCCCCGAGCACTTTCCCCCATTTCTCCACACACCCCGAGCACTATCCCCATTCTCCACTCTTCCCGAGCTCTATCCCCATTCTCCACTCCCCCGAGCACAATCACTCATTCTCCACTCCACGAGCTCTATCCCCCATTCTCCAGTTCCCATTACCACTGTCCCCATTCCCCAATCTCCCAGAGCCCTAGCCCCCATTCTCCAAACCCCCGGGCACTATCGCCCATTCTCCACACCCCCCGAGGACTATCCCGCATTCTCCACTCCCCCCGACCACGACCCCCCATTCTCCACTGCCCTGGATCACTATCCCGCATTTTGCATTTCCCCTGAGGACAATCTCCCATTCTCCACACCCCCGAGCACTATCCCCATTCTCCACTCCCCCCGAGCACTATCACCCATTCTTCACTTCCCCGCGCACGATCCCCATTCTCCACTCCCCCCATGCACTATCTCCCATTCTCCACACATCCCGAGCACTTTCCCCAATTCTCGACTTCCCCGAGCACTATCGCCCATTTCTCCACACCCCCCGAGGACTATCCCCCATTCTCCATACTCCCCGAGCACTATCCCCCATTACCCACTGCCCCAGGGCACTATCCCGCATTCTGCATTTCCCCTGACGACTATCTGCCATTCTCCACACCCCGAGCTCATTTCCCCATTCTCCACTCCCACCGAGCACTGTCCCCTATTCTCCACTCCCCACAAGCAATATCCCCGCACTATCCCCCATTCTCCACTCCCACCGAGCACTATCTCCCAATCTCCACTCCCCACGATCAATATCTGCCATTCTCCAAACAACCGATATTATTCCCCATTCTCCAAACACCCGAGCACTATTCCCCATTCTCCAAACACCCCGAGCACTTTCCCGCATTCTCCACTCACCCCGAATAATATCCCCTATTCTCCACTCCCCCGAGCACTATCCCCATTCTCCACTCCCCCGAGCACTATCTCCAATTCTCCTTTCCCCCGAGAACTATCCCCCATTCTCCACTCCCCCGAGCACTATCTCCCATCCTCCTCTCCACTGAGCACTATCCCCCATTCTCAACACCCCCCGAGCACTATCACCCATTCTCCACTGCCCCAGGGCTCTATCCTACATTCTGCATTTCCCCTGACGTCTATCCCCCATTCTCCACACCCCGAGCTCAGTTCCCCATTCTCCACTCCCACCGAGCACTATCCCCTATTCTCCAATCCCCGCAAGCAATAACCCCGCTCTAGCACCCATTCTCCACTCCCACCGAGCACTATCCCCCATTCTCCACTTCCCCGAGCATTTTCTGCTGTTCTCCACAACCCCAGAACACTATCCGCCAATCTCCACTCCCCCCGAGCACTATCCCCATTCTCCACTCCACGAGCACTATCCTCAATTCTGCACTCGCCCCGAGCACTATCCCCCATTCTCCACAACCCCCGAGCACTATCCCCCATTCTCCACTCAGCCGAGCACTATCCCCCATTCTCCACTCCCACTGACCACTATCCCAAATTCTCCACTCTCCCCGAGCAATACCCCATTCCCCACTCCCCCCGAGAAATGTCCCTCAATCTCCACTCCCGCCACGCATTATCCCCCATTCTCCCCTCCTTCCGAGCACTATCTCCCGTTCTCCCCTGATCCCGAGCATTATCCCGCGGTCTCCACACCCTCCGAGCTCTATCCCCCATTCTTCACTCCCCCGAACCTACCCCCCATTCTACACTCGACGAGCACTATCACCCATTCACCACTCCCCCCGAGAACTAAGCCTCATTCTCCACTCCCACCGAGCACTATCTCCCATTTTTCTACTCCCCCCAAGCACTATCCCCAATTCTCCACTCGCCCCGAACAGTATCCCCTATTCTCCACTCCACTGAGCGCTCTCCCCCATTCTCCACTCCCCACAAACACCATTCCCCATTCTCCACTCACCCCGACCAGTATCCCCTATTCTCCACTCCCACCGAGCACTATCTCCCATTCTCCACTCCCACCGAGCACTCTCTCCCATTCTCCACTCCCCAAGAGCAGTATCTGCCATTCTCCAAACACCCGAGCACTATTCCCCATTCTCCAAACACCCCGAGCAATAACCCGCATTCTGCACTCACCCCGACCAGTATCCCCTATTCTTCACTCCACCGAGCACTTTACCACATTCTCCACTCCCCCCAAACACTATCTCCCATTGTCCTCTCACCCGGAGCATATCTCCCATTCTGCACTCCCCCGAGCACTATCTCCCATTCTACACACTCCCCGAGCACTAACCCCCATTCTCCAATTCCCCAGAGCACTATTTCCCATTCTGCACTCCCCCGTGTCCTATCCCCCATTCAACACTCCACCCGACCAGTATCACCTATTCTCCACTCCCCCAAGCAGTATCCCCATTCTCCACTCTCCCGAGCACTATCTCCCATTCTCCTCTCCCCCGAGCACCATCACCCCTTCTCCACTCCACGAGCTCTATTCCCCATTCTCCACTCCCCATTACCACTGTCTCCATTCCCCAAACTCCCCGAGCCCTATCGCCCATTCTCCACGCCCCGAGCACTATCCCCAATTCTCCACTCCCCCGAGCACTATTGCCCATTCTCCACACCCCTCGAGGACTATCCCCCATTCTCCACACACCCCGAGCACGATCCTCCATTCTCCACTGCCCCAGGGCACTAACCCACATTCTGCATTTCCCCTGACGACTATCTGCCATTCTCCACACCCAGAGCTCAATTCCCTATTCTCCACTCCCACTGAGCACTGTCCCCTATTCTCCACTCCCCGCAAGCAATATCCCCGCACTATCCCCCATTCTCCGCTCCCACCGAGCGCTATCCCCCGTTCTCCACTCCCCCGAGCATTTTCCGCGGTTCTCCACTACCCCAAAACACTATCCACCAATCTCCACTCCCCCCGAGCACTATCCCCATTCTCCACTCCATGAGCACTATCCTCAATTCTCCATTCGCCCCGAGCACTAACCCCATTCTCCACTCCACCGAGCACTATCCCCTATTCCCCACTCCCCCCGAGCACTATCTCCCAATCTCCACACACCCGAGTACTGTCCCCATTCCCCACTCCCCCGAGCACAATCTCCCATTCTCCACTCCCCGGGAGCACTATCCCCATTCTCCACTCCCCCCAAGCACTATCTTCATTCTCCACACAATCCGAGCACGTTCCCCCATTCTCCACTCCCCCGAGCTCTATCTCCCATTCTCCAAACACCCTGAGCACTATCCATCATCCTCCACTCACCCGACCAGTATCCCCTATTCTCCATTCCCCGATCACTATCCCCCAAACGCCACTCCCCCGAGCACTATCTCCCATTCTCCTCTCCCCCGAGCACTATCCCCCATTCTCCACTCCCCCGAGCACTATCCCCCATTCTCCACTCCCACTGACCACTACCCCGAATTCTCCATTCTCCCCGAGCAATACCCCCATTCCCCACTCCCCCCAAGAAATGTCCCTCATTCTACACTCCCGCCACGCATTATCCCCCATTCACCACTCCTTCCGAGCACTATATACCGTTCTCCCCTGCCCCCGAGCATCATCCCGCATTCTCCACTCCCTGCAAGCACTATCCCCATTCTCCACACACCCCGAGCATTATCCCCCATTCTCCACACCCCCCGAGCTCTATCCCCCATTCTTCACTCCCCCGAATCCTACCCCCCATTCTACATTCGATGAGCAGGATCCACCATTCTCCACTCCCCCCGAGAACTAACCCACATTCTCCACTCCCACCGAGCACCATCTCCCATTTTCCACTCCCCCCGAGCACTATCCCCGATTCTCCACTCCCCAGAGCACTAACCCCGATTCTCCACTACCCAGAGCACTATAAGCCATTCTCCACTCCCCAGAGCACTAGCCGCTATTCTCCACTCCCCCCGAGCACTATTACCCATTCTCCACGCCCCCCAGGCAGTATCACCCATTCTCCAATCCCCCCGAGAACTATCCCCCATTCTCCACTCCAACCAAGCACTATCTCCCATTCTCAACACCTCCTTAGCACAATCCCCCATTCTCCACTCCCCCGAGCACTATTCCACATTCTCCACTCATCCCTAGCACTATCTCCCATTCTCCAATCCCACCGAGCACCATCTCCCATTCTCCACTCCCTCCGAGCATTATCTCCCATTCTCCAACACCCCGAGCACTATCCCCTATTCTCCAAATACCCCGAGCACTACCCCGCATTCTCCACTCACACCGACCAGTATCCTCTATTCTCCACTCCCCCGAGCACTATACCACATTCTCCACTCAACCCAAACACTATCCCCCATTCTCCAGTAACATCGAACATTTTCTCCCATTCTCCACTCACCCGGAGCACTATCTCCCATTCTCCACTGCCCTGAGCACTACTTCCCATTCTACACACTCCCTGAGCACTAGCCCCCATTCTCCAATCCCCCAGAGCACTATCTCCCATTCTCCACTCCCCCAGAGTCGTATCCCCCATTCTCCACTCTCCCCGACCAGCATCCCCTATTCTCCACTCTCCCCAGCACTATCCCCCATTCTCCACTCCCCGGAGCACTATCTCCCATTCTCCTCTCCCCCGCGCACTGTCCCCCATTCACCACTCCCCCAAGCACTATCTTCCATTCTCCTCTCCCCGAGCACTACCCCCCTTTCTCCACTCCCACTAACCACTATCCCCAATTCTGCACAATCCCCGAGCACTACCCCCCATTCTCCACTCCCCCCGAGCACTTTCCCCCATTTTTCCACACACCCCAATCACTATCCCCATTCTCCACTCCTTCCGACCTCTATCCCCCATTCTTCACTCCCCCGAGCACTATCACTCATTCTCCACTCCACGAGCTCTATCCCCCATTCACCACCCGTTACCACTGTCCCCATTCCCCAATCGCCCCGAGCCCTATCCCCCACTCTCCACTCCCCGAACACTAACCCCCATTCTGCACTCCCCCCGAGCACTATCGCCCATTCTCCACAGCCCCCAAGGAATATCCCCCATTCTCCACACCCCCCGCCCACTTTCCCCCATCCTCCACTGCCACAGGGCACTATCCAGCATTCTGCATTTCCCCTGAGGACTATCTCCCATTCTCCACACCCCGCTAGCATTATTCCCCATTCTCCTCTTCCACTGAGCAATATCTCCCATTCTCCTCTCCTCCCTGCACTATCCCCCAATCTCCACACACAGAGCACAATTCCCCATTCTCCACACCCCACGAGCACTGTCCCCCTTTCTCCACTACCCGCAAGCAATATCCCCGCACTATCACCCATTCTCAACCTCCGCCGAGCACTATACCGCATTCTCCACTCCCCCGAGTATTTTCCGCAATTCTCCACTCCCCCTGAACACTATCCGTCAATCTCCACTCCCCCCGAGCAATATCCCCATTCTCAACTCCACGAGCACTATCCGCCAATCTCCACTCCCCCCGAGCACTATCCCCATTCTACACTCAAAGAGCACTATTCCCCATTCTACACTCCTCCTGAGCACTAACCCCCATTCTCCACTCCCACCGAGCATTATCTCCCATTTTTCACTCCCCCCGAGCACTATCCCCGATTCTCCACTCGCCCCGAACAGTATCCCCTATTCTCCACTCCCCGAGCACAATCTCCCTTTCTCCACTCACCCCGATTCCTATCCCCCATTCTCCACTCCCCCAGAGCACTGTCCCCAATTTTCAACTCCCCCCGAGCACTAGCCCCGATTCTCCACTCCTCCCGAGCACTAGAAGCCATTCTCCACTCGCCAGAGCACTATCCCCCATTCTCCAGTCCCCAGAGCACTATCCCCCTATCTCCACTTCCCACGAGCACTAACACCCATTCTCCACACCCACCGAGCAATATCTCCCATTCTCAACACCTCCGTAGCACTATCTCGCATTCTCCACTCCCCCCGAGCACTATCCCCCATTCTCCACTCCACCGAACACTATTTCCCATTCTCCACACCACCCTAGCACTATCTCACATTCTCCACTCCCCCCGAGTACAATACCCCATTCTCCACTCGCACCAAGCACCATTTCCCATTCTCCACTCCCACCAAGCAATTTCTCCCATTCTCCATTGCCCCCGAGCAGTATCACCCATTCTCCAAACACACGAGCACTGTCCCCCATTCTCCAAACACCCCGAGCACTATCCCGCATTCTCCACTCACCCCGACCAATATCCCATATTCTCCACTCCCCCGATCCCTATCTTCCATTCTACACACGCCACGAGCACCAGCCCCCATTCTCCAATCCCCCAGAGCACTATCTCCCATTCTCCACTCCCCCCGACCAGTATCCCCTGTTCTCCAATCCCCCGAGCACTATCCCCCATTCTCCACTCCCCGAGCACCATCTCCCATTCTCCTCTCCCCTGAGCATAATCCTCCATTCTCCACTCCCCGAGCACTATCTCCCATTCTCCTCTCCCCCGAGCACAATCCCCCTTTCTCCACTCCCACTGACAGCTATCCCCTATTCTCTACTCTCCCCGAGCACTGTCCCCCATTCTCCACTCCCCCCGAGCACTTTCCCCCATTTCTCCACACACCCCGAGCACTTTCCCCATTCTCCACTTCCCCCGAGCTCTATCCCCCATGCACTATCACACATTCTCCACTCCACGTGCTCTATCGCCCATTCTCTAATCCCCGGTACCACTGTCCCCATTCCCCTACCCCCATTCTCCACACCCCGAGCACTATCCCCCATTCCCCACTGTCACAGGGCACTATGCTGCATTCTGCATTTCCCCTGCGGACTATCTCCCATTCTCTACAACCCCGCTAGTGCTATGCCCCATTCTACACTTCCCCTGAGCAATAACTCCCATTTTCCTCTCCCCTCTGCAGTACCCCATTCTCCACACCCCGAGCACAATTTCCCATTCTCCACTCCCCCCGAGCACTATCCCCCATTCGCCACTCCCCACAAGCAATATCCCCACACTATCTCCCATTTTCCAATCCCCCCGATCACCATCCCCCATTCTCCACTCCCCCGAGCATTTTCTGCAATTCTCCACTCCCCCAGAACACTATAATCCAATCTCCACTTCCCCCGAACACTATCCACATTCTCCACTCCCCCAGAGCAATATCCCCCATTCTCCACCCCCCGAGCACGACCCCCCATTCTCCATTCCCCCGAGTATTATCACCCATTCTCCACTAATCCCAAGCACTATCCCCCATTCTCCACCCACCCGAGCACTATCCCCCATTCTCCACTCCCCCCGAGCACTGTCACCCATTTTCCACTCCCCCTGATCACTATCCCCCATTCTCCATTCCCCCCGAGCACTATCCCCCACTCTCCACTCCCCCGAGCACTATCCCCCATTCTCCACTCCCCCCGAGCACTATCCATCATTCTCCACTTCCCCCGAGCTCTATCCCTCATTCTCCAGTCCCCCGAGCACTATCCCCATTCTCCACACCCCGCTAGCAGTATGCCCCATTTTCCACTTCCTCCAAGCAATATCTCCCATTCTCCTCTCCCCGCTGCACTATCCCCCATTCTCCACACCCCGAGCACAATTCCCCATTCTCCACTCCCCCGAGCACTGTCTGCCATTCTCCACTCCCTTCAAGTAATATCCCCGCACTATTCCCCATTCTCCACTCCCCCCAAGCACTATCCCCCATTCTCCACTCCCTTGAGCATTTTCCGCAATTCTCCGCTCTCCCAGAACACTATCCGCCAATTGACCACTCCACGAGCACTAGCCTCAATCCTCCACTCGCCATGAGCACTATCTCCCATTCTCCACTGCCCCCGAGCACTTTCCCCATTTCTCCACACACCCCGAGCACTATTCCCATTCTCCTATCCACCGAGCTTTATCCCCCATTCTCCACTCCCCCGAGCACTATCACTCATTCTCCAATCCACGAGCTCTATCCCGCATTCTCCACTCACCGTTACCACTGTCCCCATTACCCAATCTCCCCGAGCCCAATCCCACATTCACCACTCCCCGAGCACTATCTGCGATTCTCCACTCCCCCAGAGCACATTCGCCCATTCTCCACACCCCCCGAGGACTATCCCCCATTCTCCACACCCCCCGAGCACTATCCCCCATTCTCCACTGCCCTGGAGCACTATCCCGCATTTTGCATTTCGCTGAGTATTATCTCCCATTCTCCACACCCCGCCAGCACTATGCCCCATTCTGCACATCCTCTGAGCAATATCTCCCATTCTCCTCTCCCCCCTGCGCTATCCACCATTCTCCACACCCTGAGCACCTTTCCACATTCTCCACTCCCCCCGAGCACTGTCCCCATTCTCCACTCTCCCCGAGCACTATCTCCCAATCTCCACTTCCCCCGAGCACGATCCCCATTCTCCACTCGCCCCATGCACTATCCCCCATTCTCCACTCCCCCGAGCACTATCACTCATTCTCCAGTCCACGAGCTCTATCCCGCATTCTCCACTCCCCGTTACCACTGTCCCCATTACCCAATCTCCCCGAGTCCAATCCCACATTCACCACTCCCCGAGCACTATCCGCCATTCTCCATTCCCCCCGAGCACTTTCGCCCATTCTCCACACCCCCCAAGCACTATCCCCCGTTCTCCACTGCCCTGGAGCACTATTCCGCATTTTGCATTTCGCTGAGGATTATCTCCCATTCTCCACACCCCGCTAGCACTATGCCTCATTCTGCACATCCTCTGAGCAATATTTCCCATTCTCCTCACCCCCAGGCACTGTCCCACATTCTCCACTTCCCTCGAGCACTATCCCCCACTCTCCACTCCCCCCGAGCACTATCTCCCATTCTCCAAACCCCCGAGCACTGTCCCCCTTCTCCACTCTTCCCGAGCACTATCTCCCATTCTCCACTCCCCCCGAGCACTATCCCCATTCTCCACTCCCCCAAGCACTATCTCCCATTCTCCACACACCATAAGCACTTTCCCCCATTTTCCACTACCCGAGCACTATCCCCCATTCTCCAAACACTCTGAGCACTATCCCCCATTCTCCACTCACCCAGACCAGTATCCCCTATTCTCCACTCCCGCATTCACTATCCTCCATTCTCCACTCCCCTGAGTACTATCCCCCATTCTCCTCTCCCACGAGCACTATCCCACATTCTCCATTCCCCGGGCACTATCCCCCATTCACCACTCCCACTGACCACTATCTCCAGTTCTCCACTCTCCCTGAGCCATACCCCCATTCCCCACTCGCCCCGAGAAATATCCCGCATGCTCCACTCCCGCCACGCACTATCCCCCATTCTCAACTCCTTCCGAGCACTATCTCCCATTCTCCCCTCCCCCCGAGCATTATGCCGCATTCTCCACTCCCCCCAAGCATTATCCCCATTCTCCACACCCCCCGAGCATTATCCCCCATTCTGCACACCCCCCGAGCTCTATCACTCATTCTTCACTCCCCCGAATGTTACCCCCATTCTACACTCAAAGAGCACTACTCCCCATTCTCCACTCCTCCTGAGCACTAACCCCCATTCTGCACTACCCCCGAGCACAATCCCCCATTCTCCACTCCCCTGAGCACTATGTCCCATTCTCCACACCCTCGAGCACTATCCCCATTCTCCACTCTCCCCGAGCACTATCTCCCATTCTCCACTTCCCCCGAGCACGATCCCCATTCTCCACTCCCCCAATGCACTATCCCCCATTCTCCACTCCGCCGAGCACTATCACTCATTCTCCAGTCCACGAGCTCTATCCCGCATTCTCCACTCCCCGTTACCACTGTCCCCATTACCCAATCTCCACGAGCCCAATCCCACATACACCACTCCCTGAGCACTATCCGCCATTCTCCACTCCCCCCGAGCACTTTCGCCCATTCTCCGCACCCCCCAAGCACTATCCCCCGTTCTCCACTGCCCTGGAGCACTATTCCGCATTTTGCATTTCGCTGAGGATTATCTCCCATTCTCCACACCCCGCTAGCACTATGCCTCATTCTGCACATCCTCTGAGCAATATTTCCCATTCTCCTCACCCCCAGGCACTGTCCCACATTCTCCACTTCACTCGAGCACTATACTCCACTCTCCACTCCCCTCGAGCACTATCTCCCATTCTCCAAACCCCCGAGCACTGTCCCCCTTCTCCACTCTTCCCGAGCACTATCTCCCATTCTCCACTCCCCCCGAGCACTCTCCCCATTCTCCACTCCCCCAAGCACTATCTCCCATTCTCCACACACCACAAGCACTTTCCCCCATTTTCCACTCCCCCGAGCACTATCCCCCATTCTCCAAACACTCTGAGCATTATCCCCCATTCTCCACTCACCCCGACCAGTATCCCCTATTCTCCACTCCCGCATTCACTATCCCCCATTCTCCACTCCCCCGAGTACTATCTCCCATTCTCCTCTCCCACGAGCACTATCCCCCATTCTCCACTCCCCCGAGCACTATCCTCCATTCACCACTCCCACTGACCACTATCTCCAGTTCTCCACTCTCCCTGAGCAATACCCCCATTCCCCACTCGCCCCGAGAAATATCCCGCATGCTCCACTCCCGCCACGCACTATCCCCCATTCTCAACTCCTTCCGAGCACTATCTCCCATTCTCCCCTCCCCCCGAGCTTTATGCCGCATTCTCCACTCCCCCCAAGCACTATCCCTATTCTCCACCCCCCCGAGCATTATCCCCCATTCTGCACACCCCCCGAGCTCTGTCACCCATTCTTCACTCCCCCGAATATTACCCCCATTCTACACTCAAAGAGCACTATTCCCCATTCTCCACTCCTCCTGAGCACTAACCCCCATTCTCCACTCCCACCGAGCATTATCTCCCATTTTCCACTCCCCCGAGCACTATCTCCAATTCTCCACTCGCCCCGAACAGTATCCCCTATTCTCCACTCCCCGAGCACAATCTCCCTTTCTCCACTCACCCCGATTCCTATCCCCCATTCTCCACTCCCCCAGAGCACTGTCCCCAATTTTCCACTCCCCCCGAGCACTAGCCCCGATTCTCCACTCCTCCCGAGCACTAGAAGCCATTCTTCACTCCCGAGAGCACTACCCCCATTCTCCAGTCCCCAGAGCACTATCCCCCTATCTCCGCTTCCCACGAGCACTAACACCCATTCTCCACACCCACCGAGCAATATCTCCCATTCTCAACACCTCCGTAGTACTATCTCGCATTCTCCACTCCCCCCGAGCACTATCCCCCATTCTCCACTCCACCGAACACTATTTCCCATTCTCCACACCACCCTAGCACTATCTCACATTCTCCACTCCCCCCGAGTACAATACCCCATTCTCCACTCGCACCGAGCACCATTTCCCATTCTCCACTCCCACCAAGCAATATCTCCCATTCTCCATTGCCCCCGAGCAGTATCACCCATTCTCCAAGCACACGAGCACTATCCCCCATTCTCCAAACACCCCGAGCACTATCCCCCATTCTCCACACCCTCCGAGCACTATCCCCCATTCTCCACTGCCCTGGAGCACTATCCCGCATTTTGCATTTCGCTGAGTATTATCTCCCATTCTCCACACCCCGCCAGCACTATGCCCCATTCTGCACATCCTCTGAGCAAAATCTCCCATTCTCCTCTCCCCCCTGCGCGATCCACCATTCTCCACACCCTGAGCACCTTTCCACATTCTCCACTCCCCCCGAGCACTGTCCCCATTCTCCACTCTCCCCGAGCACGATCCCCATTCTCCACTCCCCCCATGCACTATCCCCCATTCTCCACTCCCCCGAGCACTATCACTCATTCTCCAGTCCACGAGCTCTATCCCGCATTCTCCACTCCCCGTTACCACTGTCCCCATTATCCAATCTCCCCGAGCCCAATCCCACATTCACCACTCCCCGAGCACTATCCGCCATTCTCCATTCCCCCCGAGCACTTTCGCCCATTCTCCACACCCCCCAAGCACTATCCCCCGTTCTCCACTGCCCTGGAGTACTATTCCGCATTTTGCATTTCGCTGAGGATTATCTCCCATTCTCCACACCCCGCTAGCACTATGCCTCATTCTGCACATCCTCTGAGCAATATTTCCCAATCTCCTCACCCCCAGGCACTGTCCCACATTCTCCACTTCCCTCGAGCACTATCCCCCACTCTCCACTCCCCCCGAGCACTATCTCCCATTCTCCAAACCCCCGAGCACTGTCCCCCTTCTCCACTCTTCCCGAGCACTATCTCCCATTCTCCACTCCCCCGAGCACTATCCCCATTCTCCACTCCCCCAAGCACTATCTCCCATTCTCCACACACCACAAGCACTTTCCCCCATTTTCCACTCCCCGAGCACTATCCCCCATTCTCCAAACACTCTGAGCACTATCCCCCATTCTCCACTCACCCCGACCAGTATCCCCTATTCTCCACTCCCGCATTCACTATCCCCCATTCTCCACTCCCCCGAGTACTATCCCCCATTCTCCTCTCCCATGAGCACTAACCCCAATTTCCACTCCCCCGGGCACTATCCCCCATTCACCACTCCCACTGACCACTATCTCCAGTTCTCCACTCTCCCTGAGCAATACCCCCATTCCCCACTCGCCCCGAGAAATATCCCGCATGCTCCACTCCCGCCACGCACTATCCCCCATTCTCAACTCCTTCCGAGCACTATCTCCCATTATCCCCTCCCCCCGAGCATTATGCCGCATTCTCCACTCCCCCCAAGCACTATCCCCATTCTCCACACCCCCCGAGCATTATCCCCCATTCTGCACACCCCCCGAGCTCTATCACTCATTCTTCACTCCCCCGAATGTTACCACCATTCTACACTCAAAGAGCACTATTCCCCATTCTCCACTCCTCCTGAGCACTAACCCCCATTCTGCACTCCCCCCGAGCACAATCCCCCATTCTCCACTCCCCTGAGCACTATCTCCCATTCTCCACACCCTCGAGCACTATCCCCATTCTCCACTCTCCCCGAGCACTATCTCCCATTCTCCACTTCCCCCGAGCACGATCCCCATTCTCCACTCCCCCCATGCACTATCCCCCATTCTCCACTCCGCCGAGCACTATCACTCATTCTCCAGTCCACGAGCTCTATCCCGCATTCTCCACTCCCCGTTACCACTGTCCCCATTACCCAATCTCCACGAGCCCAATCCCACATACACCACTCCCTGAGCACTATCCGCCATTCTCCACTCCCTCCGAGCACTTTCGCCCATTCTCCGCACCCCCCAAGCACTATCCCCCGTTCTCCACTGCCCTGGAGCACTATTCCGCATTTTGCATTTCGCTGAGGATTATCTCCCATTCTCCACACCCCGCTAGCACTATGCCTCATTCTGCACATCCTCTGAGCAATATTTCCCATTCTCCTCACCCCCAGGCACTGTCCCACATTCTCCACTTCCCTCGAGCACTATACTCCACTCTCCATTCCCCTCGAGCACTATCTCCCATTCTCCAAACCCCCGAGCACTGTCCCCCTTCTCCACTCTTCCCGAGCACTATCTCCCATTCTCCACTCCCCCCGAGCACTATCCCCATTCTCCACTCCCCCAAGCACTATCTCCCATTCTCCACACACCACAAGCACTTTCCCCCATTTTCCACTCCCCCGAGCACTATCCCCCATTCTCCAAACACTCTGAGCACTATCCCCCATTCTCCACTCACCCCGACCAGTATCCCCCATTCTCCACTCCCGCATTCACTATCCCCCATTCTCCACTCCCCCGAGTACTATCTCCCATTCTCCTCTCCCACGAGCACTATCCCCCATTCTCCAATCCCCCGAGCACTATCCTCCATTCACCACTCCCACTGACCACTATCTCCAGTTCTCCACTCTCCCTGAGCAATACCCCCATTCCCCACTCGCCCCGAGAAATATCCCGCATGCTCCACTCCCGCCACGCACTATCCCCCATTCTCAACTCCTTCCGAGCACTATCTCCCATTCTCCCCTCCCCCCGAGCTTTATGCCGCATTCTCCACTCCCCCCAAGCACGATCCCTATTCTCCACCCCCCCCGAGCATTATCCCCCATTCTGCACACACCCCGAGCTCTGTCACCCATTCTTCACTCCCCCGAATATTACCCCCATTCTACACTCAAAGAGCACTATTCCCCATTCTCCACTCCTCCTGAGCACTAACCCCCATTCTCCACTCCCACCGAGCATTATCTCCCATTTTCCACTCCCCCCGAGCACTATCTCCGATTCTCCACTCGCCCCGAACAGTATCCCCTATTCTCCACTCCCCGAGCACAATCTCCCTTTCTCCACTCACCCCGATTCCTATCCCCCATTCTCCACTCCCCCAGAGCACTGTCCCCAATTTTCCACTCCCCCCGAGCACTAGCCCCGATTCTCCACTCCTCCCGAGCACTAGAAGCCATTCTTCACTCCGTAGAGCACTGCCCCCCATTCTCCAGTCCCCAGAGCACTATCCCCCTATCTCCACTTCCCACGAGCACTAACACCCATTCTCCACACCCACCGAGCAATATCTCCCATTCTCAACACCTCCGTAGTACTATCTCGCATTCTCCACTCCCCCCGAGCACTATCCCCCATTCTCCACTCCACCGAACACTATTTCCCATTCTCCACACCACCCTAGCACTATCTCACATTCTCCACTCCCCCCGAGTACAATACCCCATTCTCCACTCGCACCGAGCACCATTTCCCATTCTCCACTCCCACCAAGCAAAATCTCCCATTCTCCATTCCCCCCGAGCAGTATCACCCATTCTCCAAACACACGAGCACTATCCCCCATTCTCCAAACACCCCGAGCACTATCCCCCATTCTCCACACCCTCCGAGCACTATCCCCCATTCTCCACTGCCCTGAAGCACTATCCCGCATTTTGCATTTCGCTGAGTATTATCTCCCATTCTCCACACCCCGCCAGCACTATGCCCCATTCTGCACATCCTCTGAGCAATATCTCCCATTCTCCTCTCCCCCCTGCGCGATCCACCATTCTCCACACCCTGAGCACCTTTCCACATTCTCCACTCCCCCCGAGCACTGTCCCCATTCTCCACTCTCCCCGAGCACTATCTCCCATTCTCCACTTCCCCCGAGCACGATCCCCATTCTCCACTCCCCCCATGCACTATCCCCCATTCTCCACTCCCCCGAGCACTATCACTCATTCTCCAGTCCACGAGCTCTATCCCGCATTCTCCACTCTCCGTTACCACTGTCCCCATTATCCAATCTCCCCGAGCCCAATCCCACATTCACCACTCCCCGAGCACTATCCGCCATTCTCCATTCCCCCCGAGCACTTTCGCCCATTCTCCACACCCCCCAAGCACTATCCCCCGTTCTCCACTGCCCTGGAGTACTATTCCGCATTTTGCATTTCGCTGAGGATTATCTCCCATTCTCCACACCCCGCTAGCACTATGCCTCATTCTGCACATCCTCTGAGCAATATTTCCCATTCTCCTCACCCCCAGGCACTGTCCCACATTCTCCACTTCCCTCGAGCACTATCCCCCACTCTCCACTCCCCCCGAGCACTATCTCCCATTCTCCAAACCCCCGAGCACTGTCCCCCTTCTCCACTCTTCCCGAGCACTATCTCCCATTCTCCACTCCCCCCGAGCACTATCCCCATTCTCCACTCCCCCAAGCACTATCTCCCATTCTCCACACACAACAAGCACTTTCCCCCATTTTCCACTCCCCGAGCACTATCCCCCATTCTCCAAACACTCTGAGCACTATCCCCCATTCTCCACTCACCCCGACCAGTATCCCCTATTCTCCACTCCCGCATTCACTATCCCCCATTCTCCACTCCCCCGAGTACTATCCCCCATTCTCCTCTCCCATGAGCACTATCCCCCATTTTCCACTCCCCCGAGCACTATCCCCCATTCACCACTCCCACTGACCACTATCTCCAGTTCTCCACTCTCCCTGAGCAATACCCCCATTCCCCACTCGCCCCGAGAAATATCCCGCATGCTCCACTCCCGCCACGCACTATCCCCCATTCTCAACTCCTTCCGAGCACTATCTCCCATTCTCCCCTCCCCCCGAGCATTATGCCGCATTCTCCACTCCCCCCAAGCTCTATCCCCAATCTCCACACCCCCCGAGCATTATCCCCCATTCTGCACACCACCCGAGCTCTATCACTCATTCTTCACTCCCCCGAATATTACCCCCATTCTACACTCAAAGAGCACTATTCCCCATTCTCCACTCCTCCTGAGCACTAACCCCCATTCTCCACTCCCACCGAGCATTATCTCCCATTTTCCACTCCCCCCGAGCACTATCTCCAATTCTCCACTCGCCCCGAACAGTATCCCCTATTCTCCACTCCCCGAGCACAATCTCCCTTTCTCCACTCACCCCGATTCCTATCCCCCATTCTCCACTCCCCCAGAGCACTGTCCCCAATTTTCCACTCCCCCCGAGCACTAGCCCCGATTCTCCACTCCTCCCGAGCACTAGAAGCCATTCTTCACTCCCGAGAGCACTACCCCCATTCTCCAGTCCCCAGAGCACTATCCCCCTATCTCCGCTTCCCACGAGCACTAACACCCATTCTCCACACCCACCGAGCAATATCTCCCATTCTCAACACCTCCGTAGTACTATCTCGCATTCTCCACTCCCCCCGAGCACTATCCCCCATTCTCCACTCCACCGAACACTATTTCCCATTCTCCACACCACCCTAGCACTATCTCACATTCTCCACTCCCCCCGAGTACAATACCCCATTCTCCACTCGCACCGAGCACCATTTCCCATTCTCCACTCCCACCAAGCAATATCTCCCATTCTCCATTGCCCCCGAGCAGTATCACCCATTCTCCAAGCACACGAGCACTATCCCCCATTCTCCAAACACCCCGAGCACTATCCCCCATTCTCCACACCCTCCGAGCACTATCCCCCATTCTCCACTGCCCTGGAGCACTATCCCGCATTTTGCATTTCGCTGAGTATTATCTCCCATTCTCCACACCCCGCCAGCACTATGCCCCATTCTGCACATCCTCTGAGCAATATCTCCCATTCTCCTCTCCCCCCTGCGCGATCCACCATTCTCCACACCCTGAGCACCTTTCCACATTCTCCACTCCCCCCGAGCACTGTCCCCATTCTCCACTCTCCCCGAGCACGATCTCCCATTCTCCACTTCCCCCGAGCACGATCCCCATTCTCCACTCCCCCCATGCACTATCCCCCATTCTCCACTCCCCCGAGCACTATCACTCATTCTCCAGTCCACGAGCTCTATCCCGCATTCTCCACTCCCCGTTACCACTGTCCCCATTATCCAATCTCCCCGAGCCCAATCCCACATTCACCACTCCCCGAGCACTATCCGCCATTCTCCATTCCCCCCGAGCACTTTCGCCCATTCTCCACACCCCCCAAGCACTATCCCCCGTTCTCCACTGCCCTGGAGTACTATTCCGCATTTTGCATTTCGCTGAGGATTATCTCCCATTCTCCACACCCCGCTAGCACTATGCCTCATTCTGCACATCCTCTGAGCAATATTTCCCAATCTCCTCACCCCCAGGCACTGTCCCACATTCTCCACTTCCCTCGAGCACTATCCCCCACTCTCCACTCCCCCCGAGCACTATCTCCCATTCTCCAAACCCCCGAGCACTGTCCCCCTTCTCCACTCTTCCCGAGCACTATCTCCCATTCTCCACTCCCCCCGAGCACTATCCCCATTCTCCACTCCCCCAAGCACTATCTCCCATTCTCCACACACCACAAGCACTTTCCCCCATTTTCCACTCCCCGAGCATTATCCCCCATTCTCCAAACACTCTGAGCACTATCCCCCATTCTCCACTCACCCCGACCAGTATCCCCTATTCTCCACTCCCGCATTCACTATCCCCCATTCTCCACTCCCCCGAGTACTATCCCCCATTGTCCTCTCCCACGAGCACTATCCCCCATTTTCCACTCCCCCGGGCACTATCCCCCATTCACCACTCCCACTGACCACTATCTCCAGTTCTCCACTCTCCCTGAGCAATACCCCCATTCCCCACTCGCCCCGAGAAATATCCCGCATGCTCCACTCCCGCCACGCACTATCCCCCATTCTCAACTCCTTCCGAGCACTATCTCCCATTATCCCCTCCCCCCGAGCATTATGCCGCATTCTCCACTCCCCCCAAGCACTATCCCCATTCTCCACACCCCCCGAGCATTATCCCCCATTCTGCACACCCCCCGAGCTCTATCACTCATTCTTCACTCCCCCGAATGTTACCACCATTCTACACTCAAAGAGCACTATTCCCCATTCTCCACTCCTCCTGAGCACTAACCCCCATTCTGCACTCCCCCCGAGCACAATCCCCCATTCTCCACTCCCCTGAGCACTATCTCCCATTCTCCACACCCTCGAGCACTATCCCCATTCTCCACTCTCCCCGAGCACTATCTCCCATTCTCCACTTCCCCCGAGCACGATCCCCATTCTCCACTCCCCCCATGCACTATCCCCCATTCTCCACTCCGCCGAGCACTATCACTCATTCTCCAGTCCACGAGCTCTATCCCGCATTCTCCACTCCCCGTTACCACTGTCCCCATTACCCAATCTCCACGAGCCCAATCCCACATACACCACTCCCTGAGCACTATCCGCCATTCTCCACTCCCTCCGAGCACTTTCGCCCATTCTCCGCACCCCCCAAGCACTATCCCCCGTTCTCCACTGCCCTGGAGCACTATTCCGCATTTTGCATTTCGCTGAGGATTATCTCCCATTCTCCACACCCCGCTAGCACTATGCCTCATTCTGCACATCCTCTGAGCAATATTTCCCATTCTCCTCACCCCCAGGCACTGTCCCACATTCTCCACTTCCCTCGAGCACTATACTCCACTCTCCATTCCCCTCGAGCACTATCTCCCATTCTCCAAACCCCCGAGCACTGTCCCCCTTCTCCACTCTTCCCGAGCACTATCTCCCATTCTCCACTCCCCCCGAGCACTATCCCCATTCTCCACTCCCCCAAGCACTATCTCCCATTCTCCACACACCACAAGCACTTTCCCCCATTTTCCACTCCCCCGAGCACTATCCCCCATTCTCCAAACACTCTGAGCACTATCCCCCATTCTCCACTCACCCCGACCAGTATCCCCCATTCTCCACTCCCGCATTCACTATCCCCCATTCTCCACTCCCCCGAGTACTATCTCCCATTCTCCTCTCCCACGAGCACTATCCCCCATTCTCCAATCCCCCGAGCACTATCCTCCATTCACCACTCCCACTGACCACTATCTCCAGTTCTCCACTCTCCCTGAGCAATACCCCCATTCCCCACTCGCCCCGAGAAATATCCCGCATGCTCCACTCCCGCCACGCACTATCCCCCATTCTCAACTCCTTCCGAGCACTATCTCCCATTCTCCCCTCCCCCCGAGCTTTATGCCGCATTCTCCACTCCCCCCAAGCACGATCCCTATTCTCCACCCCCCCCCGAGCATTATCCCCCATTCTGCACACACCCCGAGCTCTGTCACCCATTCTTCACTCCCCCGAATATTACCCCCATTCTACACTCAAAGAGCACTATTCCCCATTCTCCACTCCTCCTGAGCACTAACCCCCATTCTCCACTCCCACCGAGCATTATCTCCCATTTTCCACTCCCCCCGAGCACTATCTCCGATTCTCCACTCGCCCCGAACAGTATCCCCTATTCTCCACTCCCCGAGCACAATCTCCCTTTCTCCACTCACCCCGATTCCTATCCCCCATTCTCCACTCCCCCAGAGCAATGTCCCCAATTTTCCACTCCCCCCGAGCACTAGCCCCGATTCTCCACTCCTCCCGAGCACTAGAAGCCATTCTTCACTCCGTAGAGCACTGCCCCCCATTCTCCAGTCCCCAGAGCACTATCCCCCTATCTCCACTTCCCACGAGCACTAACACCCATTCTCCACACCCACCGAGCAATATCTCCCATTCTCAACACCTCCGTAGTACTATCTCGCATTCTCCACTCCCCCCGAGCACTATCCCCCATTCTCCACTCCACCGAACACTATTTCCCATTCTCCACACCACCCTAGCACTATCTCACATTCTCCACTCCCCCCGAGTACAATACCCCATTCTCCACTCGCACCGAGCACCATTTCCCATTCTCCACTCCCACCAAGCAAAATCTCCCATTCTCCATTCCCCCCGAGCAGTATCACCCATTCTCCAAACACACGAGCACTATCCCCCATTCTCCAAACACCCCGAGCACTATCCCCCATTCTCCACACCCTCCGAGCACTATCCCCCATTCTCCACTGCCCTGAAGCACTATCCCGCATTTTGCATTTCGCTGAGTATTATCTCCCATTCTCCACACCCCGCCAGCACTATGCCCCATTCTGCACATCCTCTGAGCAATATCTCCCATTCTCCTCTCCCCCCTGCGCGATCCACCATTCTCCACACCCTGAGCACCTTTCCACATTCTCCACTCCCCCCGAGCACTGTCCCCATTCTCCACTCTCCCCGAGCACTATCTCCCATTCTCCACTTCCCCCGAGCACGATCCCCATTCTCCACTCCCCCCATGCACTATCCCCCATTCTCCACTCCCCCGAGTACTATCACTCATTCTCCAGTCCACGAGCTCTATCCCGCATTCTCCACTCCCCGTTACCACTGTCCCCATTATCCAATCTCCCCGAGCCCAATCCCACATTCACCACTCCCCGAGCACTATCCGCCATTCTCCATTCCCCCCGAGCACTTTCGCCCATTCTCCACACCCCCCAAGCACTATCCCCCGTTCTCCACTGCCCTGGAGTACTATTCCGCATTTTGCATTTCGCTGAGGATTATCTCCCATTCTCCACACCCCGCTAGCACTATGCCTCATTCTGCACATCCTCTGAGCAATATTTCCCATTCTCCTCACCCCCAGGCACTGTCCCACATTCTCCACTTCCCTCGAGCACTATCCCCCACTCTCCACTCCCCCCGAGCACTATCTCCCATTCTCCAAACCCCCGAGCACTGTCCCCCTTCTCCACTCTTCCCGAGCACTATCTCCCATTCTCCACTCCCCCCGAGCACTATCCCCATTCTCCACTCACCCAAGCACTATCTCCCATTCTCCACACACAACAAGCACTTTCCCCCATTTTCCACTCCCCGAGCACTATCCCCCATTCTCCAAACACTCTGAGCACTATCCCCCATTCTCCACTCACCCCGACCAGTATCCCCTATTCTCCACTCCCGCATTCACTATCCCCCATTCTCCACTCCCCCGAGTACTATCCCCCATTCTCCTCTCCCATGAGCACTATCCCCCATTTTCCACTCCCCCGAGCACTATCCCCCATTCACCACTCCCACTGACCACTATCTCCAGTTCTCCACTCTCCCTGAGCAATACCCCCATTCCCCACTCGCCCCGAGAAATATCCCGCATGCTCCACTCCCGCCACGCACTATCCCCCATTCTCAACTCCTTCCGAGCACTATCTCCCATTCTCCCCTCCCCCCGAGCATTATGCCGCATTCTCCACTCCCCCCAAGCTCTATCCCCAATCTCCACACCCCCCGAGCATTATCCCCCATTCTGCACACCACCCGAGCTCTATCACTCATTCTTCACTCCCCCGAATATTACCCCCATTCTACACTCAAAGAGCACTATTCCCCATTCTCCACTCCCCCAGAGCACTGTCCCCAATTTTCCACTCCCCCCGAGCACTAGCCCCGATTCTCCACTCCTCCCGAGCACTAGAAGCCATTCTCCACTCGCCAGAGCACTATCCCCCATTCTCCAGTCCCCAGAGCACTATCCCCCTATCTCCACTTCCCACGAGCACTATCACCCATTCTCCACACCCACCGAGCAATAACTCCCATTCTCAACACCTCCGTAGCACTATCTCGCATTCTCCACTCCCCCCGAGCACTATCCCCCATTCTCCACTCCACCGAACACTATTTCCCATTCTCCACACCACCCTAGCACTATCTCACATTCTCCACTCCCCCCGAGTCCTATACCCCATTCTCCACTCGCACCAAGCACCATTTCCCATTCTCCACTCCCACCAAGCAATTTCTCCCATTCTCCATTGCCCCCGAGCAGTATCACCCATTCTCCAAACACACGAGCACTGTCCCCCAATCTCCAAACACCCCGAGCACTATCCCGCATTCTCCACTCACCCCGACCATTATCCCCTATTCTCCACTCCCCCGAGCCCTATCTTCCATTCTACACACGCCACGAGCACTAGCCCCCATTCTCCAATCCCCCAGAGCACTATCTCCCATTCTCCACTCCCCCCGACCAGTATCCCCTGTTCTCCAATCCCCCGAGCACTATCCCCCATTCTCCACTCCCCGAGCACCATCTCCCATTCTCCTCTTCCCTGAGCATAATCCCCCATTCTCCACTCCCCCGAGCACTATCTCCCATTCTCCTCTCCCCCGAGCACAATCCCCCTTTCTCCACTCCCACTGACAGCTATCCCCTATTCTCTACTCTCCCCGAGCACTGTCCCCCATTCTCCACTCCACCCGAGCACTTTCCCCCATTTCTCCACACACCCCGAGCACTTTCCCCATTCTCCACTTCCCCCGAGCTCTATCCCCCATGCACTATCACACATTCTCCATTCCACGAGCTCTATCGCCCATTCTCTAATCCCCGGTACCACTGTCCCCATTCCCCTACCCCCATTCTCCACACCCCGAGCACTATCCCCCATTCCCCACTCCCCCCGAGCACTATCCCCCATTCCCCACTGTCACAGGGCACTATGCCGCATTCTGCATTTCCCCTGCGGACTATCTCCCATTCTCTACAACCCCGCTTGTGCTATGCCCCATTCTACACTTCCCCTGAGCAATAACTCCCATTTTCCTCTCCCCTCTGCAGTACCCCATTCTCCACACCCCGAGCACAATTTCCCATTCTCCACTCCCCCCGAGCACTATCCCCCATTCGCCACTCCCCACAAGCAATATCCCCACACTATCTCCCATTTTCCAATCCCCCCGATCACCATCCCCCATTCTCCACTCCCCCGAGCATTTTCTGCAATTCTCCACTCCCCCAGAATATTATCCGCCAATCTCCACTTCCCCCGAACACTCTCCACATTCTCCACTCCACGAGCACTATCCTCAATTCTCCACTCGCCCCGTCCACTATCCCCCATTCTCCATTCCCCCCGAGCACTTTCCCCCATTTCTCCACACACCCCGAGCACTATCCCCATTCTCCACTCCCCCCGAGCTCTATCCCCCATTCTCTGCTCCGCCGAGCACTATCACTCATTCTCCACTCCACGAGCTCTATCCCCCATTCTCCACTCCCCATTACCACTGTCCCCATTCGTCAATATTCCCGAGCCCTCTCCCCCATTCTCCACTCACCGAGCTCTATCCCCCATTCTCCACTCCCCCTGAGCACTATCGCCCATTCTCCACACCCCTCGAGGACTATCCCCCATTCTCCACACCCCGCGAGCTCTCTCCCCCAGTCTTCACTGCCCTGTAGCCCAATGCCCCATTCTCCACTTCCTCTGAGCAATATCTTCATTCTACTCTCCACCCTGCGCTATCCACCATTCTCCACACCCCGAGCACGATTCCACATTCTCCACACCCCCGAGCACTGTCCCCATTCTCCACTCCCCCTGAGCACTGTCTTCCATTCTCCACTCCCCCGGGCACTATCCCCATTCTCCACTCCACCCAAGCACTATCTACCATTCTCCACACAGCCCAAGCACTTTCCCCCATTCTCCACTCCCCCGAGCACTATCCCCCATTCTGCAACCACCAAGCACTATCCCCCTTTCTCCACTCACCCTGACCAGTATCCCCTGTTCTCCAATCCCCCGAGCACTATCCCCCATTCTCCACTCCACGAGCACCATCTCCCATTCTCCTCTCCCCTTAGCATTATCCCCCATTCTCCACTCCCCCGAGCACTATCTCCCATTCTCCTCTCCCCCGAGCACAATTCCCATTTCTCCATTCCACTGACAACTATCCCCAATTCTCCACTCTCCCCGAGCACTATCTCCCATTCTCCAATCCCAGCGAGCACTTTCCCCATTTCTCGACACACCCCGAGCACTATCCCCATTACCAACTTCCCCCGAGCTCTATCCCCCATTCTCTAATCCCCCGAGCACTATCGCTCATTCTCCACTCCACGAGCTCTATCCCCCATTCTCCACTCCCCGTTACCACTGTCCACATTCGTCAATCTTATCGAGCCCTATCCCCCATTCTCCACTCACCGAGCACTATCGCCCATTCTCCACACCCCTCGAGAACTATCCCCCAATCTACACACCCCCCGAGCTCTATCCCCCAGTCTTCACTGCCCTGTAGCCCTCTGCCCCATTCTCCACTTTCTCTGAGCAATATCTCCCATTCTCCTCTCCCCCCTGCGCTAGCCACCAGTCTCCACACCCCGAGCACAACTCCACATTCTCCACTCCCCCCGAGCACTGTCCCCATTCTCCACTCTCCCCGAGCACTATCTTCCATTCTCCACTCCCCTGGGCACTATCCCCATTCTCCACTCCCCCCATGCACTATCTCCCATTCTCCACACACCCCAAGCACTTTCGCCCATTCTCCACTCCCCCGAGCTCCATACCCCATTCTCCAAACACCGAGCACTATCCCCCTTTCTCCACTCACCCCGACCAGTATCCCCTATTCTCCTCTCCCCCGATCACTGTCCCCCATTCTCCAGTCACCCGAGCACTATCTCCCATTCTCCACTCCACGAGCACTATCCCCCATTCTTCACTCCCACTGACCACTATCCCCAATTCTCCACTCTCCCCGAGCAATACACCCATTCCCTACTCCACCTGAGAAATATCCCACATTCTCCACTCCTGCCAAGCACTATCCCCCATTCTCCACTCCTTCTGAGCAATATCTCCCATTCTCCCCTCCCCCGAGCACTATCCCGCGTTCTGCACTCCCCCCAAGCACTATTCCCATTCTCCACACCCCCCGAGCATTATCCCCCATTCTCCACACCCCACGAGCTCCATCCCCCATGCATCACTCCCCCGAATCCTACCCCCATTTTGCACTCGACGAGCACTATCCCCAATTCTCCACTCCCCCAGAGCACTAACTCCCAATCTCCACTCCCACCGAGCACTATCTCCCATTTTCCACTCCCCCCTAGCACGATGCCCGATTCTCCACTCGCCCCGAACAGTATCCCCTATTCTCCACTCCACTGAGCGCTATCTCCCATTCTCCACTCCCAACAAACACCATTCTCCATTCTCCACTCACCCCGACCACTATCCCCTATTCTCCACTCCCCAGAGCACAATCTCCCTTTCTCCACTCCCCGAGTCCTATCCGCCGTTCTCCACACCCCCGAGCACTGTCTCCAATTTTCCACTCCCCCGAACACCAACCCCGATTCTCCACTCCCCCCGAGCACGATAAGCCATTCTCCACTCCCCAGAGCACTATTCCCTATTCGCCACACCCCCCGAGAACTATCACCCATTCTCCACTCCCACCAAGCACTATCTCCCATTCTCAACACCTCCGTTGCACTATCTCGCACTCTCCACTCCCCCCGAGCACTATCCCCCATTCTCCACTCCACCGAGCACTATTCCCCATTCTCCACTCCCCCCTAGCACTATCTCGCATTCTCCACTCCCCCCAAGCACGATACCCCATTATCCAATCCGACTTATCACTATCTCCCATTCTCCACTCCCACTGAGCACTATCTTCCATTCTCCACTCCCCCCGAGCAGTATCTCCCATTCTCCAAACACCCCGAGCACTATCCCCCATTCTCCAAGCACCCGAGCACTATCCCGCATTCTACACTCACCCCGACCTGTATCCCCTATTCTCCACTCACCAGAGCACAATCTCCCTTTCTCCACTCCCCCTGAGTCCTATCTGCCATTCTCCACTCCCCTCGAGCGCTGTCCCCAATTTTCCACTCCCCCGAGCACTAATCCCGATTATCCACTCCCCCCGAGCACTATAAGCCATTCTCCACTCCCCCCGAGCACTGTCCCCATTCTCCACTCTCCCCGAGCACTATCTCCCATTCTCCACTTCCCCCGAGCAGGATCCCCATTCTCCACTCCCCCCATGCACTATCCCCCATTCTCCACTCCCCCGAGCACTATCACTCATTCTCCAGTCCACGAGCTCTATCCCGCATTCTCCACTCCCCGTTACCACTGTCCCCATTATCCAATCTCCCCGAGCCCAATCCCACATTCACCACTCCCCGAGCACTATCCGCCATTCTCCATTCCCCCCGAGCACTTTCGCCCATTCTCCACACCCCCCAAGCACTATCCCCCGTTCTCCACTGCCCTGGAGTACTATTCCGCATTTTGCATTTCGCTGAGGATTATCTCCCATTCTCCACACCCCGCTAGCACTATGCCTCATTCTGCACATCCTCTGAGCAATATTTCCCATTCTCCTCACCCCCAGGCACTGTCCCACATTCTCCACTTCCCTCGAGCACTATCCCCCACTCTCCACTCCCCCCGAGCACTATCTCCCATTCTCCAAACCCCCGAGCACTGTCCCCCTTCTCCACTCTTCCCGAGCACTATCTCCCATTCTCCACTCCCCCCGAGCACTATCCCCATTCTCCACTCCCCCAAGCACTATCTCCCATTCTCCACACACAACAAGCACTTTCCCCCATTTTCCACTCCCCGAGCACTATCCCCCATTCTCCAAACACTCTGAGCACTATCCCCCATTCTCCACTCACCCCGACCAGTATCCCCTATTCTCCACTCCCGCATTCACTATCCCCCATTCTCCACTCCCCCGAGTACTATCCCCCATTCTCCTCTCCCATGAGCACTATCCCCCATTTTCCACTCCCCCGAGCACTATCCCCCATTCACCACTCCCACTGACCACTATCTCCAGTTCTCCACTCTCCCTGAGCAATACCCCCATTCCCCACTCGCCCCGAGAAATATCCCGCATGCTCCACTCCCGCCACGCACTATCCCCCATTCTCAACTCCTTCCGAGCACTATCTCCCATTCTCCCCTCCCCCCGAGCATTATGCCGCATTCTCCACTCCCCCCAAGCTCTATCCCCAATCTCCACACCCCCCGAGCATTATCCCCCATTCTGCACACCACCCGAGCTCTATCACTCATTCTTCACTCCCCCGAATATTACCCCCATTCTACACTCAAAGAGCACTATTCCCCATTCTCCACTCTTCCTGAGCACTAACCCCCATTCTCCACTCCCACCGAGCATTATCTCCCATTTTCCACTCCCCCCGAGCACTATCCCCGATTCTCCACTCGCCCTGAACAGTATCCCCTATTCTCCACTCCCCAAGCACAATCTCCCTTTCTCCACTCACCCCGATTCCTATCCCCCATTCTCCACTCCCCCAGAGCACTGTCCCCAATTTTCCACTCCCCCCGAGCACTAGCCCCGATTCTCCACTCCTCCCGAGCACTAGAAGCCATTCTCCACTCGCCAGAGCACTATCCCCCATTCTCCAGTCCCCAGAGCACTATCCCCCTATCTCCACTTCCCACGAGCACTATCACCCATTCTCCACACCCACCGAGCAATAACTCCCATTCTCAACACCTCCGTAGCACTATCTCGCATTCTCCACTCCCCCCGAGCACTATCCCCCATTCTCCACTCCACCGAACACTATTTCCCATTCTCCACACCACCCTAGCACTATCTCACATTCTCCACTCCCCCCGAGTCCTATACCCCATTCTCCACTCGCACCAAGCACCATTTCCCATTCTCCACTCCCACCAAGCAATTTCTCCCATTCTCCATTGCCCCCGAGCAGTATCACCCATTCTCCAAACACACGAGCACTGTCCCCCAATCTCCAAACACCCCGAGCACTATCCCGCATTCTCCACTCACCCCGACCATTATCCCCTATTCTCCACTCCCCCGAGCCCTATCTTCCATTCTACACACGCCACGAGCACTAGCCCCCATTCTCCAATCCCCCAGAGCACTATCTCCCATTCTCCACTCCCCCCGACCAGTATCCCCTGTTCTCCAATCCCCCGAGCACTATCCCCCATTCTCCACTCCCCGAGCACCATCTCCCATTCTCCTCTTCCCTGAGCATAATCCCCCATTCTCCACTCCCCCGAGCACTATCTCCCATTCTCCTCTCCCCCGAGCACAATCCCCCTTTCTCCACTCCCACTGACAGCTATCCCCTATTCTCTACTCTCCCCGAGCACTGTCCCCCATTCTCCACTCCACCCGAGCACTTTCCCCCATTTCTCCACACACCCCGAGCACTTTCCCCATTCTCCACTTCCCCCGAGCTCTATCCCCCATGCACTATCACACATTCTCCATTCCACGAGCTCTATCGCCCATTCTCTAATCCCCGGTACCACTGTCCCCATTCCCCTACCCCCATTCTCCACACCCCGAGCACTATCCCCCATTCCCCACTCCCCCCGAGCACTATCCCCCATTCCCCACTGTCACAGGGCACTATGCTGCATTCTGCATTTCCCCTGCGGACTATCTCCCATTCTCTACAACCCCGCTTGTGCTATGCCCCATTCTACACTTCCCCTGAGCAATAACTCCCATTTTCCTCTCCCCTCTGCAGTACCCCATTCTCCACACCCCGAGCACAATTTCCCATTCTCCACTCCCCCCGAGCACTATCCCCCATTCGCCACTCCCCACAAGCAATATCCCCACACTATCTCCCATTTTCCAATCCCCCCGATCACCATCCCCCATTCTCCACTCCCCCGAGCATTTTCTGCAATTCTCCACTCCCCCAGAATATTATCCGCCAATCTCCACTTCCCCCGAACACTCTCCACATTCTCCACTCCACGAGCACTATCCTCAATTCTCCACTCGCCCCGTCCACTATCCCCCATTCTCCATTCCCCCCGAGCACTTTCCCCCATTTCTCCACACACCCCGAGCACTATCCCCATTCTCCACTCCCCCCGAGCTCTATCCCCCATTCTCTGCTCCGCCGAGCACTATCACTCATTCTCCACTCCACGAGCTCTATCCCCCATTCTCCACTCCCCATTACCACTGTCCCCATTCGTCAATATTCCCGAGCCCTCTCCCCCATTCTCCACTCACCGAGCTCTATCCCCCATTCTCCACTCCCCCTGAGCACTATCGCCCATTCTCCACACCCCTCGAGGACTATCCCCCATTCTCCACACCCCGCGAGCTCTCTCCCCCAGTCTTCACTGCCCTGTAGCCCAATGCCCCATTCTCCACTTCCTCTGAGCAATATCTTCATTCTACTCTCCACCCTGCGCTATCCACCATTCTCCACACCCCGAGCACGATTCCACATTCTCCACACCCCCGAGCACTGTCCCCATTCTCCACTCCCCCTGAGCACTGTCTTCCATTCTCCACTCCCCCGGGCACTATCCCCATTCTCCACTCCACCCAAGCACTATCTACCATTCTCCACACAGCCCAAGCACTTTCCCCCATTCTCCACTCCCCCGAGCACTATCCCCCATTCTGCAACCACCAAGCACTATCCCCCTTTCTCCACTCACCCTGACCAGTATCCCCTGTTCTCCAATCCCCCGAGCACTATCCCCCATTCTCCACTCCGCGAGCACCATCTCCCATTCTCCTCTCCCCTTAGCATTATCCCCCATTCTCCACTCCCCCGAGCACTATCTCCCATTCTCCTCTCCCCCGAGCACAATTCCCATTTCTCCATTCCACTGACAACTATCCCCAATTCTCCACTCTCCCCGAGCACTATCTCCCATTCTCCAATCCCAGCGAGCACTTTCCCCATTTCTCGACACACCCCGAGCACTATCCCCATTACCAACTTCCCCCGAGCTCTATCCCCCATTCTCTAATCCCCCGAGCACTATCGCTCATTCTCCACTCCACGAGCTCTATCCCCCATTCTCCACTCCCCGTTACCACTGTCCACATTCGTCAATCTTATCGAGCCCTATCCCCCATTCTCCACTCACCGAGCACTATCGCCCATTCTCCACACCCCTCGAGAACTATCCCCCAATCTACACACCCCCCGAGCTCTATCCCCCAGTCTTCACTGCCCTGTAGCCCTCTGCCCCATTCTCCACTTTCTCTGAGCAATATCTCCCATTCTCCTCTCCCCCCTGCGCTAGCCACCAGTCTCCACACCCCGAGCACAACTCCACATTCTCCACTCCCCCCGAGCACTGTCCCCATTCTCCACTCTCCCCGAGCACTATCTTCCATTCTCCACTCCCCTGGGCACTATCCCCATTCTCCACTCCCCCCATGCACTATCTCCCATTCTCCACACACCCCAAGCACTTTCGCCCATTCTCCACTCCCCCGAGCTCCATACCCCATTCTCCAAACACCGAGCACTATCCCCCTTTCTCCACTCACCCCGACCAGTATCCCCTATTCTCCTCTCCCCCGATCACTGTCCCCCATTCTCCAGTCACCCGAGCACTATCTCCCATTCTCCACTCCACGAGCACTATCCCCCATTCTTCACTCCCACTGACCACTATCCCCAATTCTCCACTCTCCCCGAGCAATACACCCATTCCCTACTCCACCCGAGAAATATCCCACATTCTCCACTCCTGCCAAGCACTATCCCTCATTCTCCACTCCTTCTGAGCAATATCTCCCATTCTCCCCTCCCCCGAGCACTATCCCGCGTTCTGCACTCCCCCCAAGCACTATTCCCATTCTCCACACCCCCCGAGCATTATCCCCCATTCTCCACACCCCACGAGCTCCATCCCCCATGCATCACTCCCCCGAATCCTACCCCCATTTTGCACTCGACGAGCACTATCCCCAATTCTCCACTCCCCCAGAGCACTAACTCCCAATCTCCACTCCCCCCGAGCACTATCCCCCATTCGCCACTCCCCACAAGCAATATCCCCACACTATCTCCCATTTTCCAATCCCCCCGATCACCATCCCCCATTCTCCACTCCCCCGAGCATTTTCTGCAATTCTCCACTCCCCCAGAATATTATCCGCCAATCTCCACTTCCCCCGAACACTCTCCACATTCTCCACTCCACGAGCACTATCCTCAATTCTCCACTCGCCCCGTCCACTATCCCCCATTCTCCATTCCCCCCGAGCACTTTCCCCCATTTCTCCACACACCCCGAGCACTATCCCCATTCTCCACTCCCCCCGAGCTCTATCCCCCATTCTCTGCTCCGCCGAGCACTATCACTCATTCTCCACTCCACGAGCTCTATCCCCCATTCTCCACTCCCCATTACCACTGTCCCCATTCGTCAATATTCCCGAGCCCTCTCCCCCATTCTCCACTCACCGAGCTCTATCCCCCATTCTCCACTCCCCCTGAGCACTATCGCCCATTCTCCACACCCCTCGAGGACTATCCCCCATTCTCCACACCCCGCGAGCTCTCTCCCCCAGTCTTCACTGCCCTGTAGCCCAATGCCCCATTCTCCACTTCCTCTGAGCAATATCTTCATTCTACTCTCCACCCTGCGCTATCCACCATTCTCCACACCCCGAGCACGATTCCACATTCTCCACACCCCCGAGCACTGTCCCCATTCTCCACTCCCCCTGAGCGCTGTCTTCCATTCTCCACTCCCCCGGGCACTATCCCCATTCTCCACTCCACCCAAGCACTATCTACCATTCTCCACACAGCCCAAGCACTTTCCCCCATTCTCCACTCCCCCGAGCACTATCCCCCATTCTGCAACCACCAAGCACTATCCCCCTTTCTCCACTCACCCTGACCAGTATCCCCTGTTCTCCAATCCCCCGAGCACTATCCCCCATTCTCCACTCCGCGAGCACCATCTCCCATTCTCCTCTCCCCTTAGCATTATCCCCCATTCTCCACTCCCCCGAGCACTATCTCCCATTCTCCTCTCCCCCGAGCACAATTCCCATTTCTCCATTTTACTGACAACTATCCCCAATTCTCCACTCTCCCCGAGCACTATCTCCCATTCTCCAATCCCAGCGAGCACTTTCCCCATTTCTCGACACACCCCGAGCACTATCCCCATTACCAACTTCCCCCGAGCTCTATCCCCCATTCTCTAATCCCCCGAGCACTATCGCTCATTCTCCACTCCACGAGCTCTATCCCCCATTCTCCACTCCCCGTTACCACTGTCCACATTCGTCAATCTTATCGAGCCCTATCCCCCATTCTCCACTCACCGAGCACTATCGCCCATTCTCCACACCCCTCGAGAACTATCCCCCAATCTACACACCCCCCGAGCTCTATCCCCCAGTCTTCACTGCCCTGTAGCCCTCTGCCCCATTCTCCACTTTCTCTGAGCAATATCTCCCATTCTCCTCTCCCCCCTGCGCTAGCCACCAGTCTCCACACCCCGAGCACAACTCCACATTCTCCACTCCCCCCGAGCACTGTCCCCATTCTCCACTCTCCCCGAGCACTATCTTCCATTCTCCACTCCCCTGGGCACTATCCCCATTCTCCACTCCCCCCATGCACTATCTCCCATTCTCCACACACCCCAAGCACTTTCGCCCATTCTCCACTCCCCCGAGCTCCATACCCCATTCTCCAAACACCGAGCACTATCCCCCTTTCTCCACTCACCCCGACCAGTATCCCCTATTCTCCTCTCCCCCGATCACTGTCCCCCATTCTCCAGTCACCCGAGCACTATCTCCCATTCTCCACTCCACGAGCACTATCCCCCATTCTTCACTCCCACTGACCACTATCCCCAATTCTCCACTCTCCCCGAGCAATACACCCATTCCCTACTCCACCCGAGAAATATCCCACATTCTCCACTCCTGCCAAGCACTATCCCCCATTCTCCACTCCTTCTGAGCAATATCTCCCATTCTCCCCTCCCCCGAGCACTATCCCGCGTTCTGCACTCCCCCCAAGCACTATTCCCATTCTCCACACCCCCCGAGCATTATCCCCCATTCTCCACACCCCACGAGCTCCATCCCCCATGCATCACTCCCCCGAATCCTACCCCCATTTTGCACTCGACGAGCACTATCCCCAATTCTCCACTCCCCCAGAGCACTAACTCCCAATCTCCACTCCCACCGAGCACTATCTCCCATTTTCCACTCCCCCCTAGCACGATGCCCGATTCTCCACTCGCCCCGAACAGTATCCCCTATTCTCCACTCCACTGAGCGCTATCTCCCATTCTCCACTCCCAACAAACACCATTCTCCATTCTCCACTCACCCCGACCACTATCCCCTATTCTCCACTCCCCAGAGCACAATCTCCCTTTCTCCACTCCCCGAGTCCTATCCGCCGTTCTCCACACCCCCGAGCACTGTCTCCAATTTTCCACTCCCCCGAACACCAACCCCGATTCTCCACTCCCCCCGAGCACGATAAGCCATTCTCCACTCCCCAGAGCACTATTCCCTATTCGCCACACCCCCCGAGAACTATCACCCATTCTCCACTCCCACCAAGCACTATCTCCCATTCTCAACACCTCCGTTGCACTATCTCGCACTCTCCACTCCCCCCGAGCACTATCCCCCATTCTCCACTCCACCGAGCACTATTCCCCATTCTCCACTCCCCCCTAGCACTATCTCGCATTCTCCACTCCCCCCAAGCACGATACCCCATTATCCAATCCGACCTATCACTATCTCCCATTCTCCACTCCCACTGAGCACTATGTTCCATTCTCCACTCCCCCCGAGCAGTATCTCCCATTCTCCAAACACCCCGAGCACTATCCCCCATTCTCCAAGCACCCGAGCACTATCCCGCATTCTACACTCACCCCGACCTGTATCCCCTATTCTCCACTCACCAGAGCACAATCTCCCTTTCTCCACTCCCCCTGAGTCCTATCTGCCATTCTCCACTCCCCTCGAGCGCTGTCCCCAATTTTCCACTCCCCCGAGCACTAATCCCGATTCTCCACTCCCCCCGAGCACTATAAGCCATTCTCCACTCCCCAGAGCACTATCCCCTATTCTCCACTCCCCCCGAGAACTATCCCCCATTCTCCACTCCCCCGAAAACTATTCCCCATTCTCCACTCCCCTCTAGCACTATCTCGCATTCTCCACTCCCCCCAAGCACTATACCCCATTATCCAATCCCACCTAGCACTATCTCCCATTCTCCACTCCCACTGAGCACTATCTCCCATTCTCCACTCCCCCCGAGCAATATCCCCCATTCTCCAAACACCCGAGCACTATCCCGCATTCTACACTCACCCCGACCTGTATCCCCAATTCTCCACTCCCCAGAGCACAATCTCCCTTTCTCCACTCCCCCTGAGTGCTATCCGCCATTCTCCACTCCCCTCGAGCACTGTCCCCAATTTTCCACTCCCCCGAGCACTAACCCCGATTCTCCACTCCCCCCGAGCACTATAAGCCATTCTCCACTCCCCAGAGCACTATCCCCTATTCTCCACTCCCCCCGAGAACTATCGCCCATTCTCCACTCCTACCAAGCACTATCTCCCATTCTCAACACCTCCATAGCACTATCTCGCATTCTCCACTCCCCCCGAGCACTATCCCCCATTCTCCACTCCCCCCAAGCACTATACGCCATTATCCAATCCCACCTAGCACTATCTCCCATTCTCCACTCCCACTGAGCACTATCTCCCATTCTCCACTGCCCCCGAGCAGTATCTCCTGTTCTCCAAACACCCCGAGCACTATCCCCGATTCTCCATACACCCAAGCTCTATCCCGCATTCTACACTCACCCCGACCTGTATCCCCTATTCTCCAGTCCCCCGAGCACTATACCACATTCTCCACTCCCCCCAAACACTAACCCCCATTCTCCAGTAACCTCGAATACTATCTCCCATTCTCCACTCACCCGGAGCAATATCTCACATTCTCCAATGCCCCGAGCACTATCTCGCATTCTACACACTCCCCGAGCACTAGCACCCATTTTCCAATCCCCCAGAGCACTATCTTCCATTCTCCACTCCCCCCGAATCCTATCCCCCATTCTCCACTCCCCCCGACCAGTCTCCCCCATTCTCCTCTCCCGCGAGCACTATCCCCCTTTCTCCACTCCCACTGACCACTATCCTGAAATCTCCTCTCTCGCCGAGCAATATCCCCCATTCCCCACTCCTCCCGAGAAATATCCCGCATTCTCCACTCCCGCCAAGCATTATCACCCATTCTCCACTCCTTCCAAGCACTATCTGCCATTCTCCCCTCCCCCGAGCACTATCCCGCATTCTCCCTTCCCCCAGGCACTTTCCAAATTCTCCACACAACCCGAGCTCTATTCCCCATTCCCCACTCCCCCGAAACCTGCCCCCCAATATACTCTCGACAAGCACTATCCCCCATTCTCCACTCCCCCCGAGCACTAACCTCCATTCTCCAATCCCACAGAGCACTATCTCCCATTTTCCACTCCCCCCAAGCACTATCCCCCATTATCCATTCCCCGGAGCAATATCTCCCATTCTCCACTCACCCGAGCACTATCCCCCATTCTCCAAACACCCCGCGCGCTATCCCCCATTCCCATTCTCCACTCCCCACAAACACCATTCCCCATTCTCCACTCATCCCGACCAGTATCCCCTATCTCCAGTACCCCGAGCACAATCTCCCTTTCTCCAGTCCCCCCGAGTCCTATGCCCCTTTCTCCACTCCCCCCGTGCACTATCCCCAATTTTGCAATCCCCCCGAGCACTAACTCTGATTCTCCATTCCCCCTGAGCACTATAAGCCATTCTTCACTCCCCAGAGCACTGTCCGCCATTCTCCACTCCCACTGACCACTATCTCCCATTCTCCACTCTCCCCGAGCAATAACTACATTCCCCACTCCACCCGAGGAATATCCCACATTCTCCACTCCCGCCAAGCACTTCCCCCATTCTCCACTCCTTCTGAGCACTATCTCCCATTCTCCCCTCCCCCCGAGCACTATCCCACGTTCTCCACTCCCCCTAAGCACTATCCCCATACTCCACACCCCCCGAGCATTATCCCCCATTCTCCACACCCCACAAGCTCCATCCCCGATTCCCCCTCCCCCGAATCCTACCCCCATTTTACACTCGACGAGCACTATCCCCAATTCTCCACTCCCCGAGAGCACTAAAGCCCATTCTCCACTGCCACCCATCATTTTCTCCCATTTTCCAATCCCCGTAGCACAATCTCTCTTTCTCCATTCCCCCCGAGTCCTATCAGCCATTCTCCAGGCACCCCGAGCACTGTCACCAATTTTCCAAACCCCCCGAGCACTATCTCACGTTCTCCACTCCCCCCAGCTCTATACCCCATTGTCCAATCCCACCTAGCACTATCTCCCATCCTCCACTCCCACTGAGCACTATCTCCCATTCTCCACTCCCCCAGAGCAGCATCTCCCATTCTCCAAACGCCGCGAGCACTATCCCCCATTCTCCAAACACCACGAGCAGTATCCCACATTCTCCAAACACCCGCGCACTATCCCGCATTCTCCACTCACCCCGACCTGTATCCCCTGTTCTCCACTCCCCCGAGCACTATACCACATTCTCCACTCCCCCCAAACACGAACCCCCATTCTCCAGTAACCTCGATCACTATCTCCCATTCTCCACTCACCCGGAGCACTACCTCCCATTCTCCACTCCCCCGAGCACTAAGTCCCATTCTACACACTCCCCGAGCACTAGCCCCCATTCTCCAATCCCCCAGAGCACTTTCTGCCATTCTCCACTCCCCCTGACCAGTATCCCCCATTTTCCAATCCCACGAGCACTATCCCCCTTTCTCCACTCCCACTGACCACCATCCCCAATTCTCCAATCTCCCCGAGCAATATCCCCCATTACCCATTCCCATGAGTAATATCACACATTCTCCACTCCCGCCAAGCACTATCCCCCATTCCCCACTCCTTCCGAGCATTATCTCCGATTCTCCCCTCCCCCCGAGCATTATCCCACATTCGTCCTTCCCCCAGGCACTTTCCCAATTCTCCACACACCCCGAGCTCTTTCCCCCATTCCCCACTCCCCCGAGACCTGCCCCCTAATATCCACTCGACAAGCACTATCCCCCATTCTCCACTGCCCCGAGCACTAACCCCCATTCTCCACTCCCACCGAGGATTATCTCTCATTTTCCACTCCCCCCAAGCACTATCCCCCATTTTTCACTCCCCCGGAGCACTATCTCCCATTCTCCACTCACCTGAGCACTATCCCCCATTATCCAAACACACCAAGCGCTATCCCCCATTCTCCACTCCACACAAACACCATTCCCCATTCTCCACTCAAACCCGACCAGTATCACCGATTCTCCACACCCCCGAGCACAATCTCCCTTTCTCCACTCCGCCCAAGCACTTTCCCCCATTCTCCACTCCCCCGAGCGTATCACCCATTCTCCACGCCCCCCAAGCAGTATTACCCATTCTCCACTCCCCCCGAGGACTATCCCCCATTCTGCACGCCCACCGAGCACTATCTCCAATTCTCAACACCCCCCTAGCACTATCTCGCATTCTCCAGTCCCCCCGAGCACTATCCCCCATTCTCCACTCCCGCAGAGCACAATCACTCATCTCCACTCCCCCCGAGAAGTTTCCCCCATTCTCCAAGCCCACCGAGCACTATCTCCAATTCTCAACACCCCCCTAGCACTATCTCGCATTCTCCACTTCCCCCAGGCACTATACCCCATTCTCCACTCCCAACGAGCACTATCTCCCATTCTGCACTCCCACAGAGCACTATCTCCCATTCTCCACTCCCCCGAGCATTTTCTCCCATTCTCCAAACACCCCGAGCACTGTTCCCCAATTCTCCTCTCACCCCGACCAGTATCCCCTATTCTCCACTCCCCGGAGCACTATACCACATTCTCCACTCCCCCAAACACTATCCCCCATTCTCCAGTAACCTCGAACACTATCTCCCATTCTCCACTCCCCATCGAGCACTATCTCACATTCTCCACTCACCCGAGCACTTTCTCCCATTCTACACACTTCCCGAGCACTAGCCCCCATTCTTCAATCCCCCAGAGCACTTTCTGCCATTCTCCACTCCTCCCGAGTCCTATCCCCCATTCTCCACTCCCCCCGACCAGTATCCCACATTCTCCAATCCCCCGAGCACTATCCCCCTTTCTCCAATCCCACTGACCACTATCCCCAATTTTCCACTCTCCCCGAGCAATATCCCCAATTCCTCACTCCCCCTGAGAAATATCCCGCATTCTCCACTCACGCCAAGCACTAAACCCCATTCTCCACTCCCACCGAGGTCTATCTCTCATTTTCCACTCCCCCAAGCACTATCCCCCATTTTTCACTCCCCCGGAGCACTATCTCCCATTCTCCACTCCCCCGAGCACTATCCCCCATTCTCCAAACACCCCAAGCGCTATCCCCCATTCTGCACTCCCCACAAACACCATTCCCCATCCTCCACTCATCCCGACCAGTATCCCCTATTCTCCACACCCCCGAGCACAATCTCCGTTTCTCCACTCCCCCCGAGCAATATCCCCAATTTTCCACTCCCCCCGAGCAATAACTCTGATTCTCCACTCCCCACGAGCGTATCACCCATTCTCCACGCCCCCCGAGATCTATCCCCCATTCTCCACGGCCACCGAGCACTATCTCCAATTCTCAAAACCCACCTAGCACTATCTCGCATTCTCCACTCCCCACCAGCACTATCCCCCATTCTCCAGACCCCCGAGCACTATCCCCCATTCTCCACTCCCCCAGAGCACAATCACTCATCTCCACTCCCCCCGAGAACTATCCCCCATTCTCCACTCCCACCGAGCACTATTTCCCATTCTCAACACCTCCGTAGCACTATCTCACATTCTCCACTCCCCCCGAGCACTATCCCCCATTCTCCACTCCCCCGATCACCATTCCCCATTCTCCACTCCCCCCGAGCACAATCTCGCATTCTCCACTCCCCCCAAGTACTATACCCCATTCTCCACTCCCACCGAGCACTATCTCCCATTCTCCACTCCCACAGAGCACTATCTCCCATTCTGCACTCCCCCCGAGCAGTATCTCCCATTCTCCAAACACCCCGAGCACTGTTCCCCATTCTCCAACCACCCCGAGCACTCTCCCGCATTCTCCACTCACCCCGACCAGTATCCTCTATTCTCCACTCCCCGGAGCACTATACCACATTCTCCACTCCCCCAAATACTATCCCCCATTCTCCAGTAACCTCGAACACTATATCCCATTCTCCACGTCCCATCGAGCATTATCTCCCATTCTGCACTCACCCGAGCACTATCTCCCATTCTACACACTCCCCGAGCACTAACCCCATTCTCCACTCCCCCGAGCACTATCTCCCATTCTACACACTCCCCAAGCACTATCCCCCATTCTCCACTCCCCCAAGCACTATCTCCCATTCTCCTCTCCCCCGAGCACTATCCCCCTTTCTCCACTCCCACTGGCCACTATACCCAATTTTCCACTCTCCCCGAGCAATATCCCCCATTCCCCACTCCCCCCGAGAAATATCCCGCATTCTCCACTCCCGCCAAGCACTATCCCCCATTCTCCACTACTTCAGAGCACTACCTCCCATTCTCCCCTTCCCGAGCACTATCCCTCATTCTCCACTCCCCCCAAGCACTTTCCCCATTCTCCACACCCCCCAAGCTCTATCCCCCATTCCCTACTCCCCCGCATCCTGCTCCCCAATATCCACTCGACAAGCACTATCCCCCATTCTCCACTCCCCCTGAGCACTAACCCCCATTCTCCAATCCCCCCGAGCAATTACCCCCATTTTCCACTCCCCCGGAGCACTGTCTTCCATTCTCCACCTACCCAAGCACTAACCCCCTTTCTCCAAACACCCCGAGCACTATCCCCCATTCTCCACTCACCCCAAAATTATCCCCTATTCTCCACTCCACCGAGCGCTCTCCACCATTCTCCACTCCCCACAAACACCATTCCCCATTCTCCACTCACCCCGACCAGTATCCCGCATTCTCCACTACCCAGAGCGCAGTCCCACATTCTCCACTCCCCCCGAGCACTATCCCCCATTCCCCACTCCCCCGAGCATTATCACCCATTCTCCACGCACCCCCAAGCAGTATCACCCATTCTCCATTTCGCCCAAGAACTATCCCTCATTCTCCACTCCCACTGAGCACTAACCCACATTTTCAAATCCGCTGAGCACTTTCCCCCATTCTCCACTCCCCCCTAGCACTATTCGCATTCTGCACTCATCCCGAGCACTATACCCCATTCTCCACTCCCCCGAGCACTATCCCCCATTCTCCACTCCCACTAACAACTATCCCCAATTCTCCACTCTCCCCGAGCAATACCCCCATTCCCCGCACCCCCCGAGATATATCCCGCATTCTCCACACCCGCCAAGCACTGTCTCCCATTCTCCACTCCTTCCGAGCACTATCTCCCATTCTCCCCTCCCCTGCCATCTCCACTCCCCCCAAGCACTATCTCCCATTCTCCAAATACCCCGAGCACTATCCCCCATTCTCCAAATACCCCGAGCATTATCCCGCATTCTCCACTCACCCCGACCAATATCCCCTATTCTCCACTCCCCCGAGCACTATACCACATTCTCCACTCCTCCCAAACACTATCCCCCAATCTCCAGTAATCTCGACCAATATCTCCCATTCTCCACTCCCCCGAGCACTATCTCCGATTCTACAGACTCCCCGAGCATTAGCCCACATTTCCCAATCCCCCACAGCACTATCTCCCATTCCCCACTCCCCCTGAGCCCTATCACCCATTCTCCACTCCCCCCGACCAGTACCCCTATTCTCCACTCCCCTGAGCACTCTCCCCCATGCTCAACTCCCCCGAGCACTATCTCCCATTATCCTCTCCCCCGAGCACTACCCCCCTTTCTCCACTCCCACTGACCACTATCCCCAATTATCAACTCTCCCCGAGCAATATCCCACACTCTCCACTCCTGACAAGCACTTTCCCCCATTCTCCACTCATTCCGAGCACTAGCTCCCATTCTCCCCTCCCCCGAGCACTATCACCATTCTCTACACCCCTCGAGCTCTATCCCACATTCCCCACTCCCCCGAATCCTACCCCCCAATATCCACACGACAAGCATTATCCCCCATTCTCCACTTCCCCCGAGGAATAAACGCCATTATCCACTCCCACCGAGCACTATCTCCCATTTCCGACTCCCCCCAAGCACTATCCCCCATTTTCCACTCCCCCAGAGCACTATCTCCCATTCTCCACTCCACTCGAGCACTATCCCCCAATCTCCACTCGCCCCGAACATTATCCCCTATTCTCTACTCCACCGAGCACTATCCCCCATTATCCACTCCCCACAAACACCATTCCCCATTCTCCACTAACCCCGACCAGTATCCCCCATTCTCCACTACCCAGAGCAATATCCCCCGTTCTCCACGCCCCCCAAGCAGTATGACCCATTCTCCACTCCCCCCGAGAACTTTCCCCCATTCTCCACTCCCACCGAGCACTAGCCCACATTCTCCACTCCTCACTAGCACTATCTCGCATTCTGCACTCCCCCCGAGCACTATCCACAATTCTCCACTCCCCCGAGCACTATCCCCCATACTCCACTCCCCTGAGCTCTATCACCCATTCTCCACTCGACGAGCACTATCCCCCATTTTCCAATCCCCAGAGCACTAAACCCCATTTTCCACTCCCGCCGAGCACTATCCCCCATTCTCCGCTCCCCCGGAGCAATATCTCCCATTCTCCAATCACCCGAGCACTATCCCTGATTCTCCAAACACCACGAGCACCAAACCCATTCTCCACTCGCCCCGAACAGTATCCCCTATTCTCCACTCCCCCGAGTCCTATCCCCCATTCTCCACTCCCTCTGAGCACAATCCCACATTTCTCAACACACCCCGAGCACTATCCACATTCTCCACTCCCCCACCACTATCCCCCATTCTCCACTCCCCCCACCACTATCCCCCATCCCCACGCCCCCGAATCCTACCCCCATTCTCCACTCCCCCTGAGCACTAGCCCCAAATCTCCACTCCCCCCGAGCACTATCCCCCATTCTCCACTGCACCAGAGCAATATTCCACATTCTCCATTCCCCCCGAGCACTCTCCCCCATTTTCCACACCCCGCTAGCACTATGCCCCATTCTCCACTTCCCCCGAGCAATATCTCCAATTCTCCTCTCCCCCTGCACTATCCACCATTCTCCACAGCCCGAGCACAATTCCCCATTCTCCACTCCCCCGAGCACTATCCGCCATTCTACACTCCCCCCGAGCACTATCCCCAATCTCCACTCCCTCCGAGCACTATCCCCCATTCTCCACAACCCCCGAGCATTTTCTGCCATTTTCCAATCGCCCGAAAACTATCCACCAATCTCCACTCCCCCCGAGCACTCTCCCCATTCTCCACTCCACGAGCACTATCCTCAATTCTCCACTCGCCCAGAGCATTGTCCCCCATTCTCCAATCCCGCCGATCACTATCCCCCATTTCTCCACACACCCCGAGCACTATCCCCATTCTCCACTCCCCCCAAGCACTATTCCCCATTCACCACTCCCCCCGAGCTCTCTCCCCCATTCTCCAATCCCTCGAATCTTAACCCCATTCTCCACTCCCCCGAGTACTATCACCGATTCTCCACTGCACGAGCTCTATCCCCCATTCCCCACTCCCCGTGACCACTGCCCCATTCCCCAATATCCCCGAGCACTATCCCCCATTCTCCAATCCCCCTGAGCAATATCCCCCATTCTCCCCTCCCCCCGAGCAATATCCCCCATTATCCAGTTCCCCCGAGCACTATCCCCCACTCTCCAGTCCACCCGAGCACTATCGCCCATTCTCCACACCCCCCCGAGGACTATCACCCATTCTCCACTGCCCCGGAGCGCTATCCCGCATTTTGCATTTCCCCTGAGGACTATCTCCCATTCTACACACCCCGCTAACACTATGCCCCATTCTCCACTTCCCCTGTGCAATATCTCCCATTCTGCTCTCCCCCTGCACTATCCAAAATTCTCCACAACCCGAGCAAAATTCCCCATTCTCTACTCCACCCGAGCAATATCGCCCATTCTCCACACCCCCCGAGGACCAACCCCCATTCTCCACAGCCCCAGAGCGCTATCCCGCATTTTGCATTTCCCCTGAGGACTATCTCCCATTCTCCACACCCCGCTTGCACTATACCCCATTCTCCACTCCCCCCGAGCACTATCTCCCATTCTCCACTCCCCCCGAGCACTGTCCCCATTCTCCACTGCCCCCAAGCACTATCTCCCATTCTCCAATCCCCGCAAGCATTGTCCCCCATTCTCCACTCCCTCCAAGCATTTTCCACCATTCTCCACTCGCCCGAGCACTATCCCCCATTCTCCACTCCAGGAGCACTATCTCCCATTCTCCACTGACCCGGAGCACTATCTCCCACTCCCCACTCACCACGAGCACTATCCCCATTCTCCACTCCCCCGAGCTCTATCCCCCATACTCCACTCCCCATGACACTGTCCCCATTCCCCAATCTCCCCGACAACTTTCTCCCATTCTTCAATCCCCCCGAGCACTGTCCCCATACTCCACTCCCCCCGAGCACTATCCCCCATTCTCCACTACCCCCGAGCATTTTCTGCCGTTCTCCACTCGCCCGAGCACTATCCCCCATTCCCCACTCCCCACAAGTAATATCCCTGCACAATCGCCCATTCTCCACTCCCCCCGAGCAATATCCCCCATTTTCCACTCCCCTGAGAGTTTTCCGCAATTCTCCACTCCCCCTGAACACTATCCGCCAATCTCCACTCCCCCAGAGTACTATCCCCATTCTCCACTCCACGAGCACTATCCCCATTCTCCACTCCCCCCAAGCACTAATCCCCATTCACCACTCCCCCCGAGCTCTATCACCCATTCTCCACTCCCTCGAATCTTATCCCCATTCTCCACTCCCCCGAGCACTATCACCAATTCTCCACTGCACGAGCTCTATCCCCCATTCCCCACTCCCCGTGACCACTGTCCCCATTCCCCAATCTCCCCGAGCCCTAACCCACATTCTACCCTCCCCCCGAGCAATATCCCCCATTATCCACTTCCCCCGAGCACCATCCCCCATTCTCCTCTCCCCCCTGCACTATCCACCATTCTCCACAGCACGAGCAAAGTTCCGCATTCTCCACTCCACCCGATCAATATCGCCCATTCTCCACACCCCCCGAGGACTATCCCCCATTCTCCACAGCCCCGGAGCGCTTTCCCGCATTTTGCATTTCCCCTGAGGACTATCTCCCATTCTCCACACCCCGCTAGCACTATACCCCATTCTCCACTCCCCCCGAGCACTATCTCCCATTCACCACTCCCCCCAAGCATTTTCCGCCATTCTCCACTCGCCCAAGCACTATCCCCCATTCTCCACTCCAGGAGCATGATCTCCCATTCTCCACTGACCCGGAGCACTATCTCCCATTCCCCACTCACCCCTAGCACTATCCCCATTCTCCACTCCCCACGAGCACTATCCCCCATTCTCCACTCCCCTGAGCATTTTCCGCAATTCTGCACTCCCCCTTAACACTATCCGCCAATCTCCATTCCCCCAGAGTATGATCCCCATTCTCCACTCCACGAGCACTATCCTCAATTCTCCACTCGCCCCGAGCACTATCCCCCATTCTCCACTCCCCCCGAGCGCTATCTCCCATTCTCCACTCCCTCGAATCCTAACCCCATTCCCCACTCCTCCAGCACTATCTCCCATTCTCCACTCCCCCAGAACATTATCACCCATTCTCCACTCCACTCAAGCACTATCCCCTATTCTCCGCTCACCCCGAGCTATATCACCCATTCTCCAATCCCCCGAGCTCTAACCACCATTCTCCAATCCCTCTGAGTGCTATCCCTCATTCTCCACTCCCCTGGGCACTATCCCACATTCTCCACTCACCCTGAGCACTATCCACCAATCTCCAATAACCCAGAGCTCTATCTCTCATTCTCCACCACCCCGAACACTATCACCCATTCTCCACTCCACGAGCACTATCCCCCATTCTGCACTCCCACCGAGAACGATCACACATTCTCCACTCCCCCAGCACTATCCCACATTCTCCAAACACTGCGAGCACTATCCCCCATTCTCCCCTCCCCCGAGCACTATCCCACATTCTGCACTCCCACAAAGCACTATCTCCCGTTCTCCAATCCCCCCGAACACTATCCCCCATTCTCCACTCCCAGCGAGCACCATCTCCCAATCTCCACTCACTAGAGCACTATCCCACATTCTAAACACCCCCGAGCAGTATCCCACATTGTCCACAGTCCCCGAGCACATTCTACACACTGCCCGAGCACTATCCCCCTTTCTCAACACCCCCCGAGCACTAGCCCAATTCTCCAAACACCCCGAGCACTATCCCGCATTATCCACTCACCCCGACCAGTATCCCCCATTCTCCACTCCCCCGAGCACTATCCCCCATTCTCCACTCACCCTGAGCACTATCCCCCACTCTCCATACACCCCGAGCACTATCCCACATTCTGCACTCACCCCGTGCACTGTCCACCATTCTCCACTCGCCCCAAACACTATTCCCCATTTTCCACTCACCTGGAGCACTATCCCCCATTCTCCACTCCACCGAGCTCTTTCACCCATTCTACACTCTCCCCGAGCTCTAGCCCCCATTCTCCACTCCACCAGAGCTCTATTCCCCATTCTCCACTCCCCCCGAGCACTATCCCCGATTCTCCAAACACCCCGAGCTCTATACAGCATTCTTCATTCATCCCGACCTGTATCCTAAATTATCCACTGCCCCGAGCACTATCCCCCATTCTCCACTCCCCCCAAGCACTATCCGACATTCTCCACAACCCTGAATGCTACCCCCCATTCTCCACTCCCCCGAGCACTATCGCCCATTCTCCAGTCCACGAGCATTATCCCCCATTCTCCACTCCAGGAGCACTATCTCCCATTCTCCACTGACCCGGAGCACGATCTCCCATTCTCCTCTCCCCCCTGCACTATCCACCATTCTCCACACCCCGAGCAAAATTCCCCATTCTCCACTCCACCCGAGCACTTTCGCCCATTCTCCACACCCACCGAGGACTATCCCCCATTCTCCACAGCCCCGGAGCGCTATCCCACATTTTGCATTTCCCCTGAGGACTATCTCACATTCTCCACACCCCACTAGCACTATACCCCATTCTCCACTCTGCCTGAGCACTATCTCCCATTCTCCACTCCCCCCGAGCACTGTCCCCATTCTCCACTCCCCCCGAGCACTATCTCCCATTCTCCACTCCCCCCAAGCACTATCCCCCATTCTGCACTCTCCCCAAGAATTTTAGACCATTCTCCACTCGCCCCGAGCACTATCCCCGATTCTCCAAACACCCCGAGCTCTATCCAGCATTCTTCATTCACCCCGACCTGTATCCTAAATTCTCTACTCCCCCGAGCACTATCCCCCATTCTCCACTCCACCCAAGCACTATCTGCCATTCTCCACACCCCCGAATCGTACCCCCCATTCTCCACTCCCCCGAGCACTATCGCCCATTCTCCAGTCCACGAGCATTATCCCCCATTCTCCACTCCTCCCGAGCACTATCCCCTATTCTCCAATCCCCCGAGCACGATCCCCTATTCTCCACTCCTCCCGAGCACTATCTCCCATACTCCAATCCCCCAGAGCACTATCCGCCTTTCTCCACTCCCCCCAAGCACTATCCCCATTCTTCACTCCCCCAGCACACTATCCCCCATTCTCCAGAACCCGGAGCTCTATCACCCATTCCCCACTCCCCCGAATCCAACCCCCCATTCTCCACTCCCCCGAGCACTATCACCCATTCTCCACTCGACGAGCACGATCCCCATTCTCCACTCCCCCCGAGCACTAACCCCCATTATCCACACCCACCGAGCACTATCCCCATTCTCCAATCCCCCGAGGACTATCCTCTATTCTCCACTCCTCCCGAGCACTATCCACCGTACTCCACTCCCCCAAGAACGATCCCCTATTCTCCACTCTTCCCAAACTCTATCCCCCATGCTCCACTCCCCGCGAGCACTATCCCCCATTCTCCACTCCTTCCGAGCACCTTCAACCATTCTCCATTCCCCGAGCACTTTCCTCATTCTCCACTCACCCCGAGCACTATACCCCATTCTCCACTCGGCCCAAGCACTATCCCCCATTCTCCACTCCCCCGAGCACTATCTCCCATTCTCCACTCCCCCCGAGCATTATCTCCCTTTCTCCACTCCCCCCGAGCACGATCCCCATTCTGCACTCCCCCGAGCACAATCTCCCATTCTCCACTCCCTCAAATACTAACCCCCATTCGCCACTACCCAAGAGCACTACCCCCATTCTCCATTCACCCCGAGCACTATCCCCCATTATCCACTCCTCGAGCACTATTCCCTATTCTGCACTCCCCCCGAGCACTATCACCCATACTCCACTCCCCCCGAGCACTATCTCCCATCCTCCACTCCCCCGAGTACTATCCCCCATTCTCCACTCCCCCCGAGCACCATCCCCTATTCTCCACTGCCCCAGGAGCACAATCCCCCATTCTCCATTCCCCCCGAGCACTATCTGCCATTCTGCACTCCCCCTGACCACAATCCGCCAATCTCCACTCCCCCTGAGCACTTTCTTCCATTCTACACTCCCCCGAGCTCTATCCCACATTCTCCAAACCCCCGAATCCTACCCCCAATTCTCCACTCCCCCCGAGCAATATCACCCATTCTCCACTCCTCCCGAGCAATATCTGCCATTCTCCACTCCCCCAAGCAGTGTCCCCCATTCTGCACTCCCCCAAGCATTATCTCCCATTCTCCACTCCCCCGAGTACTAACCACCATTCTCCACTATGCCAGAGCACTATCTCCCATTCTCCACTCACTCCGTGCACTATCCCCCATTCTCCACTTCCCCCAAGCACTCTCCCCCATTCGCCACTCCCCTGCGCACTATCCCCCATTCTCCATTCCCCCGAGCACTTTCCTCATTCTGCACTCCACGCACACTATCCCCCATTCTCCACTCCCCCCGAGCATTTTCACCCATACTCCACTCCCCCCAGCACTATCCTGCATTCTCCTTACACCCCCCGAGCACTATCTGCCATTTTGCACTCCCCTGAGTCCTATGCCCCATTCTCCTTACACCCCCATTCACTATCACCCATTCTCCACTCCCACTGAACACTATCACCCATTCTCCACTCCCTCGAGAACTATTCCCATTCTCTACTCTCCCCGAGACCTATCCCCATTCTCCACTCCCCCCGAGCACTATCCCCCAATCTCCACACACCCCGAGCAAAAACTTCCAATCTCCACTCCCCCCGAGCACAATCCCCCATGCTCCACACAACCCGAGCACAACCTCCAATTCTCCACTACCACGCGCACTATCCCCATTCTCCACTCCCCCGAGCACTATCCCCCATTTGGCACTCCCCCGAGCACTATTCCCCATTTTCCATTCCACCGAGCACTGTCCCCCATTCTACACTCCCCCGAGCACTATCCCAATTCTGCACTCCCCCCGAGCACTATCCCCCATTCTCCACTCCCCCGAGAACTATCCCAATTCTCCACTCCCCCCGAGCACTATCCCCCATTCTCCACTCCCCCAAGAACTATCCGCAATTCTCCACTCCCCCGAGTGCTATCCCACATTCGCCACTCCCCCGATCAATATCCCCATTCTCCACTCCACCCGAGTACTATCCCCCATTCTCCACTCCCCTGAGCACTATCCCCCATTTTCCACTCTCCCCGAGCACTATCCCTCATTCTCCACTCTTTCTGAGCACTATCCCCATTCTACACTCCCCTCGAGCACTATCTCCCATTCTCCACTCTCCCCGAGATCTATCCCCATTCTACACTCCCTGCGAGCCCTATCTCCCATTTTCCCCTCCCCCGAGCTCTATCCCCCATTCTCCACTCCCCCGAGCACTGTCTTCAATTCTCCACTCCCCCCGAGCACTATCGCCCTTTCTCCACTCCCCCAGAGCACTATCCCTCATTCTCCACTCCCCCTAAGCACTATACCCCATTCTCTTCTCCCCCAAGCTCTATCCCCCATTCTCCCCTTCCCCGAACACTATCTCCCATTCTCCTCTCCCCCCGAGACCTATCCCCCATTCCCCACTTCCCCCGAGACCTATCCCCCATTCTGCACTTCCCCCGAGCTCTTTCCACCATTCTGCACTCCCCCGCGCACTATCCCCCATTCTCCAAACACCCAGTGCACTATCCCCCATAGTCCACTCCCCACGAGCACTATCCCTGACATAATAAAGACCCTCTATGCACTTGGTTGTACATAAAGCAAGCCTTTAATCGACTTGTAACAAAACATCGAGGTCTAGTTAGTAGTCACTAGCTTCCGGTTTCCAGATTGTCTCTGGCTAAGTTGGGCCCACGCCCGAGTATTTATACTCCTCGGATGGCGCCCTCAGCTGGCCGTTCAGTAATACTTCCTGAGTTACTTCTTGCAGAAGTTGGGATTTATGACATTCTTCCTCCCTAAATATTTGGAAGTCCAGTCTTCCGTTAATGTACTAGGCTGACCAAAAATAGCCATAGTCGTTTAGCTTTCTGCTTGTGACTGGAAGACACGTCTCCCCGGACTGTGTCCTTGTCCCTGGGTTGCTTGGCCCGTACCGGTAAGTCGGTAGAGTCCGCATCGTCTTGACTGTCCTGTGGCGGCTTGGGAATATCATGACTCCAGGTGCGGGTCCCCACAGGCGCAGATCTGGCCTCATCCTGAGTCATAGCTGCAGATTGTCCGGCGTCCTGATTTCGGGTGGCCATCCTACGGGGAGCGTTCGGCTCCCTGAGTTGATCTGGTAGCACTGCCGGCAGAACCCTCGATGTCCAATTTAGGGCATCATCTTCATAGGGGTGCGGAGTGTCGTGGGATCCGTCATCATTCGGGCCCGTGTGACCGGTTGGGCAGGGAGCCAGATCTCTGAGCGAGACGGTGGACTTCCGGCCACTGGGGTACCGCACGTGCACATACATGTGGTTTACCTCCATTATCTCCACCTCGTCAATGAGAGGATCGTTCTTGGCAGACGGGGCGAATCTCCAGAGTAGCACAGGGCCTGGAGCCACCAACCATGACGGTAGATATCTCCCATGTGTAGAGCGACGCCGGAACTTGAAGAATCGCTCATGTGGTGTGACCTTAGTGGACGTGGCGAGATGAGGCCTGATAGAGTGTAACACGTCGGGGAGCACAGTTTCCCACTGCTGGTCTGGTAGGTTGTGTGACCTCAGTGCCAGACCGACAGGGTTCCAGATGATGGCATTGTATCGTTCAACCTGTCCATTGCCGATTGGTTGATATGTTGTCCTCTTACTCGAGGCAATTCCCCATTGGAAGAGATAACTTTTAAGTTCACTCATCATAAAGGAGGGACCCCGATCCATGTGGATAAAATTGGCCGTCCGCAAAGGGAAAAGACCTGATTGAGGCATTTAATTACCATAGAGATAAGCATATTAGGAAAGGGGAAGGCAAAGGGAAAGCATGAATACTCGTCTACCATCGTAAGTAGGTAGATGTTCTGCGTCGACGAAGGCAATGGCGCTTTAAAGTCTATGCTGAGCCTCTGCCTAGGCTGCATTGCATGTATGAGTAAGTCATCTGATGGGCAGAAGAATTGTGGTTTCAATTCTGCACAAATCCTACAGGAGGAACATGTTTTCTTCATGTCCTCCATTGAGAATGGTAGATTTTTGGAGCGCACAAAGTGCAACATACGGGTAATGCCAGGATGGCATAAGTCCATATGCAGATCCGCCAGAGTCGACCTTGACATTGAAGAGCAAAATGCCCGTGTGAAGGTATCTGGGGCCACATTCTGTTTGCCGGGTTGATAACAGATAGTATATCCAAAGGTGGCCAGCTCCATCCTCCAGAGTTGAATTTTATTATTTTTGATTTTCGTGCGCTTCCGGTTATCCAACATGAAGGCTATGGAGCTCTGGTCAGTTATGAGCATGAAGTAACGCTGAGCAAGAAAATGTCAACATTGACGTACAGCCTCGATGATGGCTGTAGCCTCCTTCTCGACGGGGGGGGGGGGAGGGGGTTAATGGAGCTCGCTACCCTTTAAGGTTCTGGATAGGAATGCCACGGGTCGACCACCTTGATTCAAGGTAGCCGAGATCACCACATCCGATCCATCGCATTTGACCACAAAAGGAATGTTTTAGTCAACGGAGCAAAGCGTGGCTTTCTGCAGCTGTCGTTTGAGGAGGTTGAAGGCAGAACTAGCCATTGCTTCCAATGGAAAAGACTTTGCATGAAGCAGGGGCTGTAGCTTATCAGAGAAGAGAGGTATCCACTTTGCATAATAAGCAAACATGCCAAGTGCCCGACGAAGAGAGCCGAGATTTGTAGGGGGAGGGAGCTCCTGAAGTGGATGAAGTCGCTCTGGGTCTGGTTTAATAACACCGTTGCCCACCCAGTGGCCGGGAATGTTCACTGATGGCATCAACTTCACCGATTTGGATTTATTTAACGTTAAGTGGTGATGACGGAGAACATCAAAAAATCTCTGACGATTGGCGTCATGCTACTTTTGATCACGGCCGGCAACAGTGATATTGTCTAAATACGGAAAGGTATCCGTCAAGTTCTCTTGCTGGACTAGGCCATCCATTGCCCATTGGAAGACGGCCACCCCATTGGTGACCCCAAATAGAAGGCGACGAAATGGATAAATCCGAGCAATGGCCTCAAAGGCCGTAGAATTTTTGTCAGAGTCTTTCAGTGGTACCTGATGGTACGCGCACTTAAATCGATTGTTGAAAATACCTTGTTTTTGGCAAGGTTGTTGACCATGTCGTCTATTCGTGGTAGTGGGTAGGCATCGAGATCAGTATATTGATTAAAAGTCTGCGAATAATCAACACACAGACGTTTCTTATGTTGTTTTTAAGGGTTTTTCACAACGACGACTTGAGCCCGCCAGGGAGATGAACAAGGCTCGATAATCCCGTCAGCTAAAAGGCGAGAGATCTGTGCCTCGATAAATATTCGGTCGTCTTGGCTAAAGTGCCGCGATTTGGTGGCTATGGGTTTACAGCGGGGGAGAGATTGGCAAACAGGGAGGGCTCACCGAGTAAGGCCGCTGAGAGTGCACAAAACGGCACCTTAGAAGTGGTAAGCTCAAGCTTCGACCCTCCAAACTCAGAAGTAAGTCGTTTGTGCTGCTTCTGGAAGTCCTGTCCCAGAAGCACATCGCTACATAAGTTTTTGAGTACTCCGAGCTGGGTGGAGGGATACGTGTGACCATTGAGGATGAGGTTGACAAGGCAGAAGCCAGAAGAATTGGAGGTCAGAGTCGTCAGAGCCATTGCAATCTCCCTGTCCGAGGGTTAAATGCGCAGTTTTAACCTGCTTACAGCCCGCTTACTAATAAAGTTGTCAGAGCTGCAGGAGTCGATTAGCGTGCTTAGAGCGAGCCCATTTACTGAAATCTTCGTGGCTGCATGGGACAAACTTTGGGGAAGAACAGCTGTGATGGGAGGAGGGGTAATTTTTCCTTCGGCAGCTGTAGTCTTAGCAGTGGTTCTTGTGGGAGTAGCAGCTCCATAGATAGCAGCTGTGAAGCTAACAGGAGCTCTCGACTGGTATACTTTAGAGCAGCGGCCCTTCTTATTGGCAGAGGCCCGTGACTGGCATATCTTGGAAAAGTGTCCTTTCTTGCTGCAATGATTGCAGGTCGCATTACAAGCTGGGCAAAATTTTCAGTAATGGAATATACCTCCACAAAAGAAACACATTCTTCCTGATTGCCAGGATGCTGCTAGGGCAGGGTCGTCATCAGCGAAGGCCTCTAGGGTAGGGATATCGCCCGTTAAAGTAGAGTCATCATCAGCAGGGGCATCCGCATGAGACCTATCGAAAGACTTATTATAGGTGATAGCCGCCACCCATGCATGTGGTGGGAGATAAATGTCTGCATTCTTCTTGGCCAAGTCCAGGGAACACGCCTGGATATAAGCAGTCCGTAAATTGAGGGTTTTAATTTCCAGCATACGCTGATGTAGAAAAGGAGATGCAGTCCCATTGATAAAGGAATTGAGGATTAGTTCCTCTTGATACTGTTGAGCTGTAACCGCTTTGAGCCTGCTGAGGCTGAGCCTGCAAAGTGTCTGGAGGAATTCGTCAACTGATTCCCCAGGCTGCTGCCGAGTTGTGGCCAGTAGGTGTCGAGCAAAGCTTTCATTCAGGGTATTGACATATAGCTGCTATAAAATTTGGATAGCAGTCCTCAACATAATCATACACATGAGGGGATACGTAGTTAATAAGCATTTGTAACTTATTAGAGGCACCCGCCCCACATTCTTCAAGAAAGTTGCTAAAGGTACGAAACCAATGCTTCCATACGTTCGCTGCCAAAGTTGCATTCGGGTCCAGGTCGAGACGAGCAGGTCTAAGGAGTTTTTCCATGATGGATCAGTTTCTTGCCCAAGTCCCTCTCTGCGGTTCGAGTTGCAGCTGGTTGTTCCGAATCACCAAAGGGATGGAGACGATAACAATTTAAATAAATTGACATAATAAAGACCCACTGCGCACTTGGTTGTAAATAAAGCAAGGCTTTAATCGACTTGTAACAAAACATGGAGGTCTAGTTACTAGTCACTAGCTTCCTGTTTCCAGATTGTCTCTGGCCAAGTTGGGCCCACGCCCGAGTATTTTTACTCATCGGACGGCGCCCTCAGCTGGCCGTTCAGTAGTACTTCCTGAGTTACTTCTTGTAGAAGTTGCGATTCATGACAATCCCCATTCTCCACTCCCCCCAAGCATTATCCCCCATACTACACACCCTGCGAGCACTATCCCCCATTATCCACTCCCATCGAGCACCATCCCACATTCTCCTCACCCCCCGAGCACTGTCACCCATTCTCTATTAACCCAAGCACTATCCGCCATTCTCCACTCCTCCCGAGCACAATCCCCCATTCTCCTCTCCCACCGAGCACAATCTCCCATTCACCAATCCCCCGAGCACTATCTCCCATTCTCCTCTCCCTCCGAGCACTATCCCCCATTCTCCACTCCCCCCGAGCACTATCCCCCATTCTCCACTTCCCCGAGCGCTATCGCCATTCTACAGTCCCCACGAGCACTATCCCCCATTCTCCACTCCCCCCGAGCACTATCGCCATTCTACAGTCCCCACGAGCACTATCCCCGATTCTGCACTCCCCCCGAGCACTGTCTCCCATTCTCCAATCCCCCCGAGCTCTATCCCCAATGCTGCAACCGCGAGCACAATCTCCCATTCTCCACTCCCCCCGAGCACTATCCCCCATTCCCAACTCCCCGTGGGGCAGCACGGTGGCATAGTGGTTAGCACTGTTGCCTCACAGCGCCAGGGACCCGGGTTCAAATCCGGCCTCGGGTGACTGTCTGTGTGGAGTTTGCACATTCTCCCCGTGTTTGCGTGGGTTTCCTCCGGGTGCTCCGGTTTCCTCCCACAGTCCAAAGATGTGCGGGTTTAGGTTGATTGGCTATGATAAATTGACCCTTAGTGTTAGGGGGATTAAATACGTGGGGTTACGGAGATAGGGTGGGATATGTGTTGGTGTAGGGGTTACGGGGATCGGGTGGGATATGTGTCGGTGCAGGCTCGATGGGCTGAAATGGCCTCTATCTGCACTGTGGGGTTTCTGTGATTCTGTTTCTGTGAAGACCTATCCACCATTCTCCACTCCCCCGAGCACGATCTCCCATTCAACACTCCCCCTGAGCACTATCTCCCATTCTTCATTCCCCCCTAGCAATATCCCCTATACTCCACTCCACCCGAGCACTATCCCCCATTCTCCACATCCTGCCTAGCACTATCTACCATTCCGAACTACCCCCCGAGCACTATCCCTAATTCTGTACTCCACACGAGTACTATCCCCCATTCTCCACTCCCCTGAGCACTATAACCCATTCTCACCTCCCCCGAGCAAAATCTCCCATTCTCCACTCACCCTGAGCACTGTTCCCATTCTCCACGCCCCCCGAACACTATCCCCATTCTCCACACCCCCCGAGCACTATCCCCCACTCTCCACTCCCCCGAAAACTGTCTCGCATTCTCCACTCCCCCGAGCACTATCCGACATTCTCCTCTCCCCCCGAGCACTATTCCCATTTTTCACAAAGCCCGAGCACTATCTTCCATTCTCCACTCTCCTCGAGCACTATCCCCCATTCTCCAGTTCGCCCGAGCATTATCCCCCATTCTGCTCTCCCAAGAGCTCTCTCTCCCATTCTCCATTTCCCCCAGCTCTATCCCCCATACTCCACTTCCCTGAGCACTTTTCTCATTCTCCTCTCCCCCCGAGCACTCTGCCCCATTCCCCAATCCCCACGAGCACTATCCCCATTTCTCCACTCCCCCCGAGCATTGTCCCCATTCTCCTCTCCCCCGAGCACTATCACCCATTGTCCAATACCCCCGAGCACTATCCACCATTCTCCACTCCCCCCGAACACTCTTCCCATTCTCAAATCCCCCCAAGCACTGTCCACCATTCTCCTCTCTCCGAGCACTATCCCCCATTCACCACTCACCCCGAACACTATCCCCCATTCCCAACTCCCCACGAGCTCTATCCCCCATTCTCCACTCCCCCGAGCACTATCCCCCATTCTCCACTCCCCCCGAGCACTATCCCCCATTCTCCACTCCCCCCGAGCACTATCTCCCATTCTCAACTCACCCCGAGCACTATCTCGCATCCTCCAGTCCCCACGAGCACTATCCCCCATTCTCCACTCCCCCCGAGCACTGTCTCCCATTCTCCAATCCCGGGAGAACTATCCCTCGTTCTCCACTTCCCTGAGCACTATCCCTCATTCTCAAATCCCCCAAGCACTATCTCCCATTCTCCACTACCCTGAGCGCTATCCCACATTCTGCACTCCCCCCAAGCACTATCCCCCATTCTCTAGTCCCCACAAGCAATATCTCCCATCCCCCAGCCTCCCTAGCAACATCTCCCATTCTCCCCTCCCCTGAGCATTATCCTCTATTCTCCACACTCCCCGAGCACTATCCATCATTCTCCACTACCCCAGAGCAATATCCCTCATCTCCAATCCCCAAAGCAATATCCCTCATTCTCCACTCCCCCCGAGCAATATCCGACATTCTCCACTCCCCCCGAGCTCTACCACACATTCCCCTCTCCCCCCGAGCACTATCCATCATTCCCCACTCTCCCCGAGCACTATCCTACATTCTCCACTCTGCCCGAGCAATAACCCTCATTCTCCATTCCCCCAAGCTCTATCCCTCATTCTCCACTCCCCCTGAGATCTAACCATCATTCTCCGCACCCCCCGAGCAATATCCCACATTCTACACTCCCCCCGAGCACTGTCACTCATTCTCCACTCTACTGAGCTCTATCCCTCATTCTCCACTCCCCCGAGCGCCATCCCTCATTCTCCACTCCCCCGAGCACTATCCATCATTCTCCATTCCCCCCGAGCACTATCCCACATTCTCCACTCCGCCCGAGCACTATCCATCATTCTCCACTCCCCCCGAGCACTATCCCACATTCTCCACTCCGCCCGAGCACTATCCCTCATTGTCCATTCCCCCGAGCACTATCCATCATTCTCCACTCCCCCCGAGCACTATCCCACATTCTCCACTCCGCCCGAGCACTATCCCTCATTCTCCACTCCGCCCGAGCACTATCCCTCATTCTCCACTCCCCCCGAGCACTATCCCACATTCTCCACTCTGCCCGAGCACTATCCCTCATTGTCCATTCCCCCGAGCACTATCCCTCATTCTCCACTCCGCCCGAGCACTATCGCTCATTCTCCACTCCCCCGAGCACTATCCCACATTCTCCACTCCGCCCGAGCACTATCCCTCATTGTCCATTCACCCGAGCACTATCCCTCATTCTCCACTCCCCCTGAGAACTATCCCCCATTCTCCACTCCCCACGACCTCTATCCATCATTCTCCACTCCCCCGAGCACTGTCCCTCATTCTCCACTCCCCTGAGCTCTATCCCTCATTCTCCACTACCCCGAGCGCCATCCCTCATTCTCCACTCCCCCCGAGCACTATCCATCATTCTCCACTCCCCCCGAGCACTATCCCACATTCTCCACTCCGCCCGAGCACTATCCCTCATTGTCCATTCCACCGAGCTCTATCCCCCATTCTCCACTCCCTCCGAGCTCTATCGCTCATTCTCCACTTCCCCGAGCTCTATCCCTCATTCTCCACTCCCCCTGAGCTCTATCCCTCATTCTCCACTCCCCCTGAACTCTATCCCTCATTCTCCACTTCCCCGAGCTCTATCCCTCATTCTCCACTCCGCCCGAGCACTATCCCTCTTTGTCCATTCCCCCGAGCACTATCCCCCATTCTCCACTCCCCCTGAGATCTATCCCACATGTTAAACTCCCCCCGAGAACTAGCCCCCATTCTCCACTCCCCACGACCTCTACCCCCCATTCTCCACTCCCCCCAACTCTATCGCGCATTCTCCACAACCACAAGCTCTGTCACACATTCTCACACTCCCCGAGCACCATGTCCAAATCTCCAATCCCCCGCACACTATCTCCCATTCTCCAATCCCCCCCGAGCACTATCCCCCATTATGCCCACCCCCCGAGCACTATCTTCCATTCTGCACTCCCCCGAACACTATCCCACATTTTCCACTCAACCGAGCACTATCTCCCATTCTCCACTCCCCAAGAGCACTTTCTCCCATTCTTCACTCCCTGCGAGCACTATCTCCCATTCCTCAGCCACCAAAGCACTCTCCCGCATTCTCCACTGCCTCCGAGCACTATCCCCCATTCTCCACAAACCCCGAGCACTAGCTCGCATTCTCCACTCTCCCCGGGCACTATCCCCATTCTGCAATCTCCCCAAGCACTATCCCTATTCTCCGCTCCTCGAGCTCTGTCCCCCATTCTCCACTTCCCCCAAGCACTCTCCCCTTTTCTGATCTCCCATGAGCACTGTCTCCCATTCTCCACTCCCCCAGAGCACTATCTCCCATTCTCTGCTCCCCCGAGCAATATCCCCAATCACTACTTCCCCCGAGCACTACCACCAATGCTCCACTCCCTCGATAACTATCCCCCATTCTCCACTCCCCTCCGAGATCTATCTGCATTCCCCATTCCCCCAGAGCAGTATACCCATTCTCCAATCCACCCGAGCACTATCACCCAGTCTCTACTCTCCCCGAGCACTATACCCTATTCTCCACTCCCCCAGAGCATTATCCCACATTCCCCAATCCCCCCGAGCACTAACTCCCAATCTTCACTCCCTGCGAGCACTATCTCCCAATCTCCTCTCCACCAAGCACTATCACACATTCTCCACTCCCCGCGAGCAATATCTCCCATTTTCCACTCCCCCAGCACAATCTCCCATTCTCCACTGCCTTCGAGCATTATCCCCCATTCACAACTCCCCCAAGACCTATCCCCTATTCTCCACTCCCCTGAGCACTATCTCCCACTCTCCACTCCCCCTGAGCACTATCTCCCATTCTTCATTCCCCCCGAGCAATATCACCCATTCTACACTCCACCCGAGCACTATCCCTATTCGCCACTCTCTGCCGAGCACTAGCTCCCATTCCCAACTCCCCCCGAGCATTATCCCCTATTCTCCACTCCACACGAGCACTATCCCCCATTCTCCATTCCCCCGAGCACTATACTCCATTCCCCTCTCCCCCGAGCAAAATCTCGCATTCTCCACTCCCCCAAGCACTGTCCTCATTCTCCATTACCCCGCAACACTATCCCCCATTCTCCTCTCCCCCCGAGCACTACTCCCATTATCAACAAACCCCGAGCACTATCTCCCATTCTCCACTCTCCCCGAACACTATCCCCCATTCTCCACTTCTTCGAGCACTATTCCCATTCTCCACTCCCCCGAGCAGTATCGCACATTTTACAATCCCTCCCGAGCTCTATCCCCATTCCCTACTCCCCCAGAGCACTGTCCTTCATTCTCCAATCCACCCGAGTACTATCCCCATTCTCCACTCCCCCCGAGCACTTTTACCCAATCTACAATCCCCCCGAGCACTTTCCCCCTTTCTCCACTCCCCACGAGCACTATCCCCCATTCTCCAACCCCACGAGCACTCTCCCCCATTCTCCACTCCCCCAATCACTATCCCCGATTCTGCTCTCCGCCCGAGCACTCTCCCCATTCTCCAGTCCCCCAAGCATTATCCCCCATTCTCCTCTCCCCTGAGCACTATAGCCCTATCTCCACTCCCCCTGAAAACTCTCCCCCATTACCCACACCCCGCGAGCTCTATCCCCCATTCTCCACTCACACCAAGCACTATCTCCCGTCCTCCAATTCCCACGAGCACTATCCCCCATTCTGCAATCCCCCGAACACGATCCCTCATTCTCCACTTCCGCGAGCACTATCCCTCATTTTCCACTCCCCCGAGCACTAACTCCCATTCTCCACTCCCCCGAGCGCTATCGCCCATTCTGCACACCCCCGAACACTATCCAACATTCTCCACTCCCCACAAGCAATAGCTCACATTCCCAGCCACCCAAGCACCATCTCCCATTCTCCACTCCCCCGAGCATTATCCCCCATTCTCCCCTCCCCAAAGCACAATCCCTCATCTCCACTCCCCCCGAGCACTATCACACATTCCCCACTCCCCCGAGCACTATCCCCCATTCTCCACTCCCCCGAGCACGATCCCCATTCTCCACTCCCCCGAGCACTATCACACATTCCTCACTCTCCAGAGCTATATCCTTCATTCTCCAGACCCCCGAGCACTGTCCCTCATTCTCCACTCCCCCCGAGCACTATCGCTCATTCTCCACAACCCCGGGCTCTATCAACAATTCTCCACTCCCCCCGAGGACTGCCTCCCAATCTCCAATCCCCCGAGCACTATCTCCCATTCTCCACTCCCCCCGAGCACTAACCCTCATCCTGCCTGCCCCCCGAGCACTATCTTCCAATCTCCACTCCCCCGAACACTATCCCCCATTCTCCACTCCCCCGAGCACTATCTCCCATTCTCCACTCCCCCCGAGCACTATCGCCTATTCTCCACTCCCCAAGAGCACTCTCCTCCATCTCCACTCCCCCCGAGAACTATCTCCCTTTCCTCAGCCAGCCAAGCACTATCCCACATTCCCCATTCCCCCAGAGCACTATCCCTCATTCTACACAAACCCCGAGCACGATCTCCCTTTCTCCACTCTCCCCGAGCACTATCCACATTTTCCACTCTTCCCGAGCACTAACCACATTCTCCTCTCCCCCCGAGCTCTATCCCCCATTCTCCACTCCCCCCGGGCGCTATCCCCCATTTTCCACTCTCCCAGAGCACTATCTACCATTCTCCACTTCCCCCGAGCACTATCCCCTTTTCTGATCTCCCGCGAGCTCTATCTCCCATTCTGCACTCCCCCAGGGCACTATCGCCCATTCTCCACTCCCCCGAGAACAATCCCCAATCACCATTTCCCCCGAGCACTACCACCCATGCTCCACTCCCGCGATAACTATCCCCCATTCTCCACTCCAACCCGAGCTCTATCCGCATTCCCCACTCGCCCAGAGCACTATCCCCATTCTGCAACCCGCCCGAGTACTATCCCCATTCTCCACTCCCCCCGAGCTCTATCCCCCGTTCTCCACTCCCCCCGGGCGCTATCCCCCATTTTCCACTCTCCCAGAGCTCTATCTCCCATTCTCCACTCCCCCAGGGCACTATCGCCCATTCTCCACTGCCCCGAGAACAATCCCCAATCACCATTTCCCCCGAGCACTACCACCCATGCTCCACTCCCCCGATAACTATCCCCCATTCTCCACTCCACCCCGAGCTCTATCCGCATTCCCCACTCGCCCAGAGCACTATCCCCATTCTGCAATCCGCCCGTGCACTATCACCCATTCACTACTCCCCCCGAGCATTAGCCCCCATTCTCCCTCCCCCCGAGCACTAGCCCCCATTATCCCTCCCCCCGAGCACAGTACCCCATACTCCACTCCCCCAGAGCATTATCCCACATTCCCCAATCCCCCCGAGCACTATCTCTCAATCTTCACTCCCCGCGAGCACAATCTCCCAAACTGCTCTCCACCGAGCACTATCACACATTCTCCACTCCCTGTGAGCACTATCTCCCATTCTCCACCCCCCTTCGAGCACTGCCCCCATTCTCGAAAAATCCAAACAATATCGCACAGCGTCCACTCCCCCGGAGCACTGTCCCCCATTCTCCTCTCCCCCCCAGCTCTATCCCCCATTCTCCACTCCCCCGAGCTCTTTCCCCTATTCCCCATTCCCCCCGAGCACTATCCCCCATTCTCCACTCCTCCCGAGCTCTATCCCCCATTCTCCACTACTCCCGAGCTCTATCGCCATTCTGCACTCCCCCCGAGCTCTATCCCCATTCTGCCCTCCCCCGAGCACTATCCCCCATTCTCCACACCCCCCGATCATTATCTCCCATTATCAATTCTTCGCGAATGCTTGCTCTCATTTTATGTTGCGCTTAAGTGAAATTTCTACACAAATGTGCCGCGTCAAAATCAGCATTGACAGCCTCATGTTTATGAGCACCCTACATTGCTATCCCACCTTGGCTTCTCCCATCAGTGATGGTTGTGGTGCTTTTACTGGCTGCCTCACTGAGTCATTGACGTGGTCGCCATGGAAGTCAAATAGACAACCTTCATGGGTTATTTCCTTGGTTAACTGGCAGAGTCAAATATCCGACCTGATTAATCATCATTTTTGGTTGTTGAATGTGCACTTCAGGGGAGGAAACTCGACTCGGCGGTAGTGCTACACTGGCGGTAGTGATTCGATCGCCTGTTGGAGTTTTGCTTAGAGCATCCTGGTGGAAGTGATTGCAATATCTCTGAGGAAAGTGATTGCTTTGGGGGTTGCTGTGTGTCATAATAAAAGTTGACAGAATTTTTGAAAATGAGGTCAAATTGGAGGATTTAAAATTAAAACAATTTAATTTCAGAAGCTGTTATTTTGCTGGATATCCACTGGTGTATAGTTTTAAAAATGTGGTGAATTCGCACGAATACCAGCTGCCTCAGATTAAATAAGCTAACAGCACTGGCCACGGATGGAGCCTGGGCCCTTCCTGCTCTGTGTTGGGGCGCAGCCCTACACTGGATGAGGTCCACTAACAGCATTTGCTGGGGATGGAGCCTGGGCCCTTCCTACTCTCTGTGGGGCTCGGCCCAACACTGGATGAGAGCAACAACTCAACGCAGCCCTTAAACCAAACCTATCCCTGCCCTGCTTTGTATGTGTGTGGGGCTCAGTGCCACAGTTGGTCAGATCAGTTAACTCAGTACAGGCCATGGTTGGAACTTGGGACCTTCCTGCTGTGTGTGTGGGGCTCAGTGCCACGACTATTGAGGTTGAAGGGAACAGGGGAAAACTGGTAAGGCGGAGAAGACACCCGTGGTCCGAAAAGACATGCACATAGACAGAAGAGAGGTAGATATTGAAGTCAAAGGAGCTGAATATCGTGTGGAGCATATAACAGGCGACCAATGGGCTACTGACTGTTCGGATTCACCAGCCATGTTCAATTTCACCCCCATTAATAAAAATCTCAGAATTTTGCATTTGTACATCGTGGGGGCCAGTCACTTGAGTCCTTCCTCCTTTATGTAGAATTTCTCCAAATTCAGCCTCCACAGTTACGCACAGTTGCACCACGTTGGAAAGCACGGTACAATTCAACGGGCTCAATCTCAGTGTGAACCATGGGTTGGAGTCCCCAAATTTCAGCCTCTCCACTGATCTGACAGTCTTCTGGACCAAAGCGAAGTTCTGAGACTCGCACAGGTAGTTTAACATGTTCATGAGCTTCCTCTTATCCGTGTTCGTGTCCATGTTCTTGATCTCTAACTGAACATTTATCTGCACCCTTCCTATCACCTGGCAGGTGGTTTGGTGACATAGCGGGCCCAGGATTTCTTCCAGCTGCCGGGCTGAAGTGGAGGATGGGAGACCCACCAAGAATCACGTAAATATCTCAAAGTGCCCATCGACCTTCTTAAAAGCCCATTGAAGGAGCTCCAATACGTTCTGGCGCCTTTCAGTCAAGTACTGAGTGAGGGCCGCCAAGAACTCTTGCATGGTAAGGTGGAGGAACGTGTACACAACATTTTCTGCTGCGTCATCACTCTTCAAGATCTCCGTCATAAACCTGGAAATGAACTTGGAGCGTTCCAGCTGGTGTTGACATAAGTGGTCTTCATTGAAGACAATGAGCCTGTTGGAAACTCCCTGGTAGGCAACTCTTCGATTCAGAGTAACACTGCTCGCTGATTCTCAACACCTTGCCTGTGGTTTTTCAAGAGGTTGTAAATGTAGTTGGCAAAGAGTTCAGTGATGGTTTTAGGGGGAGGTCTTCTCCCCTCCGCTTGAGTGAAGGGTGGGCTCAAGGTGGAGCACATGATCCAGCAGTGGGAAGGTTTGTAGCACATGATGTACAGGTTTTCATTTTCTTCAACGTGTTTGAATACATGGATGGCGAGTTTCTCATTCCTGAAGATCTTTTTAAAATCATCCTTCCATTCACTGGCCAGGAAGCCCAGGACCTCGGCCCAGAGGTTGATATTGGCCTGCTCCAATGAGTCAAGAGCCGTTGGCCGACTTCTGACAAGCACGGAACAACCCTTTAGCACCTGTTGCTGTACCAGACAGCGGACAATTTCGGACACTTCACATCTGCATTAGGTTCCGCTGCAGCTGTTCCCATGGCCTTTATTTTCCCCACGATCTGTGAAACCTATCGTGTGTTGGAACTTATCCAACCCATCGAACATCAAGAGCAGATATTCCGGCCTCATCCATATATCTCCAATATCTTTCCCAAATAAGCCTAGGAATCCAGCACTATTTCTTTCAGAGAATGGGCACCACTAATGACGTCGAGGTTCCTGAATTTGAACTGAAAAACAAATTGAAACTGATGATAGATTTTCCCCACGGCCCACTCATGTACCATCTTCTCAACCATGGTGATCTTGCCGATGCCGACCACCCCGCTGACCACCGAGGTCCCAGCATGATAATTGATCGATGCAGATTTTCTCAATGTTGCTGCTCACATGCTTCTGCTGCCACTCCTCGTGTTCCCTGCCTCTGGCCAGCAGCTCATGTTCCACCAGTCTCCGCTCGTGGAGAGAGGAAATGATTATCAGTTCAGTATATCGATCAGTGATTGAGAAGGTCTTTGTTTTGTCACTTCCACGGATTGTGCCATTGCTGACGTTCCCGTTTTCGGAGAGGAGGTGTTCCTTGTGTTGCTTTTGGATGCCTTTCGTTGTATTATTAAGAATGCCATTAGTGTCGCTCTTATTGTAATATTGTTAGACACCAAAATGGCCGTAAAACATATAGACTGAGGTTTTGGGTGGTAACGCAGAATGGGCAAATCGTACACCAATTTTACACTCCACGAGGTAGAAATTCATCTTCTGCAGTAAGGGGCAATAGCGGATCGGACGCCCTTTATACACCCTGCCTGATATTCAGTGCCATTAGTGGCAATATTAGTCCTGGCCTATAACAGATGTCAGATGTGATTCCGCCCACTTTGCGCTACCGCCGGGAAAAATGAGCACCCCACATCTACTGTCTTTTCCATTGGGGATTGCATTTAACTATGGGAGGTCGTGCAAAATGTGCAATGTCGAATTGTCGCCTGTTATACACCCGGACCAATTTGACCGACCATTCCCTTCAGTGGAAAGGGAAATCAGGGAAGGTGTATAATTGGCAGCTGATTCAATGGCGCAGAAATTCGGGTCTCCACGCGTGAGTATGCATTGGGTACTCACACGTGGGCCCGATGGAAGTGCCGGTTTCTTGCATGTACTGCGCATGCACGGGAAACCGGCACTTCCGTTCCTCTGAAAGCAGGGGTTCAGAGGTCGAACACATGCGCGCAGGAGTCTGCGCGTGCGCTTTGAACTTACGTTTTTTTTAGGTTTTTCCGTGAGGGTAAGTCTTTAGATTTTAGAAATTTAAAAACCAGTCATAAGGCCTGCATTTTAAAAGGTAAGTGGTCAATTAATTAAAATTAAAAAAAATTTCCACAGATTTATTATTTTTAAACAATTTAAAGCAAGGTAAGTTTATTTTTAGCCCAGTTACAACATAACATTATTTTTTTCAAAAATTTAAATTATTGTTTAAAATAGTTATTTAATGTAATTTATAGTTTAATTAAAAAGTGTGATGATTTTTAAAAATTTATTTGAAGATTTACTACTATTTTGGGTATGCAGTTGGAAACATTACCTGTAAACATCTGACATGATTCTCTGACTATATAAGTTGTGTCTTTATGCATTTCTCCACTTCACCTGATGAAGGAGCAGCGCTCCGAAAGCTTGTGATTTCAAATAAAGCTATTGGACTATAACCTGGTGTTGTGTGACTTCTTACATTTGTCCACCCCAGTCCAACTCCGGCATCTCCACACCAAGTTTACTGATGAACTGCAATAAGCACGAATTAAGGAAAGAGCAAAATAATTAAAGAAGGAAGGACAGAAAGAAAAAACAAGCGACGAATAACTGAACAAAAGAAAAGAATAAAGGAAGGAAATGAAGGAAGAATGCAAATTACCGAATGAAAAAATAACGTTTTTAATATATATAACGTCTTTCATGACTGCAGAACATCGCAATGGGCTTTCCGGCCAATGAGGTACGTTTGAAAAGTACTTACCATTGTATTGCAGGAAATGCTGCAACTATATTGCATCCAACCACATAATGTGTTTACGGTCCAACAAGAGAAAATGCTGGAAAAACTCAGCAGGTCAGGCAACATCCATGGAGAGAAATTTGAGTTGACGTTTCGGGTTGGACCCTTCTTCAAAACTGGAAAGAAAAGAAACTAGATCGGAGGCAGGGCTGCGATCGGACAAAAGAATAAAAGAAACAAAAGAAGTAAAAGAGATTAGAAGCTAGATGAGATGGTAATAGGCTGGGATTAGGTGTAAAGTGTACTGGCTGGGCAAAAGATAGCTGCCAGGTGTGAGAGCGAAACAAAAGGAAAGGCGGGGGGGGGGAAAGGAGTGGAACAATTACAAGAGAAAATGAAATGGGGGCCGAGCTTATGATCTGAAATTGTTGAACTCGATATTGAGTCCGGAAGGCTGCAGACTGCCTAATCGGAAGGTGATACTTCGAATTTTTAGTGATGTTCGTTTAGGGATAAATATTCTCCTCAGATAACTCGGGAGAACTCCCCAGCTCAAATTCGGAAGCAGTGTCATGATATCTTTCAAGTTCATCTGACAGGACATCTCATCTGAAAGAAGGCACCTATCATGCTGCAGCGCTCCCTCAGAACTGGCTTTGTGGAGTGTCAGCCTCGATTCTAGGGCTCGAGTATCTTAAGTGGATGTTTGAACCCACGACCTTCTGACTCTGAGGCGGAAGTGCGATGCACTGAGCTATGCCTGACACCAGTTAATGGGTTGGATGCATCCCCTGTGCTGTTACAGCAACACCTTTCAATGGATTTACATGTTTAGCGTTGTATGGGGTTAATTTTAGCATTCAAAGAAATAGAAAATACAGTGCAGGTCTCAGTGATGATAAAGCTAGAACAATAATGATTGGCCCGAATTTTGCTGTTATAATAACGGTTACTAGGGGATAAATCGGACAGCAATTTTAGATTAAATTGGACAGCAAATTTTGGTGTCCATACATGCGCAGTTAAACTTCGATATCCAGAATTGCTGTCAAAGATACCCTGCTCCTGCACTGGATGTGCTGTTGCAGTAGTCGTATACAGAATGACTGCAACTGCATGACTAAATGCACTTGCGCACTAGTTCTGCACAAAAGACAGCTCAATAAATCAGGGCTGGTGCATTCAGGAGTAATTGAATTTTTAATGGGGTGATAAATAATAATAACTACTGAACAGCATCTCTGCTCCTGAAGAAGTAATTTTAAAAGTGTTGCCTCATTCCCTCAGAACAAAATTAGTTTTGGTTATTTTTAAAAATATTTATTTTGCCCTTCTGTCACTTTTATCTCTCTCTCTTAATCACATTTACATTTTCCAGTCTTTATTTTGCTTTTGGCACGTCATTTAAATCTATTTTATTTTTCGTGCTTCATACATCCTGCTTTGCACTCTACGCGGTTCAGTGAGAATTCTCCAATTTGATCGGTTGAAGAGCTCTTTGTTTCACAAATGCCACAGATCCCCCGTAGAGGGCACTGGGCTGGATTAGACGCTGGATTAGAGCAAGTATCCACTCTAAAGCCCGTCAACTGTTTGTCATCAGCTATCAGCGAGGTGAATGACGAGCACCATTCCTTCGCTGCTGACTGCAAAATCCGTGCCATTAAATAATGCAGCACCTAAAACTCTGGGCTAAGTTATACAAGTGAGTTGACCAGATCAATTGCTGGAAATTCGCATTATCACTCTTTAGCCTGGAGGCCGAGCTATTATAATATGCTGAGGTACGTCTAAGAAAGAGATGAGGAGGAATTTCTTCTCTCAGAGGGTTGTGAATCTTTCGAATTATCTGCCCCAGAGGGCTGTGAATGCTATGTCTTTGATTATATTTATGGCTGAGATAAATATATTTTTGGACTCCAGGGGAATCAAGGGATATGGAGATTGTGCGGTGAAGTGGAGTTGAGGTCGATGATCAGCCATGAAATTATTCTTGAGGGGTCATCTGGCCTACTCCTGCTCCTACTTCTTATGTTCTTATGTATGGGGGCATAGATTGACAGACCAGCAAATAAAGTGAGCAAATTCAGGTGTAGCGGCAGAGCGGTAGAATTCCCTCAATCTTTTATTGCGGGTGTTTGCTCTACTCCTGGATTACACATGTCACGTTTTCAGCGTCCTACATTATGCCATCGAAGTTGAATGCTATCTCCAATACAGCTTGTGGTAAGATTTCAAGAGAAGCTGAGGAAAGAATAGTGGCCCAATCACTCTGGTGTTGATCTGCGCATTTCGTGGCGCCAGTTAGACACATGGGGAAGGGTCCAGCAGTTGACTGCCAACCAGCTGTCTTGGTTGGTAAATGCTGGGCATTTTGGAGGTGTTTGGGGAGTGGAGCAGTTGTGCGCCTAAATGAAGTAAATCGGCATGGCGTATAATGGGCGACCAATTGACTAGCACCCAATTTACACCATTTTCCAAAGTGAAAATTGCCCTCATTGTGGGGAGCGTCCAATTTCGACCCAGCTGGAATGTCCATTCCACTGTAATTTCTTTCACCAAATTGATACTTTACCCTTGATTCAAATTGAGCTTTCTGTTCGATTAAGCCTGTTTAGAAAATTGCTATAACACAGGACTCGTGTAATCCAACCTACCCCATATTCGACGCCACTCAGCGAATCTGCGGCCATAAGTGCCAGGGCGATGTTCTCCACCAGTTCTAAAATCGCCTCCTCTAATCTCTGACGGCAAAATTGGGTGATAATGTTTAACACCGTGTCACTGTAACTGTCCAGTGTTTGTCTGATTCCATCTTTATCCTCAGCTATAAACAAATAATGAATATGATTCAAAATAGCAATTTACAAAATATGACTGACCTATTTATAGGAATATTAGTACAAATAACTATTAATGTTAACCGATTGGCACCACTTGTAAACTGGCCATAAACAACTTTTGTTATCTCACGTGATAAAATGTCTAAAAAGTATTATGATACAGATGAGCCATAACTTGACTGAATGGTGAAACAGGCTCGATGAACTAAATGGCCTCCTCCTTTCCTATGTATTAGGCTCTAGAGGCTAAATGGCTTCTTCCTGTGACCATGTAACATGCTCGAGGGCATGACTGGCCTCCTTCTACTCCCATGTAACAGATTCCATGGGCAGAATTGCGTCGTCATGTTCCTAGATAACAGTATTAAATGGCTCACTGACCTCTTTCTATTCCTATGTAACAGTTTCCTTGATCTGAATGGCCTACTTTTATTCCTATGTAAGAGGGTTTAAGGGCTTAATGTCCTCCTCCTGGTCCTATGTAACAGGCAATAGGGGCTGCACGGTCTACTCCTGCTTCTCTCTTGCTCTGCTCCATCCTGTTAGCCAAGTTAACACCTAATTCATTCATGTAGCCATAACTATCTATCTTCTGGTGACTGCCTGTTTTACTTTTCCTCCCTTGCCATTGCCAGTTATATAGTTGATCACTTTTCAAATTGCACCTTTTCCACCTTTCCCACACGTCGATGTGGATTGTTCTTGTTCCATTTTCCATCACTCGGCCACAATAGTGTACATGCTGAGAATCTAATCAAAAATATTATTTCCTTGTTAGGATAGTTAAATATCGACAAACTGTACCTGGTGAATTAATTAAGCACCATTATTGGGAAGAAATTACACCGACAATGACATCAGTTTGTAGATATCACAATTGGATGTTATGAAATTATATCATGTAGAATTATTGAGATCTCCCTTTACCTCATTCCATTTTTATTATTGAGGTTTAAATTTAATTATTTTTCAAAACTCTCTCACTTACAGACAACGTAAAGGTGACAATTTCTTGCTAATCCGTCCGTCGGGAAACAGAGGAGAACGAATGAAACACCAACATTACTCTGTAGAAGGAGAGAAAGAACTTGCAAGTATATCGCACCTTTCAAGATCTCAGGAACCTCCCAATGCGCTTCACACCCAATGACGTTCTTTATGTGTAGTCACTGTTGTAATGTAGGGAATCATGGGAGCTAATGTGTGCACAGCAAGGTCCAACGAACATCAATTACATTGTAGTGAAGCCCTAACTTTATTCAGCTGGACTATTGAATTCCCCTCTCGATTTAAAGTCTGAGAATGAGAATATTCCAATGCAATAACTGCGACTACCACTAGTGGCGTGGGTAACGCGATTCCAAACCGTCCACAAGCTCCATAACGTCAGAGATTAAATGTTTCTCGGCCTAAAGCAATTGACAGATGTCATCACGAAGTTCAATATTACACAAGGAGTGGCTAACACATGAGGCCAATTCCAGTTGGATTAATGACTGTAGCTCTTGGCTTACTATGTGACGAAAGGTCATTTACTGGAAACATTAACTCTGTTTGTCTCTCTGCTGTTTACATTATAGAACTATCGTCTGAGTGAGAAGGTCATGGGTTCATGTTGCACTCCAGAAAGTTGAGCACAAAAATCCAGACCGACACTCAGAATCACTACCGTGGTGCACTGAGGCCAATCAGCTCACTGCACTGTCGTGCGTGCCATGTTCGGATGAGACATTAAACAGTGGTTCTGTCTGCCCTCTCACTTGGACAAAACATATTCCACAGCACTATTTTGAAGAAGAACGGGGCAGTTATATCCGGTGTCCAAGACCAATATTTATCCAGCACCTAACAACACTAATACAGATTGTCAATATCACATTGCTCTATGTAGGAGCTTGCAGTTTGCAAAGTGGCTGCTACGTTTCACTACATCACAACAAATAAAGTACTTAATTGTCTGTATAGCACTTGGGGACGTCATGAGGACGTGAGAAGCAGTATAGAAATTGAGTTCTGTGTTGGTTGTCAACAAACTGAATGCAAACTAGCAGCAATGTGCCCCGCAAGTGTGGCCAGGTTCATGCACGGTTGGAGCCATCACTTCCGAGCGTGTTTCCTGCTCAAATGTTTTAAAACGGGGCAGATTACAAGCAAAGGGCAACTGCAAGGATACAGCACATGGAAAAAAAGGAGACGCATTATATACCCTCCTCCATTTCTAGATTTCCCCGACCACCCACTTTGGGCAAAGGTAGCAGGGACGAGAGATCAGGCCTGGTAACATCCTTTCCTCTAGGGTCTTTTTCAAAACACGCCCTTTATTTGAACATCGAGTGATGCGGGGAGAGGTGACTCGCCATGCTAGACCTGAAAAGTAGCATTTTGACAGAGGGACACAATGACATGGAACATAGGGACATTGGGAAAGAGGGACATAGGGAAATGGCGCTGGGGGCAGGGCAACAGAGGGACAGAAGGACATAGGGAAATAGAGGCATTGCAACAGAGGTACATGAGAGAGTGCAGAGGGACAGGGTACAGGGGGCAGGGGTACAGGGGGACTGGGGTCAGGTTGACAGATGGACATGGGAACAGGGAACAGAAGGATAGAGGATAGGGGGACAGGGCGACAAAGGGACAGAAAGACATAGGGAAAGAGATGCATAGAAACAGAGGGACCTGGGCACAGGTGACAGAGGGACATGGGGGCAGGGGGCAGAGTGACAGGGGCAGAGGTACTGGGGTCAGAGGGACAGGGGAAAGAGGGACATTTTTAGAGGGGGCAGCCGGACAGGGGACAAACGGACATGGGGATGGGGGCAGAGGAAAAGGGAACAGAGGGACATGGAGACAAGCGGCAGTGTGACAGGGGACAGAGAGACATGCTGACAGGTGGAAGAGGGACAGGGGACAGAGACACACTGTGTCAGGAGAATATGTAGACTGGGGAGCAGGGCAATAGAGGGACATTGCATATTGGGGCTGGGCAACAGCATGTCAGAAGGACATAGGGAAATATATGCATAGCAACAGAGGTACATGGGGACAGCGGACAGAAAGACAGGGCGGAGACAGAGAGACAGGGGCGGGGGCAGCGTTACAGGGGGACAGGGAACAGAGGGAATGGGAGAAAGGGATAGAGGGACAGAAGGATTTAGGGACATAGCGACATATTGAAAATTGGACAAAGGGACTCGAGCCATTTGGAGAGAAGAGAAGAGGGATATATGGACAGGGGGACAGAGGGAAGGAGGGACAAAGGGACAGGGGGACAGAGGGAAGGGGCGACGTAGGAACAGGGGACAAAGGCACAGAGGGATATAGTGACAAATGGACGTAAGAACATAGGGATACAGAGATATAGAAACAGAGTGAAAGCGGGACCTAGGGACCGAGGGACAGAGGGAGAGAGGGACATAGGGAGGAAGGGACATAGGAACGTAGGAATATAGAGATATAGAGAGTGAAATAGGGAAATAATGACAGGGGGACAGAGTGACAGAGTGAAATAGGGACAAAAGGACATAGGAACTTAGGGATATGGGTATGTAGAGAATGAAATAGGCACTTAGGGAGAGGGGCACAAAGTGAAAGAGGGACATAGAGACCTAGGAACATAGGAACGTAAGGATATAGATACATAGGGACAGAATGAAAGAGCGACAAAGAGACTTAGGTCATAGGGATTAGGGTCAGGGATATATGAACAGGAGCCATTTAGCCCCTCGTGCCTGTTCCTCCATTCAAATAATTCATTGCTGATCTGCATCTTAACTCCATCTACCCACCTTGGTTCTGTAACCTTTAATGCCCTTACTCCACAAACATCGATCAATATCATTTTTGAAACTTTCAATTGATCGCCAGCCTCAACAGCTATTTGCGGGAGAGTGTTCCAGATTTCCACTACCCTTTCTCCGAAGAGGTGCTGCCTAACATCTCCCCCTAAAGGCCGAGCTCTAATTTAAATTCACAGCTTTCAATTCCAAAATTATATTAGTGGGATAAATGTACAGATTTGCAGATTATAAGATATTTAAACCCATATTATACATGCTCATGTAATTTGTTTTGTTCCTACCTTGGACTGCAACACCGCCTTAAGTTACTCAGTTGAGTGTTTGTCCTGTTAACAAACACACCCTGAGCAATATCCACAGATAGAGCATTTTCGCTCTAATCGTGACAGTAATTCCCCTCCACAACCTGTTCGAAGCTAAGATTCATATCACAGTCACCAAGGGAGACTTCAATCTATTCTTTACAATCTTTGTTTATTATTCATTCTGGAGATGTGTGCATCACTGGCAAGATCGGCATTTATTGCCTCTCCCTAGTTGACCTGAGAAAAGGTGATGCTGGTGGGCCTTCATCTTGGACCGCTGCTACCGGTTCTGAGACAATTGAGTGACTCGTTAGGGCCTCTTCAAGGTGTAGTTTAGGAGCAATCACGTTATTGTGGGACTGGAGTCACATATAGGCGCCAAAACCGGGTAAGGACGGCAGGCCTCATTCCCTTAACGGACATTAGTGAACCATTTGGGTTTTTGCGACAGTCCGACAGCTTAATGGTCACTTATACTGTCACCATCATTTTAGTTCTAGATATTTTCGCAGAATCACACAGAATCACAGAATCTACAGTGCAGATAGAGGCCATTTCGGCCCATCGAGCCTGCACCGACACATATCCCACCCTATCCCCGTAACCCCACGTATTTAATCCCCTAACACTAAGGGTCAATTTATCATAGCCAAATCAACCTAACCTGCACATCTTTGGACTGTGGGAGGAAACCGGAGCACCCGGAGGAAACCCACGCAGACACAGGGAGAATGTGCAAACTCCAAACAGACAGTCGCCCGAGGCCAGATTTGAACCCGGGTCCCTGGTGCTGTGAGGCAATAGTGCTAACCACTATGCCACCGTGCCCCCCTGTGAAAATATCTAGAACTAAAAAGATGGTGACAGTATAAGTGACCATTAAGCTGTCGGACTGTTGTAAAAACCCAAATGGTTAACTAATGCCCGTTAAGGGAATGAGGCCTGCCGTCCTTACCTCCAGCATTTTGTAAAACTTAATTCAAATTCTCAAACTGCCACGGTGTTACTTGAACTCACATTCTCTGGATTATTAGTCCAGGCCCACTGGATTACAAATATTGCAAAATAGCTCCACCACAAAGGAAAATCTGTCGTTGTGTATAATGGGCGCCATAGTCACCTGTTACATGATTACACAAAGCTACAATGACCCATCGCATTGCCTATTCTTATGTTCAACAAACACAGCAATCGCTGGAATGGGTTTGGCTGCAGGACAGCTATCCAAGTCCAACACTTTATTATCCTGAATCAGGATTACAACTTTTTCATCAGATTTCCTGTTGTTTGGTGCGGTTGGGACTTCCTCAGTAAGAATCCACTAATATCCTGGGGCATGGTTTCGTTTCTTGAAACGTATTGAACAAGGTAACTGTTGGGTTTAAGCAGGTACTTTGGTTCTCTGCTTCATGTTGCATTATCATTTATTGTTACATGGGAGCATGTCTGGGCCTGTTATATAGGAATACGATTAGTCCATTGGACCTGTCATATACAAAAACGAGTAGTCCATTCAGATCTTCGAACCTGTTACATAGGAATTGTAGAAGGCCATTCAGCCACTTTTTTTAAATTCATTCTAGGGACCTTGAGAATTGCCCTTGAGAAGGTAGTTGTGATCCGCCTCTTGCAGCTAAACTGCTTGTCATTTCAAACGGCAGTTAGTAGCAGTTTTGGTTCTGGAGTCACCTAAGCAGTGTGATGGAATATTCTCGACTTGCCTGGATTAGTGCAGCTCCAACAACACTCAAGAAGCTCGATGCCATCCAGGACAAAGCAACCCGCTTGATTGGTACCTTAAACACTCACTCCCTTCACCACTGGCGTAGCGTGGCTGCAGTGTGTACCATCTACAAGATGCACTGCAGCAACACGCCAAGTTTTCTTAGGCAGCACCTCACAAAACCAGCGACCTCTTCCACCTAGACGGACAAGGGCAGCAGGAGCGTGGGAACAACATCACCTCCAATTTTCCCTCCAAGTCACACACCACGCTGACTTAGAATTATATTGCCGATCCGTCAACGTCGCTGGGTCAAAATGCTGGAACTCCCTACCTAAGAGCATTGTGGGAGTACTTTCACCACAGGGCCTGCAGCAGTTCAAGGCAGTGGCCCATCACCAGGGCAATTATGGATGGGCAATAAATGCTGGCCTTGCCAGCGACGTTCACATCCCATCGACAAATAAAAAACAATATCGGCCTGATTGTATAAAGATGACAGAATTACTTCCACGAAAGGACGTTAGTGAGTCAGATGAGTTTTTAGACAATCCAGTAGTTTCCTCGTAACCATTACAAACACTAGCATCCCTTTTTCCAGTTTTATTTAATTATCTGAATGTTAATTCACAACTGGCATTTGAACTCACGTCAAATGATCATTGTTCCAGGACACTGGATGGCTAGTCCAGCAACATAACCACTAACGTATCCCTTAAGTACCGTGCTGTACAAAAGCCTGCTAATTAGGAATAGGGATAGACCATTCAGCCTTTCAAGCATGCCTCATAGGAGATGGAAGACGTTATTCCAATAAATGATCATGTTACATATGAACAGGAGGAAGCCATTCAACCTCTCCAACCAGTTACGTAGGAAGAGGATCAGCCATTCACACTATTGGATTTTTACAAATGAGTAACAGTAGGCCATGCTGCTCGTCTAGCCTGATATATAGAAACACAAGCAGGACATTCAGCCGCTCGAACCTGAGACATGAGAGTAGGAAGGTGACATTGATTCCCATGAATCTGTTACATAGGAACATCAATGAGCCATTTATCCCCATGAGTCTGAGGCATAGGAACAAGAGGAAACCATACAGCCCCTTGAGAATTACACATAGGTACATGTGTACACCATTCAGCTCATCGAAACAGTTTCATAGTAACAGAAGTCAGCCATTCAGCCACTACCACGTGCTGCATAGGAGGGAACCTAGACAATTCAACTCATCGAGCCTGCAACATAGGATCAGAAGTAAGCCATTCAGCCCATTGAGTCTGTTACATAGGAACAGGCGAAGGGCATTTAGCCCCTCGAGCCGGATGCGCAGTACTGGATATGTTGCCCGTGTATTCAAATTGTTCATTTGTTAAAAAAAGGATACAAGTGTACTGATAGCTTTCATTGTTGATTGTTATACATTGGACTATAATTTGTGGTCAGAGGCATACCTCTAGAGTATGCCTCTAACCCGCTAAAAATATAGGCTCCCAGGCTGTGGAGACTTCGGGTACTGGGACTGTAGGCATCCGCCTGCAGGATCCCAGGGAGGCAGGTGGCTGACAATCGTCCCTGGAATCACGTGGGCCAGGTCGTCCAATCAAAAAGGGTGATTCTATTTAGTAACAAAATTCCCATACGCCTATGATCAATCCCGAAATAATTAAATCATTTTGAGAACTGCAATAAAAATAAATGTTCTCATTTAAAAATGTAATTATAAGTCAATAAAGCAAATACAATTAAAATGTAATTTTCTAACAAATCATTTTAAACATTTTAATCTGGGCGATAAATTGCATAAACTAATTTGTGAAATTTTATTTTAACACTTTAATTTAACATATATATTAACCCTTATACTGGTGAAATCAGGCCCTAAGCCTGAGTTTACTAGGCTTTTGACAGATCACAAGTTCCGGATTTTCTCACATCACAGCGCATGTGGAAACACACAAATGATGGGGTTTTTCTGAAGGCTTACAATGGCGTATGCTGTGTGTACACCATCATCGGAATCACCAATTCTGGCCCAATACCCACTTTCTATTTGGGCCATTACATTTCCTCGTTTACCAAACGGCTGAAGCCTTCATTGAGCATCATTATCAAACACCTTCTGAAAATCCATATACACTGCATTTGCTACTTATCATCCAACTTTATAGTCAATTGTACTAAAAGGGGTGAAAATTTGCCAAACAATACTTGCCATCAGTTAATCCGTTCTAGCCTTCACTGACAATCCCTGTATCTCTAAATTACCTGGATTAAGCAGAGTTAAATGCACAGGAATAGGCTATTCAATCCAACAGGTCCATGTCGGTGATTATGCTCCATAGGAGCATCCTCCCACTTTACTTCATCTCATCCTATAAATATACACTATTACATTCTCCTTCGTTTATTTATATAGTTTCACCTTAAATGTGTCTATGCCTTTCGCCTCAACTACTCGATGTGGTAACAGTTTACACACTCTAACCAGATGTCCCTAATTTCACCTGCAATTATAGATTCGAGGAATTTTCCCACAAATGTAAATTAATTGATCTGAGGTAACCCAGTTTCTGCTCTCTCCTTATTTTAAAGAGACTTTGCTTGGATTGCTCCAGTCCACAATGTTGATATTATATTGAACGTTTGTAGACAGTCTGTGTTATCTTCTCTCTGACTTCCTTACACAACCTGGAGTGCATTTTCTTTGGACCCAGTGATTTACCGACGTTGGATTTTCTCAGCTCCAAATCCTTCTCTATAATTGTCCCTAAATATAGACCCACAGCCTGCTTTAGAACACCAACATTCTCACGAGCACTAGATTTGTTTGCAACTCAGTGAATGTTTACTACCTCCCCAAGAAGTTATCTTCCACAGCTTTCGCACATCATCCCACCGAGTGCTGGAATTATTCTTTATTTGGCTAAAATTTGACTATTTTTGTATGAGCTGTTGGCCTTGTCCCCTAATCCCCATTGGCGACCTCTAATCTCCCTTTCACCTTCCTACTATACATCCTACACCTCTCATCATTTGTTTGTTGTTTTTAAACCTGGTTTTATTGTGGAACAGATGCAACTGCCAGTATTACTGTCCTGTTGTACTTGAATGTGTCACTGCAGTGTCTGCGTATTTCTGCCTCTATCTCATCTCACTGCTTCATGGCCTGCAAATCCCACCCAGAGCTGAGCTATTTCCATTATTATTCCTTAATTCTATACATATAGATTCTACCTCAACATAAGTCCCTGATATTCTAGTGCTGTCATAGAAACATCTGTTAATACTGGAATCCACAACTACGTTTTCCTCTCCCCTCAAAAAGGTATAACCAGTAGCATTTCTCTTTGAGTCGGCTCGACGGGCCGACTGGCCTACTCCTGCTCCAATTTTTTCCAAGAAGGATTGAAATATTGTAGTCAGATCTTCTCCTATCTCCACTCAGCAACTTAGGGTGCAGCCCACCTGGCCTGGCTGAATTGATACTTTTGTGTGCTGCCAACCTATTTAGCATTTCCTTTTTAACTGTCTGTATCGTATCCAATATCCATTGTCCCTCCTCTACTGTCACGTTAACTTCATCCTCTTATTTTTTAAAGACTGATGCAAAGTATTCATTCAGTACCTCAGTCGGGCTCTCTGCCTCCACAAGGGCTGAAGAGTCTGTTTGTGATCGGCTCGATGGGCCAATTGTCTTACTGCTGTTCCTGTATAACAGACTAGACGGCCTGAATTGCCCCTGCAGTTCTTATGTAGAAGTCTCGGGTGGCTGAATGGCCTTTTCCTCTTCATATGTAACGGGCTCGAGGGGCCGATTGCCTTATCCCTGTTCCAATACACAAGGTTTGAGTTTAATAATGGCCTACACGTATTCCTATGTAACTGGGACGAAGTGGATGGATGGTTTTCTCATGTTCCTATGATGTAACAGTCTTGGAAGCTGTATAGCCTCCTCCTTTCCCTAAGCAACTGGCTCGATGGGTTGAATGGACTTCTCCTATCCCCATGTGACAGGCTACGACAATAATGCGACTGTGGATGCACTGGTAATCATCGCCAACCTCATGGTGCATCCGAATTTCCGTTATGACATTCCACATTTGATCCTTCTCCACACTTCTGTATGCACATTAATTTTCTAACTGAAATTCAGCACTCTGGAAATGATTGTTTTCTTCACTGCATCTTTCACCTTTGGCCGGTTTCTGGCGATATTCTGCCCTAAGTTTTAAAAAATGTAATGCACCGAGAGAGGTACAGCCACTGTTATAACGGGGTCACCGATCTGTTCTATTTAAGTTAGAACCCCTTTTCTTTTCAGTATGTAGTCATTAGAACCACGCATATTGTGTCAAATGCGACGTTGAGCAACGTGGTTATATCATTGTTAAATATAAAGGGAATCTGCGTGCTCTATAGATGTAATCTCGAGACGTCATTAAGAGAGTTAACTGCGGCCAAGGAAAGCCTAGAAAACTAATTGTTTTTATAATTTTTAATACTGTTCCAAATAGTGATTGTTAAAAAACAACAATTTGTTTGGTCGTTTGTAGCCGATGTCCCTTCACTGAGCCATTTTTTAGCTGACTCATGATAGAAAATAAATACACAGCTTTAAACGAATACAGAAAGTACCCTTGCTGAACTGGGATTCACAGTATTGAAGGTGTGGGGGACAGAAAATTATTAGCGCTGTATAGCACCCCAATGAACACAAACACAATAAAAGTAATATTAAAATCAATTTCAACATCTTGGGACCATAAAATAAAAGTAAAGTTGCAGCAAATAAGGAAAAAGTTCTGTCTCACAGTTGTCAGTGTGAGAAGTGTAACAATGGAAAATCATCATGAACCACCCTTGAGGATCAATCAGTCCAACGTGAATCACACGGTACAGGTGGATGTAGCTGACACAGTCGAGCAGGGAGATATGTATGCATAAGGCCGAGGAGCTATTTAACAATAACAGTTCTACCAGCTATCCAGTCTCTGTGGTAGAATGCTTAGGTTGTATAAGTGACCACCTGTCACTGTGTATATAAAACATCATTTCCTCCGCACCAGTGTTGCTTATTGTTTCTGGAATGATAGGGGAGAGGCGAAAGGGGGAGACCTCGCTACATTTTAAAATAAATTTAACTGCTCCAGATAATACACTGGATTGGAACTATTTTGAGATGGACTCGAAGACTGGCACTGGGCTGGTCCAACAGGAAACAATGCAGCAAGCTTCACAGGTGCCACTGACCCAGAGCACAAGGCTGGAACTCAAGCCTTTGCCCGCTCTTTCCAATGGATAAGGAGCGCAACACCTAACGCACCTGGCTACTGAAGCCACACTGGGGTCATTTTAATGTGGACCCATAGAGGGACACGCGTCACGCCCAATGGGACCAGATCTAATCCATTGCTACAACTGATCCACACACATTAGAGGAGGGCGCTGCCAATACAGCACTCACACAACATCCGCTCAAGTTAATATGTGTACAAAATAGAATTGAATCATAATCTGTGTTTCATTATCTATAATGCAATCGACGGCCTGCTCTGTCCACAAGCCCTGGGAGGGCCACGGTATTAGAAACTTTTTAAATTACTGGGATGTTTGGTTTTCTTGACTATCTTTGGTCAAAAGGTGAAACATTGGTTGTAGAGAATAGATCAACCAGAAGGTTTGATGCTATTGAAGATTGTGTCCTACGACAGCACACTATTGAGGAAGCTAGAGATAGTCTAGAAGGAACAATCACACAGCACAGCAGGTGTGGATAGGATGGCGCTCACAGCAAATCAAGACCAGCAAATTGAAAAGTTCGTGGTTATGAATTATTCCCAGCGAGACGTAGCTTGGACCCAATCATTATATCATGACCAAGGCATCAGCACGACGGCAACAATTGTGAGTGCTCTGCGAAAAGAACAGTCAAATCTTGAAAGCTGCTCAGATTGCAGGAAGATTCCATCCAATCCTGCCCATTTCAATCGTGTCTGCTGCATCCTTAGCCAGCCAAACATTAATGGGCCGCAAATATCGAAAACCGAGCAGTAAGGAAATTGTATTATCTCCCATGGTCTATTTTCTCAAACTTTCTGCACGTCATCTTTGAAATGCAAAACATTGAAATTAAGCACATTAGACTCCAGCAAATGTACTTGCAGGGAGAAAAGGACATGATACATCTTGTAGATTTTAGCACTACACTGCAGTCGGCCAGAAAGACATGTGAATATTCAGTCAAAGAGATGAATATGTTAAACGGAGTCAAGCATAGATATTCTAAACAATCCTGAAAGCAGACTTACACATTACACAGCATCTGATATAAAAGTTATTTTTGAAAAGTGATAACAATTCTTGGACGTGAAATAAAACTCTCAATGTTACTAATAAAGTGATCTCTTCTTTTTCTCACTTTCCATTGCCAGAGGGCGACATCGCTGCCAAAAACAACAGCGGGCTGGGAAACAATCTTCATGGAAAAGGCACATGCAGTTGTGCTGAGAAACAAAGGGACATTCAGAGCACGTGATTGAAACATAATAAGAGGACCATAATATCGACCAATCAACAGTACTGCAGCATCAACTCAGTATAAGACTCAGGAAATTCCACACCAGCCCATCCAGAAAATTCTTCATGTCTATAAGCTGGGGATTGGTACTAATTTAGAAGCGTTTCCCCACAGATTGCTCAAGCAACAGACTGGCGTAGGTTATATTAAAAAAGGCAGCACCCCGGATCCCTTCTTCGCCATCCCTGTGTAAACATGTCCAACTAGCAGAGAACATGTACCAAAGGGGCTGGCAGAATGGTGCACCGTATGTGTACACTGGGACCTGTCATTATTGACTTCGGACTGCATAAAGTCTCCGAATCAGATCGTAAAACAATAAGAATACCTTACATTTACTACGACATAACTCCATCCACGAACTGATCAAGCATTAGTCCTCCGTTTACAACAATACTTAAATTAAGGACTGCGTGAAGGAAGAGTACAAAGTGAGCGAGCCGGCCGAATCCTGAAGGACATAACTACCAGACTGAGTCTGCATCGGCTGTGAGTGTGCGAACAGGAGCGAATAATTTACTTGACCACATCTTCAATGAAGTACCTGTCAGAGGCAAGTCTGTAGATGATTGCGTTGATCAGGCTAACCGACATACAATCAATTTATTGACAATGTCTGTAATCCACAATGAGAACACTCTCTATTGTATAGTAGTACAATTTAAACAAAAAACTAGTAGCCAAATAAGGTGCTGCAGACCCTTTGTAGTCGCAGGATTGTATTCCACGATACTCTCTGATTCCCTTATCTAGAATATCCGACACTCTACCGCAATTATAACGTCAATTTGATATATATGGGTTTAGTTGGGGACAAATTAAAGAACGTGACAGGAACCACAACCTGTAAAGTGAGCATGAGGAACAGACCCTATAAAACTACATAAAAAAGGATAAAATATCGAAAGAGTGTGTTGCAGATCGTGTTGCAGCACGGTGGCATAGTGGTTAGCACTGTTGCCTCACAGCACCAGGGACCCGGGTTCAAATCCGGCCTCGGGTGACTGTCTGTGTGGAGTTTGCACATTCTCCCCGTGTTTGCGTGGGTTTCCTCCGGGTGCTCCGGTTTCCTCCCACAGTCCAAAGATGTGCGGGTTAGGTTGATTGGCCATGATAAAAATTGACCCTTAGTGTTAGGGGGGATTAAATACATGGGGTTACGGGGATAGGGCTTGGGTGGGATGGCTGTCGGTGTAGGGACCGGGTGCTAGGGTTTGGATGATCAGCCATGATCTCGTTGAATGGCGGAGCAGGCTCGAAGGGCCGAATGGCCTACTCCTGCTCCTATCTTCTATGTTTAAAAAAAAAAAAAAAAAATGGTCCCACAACCAATGATAAGGACTAAGTTTGCATTGCCTGCCACACCCATTAAATAATGGCGGTGATAGGAAAAAAAAATCCCGGTGATGGGGTGCAGTTCCTCAGTGCAAGAAAGAAGGCTGCAGTGTTAGAAGCAGATTCATCCAAAACTGCAAATTAAGAACATAAGAACATAGGACAATAGGAGCAGCAGTAAGTTATTTGGCCCTTCGAGCCTGCTCCGCCATTCAATAAGATCATGACTGATCTGATCTTGGCCTCAACTCCATTTCCCTGCCGGCTCCCCATAACCGTTGACTCCCTTACCATTCAAAGATCTGTTTATCTCCAACTTATATATATACAATGACAGCCTCCACATCTCTCTGGGGAAGAGAATTCCAAAGATTCACGATCCACTGAGTGAAGAAATTCCTCGTCATTTCCGTGTTAAATGGGTGCCCCCTTATTCTGAAATTATGTCCCCTAGTTCTAGATTCACGCCCGAGTGGAAACATCCACTTTGCATTTACCTTATCAAGCCGCTTCAGAATATTATATGTTTCAATAAGATCCCCTCTCATTCTTCTAAACTCCAATGAGTATAGGCCCAACTTACTCAACTTTTCTTCATAAGACACACCTGTTATCTTTGGAATCGACCTCGTGAACCTTTGCTGAACTGCCACCAATGCAACTATATCCTAAAATAAGTAGACCAAAACTGTACGCAGTAACCCAAGTGTGGTCTCTCCACCCCCCCTTACCATTAATCCAACATCAGGCCAATTGAGCTCTGCCCACGTGACATTAGGAAGCGTTTGAACACACTGGGCACAGAGACGTTTTTGGGTTCTAACAACATCCTGATACAATTATCCACACCCCGCCAGTCTACTCCACTGCGGCTGTGGCGCTGGAATAACTGACAAAGTAAGAAATTGCCAACGTATGTTCACCAATTAGTGGCCTACTCTTCCCTTAACAATCACCAGTGCAGTGATGGAATAAGTCAACTGTAGAGCCATCCAGGTACACCTACAAGGTAATATTTAACTCATTAGCATTCAGTTCCTGTTCAGCAAGGACCGCTCGGGTTCGATCATCACCACAGCCTTGATCCAGACAAGGATACATGAGAAAATGCAACACGAGATGTGAGATTAACTGCCGTAGACATGAGAACAGTATTCGACCGAGGAAGACATCAACAATTCCTTTTAAAGCTTAGATCATAGTTAACGGAGATCTACAGGTATCCTTTGCAGTAAAATAGTCAGGGGTGTCGGAGGCCAAGCATCACTATTGTCGCTGCAGGACTTTCTCAGAGCAGCACAATTGGTTAGGTACCTTCATATTTGAACTTCGCTCTGTCATAAGGTCAGGAGTCCGTCCGTTTTCTGAAAATTTAATATCCTCTTATTCCATTTACAATTGCATAGCAGCCCATGGCAGCCTAATTCATGACCAGAACATGTCAGTGCCAGGCAATCCGCCATCTGCAACAAGAACCATATCCCTCCAACCCTCTATGGCAACACAAGCGCCTGGCAGTGATCAACATCATGGAAGTGACTATCGACCAGAAGATTAAATGCAGCTGCCGTATCAACACTACAAGTGAAGGGCAGAGGTGGGCATCTCCACGATAAGTGTTTGTCTTCCTGAGGTCACCAGGTTGAGTTCTCAATTTAGTAATGTGATGGAATAATCATCACTTGTCTTAAATGGTTACACACACAACACCACTCTCAAAGCTCAGCATGATACAGGACAACCATTCCGCTTGCTTATAAGTCCATAATGTACAGCCCCTCCACGATCAGTGCACTAATGTATGTATAACCCACAGCAACACACAAAGATAAATTGACATCACCACTCAGATCAACACTCTCTGCCACGGCTAAGGATAAGAGCAGAGAGACTGTGTGATACCCGCTGCTACAATGTCCCATGCAAGTCACTGGCCATCCTGACCTGGACAGATACCAAGGTCCCTTCACCGCTGGTGAGTCAAAATCCTGCGCTTGCCTTCTTGGCAAAATCCTAGTAACATCAACACCACAAAGTTTGCAGTGTTTGGAAAAGGTGAACCAGGACCTACCTGAGGCAGCTAGAGACGAAAGATCAAAACCAACGGTTCGATGGAAAAACAGTGGACCATTTTCGACATGGAGACCTGTGAGCAAAAAGAAAGGAATCTTGAAGAGAAGCATTAGGCTACTGCTGGCCTGGTATTGTAGCTGCCATGTTTCCAGTCGCTAACTGCATTCGGTGAAGTTCATATGAGATGGACTCTGTTGTTTACAGGTTATTATGCACACACTTAGTGTGATGCTGGAGTACTTTTAATAACTTCGCTGTGCCCTTTCTGACGAATGGGAAATCAGACACGAGGCAGAATGAAGGTGAAAGCAAGGAAGATAATCCGGTATAGATGAGATGGAAAGGGAAGCATCAGATATAGAGCCGGAGGGCGAACGGATCCAGGGACAGAATCAGGAATCCTGCAGGAGGAAAGAAAGGAGAAGGATTGTAGCAGGTGGGGGAGGGAAGGAAACATCAGGGACAGAATAGGTGGGGTACCAGACATGAAGCACTGGAAGGAGTGGCACAGAGAAGAAGGAAAGGGACTCATGCACAGAAGACTCGGGAGATATTTGATAAAGTTTACATATTTATTTTAAATGTAAATTATAATTAGGACATTCATTTAATTTTCAGAGTTTCTCAGTCTCAAAGAATTGAATCCGGTGCCTGATTTAAAAGAAAAACCAAGTAAACAGGTGAATTTACATCACCAATAATAAAAGTTAACTGGCCAATGATACGGACGGTTCGCTTGTTTGCCAAAAACATTTGCTCATACAGTTCCAGTATGTGAAACCCGGAGGCTAATGCTTATTGGAGTGAACATCCTGATCAAGTCTCTAACTGTTACACATTAACTGGAGACCATCTCCCGGATTTTTTCATCTTTGCTCTGTGCTTAGTAAATGAACATCATTGGAAAATATGTGAGGGGAATTGAAGAACTCCATGTCAATCCAGATCCGTTGAACATTGTAAAAAGCCGGATACCCAGATTAATGGAGCCGGGATCCTACTGAATTACACTTACACAGAGTTAGACTCGGGTCAAATAAACAGCTAATGATTGAAAGGGAAGGCAATTCCAAAAATTGAACGTGTTAACTCCAATAGTTAACTGCGCCCTTCCCTCTGATGTTTCATTCCAATAAACTAACAGCAATCCTTGACCCTTGGTATTTGTGCCTTTTAATATTCCGTTAATAAGCGCCTTTTATGGTGAGCAATGCAATCGAATTGAGGACACAAAACTGATTCTGGCTGCAGAACCCGATCTCTCTGTGGGTTCATTTGAACCGCAACTAGAACAGAAATTTGCTAATTTTTATCGTAATTAATTTAATGACTTCGGTTAAAAGATGAATATTTCATCAGTACAATTCCACCAGGATTAAACCGTGTGAGATTCAGATCGAGCTCTGCAAAAGAGATTAGGGCGGAGAGGGATTGCACTGATCAGGCTGATGGACTGCATTGTGTAACTGATCATTTCCAAGGTTGTGTTCATTAAGCAATATAATACACAACGCTAATTTACCCAGATTCTGGGAGCAGAATCAGGATGCGCAGCACAAGGTTATTGCCATTTATTTGTGTAGTAGTTCAAAAATAGAGAGAAGTTAAGATAACAATAATTGACTGTTAATAAAGGACGATTTTTCGGAAATTAATTTACTGGGACATGCCTCATTTAAGAACATATGAACATTAGAATTAGGAGTAGGAGTGAGCCATATGGCCCTTTGAAAGTGCTGCACCATTCAATAAGTTCATGGCTGATCATCGACCTCAACTCCACTTTCCCGTCCGATCTCCACATCTCTTGATACCCATTGAGTTCAATAATCTATCTGTCTCGGCGTTGAATATACTCAACAATTCAACATCCACAGCCCTTTGTGGTAGATAACTCTAAAGATTCACAACCCTCTTAGTGAAGAAATGCCTCCTCATCTCAGTCTTCAATGGCAGACCCTTTATCCTGAATCTATGCCCAGTAGTTTAAGACTCTCCAGCCAGGGGAAAGAACCTCTCAGCATCTACCCTGTCAATTCCCCTCAGAAACTTATGTTTCAATAAGGTCACCTCTCAAACTACAGAGAGCATATTCCGAATCTGCTCAGTCTCCTCTCATAGGACAACCCTCTCAACCCAGGGATGAATCTAGTAAACCTTCGTTACACCAAGGCAAATATATCATTCCTCAATAAAGGAGACCAAAGCTGTGCACAGTGCTCCGAGTGTGGTCTCAACAAAACCCTGTACAATTGAAGCAAGACTTCCTTACTGTTGCAATCCAACCGGGCTTGCAATAAATACCATTAGCCTTCCTAATTGTTTGCTCTACCTGCATGCTTACTTCCTGTTTTTCCTGTACGAGGACACTAACTCTATCTGACAACAATATGTAATAGTTTCTCACCGTTTAAAAAGAACTTCTGTTTGTCTATTCTTCCTACCAAAGTGAATAACCTCACATTTCCCCACATTATATTCCATCTGCCACCTTATTGCCAATTCATTAATCTGCCGATATCCCTTTGCAGGCTCTATGTGTCCTGCTCACAGCTTAATTACACACCTAGATTTTTATCATCAGCAAGTTTGTATACATTGCATTCAGCCCTTTTATCCAAGCCATTAACATAGATTGTAATTAGCTGGGGCACAAACACTGATCCTTATGGCACCTCACTAGTTACAGCTTGCCAACTGAAAAATACCCATTTACCCCTACTTTCTGTTTTCTGTTCGTTAACCAATCCTCTATATATTAACCCCAAACCCATGAACCCTTATCTTGCGTAGCAACATTGTATGTGAAACCTTATCAAATTCATTTTGGAAATCCAAATGCACTAATTACCCTGGTACCTCTTTATCTACCCTGCTAGTTGCAACCTCAAAAAAGTCTAATAAATGTGTTAAATAGGATAACCCTTTCATAAAACCATGTTGACTCTGTCTACTCATGTTATGTTTTACTAAGTGGCCTGCTACTTCTTCCTGAAAAGTGCATTCCAGCATTTTCCCAACGTCTGGTATCAGGCTTACTGGGCTGTCGTTCTCTGCTTTCTCTCTTCCCCTTTTCTTGAATAGCAGGGTTGCATTTGGTACCATCCAATCTGCTGGGACCATTCCAGAGTCAACGGAATGTTATACAATCACGACCAATGCACCCACTATCTCTGCAGCCATCTCTTTTAGACCCCTAGGATGTAGGCCATCAGGTCTATGAGATTTGTCAGCTGTTAGTCCCATTGGTTTCTGAAGTAATTTTTCTATACTGATATTAATTATTTTACATTCCTCACTTTCATTAGCCCCGTGGTTCCCCGCTATGTTGGTATGCTATTTGTGTCCTCTACTGTGAAGACAGATAAAACTTATTTGTTTAAAGTCTCTGCCTTTTCCTTAGTCCCGTTATAATTTCTTCTGTCTCAGCCTCTAAGGGACAAATGCTTACTTCTGCTACTCTCTTACTTTTTACATGCTTGTAGAAGCCCTTGCAATTTTTATGTTTCTTGCTCAGTTACTGTCATTCTATTTTCTCCCGTTTTATCAATTTTTCGGCACCCTTTGCTGGTTAACAGAATAAAACTTACAAATGCAATTTCACACGTTAAAAGTCTGCTTCTGTAAATAGCATTCAAATACATTTATCGTTTATTACACGCTTAGTCACAAAAAATAGAGGCCGATACCATAGAAACTTGGAATCATACAGCTCAGAAGGTCATTTGGCACATCGTGCCTGTACCCGCTCTCTGAAAGAGCAATCCAATGTGTCCCACTCCCCTGCTCTCTCCCCAGAGCACTGCTAATGTTCTCCCCTTCGTGTATTTAACTAATTCAGTTTTAAATTTTACTATTGGCTCTGCTCCCACCACTCTTTCAGACATTGCATTCCAGATCATCATAACTCAATACCTAAAAACAATCTCCTCATCTCAGCTCTGGCACTTTTTTCAATTAAATTAAATCGGCACCCTCTTTTTATCGACCTATCTGTCAGTGAATACAGTTGCTCCTTATTTACTCTATCAAAACACCTTCGTAATTTTGAGCGCCTCAATTAAATCTCCCTTTAACCTTTGTGTTCTAAGTAGAATACTTTCAGCTTCTTATTGAAACATATAAGATTGTGAAGGGGTTGGATCGGGTAGATGCGGGGAGGATGTTCCCGATGATGGGTGAAACTAGAACTGGGGGCATAGTCTTAGAATAAGGGGCTGCTCTTTCAAAACAAAGATGAGGAGGAACTCCTTCACTCAGAGGGTGGTAGGTACATGGAATATGCTGCCCCAAAAAGCTGTAGAAGCTACATCGTTACATAAATTTAAAACAGAAATAGACAGTTTTCTAGAAGTAAAGGGAATAAAGGGTTATGGGGAGCGGGCAGGAATGTGGACATGAGTCTAGGTTCGGATCGGTCATGGCCCTATGGGTAGTGGAGCGGGCCCAGGGGCCATGTAGCCTGATCCTGCTCCTATTTCGTGTGTCTAATTCTGTTAGATTCAGGAGATGGTTCTGTGATAGTAGATTGGCGGTTAGGATCAGATCAGCCATGATCTTATTGAATGGCAGAGCAGGCTTGAGGGGCCGATTGGCCTACTCCTGCTACTATTTCTTATGTTCTTATCTTCTTATGTTCTCTAGTGTCTCCTTGTAGCTGAAGTCGCTCATCTGTTACCATTCTAGTGAATCTTCTCTCCAATCTCTCCAAGCCCTTGAAAGCCTTCCTAAGGCGCGGTGCCCAGAATTGGACACAATGCTGTGGATGAGGCCTAACCAGTGTTTGATAAAGGTTAAGCATAATTTGGTTGCGTTAGTATTCTACGGGCAATACTGAGGCAGATGGAGTTCAATGTGGGAAAATGTGAGGTAATTCACATTGGACATAACAATTATAGATCGGAAAATAAGTAAAAAGGATATTGAAATGTAAGGCTTTGTCAAAGGATCGCTGGAACACAAAAGTACAGAGATCCGGTTAGAACTGAGCTAGAGCACTGTGCTAAGATCTGGGGAGCGCACCTCAGGAAGGATATCTTGGCTTTGTTGCTGGTCCAGCTCAGAGTTAAAGGGGCAAATTATGAGGACCGATTGCATAGGTGAAGCTTGTATTCCCTTGAACATAATCGTTAAGGGATGAACTAACTGAGGTGTTTAAGATAATCTAAGGAATTGATAAGATAAAAAGGGATAAACTTTCTTCTTGTGGAAGATTCCAGAACGGGTGGGTATAAACTTTAAAGCAGAGTTGGGCCATTCAGGGGTGATGTTAGAAAGCATTTCTTCACACAAAGGGTAGTGGAAGTCTCTATCACTCGCCCTCAACAGCTGTTGAGGCTCGGTGAATTGAAAATTTCAAAACTGAGTTTGATAGATTTTTGGCAGATAATGGTATTTAGGGTTGAGGAACCAAGGCAGGTAATGTCGTTAAGATAAATATCAGCTATGATTGAATCGAATGGTGGAACAGGCGCGAGCCTGTTTACAGCCTACTTTTCCTATGTTCCTATATTCCTATGACTCTACTTATAAAGCTAATGATCCCGTATGCTTTTCTAAAAGCCTTCTGAACTTGTTCTGCCACCTTGAAAGCTTGCTTTATGTATAACCACAAGTTTTTCTGTGCTTGAACTCCATTTAATCTTGTGCTATTTATTTTATATTGCATTTCCTCATTCTTTGTTCCAAAATGCACCACTTCAAACTCCTCTGCATTATCTTTCACCTGTCATGTCTCTGGCCATTTCACAAGACTGCTGTACGAAAGACTGTTATTAGAGATTCTTAGGAGATGGCAATCAAATATGTATAAATTCAAGTGTAGCCATTGACCAACTAATGTTTTGCAAGATTCTCTATGTGTATGGAAATGCTAAAGACTGTTCGAATGTAGCCGCGAAGACAGTTTGAAAGCAGTTTTGACTAAGCTCAGATAACAAACAGCCACAGCCTGCGAGTGAAGTTTAATTGTTATATAACAATTTATTATACTAATAACATATTATAATGTTACGTAAGATTTAGAGTAATCTTAACAAAACTAATTGCAACGATATTTGAAAGATAATTAGTATAACAGATGTAAAATGAAAGAGATCTTGGGAGTTAAGGTATCCACTTGGTAGATCAAAGTGAGTTAGTCAGAACAGCGTCAAGATAAGGGAGACAGCTCAGATATAAGCCCCTTGGCGTTAGGCCGTGTACCGTGTATCAGGGAAGTTAGAATAAGAGAGAGATAAATTCCGATAGGGTGAAGAGCTATAAACAAGACAATGATGAAACAGAGTAGAGTGGTTGGCAAGTTACTGAGCCAGGAGGAGTCAAGATGCTACCCTTTGTCTGGGTGACAATGGCATTTTGATCCTTAGAACCTATGAAATGAGGTGATTTTGTTAAGGACCATATATGGACACTGGCCAAACGAACTTTTGATAAGAAAATGGTTAAAACTCCGATATTAAAGAATAACTTCACACAGAGCTCCTGCAAAGGCAAAGGAACAGATTGAAGACGATGTCACCTGTGTCCGAGAGGTTCCAGAGACCTGCTGCGAGCTACTCGTTAAATCTATCGCCTGTTGTTAATTATATTACGCTGCAAGCTTAATAAGTATTGCTCAAACATACTGCCTGATGCATATGTGTGTATTGTCCAAGAATTCTGAGGAATCATTTAAGATCAACACGGCCTATGTCCTCCTGACGTCTTCTAATATCCTCCTCATGGTTTACGACTTCTCCGCATTTTGTTTCAGCTGCAGACTTTGAAATTATGCCCTGTATACCTAATTCCATGTGATTAATATATATCATACAGAGTAACGCTCGTAATAGCGACGCCTGGGGATACCACTGTATATTTCTCTCCAGTCTGAAAAAGCTTGGTTCACCACAACTTTCTGCTTTCTGTCCATTCACTAATTTAGTATTCACTCTAACATTGCACCTTTAATGTTGTTGGCTTCAAATTTGCAACAATCTATTATGAGGTATTTTGTCAAAAGTTTTCTACAGTTCCATACACACAACATCAACTGGACAACCTTCAACAGTCCGCTCCCTTATTTGATCGACAGAGAGACTTGTAGTTTCTTGGCTTCTCACGCTCCCCATTTCTAAAGAAGGGGGTAACATTTGCAAATCTCCGGTCCTCTGGCACCATTTCCTTATCCACGGAGGATTCAAAGATTGTGGACAGAGCCTTACTTCTCTCAGCAACCCAGGATGCATCCCATCCAGACTGCGTGACTTTTCAACTTTAAGCGCTGTCAACCGTTTTAGTACATCCTCTTGGGCTATTTATATCCTGACCAATTTCTCTATACTCATTGGAATTTAGAAGAATGAGAGGCGATATTATTGAAACATTTGAGACAATGAGGGGGCTCGACAAGGTAGATGCAGAGAGGATGATTCCCCTCGTGGAGATATAGTTTCAGAATAAAGGGTCGCCATTTTAGAACTGAGATGACGAAGAATTTCTTCTCTCAGAGGGTCGTAAATCTGTGGAATTCTCTGCCCCAGAGAGCCGTGGAGGCTGTGTCATTAAATACATTTAAGGTGGAGATAGATAGGTTTTTGCAAGATAAGGGAGTGAAGAATTATGGGGATCGGGCAGGGAAGTGGCTTTGAGCCCAAGATCAACCAATGGCATTATTGAATGGTGGACTAGGCTCATGGGGTCAAGTGGCCTATTCCTGCTCCCATTTCTTATGTACTTATCCTCTTATGTTCTATCACATTCTTCTTTACTGTAACATTGGCAGCAATCTTTTCTCTAGTGAAGGCAGATACAAAGTTATCATTTAGTACCTCAGGCATGCCCACTGCATCCACAAGAAGATTGCACATTTGGTTCTTAATCGTCGCACCATTCTGTTGACTGTCCATTTAGGCTTTATATATTTAAGAAATATTTTAGAGTTCCCTATTATATTACCACTAATCTTTTCTCATACGATTTCCGTGCCCCTCTTAGTTCCTTTTTCATTTCTCCTCTGTACTTTCTATATTCAGGTTGATTCCCTACTGTGCTGTTGTTGCTGTCGTTTGTTTATTATACCAATGTCTGCGTGTGTGAAACAGCAGGAAACTGAATTATACAATGTCTCAAACTCGGTTATAATTTAATGCCGGTGAATAACAGCAACTAAAGTTTGTAGAATTTACTGAACCGAGACTGTATCAAATTTACTTTTCCACAGTGGGGAATGAAAATGATGCTTACTGAGAGTTTGATTGGATGGGCGTGCGAGGGCCAACACAGCGAGGCACGCATAAGTAGAGAAATATAACTGTAAAACAGCAGCAAGATCAAACCAGTCATGTATTCAAGGCGTTTACGAAGATTGTAAAACCTGTAATGATATTCCAAACAAAAATGTTGGGCATCACCAATCTGCTATAATTTACACAACTGATAACATTGCACATTAGTTTAATCTTAGTGGAACAGTGGTGAATATCCTCACCTCCTACAGTGCTCATTCGTCAAGTGCTAACAACGTAAGTGATGCCCTTGGCTTGATTACTAGAGGGATAGAGAATAAAAGCAAGGAAGTTATGTTAACCCGTTATAAAAGAATGGTTAGGCTTCATCTGGAGTATTGTTTTCCATTCTGGACACAACACTTTAGGAAGGATATCAAGGCCTTGGAGACGGTGCAGAAGAGATTTGAGAGAATTGTACAAGGATGAGGGACTTCAGTTATGGCGAGAGACTGGAGAAGCTGGTTTGTTCTCTATAAAGCAGAGATAGTTAAGGGGAGATTACATAGAGGTGTTCAAAATCATGAATGGCTTTCACGAGTAAATAAGAATAAACTGTTTCCATTGGCATAATTGTCGTTAAAGGTAGTACCCTGGAACCACGGGCGACATGAGGAAACACTCTGCTACACAGCGAGTGAGTTGTTGTGAACTGGAATGAATTGCCCGAAAGGGTGGTGGAAGAAAATTCTGTTGTAACATTGACAAGAGAATTGTATAAATACTTGAAGGAAAAACATTTACAGGGCTATGAGGAATGAGAGGGACAGTGGTAATAATGGGATAGCTCTTCCAAAGAGCCAGCACAGGCAAGACTGAACGAATGATCTCCTTCTCTGCTGTATCATGCTACGATTCTATGATGTTGTCGCACCTAGTCAACGGGGGTGCATAATGAGGCGATCTCGGGACAGTAATTTGAATCCACCGCAAATTGCTAGACCCTGAAATTGAACCTTTCAAATCTGCCTCTGGTGCTACAGTATCGGTTATTGGCACCAGAAGCAGCATCATCTGTTCAATTTTGGCCTTCGAGAGGGATAGAACGCCTAAGGTTAACCCTTTGCTGGAGATCTGCTATCTGCGATCGGAGAGCGAGGACAGAAAGCGCACGAGGAGCAGTTTTATGGGATGGAAAATGGAGGCCATGACATGGAAAAGGATGTCAGATGAGACCATAACGAATGCTGTGGAAAGGTGAATGATGGACAAGGAAGCGTTACACACCATGGTCACAATCACGGAGATTGTAGTTTGTGACTGTTCAGGGCAGGTTAGAATCACATAGAAACTGTAGCAGAGAAACAGTCCATTCGGCACAAGTGGTCTATGCTGTGTTTGTACTCCACAGCAGCCTCCTCCCACTATAATTACATCTTGACACCGTGTCCGCATATTCCTTCGAGGGCAATAGACTAGTGACCCCAAATTAAATAACATTCAGAACGCTGGAGATCCAATCCTCCTGGAAAGAGTTGAGTGAATTTTCCGCACTCCCCTCACTTCACTGATAATGAAACAACACGTTAAAAATTATATCGTGCTTTGTGACCCTCGTAACCCGAAACCCTGCATTAATTATTCACTTTACAATGAATAACACCAGATATGCCTGTAGTATTAGAGAACTGTGTGCAATATCGCGCTCCATGCTTTCGGAAGGATATTGAGCCTCTAGAGTGTGTACAAAACCGTATCACCAGGAAGCTGCCTGGTTGCTGAAAGACAAGTACAAACAACTACTCGGAATAAAGCCGTTTTTGACATTAGAACAACACATATTAACTAGCGATATGAGAGATGTGTTTAAAATTATCGGCGGATGTGACAGGGCAGGCAGTTTTCAGAAGTTGAGCCACCATGCACCGAGGAGCCAATGAATTTAATTTTCAGAGTTTGACAGACCTACAATGAATTGGATCTGGTATGAACTATTTAATAGAAAGAGCAAATGAAAAGGAGACATTTCAGCTCTGTGTATGAATGTTAACCGGACAGCGATGCTGAATATTCACAGAATCACAGAAACCCCACAGTGCAGATAGAGGCCATTTCGGCCCATCGAGCCTGCACCGACACATATCCCACCCGATCCCCGTAACCCCTACACCAACACATATCCTACCATATCCCCGTAACCCCTACACCAACACATATCCTACCATATCCCCGTAACCCCACGCATTTAATCCCCCTAACACTAAGGGTCAATTTATTATAGCCAATCAACCTAACCCGCACATCTTTGGACTGTGGGAGGAAACCGGAGCACCCGGAGGAAACCCACGCAAACACGGGGAGAATGTGCAAACTCCACACAGACAGTCACCCGAGGCCGGATTCGAACCCGGGTCCCTGGCGCTGTGAGGCAACAGTGCTAACCACTATCACACCGTGAATATTCAATTGCTTGTCGCACACATTTACTGATTTAGTTCCAGTAATTGAAAGTCGAAGCTTGATACTCATGGGTGTGAGCATTTTTATCCAGGCCCAGACTGTTACTCATTAACTGGAGGCTGGCTTCCGGATTTTTGCACCATTGTTCTATGGTTAATAAATGACCAACATTGGAAAATAACCTGTACAGGTGAGGGGAATTGGAGAAATCGAATGTATCAAGAGCAGTTTAACATTATAAAAGGTCTAACATCGAGATCAATGGAGCTGTGATACAAATGTTGTTCCTTCCCGCAGAGTTAGAATCAGGACAAAGAAACAGATAAAGATCAGGAGGTAGATGATTCCAAAGAAGTGTGTTGTGTTAACACAAATAGCTCACTTTGCCCTTCCCTCTGCTTTTTGATCACAATAAACTAACAGCGATGTTTGTCCTTGGTTATCTGTGCCCTTTCATAGTCCGATAAAAAATAGTTTTTTTGGTGAGCAATATAATCAAATTCAGGTCACGGATATGAACGGGTTACAGAACGCAGGTTCCCTGTGGGGTCTTCTGAACAACAGATGGGAGAGATGGTGAATTGAAATCATTCTTACCAAACACATGATTAATTACTTTGGGTAAGGATCAGTAGTTTATCAGAATAATTCAAACAGAATGAGACCGTGTGTGATTCAGATCGAGCCCTGCACCAGAGAACAGGGCGAGCAGGGATAGTACTGAAAAGGCTGTAGGTCGGGCTCAGGACTGTGCTGCGTAACTGATCTTTGCCCATGGTGTGTTCATTAAAATGTATAACCCACAATGCTGATTAATCCAGACTCTGTGGAACCAGAATAAGTGACTTCAGCACAAAGTAAGGACCCGGAATATACTGAGCACCACTATAGTGTTTTATTGTAACAGAACTCACCCAGTGCCATTTATTGGTGGAGTAGTTCAATCATAGTGAAAAGTTGAGATATCTACATTGGATCACGTAAGAAATCATTGATTAATATTTTAGAAATTGCAGCAGCGTCATTTAACTGAATAAAACTTCCAAATGTAACGTCACACATTAACATTCATCTGTTGGAAATATTATTGAAATAGATTTCTAGTTTATGGTACGCTTTAGAACAAACATTTAGAGATCGAGACTTTTCAACATAAAACACTGCAGCGAACGATCACCGAAATCCAATATATCCAAACACGGAAGGTTTACCCTTTGACCCACATTGACCTTAGGATGCTGGGTCTCATTGGTGCCAAACCGAGGCAAATGCTACCTTGTTGTCGAGACGATTTACTGTCCCGCTATTGATGATTCCATCTGCCACTTTGCTGATCAGTGTGAGGTGGATGGTGGGGCGGTAAATGGCCTGACTCCATCTGTCCTTAATTTTGCGGATAGGATATTGTTGGTCATCGAAAGCATAACCCTAAGGAGGTAAAATTTCACTTCTACAATCAAACAACTATGGTCTGCATGTGTGGTAAGACGCAGTGTAAAGCTAAAGGAAGTGACTCACACTAGTGTCAAGAAAAGTGTTAATCCAGAGGGCTGGGGGAAACAGAGAAAAAAACAAAGATTACAAAGAGAATATTAAGAGCAGCAAAAAGGAAATACGAAAATAACTTGCAAGTAATATAAAAGCTCATATTAAAAATAAACATAAATATATTAAGATTGAGTGTGGCTGAAGAGATGTGGGCCATTAAAGGCAAACTCAGATGATACGGTAACAGCCAACAAGGTAAGAGCAGATTTCTTTAACAAATACTTTGGGCTCGATTTTGCCAGGCCCGAGGAGGCGAGATTGGATGCGTGTGAGGTGCTCAAATCGCCAAAAGTGGTGGCGGCCCAATCCCTTAAGGCCCTTAACAACCAATTAATTGCATCTATAATCCCATTTTGAGAGGCTATTCTGATTTTACCACTTTTCCCACGTCCTGCACGTCTCCTCTGGAACACGCCAGTGAATCCTGGTGCCCTCACAAGTGAACTGCTTACTAACAGCTGCAGCTCCACCATTAAAATGGAATTTTCAGCAATCATCATTTTCAGGTGGCAGAGCTTTGTTGTCTCAGGTCTGGGGGTACTTTTACCAGGCATACTCATTCTTGTGGAAGTTTGGAGCCTGACACCCATCTCCAGTGTGACCTCCTGGGAAACGCCTCGCACCACCTTGACTGATCATTTCCTCAACTGTGGCATATACCAGTAGCATGGGAACCATTCATTTCCTTTCTTCCTGGATATCAGATTCGGATGTAGACCAGCCGTGCTGCAGCAGAACAATGAGCAACAGCAGCACCAACAGCAGGAAGATCAACAGGAGCGCCAAGCTGCTGCTCACCCACCTGAAGCTGCACAGGTCAGAAGGCGCCAGCGCGCGACCACATTGCTGCCCGGAATGAAAGGGACGCACTCATCTTGCCCAAATTTGCTTAGCCTGCACAATCAAACACATTTGCCTCGGACCTTCTGATCAGACCATCGAAAATGGCCCAAAACCTGCGGATTCCTATCACGCTGACCACCATACTGACAATTGCAAGTCGCCCTAAGCCCTCAATGTGGAAGTTCCATTAGCAAAATGACACACGCCACAACTGCAACAGTTTGCCATCAGAATCTTTTATGACAATAAGCAACTGATGGCTTTTCAAAGTTAAACACAGCATTACACCCAAGTGACTACCCTTGTGGCTACATGTGTATAATCTTCATCTTATGCATGTTCCTACATACTGCTTCCCCTGTGGCTTCAGCAGATGTAGAGGCCCATTGCTCACTTTCTTGCTGCTCCTGTCTCGATTCCTTTGCCGGGCGTGCTCTGGGGATGCATACCTGTGAGTGCTTGGCAACTGTCTGCTACTTTTGCGGCTCTGCAGAGGTTGAGGCGCTGATCTCAGTTGGGTGGGGACTCTGGTGGGGCTCTAACCGAGTGCTCTGCAGTGGCATGTTCGTGTGAGCGCTTGCAGAGGTGCCCTCACTTCCTTGTTGTATGCCACCAACATCCCTCTCATGGGTCAGCCCCACATCAGAGCTAGAACGTGGCTGGACAGCACCTTGCTGCACTACAGGAGGGCCATGAGGAGCTGTTTCTGCATTGGAAGCCCTACTCCAGAGGACCTGCATGAAGGTCTGGTTTGTTTGCTCAATAGCTGACCATCGCTCCTCAAGAGCTGTCAGTCTATTCTGAACAATTATCTTTTTTCCATACCCTGGTGACAAAGCTCCTCCATGGACGATGCCATACTCTCCTCTGCCGTAGCCATCCTCTCCTCTACGGCAGCCAACCTTACCATGGAGGTAGCCATCCTTTCCAAGGAGTTTGCCATCCTTTCCATGGTGATGCATTCTTGCGCCAACACCGCCATAAAGGCTCTGCTCATGTTAGCGATGGACTCCTCCATTCACTCCACTCTCGCAGTGACCCTGGAGACATAACCTGGCAGAGACTCCTGCACCTGTTCCTGAAGTGTCAGCACCGCTCTCCTACTGGATGGACAGGGAGGCACAGGGTCGACATGCAGCGGAGCCGAGCTGGGAGCGCCCTCTCCACTGCGACGAGGACTCTCCACTGCTGTCCCTGTCTCCACCATCTGCTGATGCTCACTTGTGAGGTGTGATACACTAGGGGACAAGTCTATTCTATGTCCCGAAGGTCCCACCAAGGAGTGAGTGTCTGCACTGGTGCAGGGCCCCTTAATTCTGCTGACGGAGCCACCTCAGATGTTGCAGCTTCCTCTGAGGAGTCTGGATACTCAGGCTCTTCCTCCTGGACAGTGGGGACCGGGACTCTCGATGGTCCTGTGGGGGAGTAAAGAAAAGTGTTAGAGATGTGAGGTAAAGGTTGCATGCACATTGATTTGTGCAGATGATAATAATCCAATCTGCGATATCATCAGAATAATTATCAGTCACTCATGAAATTTCAATGAGAGAGATGCCATACTATTCTGTCACCAGCTTGCTGTGATGTGGCCTACTGTCCAACCCCCAACTTGGGAATCCTCCTCGATCCCGGCAATTTGCAGGGCTGCCTCCTCCGAGGTGGTGAGCTGCGCTACTGAGGGTGGCCCTCCTCCTATCCTCACTCTTTCGCCCTTATTATGGGCTCTCTTTTCCTGCAATGAGGGAAACAATTGGAGTTTGAGTGAGAATGAAGGAGTGAGTGTAGAGAATCCATAGCATAGATGCTTAGAACGAGACAAAGGGCCCTCCCAGTGTGTTGTAAGTTGTTGTCATTGCGTCACACTGATAGGGAGTGTGAGGGGTGCATGTTTGAATAATTAAGTGAATATCACCATAGAGAGAGAGGGAATGGGTAAGGGTGCAGATATGTCAGTGTCAAGTGGGATGTAGAGGAAGAGGTTGGCAAAGCTGAGTACTGGTGAGGAGAGGCGATGGAGATGAGATTCAGGGTGATGAGAAGTCATACTCACGTTTCCTGTGTGGAGAAGGTCATGAAACATCTTCTTGCACTGCAGCCAGGTTCTCCTGCACATAGTCATGGCAGTGATCTCCTGGGACACTTGCAGCCACACAGCTTTAGTCTTATTAGATCTTGCTCCCTGCACCAGAGCTTGGAGGGATGGCTCATTAAAGCGAGGTGCACACTTCTGCTTGCTGGTGGACATGGTCGCTAAATGAATTCCTTCATACAATGTCTAAAACGTTTCCAGTCTCCAGAAGAAGCAAGGATGCTTGCAGACCTTAAATCCAGCAGCACTGATGACGTCATCAGAGGCAACTTTCATGATGGAAAGACTTACTGGGCCAGGGGTTACCACACGCTGGAATTCAAGTGCCCAATTAGGGGACAATCGCACTTTTTTCCCACTTCAGATCGGAGTCGGGGTCCTGACCCGAAGACCACCTGACACACCCCAGCCCGAACCCATTGGCAAAATCGAGCTGAAGCTTGTGTCAGTTTTCACTGTAAATGAAAAGGACAAAGTGCCAATGAGAGAAGGGAAATAAGTTAAATCTAGGAGAGGAATTTACTGTGTACATAATCGTAAAAATGTTGCTGGACAAAATATTGGGAGTTTGGACAGATAAGTCTCTCCCAGCTGATGAATTCCACCTAAGCGTATTAAAAGATGTAGGGTGCAAATTGCAGAATCGTTACTTAGAATCCTTCAACGCTTACTTGATTCGGGAATTGTGCCATTAGACTGGAAGTTGCTATCGTCACTACACTTTTTAAGATAGGTGAGATAGAAATGTAGGGATCCACATACATGTCAGTTTAACGTCGTTTAAGGGGAAGGTACTAGAATCGGTCATTTAGGATCGAGTGACTGAGCATTTGAGCAAAATTAGCTGATCAGAGAACCAGCATGGCTTTATTAAAGGCATTCATGTCTGACTAATCTAGTTGAATATTTTGCGATCACTTATAAGGTAGACAACTGAGTGCCTAGGGATGTTATCAATGTGAACTTTCAGAAGGCGTCTGACAGGGTTCCACACAAAAGCTAATTGGCATAAATGAGAGCGCATGGAAATAGAGGCAGCCTTTTAACTTGGTGTAGATATTGTTATGCAGTTAAGAGAAAGAGTGGGATCAATGGTATTCACACCGATTGACATGTTGCTAAAACTTGGCTTGCATGAGCTTGAGTGTAGAAGATTGAGGGGCGGTCTGACCGAGGTGTTTAAAATGTAAAAACGTTTCGCTATGATAGATAGAGTGAAACTATTTCCTCTAATCGGGTAATTAACAACGAGAGGACATGGTTGAAATTTAGAATGCGGGCCTAACATACTGAAAGTATAAAATAGACAAAAAGCAGGATTTTCATTGGGCCGTGAAGGCGGTATTGGTGTGGGGGGTTAAAATTGCAAAAACTGGCGTGTGGGTCCAGCCCCGCCTTCATCCCACCTCCAAGCAATTTTCATTAACTCGTGTCCGATGGTCCCATCTCCGTCCCACCTCTAAGAGGCGCGATAGGCCATTAAGGCCCTTAACAAGCACTAAATTGCCTCAATAATGCCATTTTGAAAGGCCTTTGCACTTTTAACCCTTTTCCCACGGGAAACACGCCTGTTCTGAAACACGACGGTGACACCTGGCGGGAGCTGATAATCAGCTGCACCTCAACCATTAAAGAGGAGATTTGATCAGCAATCATTTGCAGGTGGCAGGACTTTGTAGTTGCAGGTCTGGTGGAACTTTGAAAAGGCATAACCACAGCTGTGGAAGTTTGGAGCTTGACACCCATCTCGAGTGTGACCTCCTGCCACCTTGACTGAGCGCTTCCTCAACTGAGGCATCCACCAGAAGCTTGGGAGCCATTTATTTCCTTCCCTACTGGATATTAGAGAAGGAAGATCACCAGCCGTGGCACCAGCAGAACCAGGAACAACAGCAGCACCAACAGCAGCAGCAACAACAGTTGCGTCAAGCTGCTGCTCGCCCATCTGAAGATACATCAGCTTGAAGGGGCCAGCGCATGGAAGCTCGTCAGCGCAGGAGATACCCCCCAGACAGGGTATACAGACACAGGGTCAGCTACCTCTACATGTCTGAGCAGCAGTGCCAAAGGCGGCTCCGATTTTCGTGAGAGGTAGTGGGTGACATCTGTGCAATGCTGCAACAACACCTGCAGGCAAGAGGACCGGGTGGACAACCCTTACCAGCGGCCGGTAAAATCACCACCACACTCAAATTTTTTGCATCAGCCTCATTCCAGGGATCAGCAGAAGACATCAGCGGCATCTCCCAGGCGGCCGCACACACTTGCATCACCAAGGAAACCGATGCCCTCTTTGCCATTCTGCACAATCACTTCCATTTCACCAAAGATCAAGCAAGTGTCACGCCGTGTGCGGTTGGATTTGCTAATCTGGCAGGCTTTTCAAGGGTGCAGGGCGTCGTTGACTGCGCCCTTAAGGCAGCCCATCGCAATCCAGGTATTTTCGTCAATCGCAAGGGCTTCCACTCCTTTAACGTTCCGCTGGTGTGTGACCACAAGAAGGAAATTTTGCATGTTTGTGCCAAGTGCCCTGGCAGTTGCCATGACTCCTTCATACTGCGCCAGTCTAGTGTGCCTCCGCTATTCAGTCCGCCAGACCAACTTAACGGATGGCTGCTTGGAGACAAGGGCTATCCCCCGAAGTCGTAGATAATGACGCCGTTGAGAAGACCATCCAACTAAGCTGAGGAGAACTACAACTACAGCCACATGTCCACCAGAGCCATGATCGACCAAACCATCAGTTTGCTGAAGATGCACTTCAGATGCCTGGATTGATCAGGTGGAGCCTTGCAGTACTGAGCAGCCAGGGTCTCCAGAATCATCATGGTTTGTTGTGCACTTCACAACATGGCACAGCGTCGTGGCTTTCAGATTCCTGAGGACCAAGTGGCTCCTCACATATCCTCCTCAGATGAGGAGGAGGAGGAGGAGGGGAGTGAAAACGAACATCTTGCAGAGGCCCATCAACCAGCGGCAGCAGTACGCGAGAACATTGCTACCCGGGATGCAAGGACACGCACTCATCTTGGCCAGATTTGCTTAGCCTAGCCAATAAAGCACTTTTGCCTCGCAGCTTTCTACCTGAGCATCGACAATGGCGAAGGACCAGCGGATTCCTAGCAATTTGCCCACCATACTGACAATTGCAAGTAATCCTAAGCCCTCAATGTGAAAGTCCCATTCGCAAAAATACACACACCACAACTGCAGCAGTAGCCGTCAGATTTTTTATTTACATTATTCATCTGATGGCTTTTTCACAGAAAACATCAAATTTCACCCAAGTGACTACACTTGTGACAATTTGTGCAGTATCTCTCTCTTACGCCTGCTCCTACGTGGTGGTTCCCCCTTGGCATCAGCAGATGTGCAGGGCCGTTGCTCACTTTTTTGCTGCTCCTGTCTCGACACATTTGGCGGGCGTCCTCTGGTGTTGCGAACCTGTGAGGGCTCGGAAACAGTCTGCTGCTGCGGTGGCTGTGCAGGGGGTGAGACGCCGATCTCAGTTGGGTGTGGACTCTGATCGGGGTCTGACTGAGGGCTCTGCAGTGGCATGGACGTTTGAGCGCTTGGAGATGAGCCCCCACTTCCTTGATGTCTGCCACCAACTTCCCTCTCGTGGGTCAGGTCCCCTTCAGCGCTTGCTAGAGGCTGCACTTCAGGGGTCCATGGGGACCCGTATCTGCACTGGCAGTCCCTACTCAGAAGGACGTCCATGAAGGTGTGGTTTCTCTGTTCATAGATGACCATCGCTCCTCCAGAGATGTCATTCTATTCTGAACACTCACCATATTTTCTGCACTCTGGCGACTTATCACCTCCATGGAGGTTGCCATTCTTTCCATGGTGATGCGTTCATGCGGCAAGGAATCCAGAAAGGCTCTGCTCATGTTCGCTATAGACTACTGCATTCGCTCCACACTCGCAGCGACCCTGGAGAGAAAACCTGATAGAGACTCCTTCATCTGTTCCTGGAGTTCCAGCACCGCTCAACTTATGGATGGACCCAGAGGCAGAGGTTCGACATGCAGCTGAGCCGAGCTGGCAGAGCCCTCCTCCCTCCGACTAGGACACTCCACTGCTGTCCCTGTCTCCACAATCTGCTGATGCTCACTTGTGAGCTGTGATACACCAAGTGACAACACTACTCTATGTCCCGAAGGTCCCACCGAGGTGTGAGTGTCTGCGCTGGCGCTGGGTGCACTGAATTCTGCTGACGCTGCACCCTCAGAGGTTGCAGCTTCCTCTGAGGAGTCTTGAGGCTCATGCTTTTCCTCCTGGCTAGTGGGGACGGGTGCTCACGATGGTCCTGTGGGGGAGTAAAGGGAAGAGTCAGAGATGTGATGCCAAGGTTACATGCACATTGCATATTGCAGATGATCATTAGTCCATCTGTTAGAGCTTCAGAATCATTATCAGCGACTCATGCAATGTCAATGAGTGAGATAGAAAACTATTCTCTCACCAGCTTGCTGTGATGCACCACTCTGTCCGTCAACCACTTGCACATCGTCGTCCACTCCTATGATCTCCAGGACCGCCTCCTCCCAGCGGGTGAGGTGGGCTACTGAGGGTGGTCCTCCTCCTGTGCTCGCTCTCTCTCGCTTATTGTGTGCTCTGTTTTCCTGCAATGAGGGAGACAAGTGGAGGTTGAGTGAGAATGAAGGCCTGAGTGTAGAGATTTGATAGCATAGATACTTAGAAGGAGACAAAGATGGAGTGAGGTGTCAAGACCAAGGGCCCTCCCTGTGTGTTGTTAGTTGTTTTCATAGCATCACAGTGATAGGGAGTGTGAGGGCTGCATAGTCGAATAGTTAGGTGAATGTGACCATAGACCGAGAGGGAATGGGTAAGGGTGCATGAAGGTCAGTGTCAAGTGGGATGTGGAGGAAGAGTTTGCTAAAGCTGAGTGCTGGTGAGGAGAGACAATGGGGATCAGATTGAGGGTGATGGGAAATTCATACTCACTTTTCCAGTGTGCAGAAGGTCATGAAATCTCTTCCTACTTTGAATCCAGGTTCTGCAGGTTACTGATAATGAGTTGACCTCCTCTGCCACCTGGACCCACACAGCCTTGGTCTGCTGGGGAGGCTTCTTCCTCCCTGAAGAAGCGAAGAGCACCTCTTTATGAGCACTTGCTCCCTCAACTAAAGCCTGCAAGGCAACATCATCAAACCTCGGAACTGCTCTAGCTCTCTCGCTGGCCATTCTTCCTCCAGGTCCCTGCAGCATGAAAGGCCAAATGGTTGGCAGCCTGCAGAAGAAGCAAGGCTTGTTGCTAACCTTAAATGCAGCAGCAATGATGACGTCATCGAACGCGACGTTCAGACTGGAAAAACTCACTTGCCATGGGTTCCCACACGTTGGAACTCAATTGGCCAATCAAGTTAAAATCGCATCAATCTCCCACATCGATTTAATTCGGGTGGATAATACGAAATGCGGATTACACGACCCCAGCCTGCCCCTGAATTAAAATCCATCCCAAAGTATCCCGAGGGGAATTATAAACACGGAGATGTGTGATCACATGAAAATTTTTGAAGAGTTACATTATCCAGCTGTTTAATGCTGGTTCATTATTGCGGATAATATTTTTCGAGTCTGTAACACCATTGGGTGCAGAGAATATGGGACGGATTTTGGATTATGCTGTAATTGAAATAGCTTTGAAATATTATTCAAAATACTGCGGATGCTGGGAATCTGAAATAGAAACAGAACATGTTGGAAATGCTCAGCAGGTTAGGCACCATCTGTGGAGACATCTGAAGAAAGGTTATCGAGCTGAAACGTTAAAGCTTACTCTCTCCAAAGATGTGGCCTTATCTGCTGAGTATTTCAAGCATTTTCAGCTGTTACACATTGTGTGTGATGGATGGGAAATTAGACATTCAGCAGGATTAGGAATGAAGCAGGGAACGTTATCAGACATGGGGCAGGTGGAAAGGAAAGGAGAGGGTGAATGAGATATACAGCACGAGGGCGAATGGGTATGGGAATATCGGGCATGGAACAGAAGGAAAGGAATTTCTAGGGTAAAATTAGGACTGCAGCAGGTGAGGAGGAAGAAAGTGTTAGCGGGAGATATTCAGGAGTGGAGGATGGTTGCAGAGCAGGAGATAGTTACAGGTGCAAGGGGACATTCAGGTATGGAGCAGGTGGGATCGACAGTGCATCTGGGGATGTGAAGTTACTACAGAAACAGGCATAGAGCTGATTGGAATAGAGACAGGGTGAGAAACAGAGAGAATCCGTTGAGGGAGGAAAACAAACATTAAAGACCAGGCATGTAATCGGTGGGGGAAGCAGACAGGTAAAAGGGAGGGAATTCAGACGTGGAGCAGCGGGAGCTGTAAGCAGACTGGAAGCGGCAGCACAGAGAAGCAGGAAGGGGATTGAGACACGGAGCAGTCGCAATATATAGTCTGAACTTTTAATATTTATATTTGATACAAATGCTAATAAGCAAATGAATTTAATGTTCAGAGTTTCTCAGTCTCATAATAAATATAATCCACCGCCAAACTACTAAAAAAAAGATTAAATTAAAATGTGAAATTACATCACGACCTCTAAACGTTAACAGGCCGATGAAGCAGAAATGTCACTTTTTACCGCCCACATTGGCTGATTCAGTTCCAGTTACTGAAACCCGGAGCCTGAAAGTCATGGGTGTGGACATCCTTATCATGTTCTAGACTGTTACTCATTAACTAGAGTCTATTTGCTGGAGATTATTGTCCGCGGTCTTTGTTACTTACCATCCCTGCCCTTCTCTGGTACGATAATAAACTGGTTTTATGGTGAATAATGAAATCTAATTGAGGACAAGGAACTGATTCCCGCTACAGAGCACAGTTTCACTGCGAGGTCTTCTGAACCACAAATGGAAGAGCTGTGGCGAAATGTAGTCATTGTTACCACACAGAGAAATGACGAGTTTGAGTCAAAGGTCAGTAATTTATCAGAACAATTTAAACTGAATGCGACCGTGTGTTGTTCTGATTGAGCCCTGCACCAGAGAACAGGGCGGGGAGGGATTGTACTGATCAGGCTGAAGGTGGTGTTTATGACTGTGTGCTGTAAACTGATATTTACCCAGGGTGTGTTCATTAACCTGCAGAACACACAACACTAACTTACCCGGACTCGCTGGAGCCAGAATCAAGAGCTGCAGGACAAGATTATGACCGGAATATACTGAGGACCATTATTGTATTTTACTGTACAGTAAGTGCCGTCTATTTGTGCAGTAGTTCAAAGATAGTGGCAAGTTAACATAACAATAATGGTCTGGTAATAACGTATGTATTTTCAGAAAATGAACTATTGGGAGGTGCGCCATTTAACGGAATGAAACTTCCAAACACAAATGCACACTCTAAATTCTGCTGCTGTAAATAGTATTCAAGTTTATATATCGTTTATTGCACGCTTAGGAAAAAACAGTTAGGGGTCGCTATCATAGAATTATCCAGCAGATATGGCGACCATTCGGCCTATCGAGCCTGGACCGGCTCTTTGAAAGAGGAATCCAATTAGTCCCACACCCCTGCTCTTTCCCTTGAGCCCGACATTTGTCGCCCCTTCAAGTATTTATCCATCTCCCTTTTAAAAGTTACTATTGCTTCTACCTCCATCCTTTGAGGCAGCGCATTCCAGATCATAATTATTTGATACCTAAAAAAATCTCTCCTCATCTAAACTCTTTTGCCAATTATATTAAATCTCTGTCCTGTGTTTGCCGAACCTTTTGCCAGTGGAAACAGTTTATTCTTATTTACTCTGTCAAAAAAGGTACATAATTTTGAGCAGCTCTATTAAATTTCTCCTCAATATTCTCTGCTTCAATGAGAAGGATTCCAGCTCCTCTGGGCTCTCCATGTAACTGAAGTTCCTCAGCCTTGTTACCATTTCAGTAAATATCCTCTGCATCCTCTCCAAGGCCTTGACTGCCTTCCTGAAGTGTGACGATAGAACTGGATGCAATAATCCAGCTGACGCCAATGATTGAGGAAAGTTGAGCCTAACATCCTTGATTTTGCAGTCTCTGGACAAAACTGTGGCAGATGGAGATCAATGTGGGAAATGAAAGTGTGAGCTCCTTCACTTTTGACCTGAAAAATAGAGATCAGAGAATTGTCTAAATGGCGAGACGCTCGGAACTGTGAATGAGCAGAGAGAGTTAGAGCTCCAAGTACGGAAATCACTAAAATATCGTCAATAGGTGCAAAAAGTAAGTAAACAGTGAAATGGAATATTGGACTTTATCTCAAGAGGGCTGGAATACAAATGGCTAGAAGTTCTGCTACAGCTGTACAGAGTTCTGCTTAGAACCCATTACTATTTCTGTGTTAGGTTATGGGCACTGGACCTCAGGACGGATATCATGGGGGTGTAGCTGAGATTCACCAGAATGCCACAAGTGCTGAAATCACAGAAACCACACAGTGCAGATAGAGGCCATTTCGGCCCATCGAGCCTGCACCGACACATATCCCACCCGATCCCCACAACCCCTACACCAACACATATCCCACCCTATCACCGTAACCCCACGTATTTAATCCCCCTAACACTAAGGATCAATTTATCATAGCCAATCAACCTAATCCACACATCTTTGGACTGTGGGAGGAAACCGGAGCACCCGGAGTAAACCCACGCAAACACGGGGAGAATGTGCAAACTCCACACAGACAGTCGCCCGAGGCTGGATTCGAACCCGGGTCCCTGGCGCTGTGAGGCAACAGTGCTAACTACTATGCCACCGTGCTGCCTGGTTAAGTTACCAGGACTGTATGCATAGACGATGTTTGTATTGCCTTGTATATACACGATTAATGGGGGGGTCTGATTGAGGTGTTTAAGATAATCAAGGGAATTGATAGGATAGAAAGAGACAAACTATTTCCTCTGTTGCAGGAATCCAGAAGAATGGGGTTAAACCTCAAAACAGAGCTGGACCGTTCAGGGATGATGTTAGAAAACACGTCTTCACAGAACTGGTAGTGGAAATCTGGAACATTCACCCCCAAATCTCTGTTGTGGTTAGGTCAATAGAAAATTTCACAACTGAGATTAATAATTTGTGTTAGGCAAGGATATTTAGAGATACGAAACCAAGGTGGGTAGATGGATTTAAGATGCAGATCAGCCATGATCTAATTGAATGTCAGAACAGGCTCCAGGATATGAATGGCCCACTCCGGTTCCTATGTTCCTGTATTCCTCTGCCTCTAGTTAGCAAACAAAAAATCCTGTGCATATTCTCAACAACTTGTCCTGCCACCTTTAAAGATGTATGTACGTATACCATTCTGTTTTTCTCTGCCTGCAACCACTATAAAATTTTACCATATCGTTTATATTGTATCTCCCAATTCTTTGTTTCAATTCACACTTCCCTGCGTTACATTGCATCTGCCATGTGTCTGCCTATTGCACTAGACTCTCTATGTCCCCCTGAATTCTCATTCTAACCTCCTCAATGTTTACCACTTTTATGATTTTCCTGCCATCTTCAAGCTTTGAAATTATGCACTGTATACCCAAATCCAAGTCATTAATATATATAAAACGAGCAATGCTCTCAATACCGACCCCTGGGGACACAAGTGTACACTTCTCCCCAGTGAGAAATACATTGGCCCTGAATTTCCGATTGGAGGATCCCTGCGGGCAGATGCCTCCAATCGGAATACATCTACGAACCTACCTGCTGTTTCCATAGATCCCGAGGCTTCTGATCCTGGCCCTCTCCTCTTGGAAATGCGCAGATCCCCATGTATCCCAGGGGCACATGCAGTTCGCAAGCGTCCCTGGGATCACGTGGGCCAGGCAAACCAATCAAAGCAGGGAATTTCCCTTCATCCTTTCGAAAGTTCTGTACGCAGAGAACTTTCAAAAGTATGAATCGGGATCACAGTTAAAATCCCACTAAAACATTAAATAAATTTAAAAAAAATAATAATTAATTAAAATTAATTAAAGTTCCATTTAATTAAATATGTTAGAAACATTTTATTTTCTGAAAAAAAAGGTTTTTACCCGGCTAAAATAAACTTTCCTTTTGAAGAGTATTTTTAATGTATAAATGATTTATCAAATTGAATTTTTTATTCTTCAACACTCTTAAGCTGTTAAAAGCAGGCCTTAATTCATCAAATAATCAATCAGAACACTCTTCAGAAATTATTCCCCCCTGTGCCCTTTACACTATTACTATCCCAGTCTATATTACGAGAGTTGACGTCCCCCATAATCACTATAGTTCTTGCACCACTCTGTAATTTCTCTGCAAGTTTCTTCCTCTATATTCTTCCCACTAGTTGGCGACCTATATAATACACCTAGTAATGTAATGGCAGCTCAATTGTTTCTCAACTCTAACCAAATAGGTTCTGTCCTTGTGCCGTCCAGGACATCCTCTCTTAACAGCACTGTAATATTCTCCTTAATCAAAACTGCCACCCACCTCCGATTTTCCTTTCCCTATCATTCCTGAAAACCTTAATTCCGGGAATATTTAGTACCCAATCCTGCCCTTTTTTGAGCTAGGTCTCCATTATTGCCATGACATCGTATTCCCATGTGGCTATTTGTGCCATCAGCTCAGCAACCTTACTTACCACACTTTGTGCCTTTACGCACATGCATTGTAAACATTGTTTAGACCTTCTTTTATTCTCACCTTAGTCTGACACCACCGAATAGCGTACTATGTCTTACTCTAGTGCTTTAGCTCGCTCTCAATCCTTTGTGCACCTTGTTTTTTCATTCTACTGCTACAGACTGCTGTCCATTCCTCTGCGTATTTAGTTTATACCCTCCCCAGCAGCACTAGCAAACCTCCCCGTGAGGACATTGGTTCAAGCCCTGTTGAGGTCCAATCCGTCCATCCTGTACAGGTCACACCCACGCCAAGAAGCGATCCCAATGTCCCAGGAAACTAAAGACCTCCCTTCTGTACCATCTCTCCAGGAACACATTCATCAGTTCTATCCTCCTATTTCTATACTCACTAGCTCGTGGCAGCAGGAGAAATCGGAGAATTCAACGTTTGAGGTCCTGCTTTATAATCTCTTTCCTAGCTCCCTAAAATCTGCCTGCAGGGCCTCATCCCTTTTTCTACCTATGTCGCTGATACCGATATGGACCATGATCTCTGTCTGTTCACCCTCCCCACACAAAATGTTCTGCAGCCGCTCAGTGACATTCATGACCTTGGCATCACGGGGGCAACATACCAGCCTCGAATCACGTCTCCGGCTGCAGAAAGCCTGTCTGTTACCCTAGCTGTGGAATTTCCTATCACTATTGAGTTCCAGATTTCTCCTCCCCTCCACCATACAGCTGAGTTACCCATGGTGCCATGGAATTGGCTCTGGCTCTACACCCCTGAATACTGGTTAGAGTGAGATATGCGCTCAGTGTACTCCTACACTACCTGCTTGCTCCTCCTTGTGTCCCTGATGGTCACCCATTACCTCTCTGCTTGTCCACTTTAACGCTGCGTGTTGACCACCTTCTCAAGCGTACTATCCATGCAGCTCTCAGCCTCACTGATGCACCGAGATGATACCAGCTGCTGTTCAAGCTCCAAAACCTGGAGGTGGAGTAGCCCCTGAGTACTGGAAATGACCAATAGATACCTGGCATTGGGGACTGTTAGGTGGATATAGACAGTGACTCAGAGAAGGGTCTTTCTGAGCAACAGTGTGTCACCAGGGAGCAGGAGGCCACCCTGAGTGTGGCGAGAGTGAGAGGCAGGTGGGGCACAGGAATAGGAGAGCGATAGTGGTGGGAGATTTTATAGTCAGGGGAGTAGCCAGACTCTTCTGCAGCCCTGAGTAGTTCCCCAATTGCAAGTTGCCTCCTTGGAGCCAGAGGGAAGAACATCCTGGAACGGGTGTGATCATCTCTATGAAGGAAAGGTGAGCAGACAATTGCCATTGTCGGAGCCAATAGCACAGAATGAAATGCAAAATATTGCAGAAGCTGGAAATCTGAAATAAAAACTCAACAGGTCTGGCAGCATCTGTGGAGAGAGAAGCAGTTGAAAGTTTCAGGTCGATGACTTGCACTTCTGATGAAACTGTTGGAATAGGAACAGTAAGGAACGAAGTTAAAATAAGGAAATAAGAATTAGCAGCAGGAGTATGCCATTTGGCCCTTCGAGCCTGCTCCGCCATTGAATAGGATCATAGCTGATCTTCTACCTCACCTCCACTTTCCTGCACTATCCCCATATCACTTAATTCCATTAATATTCAAAAATCTATCGATCTCTGTCTTGAATATACTCAACGACTGAGCCTCCACAGCCCTCTGGGTTAGAGAATTCCAAAGATTCACCACCCTCTGAGTGAAGAAATTTCTCCTCCTAAATGACCGACCCCTTATTCTGAGACTGTGACCTCTGGTTCTAGACTGTCAAGCACTGTAAGTATTTTGTATGTTTCAATTAGATCACCTCGCATTCTTCTAAATTCTGGAGAATATAAGGTTAGACTACTCAACCTCTTCTCATAGGACAATCCCCCATCCCATGAACCAATCTGGTGAACCTTCGTTGCACTCCATCTAAGACATGTATATCTTCCTTCGGTGCACAATACTCCAGGTGTGGTCTCCCCAGGGCCCTATATAATTGCAGTAATACGTCTTTACTCTTTTACACACATTCTTTTGTAATAAGGACCAACATACCATATGCTTTCCTAACTGCTTGCTGTAACTGCATGTTAACTTTCAGTGATTCTTTTACAAGGACACCCACGTCCCTCTGAATACCAACGTTTCCAAATCTCTCGTCTGTTAAAAAATAAGCTGCTTTTCTATGTTTCCTATCAAAGTGGGTAAATTCACATTTCTCCACCGTATATTCCATTTGCCAAGTTCTTGCCAACTCACTTAGCTTGTCTATATCCCCTTGAAGCCTTGCATCCTCCCCATAACTTACATTCCCACCTAGATTTGTGTCATCAGCAAACTTGGATATATTACATTTGGTCCGCTAATCGAAATCATTGATGTAGATTGTGAATAGCTGAGGCCCAAGCACTGATCATTGCGGTATGCCATTAGCTACAGCCTGCCAACGCTAAAATGACCCGCTTATTCCTACTCCCTGCTTTCTGTCCATTAACCAATCCTCTATGCATGCTATTATATTATCCCCATCCCAAGAGCCATGATTATTATTAATAACCTCTTTTGTGGCACATTATCGAATGCCTTCTGAAAATCCAAATACACCACATCTACTGGCTCCTTCTTATCTATTCTGCTAGATACAACCTTATAAAACTCTAACAGATTTGTCAAACCCGATTTACCTTTCATAAATCCGTGTTGACTCTGCCAAATCTTATAATTATTGTCTAAGAGCCCTGTTACCACGTCCTTAATAATAGATTCTATCATTTTCTCTACTTCTGATGTCAGGCTAACTGGCCTGTAGTTCCCCGTTTTCTCTCCCTCTTTTCTGAAATAGTGGCATTACATTTGCTACGTTCCAATCTGCAGGAACCAATCTAGAAACAAGTAATTTTGGAAAATGACTACCAATGCGTCCACTACCTCTATAACCACCTCTTCCAAACCCCTAGGATGTAGGCCATCATGTCCAGAGGATTTATTGGATTAGAGTGCCACTATTTTATCCAGTACTATTGTTTTACTGTTACTAATTTCTTTCAGTTCCTCATTCTCGCTAGAGCCTTGTTTCATCACTATTTCTAAGAAGTTTTTTTGCGTTTTCTTCCTTGAAGACAGATACGTATTATTTGTTTAATTTCTCAGCCATTTCCTTATTCCCCATTATAATTTCTCCTGTCTCAGCCTGTAAGGGACCCACATTTACCTATAGAAGCTTTTACAATCTGTTTTTATGTCTCTATCTATTTTCCCTTTCTTTATCAATTTCTTGGTCGTCCTTTGCTGAATTCTACTATTCTCCCAATCCTCATCCTTACTACTCTTTTTGCCAACATTATAAGCCTCTTCCTTTGACATAATTCTTTTTTTAACTTCTCTTGTTAGCTACGGTTCGGCCACTGTGGGGCTATTGTGCCTTAAAGGAATGTATATTTGTTGTAAATTATGTATTACTTTTTTAAATGCTAGACATTGCGTGTCTAGCATCAGAACTTTTAATGTAGTTAACCAACCTACCTTAGCCAAATCGCACCTCATACCTACACAGTTTGCTTTGGTTAGATTTAAGACACTAGTTTCGGATTTAACTAAATAATTTACAAACTCAAATATTATATTCGATCATATTATGGTCACTCTTCCCTAAATGCCCCTATACTACAAGGTTATTTATTAACCCTTTCTCATTGCACAATACTAGATCTAAAACAGCATGTGCCCAAGTTGGTTCCTCAACATACTGATCTAGAAAACTATCTTGCATACATTCCAGGAATTCGTCCTCCACATTATTACTGCACATTTGGTTTCCCCAGTCTATATTTAGATTAACGTCCCCCATGATTACTTTATTACCCTTGTTACATGCACATCTAATTTCCTGATTTATACTCTGCCCTACATTACAACTACTGTTTGGGGGCCTAAAAACAAATCCCAGCAATGTTTTCTGCCCCTTGCTGTTTCGTAGCTCCACCCACACTGATTCTCCTTCTTGATTTTCCGAGCTAAGACCCTTTCCCTTTAATGTCTTTATCACATCCTTTATTACCAGGGCTACCTGATCTCCTTTTCCATTTTGCCTATCTCTTGTAAAAGCTAAGTATCCTGGAATATTGAGTGCTGGTGGAGTTTTGCTAAGTGGGAGAAAAATCATTTAAGTGTATTTTGTGAATTTTAGTGTGTTAAGAAGTCAATTATTTGAAGTAAGTTTAATTTTTTAAGAGTTTTTTAAACTCTTGGGCAGTTTAAACCAGAAGTAGAATCCGGGTGTAAAAGGGGAGGGGCTAGTGCGGTGCACGGTGTGCCTTGTGCATTGAGTGCTGTTGGAGTTTTGCTAAGTGGGAGAGTTCGGATAAGTGGGAGGTGAGGGTGTGTTATTTGCTCTGTTTTGTTCCCCAATCCCAGGCCTAGACAGCACTGCAGAGGCGGAGCAGCGAGAGGAGTCAACCAAACAGGCTCCACAGACAGTATTCAAGGAGGAGGTTGGTGATCAGCTGGTTGGTTGGTTTTCTTCCTTCTCTTCTCTTTTATACCTTTAAGTTGGTAAGTCCTATTGAATAGTGGTGTGATATTATCATATATATCCGTGCAGGGTCTTCGTAATTAATAATAAGAAATTTAATTAATTATATAGAATGGAGCAGGTGATGTGTTACTGTTGCGAGATTTGGGAGCCGGTGAACCCCATTGAGGCTCATGATGATTACATCTGTGACAAGTGTTTGCTGCTAGAGGAACTCAAGTTCCATGTTATGGAGCTTGAGTCCGAGCTTCAGACACTGCGACACATCAGGGAGGGGGACAAGTTCCTGGACTCTATGTTTCAGGAGATGGTCACACCTATGAAGTTAATTACTGCAGATGTAGTCCGTGGTCAGGGACAGGAATGTGTGACTACGAGTGAGGAAGGTACAGGGGTCCAGGATTTAGTTTTGAAGGAGACGCAGCCCTTGTTCTTTTCCAGCAGGATCGAGGTTCTTACTCCCTGTGAGGGCGGGAGCGGGGACTGCAGAGAGGATGAGCAACCTGGCCACAGCACCATGGTACAGGGGGCCATTCAAGTGGAGGGAGTAAAAAGAAATGTTGTAGTGGTAAGGAATAGTATCATTAGGGGGATAGATAGGGTTCTCTGCAGTCAAGAGCGGGAGTCCCAAAGGCTGTGTTGCCTGCCTGGTGCCAGGGTTAAGGACATCTCTTCTGGGCTGGAAAGAAAATTGGAGTGGGAGGGGGAGGATCCAGTTGTCGTGGTCCATGTTGGTACAAACGACGTAGTTAGGACAAGGAAGACGGTTCTGATAAAGGAGCATGAGCAGCTAGGGGTCAAATTAAAAAACAGAACCTCAAGGGTAATAATCTCTGGGTTATTACCTGAGCCACGAGCGAATTTGGCTAGGATAAATAAAATGAAAGAGTTAAATGCGTGGCTCAAAGACTGGTGTGAGAGAAATGGGTTTTGCTCCTTGGGACACTGGCACCAGTACTGGGACAGGAGGGAGCTGTTCCATTGCGATGGACTCCACTTGGCCAGTGCTGGGACTAGAGTCCTGGCGAATCATATAACTAGGGCTGTAGAGAGGACTTTAAACTAATTAGTGGGGGGGAGGTTTCTAGAGAGCAAATAATAGAAATGACAACAGAGAAGGTCATAGATTAGGTAGCAGTGCGGGAATTAAAAAACAGAATGTGTCAGGAAGGGACAGAAGGTATGGAGTAAAAAGTAAAGTACTAAAAAGGGAATAAACAGGAACTAAGTGTTACAAAACATATTTGAAAGTTCTTTATCTGAATGCACGTAGCATTCGTAAAAAAATGAATGAGTTAACGGCACAAATATTGACATATGGGTATGATCTTGTGGCCATTACAGAAATATGGCTGCAGGGTGACCATGACTGGGAATTAAACATACCAGGTTATTTAACAATCAGGAAGGACAGGCAGGAAGGGAGAGGAGGTGGGGTGGTTATGTTAATAAAGGAAGGAATCACTATAATACAGAGAAATGATATTGGGTCAAAGGAGCAGGATAGTAAAACAGTTTGGGTGGAGATAAGGAATAATAAGGGGAAAAAACACTAGTGGGTGTAGTCTATAGGCCTCTGAACAGTTGCAACTCTGTTGGACGGAGTATTAATCAGGAAATAGTTGAGGCTTGTAATAAGGGAACAGCTATAATTATGGGGGATTTTAATCATCATACTAACTGGACAAATCAAATTGGGCAGAGCAGCCTTGAGAATGAGTTCATTGAGTGTATTAGGGATGGGTTTCTTGAGCAGTATGTAACTGAACCGACCAGGGGGCAAGCAACCTTAGATTTGGTCCTGTGTAATGAGACAGGATTAATTAAAAATGTCCAAGTAAAGGATCCCCTTGGAATAAGTGACCTTAACATGGTTGAGTTCCATATTCAATTAGAGGGTGAGGAGGTTGGATCTCAAACAAGCGTGCTGAGCTTGAATAAAGGAGACTATGAAGGTATGAGAGCGGAATTAATTCGAGTGGACTGGGGAAATAGATTAAAGGGTAAGACGGTACATGATCAGTGGTGTACATTTAAGGAGTTATTTTACAACTTCCAAAAAAAATATATTCCACTGAGGAAAAAAGGGTGTAAAAGAAAAGATAGCCATCCGTGGCTAAGTAAAGTAATTAAGGATAGTATCCGACTAAAAACAAGGGCATATAAGGTAGCCAAATCTAGTGGGAGGATGGAAGATTGGGATCTTTAAAAGACAGCAAAAAATAACTAAAAGATTGATTAAGAAAGGGAAGATTGATTATGAAAGTAAATCAGCAAAAAATATAAAAACAGACAGTAAAAGTTTCTATAGTTATATAAAAAGAAAAAGGGTTGCTAAATTAATGTTGGTCCCTTAGAGGATGAGACAAGGAAATTAATGGTGGGAAACATGGAGATGGCAAAAACACTGAACAATTAATTTGTATCAGTCTTTACAGTAGAGGACACTAAGAATATCCCAACACTGGACAAACAGGGGGCTCTAGGAGGGGAGGAATTAAATACGATTAAAATCACTAAGGAAGTGGTGCTTGGTAAAATAATGGGACTCAAGGCGGACAAATCCCCTGGACCTGATGGCTTGCACCCTAGGGTCTTGAGGGAGGTAGCGGTAGGGATTGTGGATGCATTGGTAATAATTTTCAAAAACTCACTGGACACAGCAAAGGTCCCGGCAGATTGGAAAACTGCTATTGTAACACCCTTATTTACAAAGGGTTGTAGGAAGAAGGCTGGAAACTATAGACCTGTGAGCCTAATATCTGTGGTTGGTAAAATGTTAGAGTCCATTATTAAGGAGACAGTAACGGGACATTTGGATAAACATAATTTAATAGGACAAACTCAGCATGGTTTCATGAAGGGGAAGTCATGTTTGACAAATTTGCTTGAGTTTTTTGAGGAAGTAACATACAGGGTGGATAAAGGGGAACCAGTGGACGTAGTATATTTAGACTTCCAAAAGGCATTTGACAAGGTGCCACACAAAAGATTATTGCTCAAGATAAAAAATCACGGGATTGGGGGTAATATTCTGGCGTGGGTGGAGGATTGGCTCTCTAACAGAAAGCAGAGAGTTGGGATAAATGGTTCGTTCTCAGATTGGCAACCAGTAACTAGTGGTGTTCCGCAGGGGTCAGTGCTGGGTCCCCAACTCTTTACAATCTATATTAACGATTTGGAGGAGGGGACCGAATGTAACATATCAAAGTTTGCAGATGATACAAAGATGGGACGGAAATTAGTGAGTGAGGAGGACATAAAAAACCTGCAAAGGGACATAGACAGGCTAAGTAAGTGGGCAGATATTTGGCAGATGGAATACAATACTGGAAAGTGTGAGGTTATGCACTTTGGCAGGAAAAATCATAGAGCAAGTTATTAGCCTAGAAATTCGGTAGGCTTAGCGCCACATTTGAGGCGCTAGAGGGCCTAGCGCCGGAGTTATGGCCAGCTGAGAAATTCCCTGGGGCACTAAATCGGCGCTGCACCGGTAGCGCTGCGCCGGCACCGATGACATCATTGGTGTGCGCAGCGTCTCGGTTGCCGTGGTAACCCGGCCCCAAGCCGAAATTCAGTTGCGCCCGCCACGCCCGTGGCAGGCGCAACTAAGACTCTGGCAACAGAGTCTTCCCCCAGTGTGCGCCGGTGCATAAAGGTGGAGCAGCGGCCGGCCGCGTTCCCGGCGGCCGCCTGCCCGCACCTCCCTTCCCGGACTCCTGCATTCCCCCCCCGCGGCCCTGATCAGTGTCTGATGCGAGCCCGGCACTTCCCCGAGGTGCCGGGCTCAGATGTCGGGTCAATCCGCCGGACAGTTGTCGGCTGCAGGCAGCTCCTCCTTAACAGGAGGAGGAGGCCTGCAGTTCCCCCGCCTGCCGCACCGCATCGGGTGCTGCAGCGGGGGATTAGCGCCGGGAAACCCAAGTTCACGCCCGTTTTGAGGCGCTAAAGGAGGGTTTTAGCGCCCGCCGCCATCTGGGCCCGGCGCACCCGAATTTTCGTCACGCGCTGCCGCATTACCGCTGGGGCAAACTTTCTGGCGCTACAGCCCTGGCAAGACCAAAACCCAATTTCTAGGCCATTATCTTAATGGCAAGAAACAGGAAAGTACTGTAGTACAAAGGGATCTGGGGGTCCTGGTGCACGAAACTCAAAAAGTTAGTATGCAGGCGCAGCAAGTGATTAAGAAGGCCAATGGAATGTTGGCTTTTATTGCTAGGGGGATAGAATATAAAACAGGGAGGTACTGCTGCAGTTGTACAAGGTATTGGTGAGAACGCACCTGGAATACTGCATACAGTTTTGGTGTCCATACTTAAGAAAAGACATACTTGCTCTCGAGTCAGTACAAAGAAGGTTCACTCGGTTAATCCCGGGGATGAGGGGGTGGTCATATGAGGAGAGGTTGAGTAGATTGGGACTCTACTCATTGGAGTTCAGAAGAATGAGAGGCGATCTTATTGAAACATATAAGATTGTGAAGGGGCTTGATCGGGTGGATGCGGTGAGGATGTTCCCAATGATGGGTGAAATTGGAATTAGGGGGCACAATATTAAAATAAGGGGCTGCTCATTCAAAACTGAGATGAGGAGAAACTTCTTCACTCAGAGGGTGGTAGGTTTGTGGAATTTGCTGCCCTAGAAAGCTGTGGAAGCTACATCATTAAATAAATTTAAAACAGAAATAGATAGTTTCCTAGAAGTAAAGGGAATTAAGGGTTACGGGGAGCGGGCAGGAAATTGGACATAAGTCTAGGTTCGGAATGGTCATGGCCCTGTGGGTAGTGGAGTGGGCCCAGGGGCCGTGTAGCCTTGTTCTGCTCCTACTGTGTTCTAATTCTGTGTTAGATTTCAGGAGATGGTTTTATTCCTGTTCCTGGCTAGGGTGGAGATCGCCTTTACAGAAGGTAAGTACTGTAGAAAATATAGGGACAGAGTGATCTCCTGGAAGAATTTCGATCGCCTAGATGGGGCGGAGAGGAATTTCCCAGATTTTTTTCTCCCAAATTGGCCATTGGGTCTTTATCTGGTTTTTCGTCTCTCCCGGGAGATCACATGCATTCGGGTGGATGCAGAGTGATAGAAGATTTGAGGTTAGGATCAGATCAGCCATGATCTTATTGAATGGTCGAGCAGGCTCGAGGGGCCGATTGGCCTACTCCTGCTCCTATTTGTTATGTTCTTATGTTCTTATTTAGTTCCCAACCTTGGCCACTTTGGAACCACGTCTTCGTTATGACTATTAGATCATCCTGTTAATTTCTATTTGCGCTATTAATTCATCAATTTTGTTGTGAATGTTCGTGCATTCAGACATAGTGTCCTTAGCTTTGAATTTTTCTATGTTTCCCTGATGTCACCTTAGTCACTGATGCCTTATTACATTTGTTACTCTCTCTGTTCCTTCCTGACACACTCGGCTTATTCCTGCTCAAAACTCCACTGTGCTCTCGAGCCTTGACATTTCTCTCACTGCTTTTAAATTTGCATTTACCTTCATCCTCCCACCATCCCTTCATTTGTTTAAATCCCTCTCTACTTCCATAGTTATTCGGTTCACTGGGACACTGGTCCCAGCTCGGTATATGTGGAGGCCATCCCGGAGTAACAGCTCCCTCTTTCAACTGGTGCCAGTGCCCCATGAACTGAAAGACCTTCCTCCCACACCACTCTTTGTGCCACGCTTTTAAACCTCTAATCTGTTTGTCCCTATGCAAATATATGCGTGGCTCAGGTAACAATCTGATTGTTACCTTTGAAGTTCTGCTTTTTACTTTGGATCCTAGCTCCTCAAACTCCCTCAGTAGAACCTCATTTCTAGTACTAACTATGGCGTTGGTTCCTACATGGACCGCGACAACTGGATCCTCCCCATCCCACTCCAAGTTCTTCTCCAGCTGCGAGGAGATGTCTTTAACTGTGGCACCGGGCAGGCAACTCAACCTTCAGAACTCTCGGTCGTGGCAGCAGAGAACAGTATCTATCCCCCTGATTATACTGTCCCCTACCACAACTACAATGCCTTTCACTCCCCCCACTTGAATGGCCTCCTGCACCCTGGTGCCATGGTGAGCTTGCTCATCCATCCTGCAGGCTTTTCCCTCATCCACACAGGTAGCAAAATTCTCATACATGTCAGAAAAGGGCAAAGGCTGAGGCTCCTCCTGCACTGCAACTGAGGTACTCTTACCTGCCTGTGTTGCAGTCACACCCTCCTGTCCATGTTCACGAAACAGACCTGCACCACTACCAAAACTAAGGGGTGTGACTGCCTCCTGGATCAAAGTGTCCAGGTAACTCTCCCCATCCCTGATGCCCCCAATATCTGCACCTCAGCCTCCAGCTGGAAAACTCTGAGCTGAAGTTCCTCAAGTTGCAAGCACTTACTGCAAACATGGTTGCCCGGGATCACAATGCACTCCAGAAACTCCCACATGCTGCAGTTGTGGCACACCACCTGCACTGCCATCCCTATATGACCTTGTTTTACTTAAAAACATTTAATTAAATTTGTATTTAGGTAACTTAATTTACAGTGTCATTTCTTGACTACTTACTTGATCTAGATTAAGTTAAGGGTACTGAAATTAAATATTTACCTATAACACAAAACAGTACAAGTCGTGTAGGCAAAAAGCAGCAACTCCTTGCACCTCTTTTCCAAATTCCCACTCTTTCGAAATTCCCAAATAAAACACTCTATTCAAGTCCACTCCGTTTGATCCCGGTCTGTGCATCAATTTCCATGATTTTGACCCAGTGACGATGAAAGAATGGCAATTTATGTCCACGTCGGGATGGTGTGTGACTGAGAGGGGAAAACCGAGCCGATGGTGTTCTCATGCAGCTTCCGCCCTTGTCTTTCTGGGTGATATGTGCTATTACCTATAAGACAGGGTTTAGGTTTGCACTTGGAGCAAAATTATCCTGATTATAACATCTTAAGGAGAGTGAAAAAATAGTTGTGTACTGCAGTATTAATAAAGGGTTCTGTGTCCAGGCTGGAACATAAGGATGTTCCCTGGAGTTATGTTAAGATACAATCTACATGTATACAGTTAAGGAATAGGAAAGGAAACAATACATTTCGCATGAGTTTTTCAGGCTATCCAGCATTGGTGATAAGATAGAGAGCGAGATTGTGTTGTGAGCAATTACTGAAAATTTGCAGATATAGTCGATGATTAGGGGAGGCTGGAAATGATAAGCTGTAGATATGGCCTGTTTGGCAAATTAGCACAACTCTTTTCAAACATTGACTTTATAGTTTGATGGAATGTATCATATGCGATGTATGTGGGTTTTCAGAAGGTGTTTGTTAATGTGGTTCTTTGTGTTCACAGATCCGAACTCGACAATCAATACGTTCTTGACAAAGTGCGATGATTACCAGCTGTTTCAGTTGACGAATTCTACCGGGACAGACTGGAACAGGCGATTGAAACGGGTGTGGAGGGATTCGGTCTCTGGTTAACAGGCGAGCACCATTTCAGTGGACAAGTGTATCACGTAAGTGGGAGGGTCAAAGGATGAGTTTAGTTTATTCTAACATCATAGAACTGACAGAATATAGGAACAAAAGAATCTCTAGATTAGAAAAGACCGAGGTCTGTGTAATTCCCCTCCAACATCCTGTTAGTAAAAAGTTATAAAGATAATGGAGCTGTTGTCTAATCGATCTCTATCAATTAATGTACAACAAAACCAGGCATGAGCTGAGGAAACCCCCAGAGATGGAGAGCTTGGGGAACCAGAGGTCCAAAGTCCCCTACTCCTCCCAAACACCTAGTCTAATCCGAACCTTCTGCTCACTACCAATTACCATTAATATCCCACCGAGTCTAAACCCAACCTCCTGCTCACTACACATTGCCGTTAATATCCCACCGAGTCTTACCCCAACCTCCTGCTCACTACACATTGCCGTTAATATCACAGCTAGTCTAATCCCAACCTCCTGCTCACTACCCATTACCGTTAAAACCCCACTGAGTCTAATCCCCGCCACCTGTTCACTACCCATTGCCGTTAATATCCCACCTAGTCTAATCCCAACCTCCTGCTCACTACCCATTGCTGTTAATATCCCACCTAGTCTAATCCTAGCCTCCTGCTCACTAACCATTATCATTTATATCCCACCTAGTTTAATCCCAACCACCTGCGCACTACCCATTCCCATTAATATCCCACCGAGTCTAATCCCAACCTGCTGCTCACTAGCCATTACTGTTAATATCCCACCTAGTCTAATCCCAACCACCTGCTCACTACCCATTCCCATTAATATCCCTCCTGGTCTAAACCTAACCTCCTGCTCACTACCCATTACCGCTAATATCCCACCTAGTCTAATCTCAACCTCCTGCTTATTACCCATTACCGTTAATATCCCACCTAGTCTAATCCCTAACACCATTTACCAAAAAATACTGATTTCATTCAGTTCCTCCCTCCCATTAGACCCTATGTTCCCAGACATCTCTGGGATTTAATTTGTGTCCTCCTTTGTGAAGACAGAACCAAAGTATGTATTTAATTGGTCTGCCATGTCTTTGTTCCCTGTTCAAAATTCTCCTGATTCTGACCGCAACGGACCTACGCTTGACTTTACCAATCTTTTTCTGTTCAAATATCTATAGAAGCTTTTACAGTCAGTTTTTATGTTCACTGTTAGCTTACTCTCATACTCTATTTTCCACATCTTAATTAATCCTTTTGTCCTCATTTGCTGAATCCTAAACTGTTCCTAATCCTCAGGGTTGCTGCTTTTTCTGGCCAATTTACATGTCCTCTCCTTGGATCTTATGCTATCCCTAATTTCCATTGTTAGCCAATGTTGGGTCACCTTTTTTGTTTTATATTTATGCCAGACAGAGATGAACAAATTCTGTAGTGCATCCATGCGATCTTTAATTGTTTGCCATTGCCTATTCACCGTCAACACTTTAAGTATCTTTCCCCAATCCATCCTACCCAACTCGCGCCTCATACCATCATAGTTCCCTTTATGTAAATTCAGGACACTAGTCTCTGAGTCAAATACTTCACTCTCAATCTTAATTAAGAATTCTATCATATTATGATCGCTCCACCCCAAGGGGCCTCGCACAACATGAGAATCCTTTCTCATTACATAATACCCAGTCTAAAATGGCCTGATCTCAAGTTGGTTCCTCACTAGAGTTTAGAAGAATGAGAGGGGATCTCATTGAAAATTATAAAATTCTAACAGGACTAGACCGACTGGATGCAGGAAGGATGTTCCCGATGGTGGGGGAGTCCAGAACCAGGTCTCACAGTTTAAAAATAAGGGGTAAGCCATTTAGGACTGAGATGAGGAGGAATTTCTTCACCCAGAGAGTGGTGAACTTGTGGAATTCCCTCCCACAGAAGGCAGTTGAGGCCACTTCATTAAATATATACAAGAATGAGTTAGATATATTTCTTAAGGCTAAAGCGATCAAGGGATATAGGAGAAGGCAGCGACAGGGTACTGAATTTGGATGATCAGCCGTGATCTCATTGGTTGGCGGAGCAGGCACGAGGGGCCGAATGGCCTGCTCCTGCTCCTATCTTCTATGCTTCTATGTGTCTAGTCAAATCCCAACCTCCTGCTCACGACCCACTACCGTTAATATACCACCACATCTATTCCCAACCTCCTGATTACAACACAAACTCTAAAATTAATTTTTCTCAAAAAACAGATGAATTATCTTTGATAATAATTTATAGACCTGGTTCCGCAAATGTTTGTGGGCGTAAATAATACATTCTTACCAATACATACATTAAGAAATATTTGCAGATTGCCATGAGTACTTCAAATTAGCCTAAATGTCTGCCCACTAAACAAACAGTTCTGCATAAACGTGGGCATGGGCTTGTTGGACCGAATGTTCTGTTTCTGTGCCCTGTGTGATCCTGGAGTGCAGCATAAATGCGGGCATGGACTGGTTGTGCGGAATGCTCTGTGTCTGTGATGTGTGTGATCCTGGAGTGCACCATAAATGCGGGCATGGACTGGTTGGGCCGAATGCTTTTATCTGTGTTGTGTGTGATCCTGGAGTGCAGCTTAAACGTCTGCCTGGACTGGTTTGGCCGAATGCTTTGTGTATGTGCTCTGTGTGTGATCCTGGAGTGCAGCAAAAATGCGGGTATGGGCTGGTTGGGCCGAATGCTCTGTGTGTGTGCTCTGTGTGATCCTGGAGTGCAGTATAAATGCGGGCATGGACTGCTTGGGCCGAATGCTCTGTGTCTGTGCTGTGTGTCATCCTGGAGTGCAGCATAAACGTGGGCATGGACTGGTTCTGCGGAATGCTCTGTGTCTGTGCTGTGTGTGATCCTGGATTGCAGCATAAACGTGGGCATGGACTGGTTGGGCGGAATGCTCTGGGTCTGTGCTGTGTGTGATTCTGGATTGCAGCATAAACGCGGGCATGGACTGTTTGGGCCGAATGCTCTGTGTCTGTGCTGTGTGTGATCCTGGATTGCAGCATAAACGCGGGCAAGGACTGGTTCTGCGGAATGTTCTGTGTTTGTGCTGTGTGTGATCCTGGATTGCAGCATAAAGGCGGGCATGGACTAGTTGGGCGGAATGCTCTGTGTCTGTGCTGTGTGCGATCCTGGATTGCAGCATAAACGCGGGCATGGACTGGTTGGGTGGAATGCTCTGTATCTGTGCTGTGTGTAATCCTGGATTGCAGCATAAACGCGGGCATGGACTAGTTGGGCGGAATGCTCTGTGTCTGTGCTGTGTGTCATCCTGGAGCGCAGCACAAACGTGGGCATGAACTGATTTGTGGGAATGCTCTGTGTCTGTGCTGTGTGTGATCCTGGATTGCAGCATAAACACGGGCATGGACTCGTTGGGCGGAATGCTCTGTGTCTGTGCTGTGGTAATCCTGGATTGCAGCATAAACGCGGGCATGGAGTGGTTGGGCGGAATGCTCTGTGCCTGTGCTCTGTGTGATCCTGGAGTGCAGCATAAACACGGGCATGGACTCGTTGGGCGGAATGCTCTGTGTCTGTGTTGTGTGTGATACTGGAGTGCAGCTTAAACGCGGGCATGGACTCGTTGGGCAGAATGCTCTGTGTCTGTGTTGTGAGTGACTCTGGAGTGCAGCTTAAACGCGGGCATGAATGGGTTGGGCCAAATGCTCTTTGTGATATCATCCTCTGTCACCGACATGGGCTGTGGGCGGGACCCAGGATGTCAAACTCGCTTTGGGCATGGAGCTGACGTCACAGGCATTGTGTTCATGCCACTATGTCACACGTCGTGTGAACAGGGCTTTGACATCTACCGCGCACTGCCGGGCTCATGCTGAGGCAGTTTAACGACAGCTCGGATTCAATTCAGCAGCCACGTGACCCGGATCTTTCCACCATTCCTTTGGCACAGCGGGCAGGGCTCTGTGTAGATCTGGCTGCGATTGGTCTGAGGTTCTGTCTATCTACTATGCACAGCCAATAGCAGAGGAGAACTCAGTTACCTTCATTAATTTATGGAGCCATCTCGCGCTGTGGCAGCAATGCACATATTTGGTGCTGCCCCCACCCACCACCCCTCCCACCCACCAGTCAGCAAATCACACGTAGGTTCTGGTAAAATTCGTTTGAACCAAAATGGCCGAGTGATGGGGGTCTGCTGGAAAGCGGGCTGAGGTGCGGCCAATGGAGCCGGGCCATGCGGTGTTGGTGATGTGAGTGTGCAGATCAGAGACTGGGCAGTGCAGATCGGAGCAGCAGAAACCCATCATGTAGTGTTGAGTTTAAAATTCTAACCATTCTCTGGTTAAAGAGGTATCAGCTGAGTTATCTTTTTACATTTATTATACTACCATAATTATGGCCCCTAATTTTGGACACCTCGACAATTCCCCCATTTAATCATGCTCTCCCCATTCACCCAATTACTGTTGCCCTCCCCCAATTCCCCCATTTAATGGTGCTATCCCCCATTCACCCATTTACTGGTGCCCTCCCCCAATTCCCCCATCTAATGGTACCCTCCCCCAATTCCCCCATTTAATGGTGCCCACCCCCAATTCCCCCATTTACTGGTGCCTGCCCACAGTTCCCAAATTTACTGGTGCCCTCCCCCAATTCCCCCATTAACTGGTGCCCTCTCCCCCAATTCCACCAGTTACTGGTGCTCTCCCCCAATTCCCCCATTTACTGGTGCCCTCCCCCAATTCCCCCATTTACTGGTGCTCTCCCACAATTCCCCCATTTACTGATGCTCTCCCACAATTCCCCCATTTACTGGTGCCCTCTCCCCCAATTCCCCCATTTACTGGTGCTCTCCCACAATTCCCCCATTTACTAGTGCTCTCCCACAATTCCCCCATTTACTGGTGCTCTCCCCCAATTGCCCCATTTACTGGTGCTCTCCTACAATTCCCCCATTTATTGATGCCCTCCCCCAATTCCCCCATTTACTGGTGCTCGCCCCCAATTCCACCATGTACTGGTGCTCTCCCCCAATTCCCCCATTTACTGGTGCTCGCCCCAATTCCCCCAATTACTGGTGCTCGCCCCCAATTCCACCATGTACTGGTGCACTCCCCCAATTCCCCCATTTACTGGTGCTCGCCCCAATTCCCCCAATTACTGGTGCTCGCCCCCAAATCCCCCATTTACTGGTGCTCTCCCCCAATTCCTCCATGTACTGGTTCTCTCCTCCAATTCCCCCATTTACTGGTGCTCTCCCCCAATTCCCCCATTTACTGGTGCTCTCCCCCAATTCCCCCACTTACTGGTGCTCTCCTCCAATTCCCCCATTTATTGATGCCCTCCCCCAATTCCCCCATTTAATGGTGCTCGCCCCCAATTCCACCATGTACTGGTGCTCTCCCCCAATTCCCCCATTTACTGGTGTTCGCCCCAATTCCCCCAAATACTGGTGCTCGCCCCCAATTCCCCCATTTACTGGTGCTCGCCCCCAATTCCCCCATTTACAGATGCCCTCCCCCAATTCCCCCATTTACTGGTGCTTCCCTCAATTCCCCCATTTAATGGTGCTCTCCCCCAATTCCCCCATTTACTGGTGCCTCCTTCAATTCCCCCATTTACTGGTGCTCTCCCCCAATTCCCCCATTTACTGGTGCCTCCCTCAATTCCCCCATTTACTGGTGCTCTCTCCCACATACCCAATAACTGGTGCCCTCCCCAATTCCCCCATTTGCTGGTGCCCTCTCCCAATTACCCCATTTACATGTGTCCAGTCCGAATTCCCCCATTTACTCGTGCTCTCTCCCAATTCCCCCATTTACTGGTGATCTCCTCCAATTCCCCCATTTACTGATGCCCTCCTCCAATTCCCCCATTTACTGGTGCCCTCTCCCAATTCCCCCATTTAATCGTGCTCTCTCCCAATTCCCCCATTTACTGGTGACCTCCACAATTCCCCCATTTACTGGTGCTCTCTCACAATTCCCCAATCCACTGGTGCCCTCCCACAATTTCCCCATTTACTAGTGCTAACGTAATATCTATATTTAAGAAGTGGGATAGAACATGTCCAGGGAACGATAGACTAGCCTGATTAACATCGGTGGTAAGAAAAATAATGGATTCCCAAAGAAAGAAGAACATCGAGAAACCGAATCATAGTAAGGAATAGGCAGCATTGATTTCAAAAGGGAAATTCTTGCTTTAACAACCTCATTGAAAGTTTTGAAGAGGTCACAGAGAGAGTAGACAATGGTAATGCAGGAGATGTAATGTATCTAGAGTTTCAAAAGGCCTTCGAAAAGCTACCCCATAATAAGCTGATGAACAATGTCAGAGAATGCAGAGTCAGGGGATAAGCAGCAGAATGGATAGCTGGCTGGCTACTGGACAGAAAGCAGAGAGCAGGGGTAAAGGGTGGCAACTACCAGTGGCAGAAGGGTAGTGGTGATCTGCAAGGACCAGTGCTCGGACCACTGTTTTCATATTTATATTAACGATTTTGACTTTGGAATCAAAAACACAATTTCTAAATTTTTTGATGTCATCAACTTGGAGGGTGGGGGGAGTCAATACTGAGGAGGACTGCAACAAATTACGGGAGGACATTAATAAACTTGCAGAAATGGCATATCATTGGAAAATGAAGTCCAACACAGATAAATGTGAGCTATTATATTTTGGTAGGAAGTATAGGGAGGTCACTTGTTACTTAGATGCGAGTCTAGTTGGGGAGAGGAACAAAGGGTTTTCTGAGTACAAATACACAAATCAATAAAAGTTATGACACAGCTTAGCAAGGCCATAAAAAAGCAAACCAAGCACTAGGGTTTATTGTTAGACGCATAGAACTGAAAAGTCGGGAAGTTATGCTAAACCTGAATCGAACCTTGGTTTGATCACACATAGAGTACTGCGCACTTTTCTGGTCGCCTATTATAAAAAGGGTATCGAGGCACTGGAGAGGTTGCCGAGAAGATTTACAAGGATGATACCAGAAATGCGAGGGTATACATATCAGGAAAGGAGGAATAGGCCGGGTTGCTTTTCTTTTGATAAAGAAGGCTGAAGTGTGATCTAATAGTGGTCTTTAAAATTATGAAAGATTTTAATAGAGTGGATACAGAGAGAATGTTTCCACTCGTGGGGAAGAGCATAACTGAGGCCATTAATATCAGATAGTCACGAAGAAATCCAACAGGGACTTCAGAAGAAACCTCCTTACCCAATGAGTGGTGAGAATGTGGAACTCGCTACCACAGGGAGTGGTTGAAGCGAATAGTATAGATGTTTTTAAGAGGAGGCTAGGCAAGCATATAAGGGAGTTGGTAATTGAGGGTTATGCTGATAGATTTCGATGAGAAAAGGCGGGAGGAGGCTCGAGTGGAGCGTAAACGCCGGCATGGATTGGTTGGGTGGAATGGGCTGTTACTGCGCCTGCATATCCTCTGTGTGTAATCCTCTTATTGTCTCACGCCTTCCTACACGGGGACATTTCCCTCTGGGAGTTCCCACGCTGAGCAACAGTTAATGCCAGTTGTGATTGTTGAATATTCTGATTAAGATGCCTCACTTGTAGCTGAAAACCTTCCTTTCCCATCCCACACAGCTGGACTTTACACTTTGCAGCGAACTGCAGACACAGCCCGCCTCTCAGAGTCAGTGAGAGAGAGAGAGAGAGGGAGAGTGAGAGAGGAGTCCCATTGACTCAGATACACACTGGTCCTGGCGAGGAACTGCGGAGAAAGGCCAGAGAGAGTCCCATTGACTCAGATATACAATGGTCCTGGTGAGGAACTGCAGAGAAAGGCAAGAGAAAGTCCCATTGACTCAGATACACACTGGGCCTGGATATGGACCGGGAAGAAAGGTCAAAGAGAGTCCGATTGACTCCGATACACACTGGCCCAGGAGATGGACTGGGGAGAAATGTCAGAGAGAGACCCTTGACTCACAAACACTGATCCTGTAGATGGACCAGGGAGAAATGTCAGAGAGAATCCCATTGACTCAGATAAACACTGATCCTGTAGACCGCACACACATGTTAGAAGATAAGGCAGTAAATGGTGAGAATGTGACTGGGAGTGCCTGAACACTGAGCAAATTATCCAGCATGATGCTGTGCTAACAAATGTGAAGAGAGATCAGTTTCTGTCTCTAAACACACAGTCACACTGAATCTCCTGTGTCTTTTAGTGCAAATGAAGTATCAGAGAGGTTCGATGAATGGAGTGATGTAGATCTATATATGGACTTTCAAAATACATTTGCTAAAGGGCCAGCTAACAGGCCTGTTCAGAAAGTAGAAGTGCATGATATTAAAGGGACGGAGGTAAATTGGGTTTGTAATTGTCTGAGGGATACGAGACAGAGAGCAGTGGTGAATGGATGTTTTTTGACTGGAGAGATGAATGCATTGGGTCGTCCAGTGGTCGGAATTGGGAAATTTGCTTTTATATTAAAAATGAACTGGACTTCGGTATAGGAAGTGGACATTTTATGTTTGCTGATGATACAAAGTTTGACTCTTGAAAATGGTGAGCATGATAGTAGCAGGCTTCAGAAAGACATAGACAGTCTGGTGAAATGGGCAGACATATGGCAGATGCGATTTAATGCTGATCAGTGTGAACACACTTGACTGTTGTATTTTGAGGGGGTGCAAGTGCAGAGGGATCCGGGGGCGCATATTCAGAAATATTTGAAGGTGGCAGGGTAAGTTGATAAGGCTTTTAAGAGAATGTGTGGGATATTTGGCTTTGTAAATGGAACATTGAACACAAAAGCAAGGAGGTCAATGCTAACCCATTACGAATCATTGGTTCGGCTGGAGTATTGAGTACAATTCTGGATACCGCACTTTAGGAAGGATGCCAAGGTCATGGAGAGGGCACAGAGTTGGTTTACCAGGATGATAACAGGGATGAAGGACTTCAATTATGTGGAGTGATTGGAGAAGCTGGGAATGTTGCCTTTAGACCAGAGAAGTTTAAGGAAAGAGCTAATAGAGATATTCTAGATTATGATGGTTTTTTATAGAGCAAATATGAAGAAATATTCCCTCTCGCAAGTGGGGTGTTATCGAAAAGTCAAAGTTTTAAAATAATTTTCAAAAGAATTGGAGGGGAAATTAGTATAATTTGTTGTAAACAGAGGTGTAAGATCTGGAATGCACCACCGGAAAAACTGATGTAAACAAATTCCATGGGAACTTTTAAAAGGCATTTGGACCTGTAATTGGAGAGGAGAAATTTCCAGTGTTATGGGGAAAAGCTGGGGTGTGGGACTAATTTGGACATTTTTCCAAAGTGCCAGCACAAGCACTGTGGGCTGAATGGCCTCCTGTGTTAAAAAATTGGAAGGGGTTTGATCCAAGAGCCCAGCAGATGTTAACTGCCTCCCCGCCACCAGCTCCAATTTGGAAAGAACAGACCTTTATGTTCCCCATAATATCGGTATTATACTGCATGTTAAGGTAGTTCCAGACACTGAAATAATTTTCATCTATAGCTATCAATAAACAATACATAACCACAAAAATACGAATTAGGAGCTGGAGTAGACCACTCGGCCCCTTGAGCCAGCTCCGCCATTCAATAAGATTCTGGCTGATTTGATTAATCCACATTACTGTTTACCCCGATAAACTTTCACCCCCTTGTTGATCAAGGATCTATCTACCTCTGCCTTAAAAATATTCAAAGACTCTGCTTCCACCGCCCCCTGAGGAAGAGAGTTCAAAGACTCACGATCCTCTGAGAAAAATGTTCTCCTCACCTCTCTCTTAAATGGAAGACCCCTTTATTTTAAACCGTGAGCACTAGTTCTAGATTCTCCCACCAGAGGAAACATCCTCTCCACATCCGCCCTGTCAAGATCCCTTAGGATCTAATATGTTTCAATCAAGTCACCTCTTACTCTTCTAAACTCCAGCGGATACAAGCCTAGCCTGTCCATCCTTTCCTCATAAGACAACTCACCCATTCCAGGTATCTGTCTAGGAAACCTTCTCTGAACTGCTTCCAACGCATTTACATCCTTCCTTAAATAAGGAGACCAATACTTTACACAGTACACCAGATGTGGTCTCACCAATGCCCTGCATAACTATATCATAATCTCCACTCTTTTGTATTCAATTCCCCTTGCAATAAAAAATAACATTCTATTAACTTTCCTGATTACTTGCTTAATCTGCATACTAACCTTGTGCGATTCATGCACTAGGACACCCAGACACCCTCTCCATCTCAGAGCTCTGCAATCTCTCACTAGTTAGACAATATGCTTCTTTTTTATTCTTCCTGCCAAAATGGGCAATTTCACATTTTCCCTCATTAAACTCCATATACCAGATCTTTGCCCACACACTTAAACTATCTATATCACTTTGTAGCCTCCTTATTTCCTGTGCACTATTTACTTTCCTACCAATCTTTGTGTCAACAGCAAATTTAGCAACCATACGTTTGGCCCCTTCATCAAAGTCTTATATAAATTGTAAAAGTTGAGGCCCCAGCGCTGATCCCTGTGGCACACCACTCGTTACATCTTGCCAATCAGAAAATGACCCATTTATGCTTACTTTCTGTTTCCTGTTAGCTAGCCAATCTTCTATCCATGGCAATATGTTCCCCCCTGCATCCTGAGCTTTTATTTTCCGCAATAACCTTTGAAGTGGCACCTTATCAAATGCTTTCTTGAAATCTAAGCACAGTACATCCACTGGTTCCCCTTTATCCACAGCACATGTTTACTTCCTCAAAGAAATCCAATAAAATGTTTAAACGTTATTTCACTTTCACAAACCATGTTGACTCTGACTGATTACCTTGAACTTTTCTAAGTGCCCTGCTATAACATTTTTAAATAAAAGCTTCTAACATCTTCCCTGTGACAGATGTGAAGCTAACTGGCCTGTAGTTTCCTGCTTTCTGTCACCCTCCCTTTTTGTATAAAGTAGTTACATTCGCTATTTTCCAATCTAATGGAACCTTCCCCGAATCTCGGGAATTTTGGAAAATTAAAACTAACGCATCAACTATCTCACTAGCCACTTCTATTAAGACCCTAGGATGAAGTCCATCAGGACCCGGGGACGTTTCAGCCCGCAGCTCCAACAATTTGCTCATGACCACTTCCCTTGTGATTATAATTTTCTTGAGTTCCTTCCTCTCTTCCATTTCCTGATTTACAGCTATTTCTGGGATGTTACTTCTATTCTCTATACTGAAGATTGTTGTAAAATATTTGTTCAATTCAAATGCCATCTCCTTATTTTCCATTATTAATTCCCCAAACTCTCTTTTTATAGGACCAACGCTCACTTTGTTAAATCTTTTCTTTATTAAATATCTATAGAAACACTTACAATCTGTTTTTATATTTCAAGCTAGCTTTCTCTCGTACTCTAAGTTTTCTCCTCTTATTAAATTTTTATTCATTCTTTGCTGATTTTTATATTCTGTTCAATCTTCTGACCTGCCACCCATCTTTGTGCCATGATATGCTTTTACTTTAAGTTTAATACTGCCTTTAACTTTTTTAATTAACCAGGAATGGTGGGTCATCCCCTTGGAATTCTTCTTTTTCGTTGGAATGTATATATTCTGTGTATTCTGAAATATCCCCTTAAATGTCTGCAACTACAACTCTATTAACCTATCCCTTAACCTAATTTCCCAGTTCACTTTAACTAGCTCTGCTTTCATGCCATCATATTGTACTTATTTAAGTTTAAAATACTTGCCTTGGACTCAGTATTTTCTCCCTCAAACTGAAGGTAAAATTCAATCACATTATGATTGCTGCAAAGTATCAGTGCCTTCACTAAGAGGTTATTAATTAATCCTATCTCATTACACAATAACAGGTCTAGTATAGCCTGCTCTGTTGATGTTATAAGAAACTATCGCAAAAACATTTTATGAACTCTTCATTTAGGCCACCTTTGCCGATCTGATTTTTACAGTCTATATGTAGATTAAATCCTCTATGATTATTGCCGAACCTTTCTGACAAGCTCCCATTACTGTTTCCTTTATACTCCATCCAACCATGTGGTAACTGTTAGGGGGCCTGTACATTTCTCATCTCTACCCAAACCGCTTCTACATCCTGGTTTCCTGAACTTAGGTCACCCCTCTCAATTGTGCTAATGCTATCATTAATTAACAGAGCCACCCCTCCAACTTTTCCTAGCTTCGTGTCCTTCCTAAACGTCATGTACCCTTCAATATTCAGTTCCCAATCTATGTCATCATGCAGCCATGTTTCTGTAATGGCTATCAGATCATACTTATTAATTGCTATTTGTGCTATCAGTTCATCTGTTTTGTTTGTAGTGCTACGTGCATTCTGATGCAGAACATTTAATTTTGTCCTTTTATTATTTTTGTAACCTCTAGCCGTAGCTGTTTATTTGCTCTTAGATTTGTACTCTCTGTCCCTTCCTGTTATGGTTTGTTTATCGTTTCTCTATCAGCTTGTCTCTAGTCTTTGATTTAGCACATCTTCCCAAATTTCATCTCTTGCCCCCACTATTTATTTTAATACAGTCTCTACATCCCCAGTTATATGACTCACCAGAACACTGGTCTCAGCATGGTTCAGGTGAAGACCGTCCCAACGATACAGATCCCACTTTACCCAGCATGGTGGCAGTGCCCCAGGAATCGAAACCGATTTCTCCCACACCAGTCTTTGAGCCACGCATTCATCTCTCTCATTTTATTTACCCTATGCCAATTTGCTCGTGGCTCAGGTGATCAAGCTGACATTATTGCACTTGAGGTTCTGCTTTTTAATTGAGAACCTAGCTGCTCACAGTCTCTCAGCAAAATCTATTTCCTAGTTCTAACTGTGTCATTGGTACCTACGTGGACCACGACCACTGGCTCCTCCCACTACCACTGCAAATTCCACTTTGTCCCAGAGCAGGTGTCCTGTACCCTGGCACTGGGCCGGCAACACAGCCATCTGGACTCTCACTCTAGGCCGCAGGGAGCTGTATCTATCCCCCTGACTATGCTGTCCACTATCACCACTACATTCCTAATAACTTGCCCAGCTTGAATCGATTTCTGTACCTCGCTCCCATGGTCAGTTTGCTCATTCACCCTGCAACCACCGCTTTCATCCATACAGGCCGCAAAAAACACAAACCTGTTGGACAATTGCAAAGGCTGAGGCTACTCCACCTCCTGGGTCCCCATACCTGCCTCACTCACAGTCACATCCTCCAGTCTGGGGCAGAGCACAGCAGATTGACACGTGTCTGTTTATTAGGTGGGGCTGAACTCACACCGACACCATCAGATCTCAGTGTTAAAATAGCTCAGATCTGGTGACAAATCAAGAGGAAAGATTGAACAGAGAAACTAATTATAGTCTATTTATTGAACACGGTGCAGAGACAAACCTCACGATCAACGTGGCCTGTGACCAGCCGGTACAAAGAATTGTCATATGGTGAATGCTGAGCACAGCTTCATTACCTTAGGACACCCCCAGTGTTTAGTACTGGGGACGGTAAAAGACATTAAACGCCGGGTGAGTGCTTGCCTCCTGTTTCATTAGTCACAGAGACACAATACAGAAGTAGAACAACACCAGTCAAAGCAAGCAGGGAATGTGTTTCCAAAATTAACGTCAGATGCACAGCTAGCATCAGATTCCCAGTGTATTCTGAAATGGTAAGAACCCAAACCAAGTAAAACACAGAATATAGTCTGAAATGGGGATGAGTAATAATATGAGAAAAAAAAGCAGAAAATGCTGGAAAATCTCAGCGGGTCGGGCAGCGGCTGTGGGGAGAGGAAGGTGGGGTTAATGTTTCAGATCCTGAACACGTTCTCAGGAAAGGTCATTGACCTGAACCATGAACCGCACTGTCCCCTCCCCACAGACAATGCCTGACCCGCTGAGTGTTTCTATCAGTTTCAGCTTTTATGACATATTTCCAGCATCTCAGGTATTTGGCTGTTAGTAATAATATTGGAAGTTGGTTTTGATATTGGAAGAGATGAATGTTTCCTCCCTTGTGCAATGTCCGTTATATTCAGGGTAAGACTGTCCAGAGTGCAATAACTTCCTGTCCCCGCTCTGCTCCTGCCTCCCTCGTACTTTCTGCTGAATCTAACCGCGCCAAACTGAACTAACCCTTGTGCCCATTGGACACCCAACCCCTCAGCCTGTGAGAGTGACCAGGCTTTCCATTTTAAGTGTTTCCTAGAACGTGCTCCCTGCTGATGTGCAGATACATGAAAAGTATCAACCAGCTGTGTCGGCGGGATGAATTCTCATGGGTGAGCAGCACCTGTGGGGCAGGTAGAAAGGTAACATTAGCCATTGCCTTTGGTCCCCACCACGAGCTGTTTTCCCGAGGCATCGACTCCATCCCTCTCCCTGCCAATTATCTGACACTGAATCAGAGCATCCGCAGCCTGGCTGTCGTGTTTAACCGTATGATGATCTTCTGACAACATATCCACTCCATAGCCAACACCGTCTACTTCCAGCTCCATAAAAGTGCTGGTCTCTGACCCTGCCTCAGCTCATCTGTTGCTGATACCCTCATCCATTCCTTTGTTACCTCTAGACGTGACTGTCTCAAGGCTCTCCTGGCAGGCCTCCTCCTTCCATTCTCCATAAACTTGAACTCATCCAAAAATCTTCTCCGTGTTCTAACTCATACCAAGTTTTGTTCACCCATCATCCCTGTGCTCGGTGACCTGTATTGGCTCCGGGTCTGGTGTTGCATTGATTTTATAATTATCATCCTTGTTTTCAAACCCCTCCATGGCCTTGCCCCTCCCTAACTCTGTAATCTCCAAGTCCTACATCCCTCCGAAATCCCTGCGCTCCTCCAATTCCGATCTGTGGCACATCTTGATTTACTTCTCTCCATCATTGGTGGCCGTGCCTTTAGCTGCAGAGGCCCTAAGTTCTGGAATTTCCTCTTTAAACATCTCTACCTCTCTCTGCTCCTTTAAGATGCTCCTTAAAACCTACTTCTTTATCCAAATATAGAATGAGAGCTGTTGCAGCTGGCGCGTGTGGACCATAAACACTGGCACAGACCAATTGGGCTGAATAGCCTGTTTTTCTGCTGTTAATTCTATGTAATTCTATGTAAAACAGGAAGTGACGATATCGCATTTCCTGAGACAGTTTGGTACAAAACGAGCATCAGATACTTTGGTCTTATTCTATAGCCTGCAACAAGCAAACTCCTCTGGTGGAACTGGGAGATGCCAGTCGCCCAGCCAGAGCACGTGGAATATCCTGTAAAAGTGAAATGAATTCAACATTGAATGAGACTTGTGTATTTCAGAGGACAGGGTTTGATCAGAGATACACCAAGTTTGACACGTGGGTGAAGAGTTAGACAGGTGCATCTCCATCTCCAGCCTCCCTTTCCTCAATGTTTTTCACCTCCCGAATCTCTCCCCATCTTTTTCACAGCTTCAATTTTACTCTCTCCAATTGGTTTTCTGCTCCTGCCACAGCACTGAAATGGCAATAACCAAAGACATGGATTAATCAAGGCATGGATTTGTTATGGGGAGGTTGTGTCTGACTAACTTGATTGAATTTTTTGAGGAGATAACAAGGAGGGTCGATGAGGGTAGTGTATTTGATGCAGTCTAGATGGATTTTAGCAAGGCTATTGTTAAGGTCCCACATGGCAGACTGATCACGACTGGTCCAAGGCAAAGTAGTGAGTTTGATCCAAAATTGGCTCGGAAGTAGAAAGCAAAGCGTTAGGGTCGATGGGTGTTTTCTGTGACTGGAAGGCTGTTTCCAGTGGGGTTCTGCAGGGCTCAGTACTGGGTCCCTTGCTTTTTGTGATATATATATCAATGATTTAAAATTTAATGTAGGAGGTATGATTAAGAAGTTTGCAGATGATACAAAAATTGGCAGTGCGCTGGATAATGAAGAAGAAAGCTGCAGACTGCAGGAAGATATCAATGGATTGTCAGGCGGGCAGAACAGTGGCAAATGGAATTCAATCCAGACAAGTGTGAGGTAATGCATTTGGGGAGCGCCAACAAGGCAAGAGAATACACAATAAATGGTAGGACACTGATAAGTGCAGGGGAACAGAGGGACCTTGGAGTGCATGTCCACAGATCCCTAAAGGTAGCAGGACAGGTAGATAAGGTGGTTAAGAAAGCATATGCCTTTATTAGCAGAGGCATAGAATATAAGAGCAGGGAGGTTGTGCTTGAACTGTATAGAACGCTAATTAGGCCTCAGCTAGAGCACTGCGTGCAGTTCTGGTCGCCACATTGCAGGAAATATGTGATTGCGCTAGAAAGGGTACAGAGGGGATTTACGAGGGCGTTTCCTGGACTAGAGAATTTTAAATATGAGGAAAGATTGGAAAGGTTGGGGTTGTTTTCTTTGAGGGGCCGAGATAGAGTGGATAGGAAGGAACTATTTCCCTTAGCAGAAGGGTCATTAACCAGGGAGCATAGATTTAAATAATTGGTCGGAAGTTTAGAGGGGATATGATGAGAATTTTTTTCACCCACAATGGGCCGAGGTCTGAAACTCACTGCCTGAAAGGATGGTAGAGGCTGAGACCCTCATCACATTTAAAAAGTGCTTGGATATGCACTTGAAGTGCTGTAACCTACAAGACAATGGACCAAGTGCTGGAAAGTGGGATTAGGGTGGATAGTTCTTTGTCAGCCGGCACGGACAAGATGGGCCGAATGTCCTCCTTCTGTGCTGTAAGTTTCTATGATTCTATGGCATGTATATCCTTCCTTGGCCAAGGAGACCTAAACTGTACACAATACTCCCGGTGTCGTCTCACCAGGGCCCTATATAATTGCAGTAAGTCATCTTTACTCTTATACTCAAATCCTCTTGTGATAAAGGCCAACCTACCATTTATTTCCTAATTGCTTCTTGTAGCTGCATGTTAACTTTCAGTGATTCGTGTACAAGAACACCCAGGACCCTCTTAACAGCAACATTTCTCATTCTCTCACCATTTAAAAATACTCTTTTTCTATTTTTCCAACCCAAGTGGATAACTTCATTTCTCCACGTTATATTCCATTTGCCATGGTTTGCCCACTTACTTAACCTGTCTATACCCCCTTGAAGCCTCCTTGCATCCTCCTCACAACTTACACTCCCACCCAGCTTTGTATCATCAGCAAACTTGGATATATTACTTTAGGTCCCTGTCATGAATATTACCATTCATGTAGAAGTGACTCATGAGATAACACTGGGTGGCCAGCTGGTGGCGCCGTCCAAGGAAAGTATAAATACTCGGGCGTGGGCCCAGCTTGCTCAGGACGTTTTTGTAACCAGGAACGAGTGATGTAACTAAAAACTCATGGTTGTGAAACAGTTGATTAAAGCCTTGTTTTATACTCAAACCAAGTGCTCCGTAGTTCTTTTACGTCAGTCCCCTCATCCAAATCATTGCTGTAGATAGTGAATAGCTGAGGCCCAAGCACTGATCCTTGCGGTACCCCACTAGCTACAGCCTGCCAATCCTAAAATGACCCATTTATTCCTACTCTGTCTTCTGTCAGTTGACCAATCCTCAATCCATGCTGGTATATTACCCTCAATCCCATGAGCCCTAATTTTATTTAATAACCTCTTGTGTGGCACCTTATTGAATGCCTTCTGAAATTTCAAATACACCACATTCACTGGTTCCCCCTTAACTATTGTGTTAGTTACAACCTAAAAACACTCTAACAAATCCGTGTTGACTCTGCCAAATCCTATTATTTTCTAAGTGCTCTGTTACCACGTCCTTAATAATAGATTCTATCATTTTCCCTGCTACTGATGTCAGGTTAACTGGTCTGTAATTCCCTGTTTTCTCTCTCCCTCCTTTCTTAAATCGTGGGGTTACATTTGCTACTTTCCAATTCGTGGGAACCGTTCTAGAATCTGAAACTTTGGAAAATGACAACCAATGCATGTACTATCTCCATAGACACCTCTTTCAAAACCCTAGGATGTAGACCGTCCGATCCAGGGGATTGGTTGGCTTTCAGTCTCATTAATTTCCCCAGTATTATTTTTTTACGAATACTAATATCTTTCAGTTCCTCATTCTCGCTAGACACCTGGTTCTCCGCTATTTCTGGGAATTCCTGTATCTCTTTCCCAAAACTTTAAGTCTGTGTCCTCTAGACCTTGTACCATCCACTAGTGGGATCAGCCTTTCCCCGTTAGCCTATCCAAACCCATCATTATCTTGTACACCTCTATCACATCACCCCTCGACCTCCTTTGCTCGAATGAAAACAAATCCAGCTGACCCAACCTGTCCTTGTAGCTAATATATTACCCTCAATCCCATGAGCCCTTATCTTGCATAGCAAACTTATATGTGGCACATTATCAAATGCCTTTTGGAAATCCAAATATATTACATCCACCGGTTTCCCTTTATCTACCCAGCTAGTTGCATTCTCAAAAAACACTAATAAGTTGGTTAAGCATGATTTCCCTTTCATAAAAGCATGTTGACTCTGCCTGATCATATTATGATTTTCTAAGTGCCCTCTTACCACTCCCTTAATAATGGATTCCAGCATTTTCCTGACGTCAGGCTCACTGGCCTGTAGTTCCCTGCTTTCTCTCTTCCCTCTTTCTTGAATAGCGGGGTTACATTTTCTACCTTCCAATCTGCTGTGACTGTTCCAGATCTATGGAATTTTGGAAGATCACAACCAATGCATCCACTATCTCTGCAGCCACCTCTTTTTGAACCCTAGGATGTAGGCCATCAGGCCCAGGGGATTTGTCAGCTCTTAGTCCCATTGGTTTTTCCAGTACTTTTTTTCTCTAGTGATATTAATTACTTTAAGTTCCTTACTCTCATCAGCCCCTTGGTTCCCTGCTATTTTTGGTATGCTACTTATGTCTTCTACTGTGAAGACAGATACAACATATTTGTGTAAAGTCTCTGCCATTTCCTTATTTCCCGTTATAATTTCTCCTGTCTCAGCCTCGAAGGACCAATGCCTTCTTATGCTACTCTCCATGTTTATATACTTTTAGAAGTTCCTGCAATTTTTTTAATGTTTCTTGCTAGAATACGCTCATTCTATTTTCTCCCTTTGGCAATTTTTGATCATCCTTTCTGGTTAACAGAATAAGACTTCGAAATGTAATGTCACACGCTAAAATTCTGATTATGTAAATAGCATTCAAGTACATTTATCGTTTATATACACACTTAGGAACAAAGAGTTCGAGGTCGATACAATCAGAAACTGGGAATCATACAGCTCAGAATGAGGCCATTCAGCACAACGTGCCTGTACCCGCTCTCTGAATGAGCAATCCAATTTGTCCCACTCCCCTGCTCTCTCCCCAGAGCTCTGCTAATGTTCTCCCTTTCGTGTATTTAACTAATTCATTTTTAAAAGTTACTATTGCCTCTGCTCCCACCACTGTTTCAGACAGTGCATTCCAGATCATAATAACTCGATGTCTAAACAAAATCGCCTCATCTCAACTCTGGCTCTTTTGTCAATTACATTAAATCGGTGTCCTCTGTTTACCGACCCTTCTGTCAGTGGATACAGTTGCTACTTATTTACTCTATCGAAACACATTCAAGTTATAAGAACATAAGAAATAGGAGCAGGAGTAGGCCAATCGGCCCCTCGAGCCTCCTCCACCATTCAATAAGATCATGGTTGATCTGATCCTAACCTCAAATCTTCTATCACTCTCCATCCCAGCCGAACCCATGTGATCACCCGGGAGAGGCGAAAAACCAGGTAAAAAACCCAATGGCCACTTTGGGAGAAAAAATCTGGGAAATTCCTCTCCGACCCATCTAGGCGATCGAAACTCGTCCAGGAGATCACTCTGGCCCTATATTTTCTACAATACTTAACTTCTGTAAAGGCGATCTCCACCCCAGCCAGGGACAGGAATAAAACCATCTCCTGAAATCTAACACAGAATTAGAACACAAGAAGCAGGACAAAACCAGGCTGCACAGCCCCTGGGCCTGCTTCCCTACCCACAGGGCCATGACCATTCCGAACCTAGACTCATGTCCAATTTCCTGCCCGCTCCCCGTAACCCTTAATTCCCTTTACTTCTAGGAAACTATCTATTTCTGTTACAAATGTATTTAATGATGTAGCTTCCACAGCTTTCTGGGGCATCAAATTCCAGAAACCTACCACCCTCTGAGTGAAGAAGTTTCTCCTCATCTCAGTTTTGAAAGAGCAACCCCTTATTCTAAGATTATGCCCCCTAGTTCTAATTTCACCCATCATTGGGAACATCCTCACCGCATCCACACGATCAAGCCCCTTCACAATCTTATATGTTTCAATAAGATCGCCTCTCATTCTTCAGAACTCCAATGAGTAGAGTCCCAATCAAATCAACCTCTCCTCATATGACCATCCCCTCATCCGTGGGATTAAGTATGGACACCAAAACTGTATGCAGTATTCCAGGTGTGGTCTCACCAATACCTTGTACAACTGCAGCAATACCTCCCTGTTTTTATATTCTATCCCCCAGCAATAAAAGCCAACATTCCATTGGCCTTCTTGATCACTTCCTGCACCTGCATACTAACTTTTTGAGTTTCGTGCACGAGGACCCCCTGATCCCTTTGTACTACAGTACTTTGCAGTTTCTTCCCATTAAGATAATAACTTGCTCAATGATTTTTCCTGCCAATGTGCATAACCTCACATTTCCAGTATTGTATTCCATCTGCCAAATCTCTGCCCACTTACTTAGCCTGTCTATGTCCCTTTGCAGGCTTTTTATGTCCGCCTCACTCACTACTTTCCCTCCCATCTTTGTATCATCTGCAAACTTTGATATGTTTCACTCAGTCCCCTCCTCCAAATCGTTAATATAGATTGTAAATAGTTGGGGAGCCAGCACTGACCACTGCGGAACACCACTAGTTACTGATTGCCAGTCTGAGAATGAACCATTTATCCCAACTCTCTGCTTTCGGTTAGAGAGCCAATCCTCCACCCACGCCAGAATATTACCCCCAATCCCGTGATTTTTTATCTTGAGCAATAATCTTTTGTATGGCACCTTGTCAAATGCCATTTGGAAGTCTAAATACACTATGTCCACTGGTTCCCCTTTATCCACCCTATATGTTACTTCCACAAAGAACTCAAGCAAATTTGTCTAACATGACTTCCCCTTCATGAAACCATGCTAAGTTTGTCCTATTAAATTATGTTTATCCAAATGTCCCGTGACTGTCTCCTTAATAATGGACTCTTACATTGTACCAACCACAGATATTAGGCTAACAGATCTATAGTTTCCAGTCTTCTGCCTACTACCCTTTTTAAATAAGGGTGTTACATTAGCAGTTTTCCAATCTGCCGGGACCTTTGCTGTGTCCAGGGAGTTTTGGAAAATTATTACCAATGCATCCACAATCCCTACCGCCACTTCCCTCAAGACCCTAGGATGCACGCCATCAGGTCCAGGGGATTTATGTGCCTTGAGTACCATTATTTTACCAAGTACCACTTCCTTAGTGATTTTAATCGTATTTAGCTCCTCCCCCCCTAGAGCCCCCTGTTTGTCCAGTGTTGGGATATTCTTAGTGTCCTCTACCGTAAAGACTGATACAAAATATTTGTTCAGCGTATTTGCCATCGCCATGTTTCCCACCATTAATTTCCCGGTCTCATCCTCTAAGGGACCAACTTTTACTTTATCCACCCTTTTACTTTTTATATAAGTATAGAAACTTTTGCTATCTGCTTTTATTGAACACTTGTATTAAATCTGCTCTTAACCTTTTCTGTTAGAATGAGAACAAGATTCTCGAGTGTCTCCATGTAGCTGAAGTCCCTCATCTCTGTTACCATTCTAGTAAATCTCCTCTCCTCCATCTCCAAGGCCTTGGAAGCCTTCCTAAAGTGCGGTGTCCAGAATTGGGCTCAATGGTCCGGCAGTGTTTGATAATGGTTGAGCATAAATTAGTTGCGCTTGCACTCTGGGCAATAATGTGGCAGATGGAGTTCAATGTGGAAAAGTGTGAGGTAATTTACTTTGGGCCTTAAAAAAGATATCAGAGTATTTTCTAAATAGTTAGAAGCTGGGAAACGTGGATGAGCAGAGAGAATTAGAGGTCCACGTATAGAAATTACTAGAAGCTAGTGGACAGGTACAAAAATAAGTAAAACGGCGAATGGAATGTTGGGCTTTATCTCGAGAGGGCTGGAACACAAAAGTCATGTCGCAGCTGTCCAGAGCTCTGGTTCAAAACGATTCAGAGCACTGTGCTAAGTTTTGGGCACCGCACCTCAGGAAGGATAGCTTGGCTTTGCTGGTGATGCAGATCAGAGCTTTAAGTGTTAAATTACTTGGACTGATTGCATAGACGAAGCTTGTATTCCCTTGAATGTAAACCATTAAGGGCTGATCTAATTGAGGCATTTAAGGTGATCTAAGAAATTGATAAGATAGGAAGTGTATCCAGCTGCAGCTACTGGCAGACCTCATTGCGGCGCTGGAGCTGCAATTGGATGCATACTGGACCATTCGCGAGGCTGAGGAAGTCGTGAATAGCACGTTTAATCAGTTGGTCACACCGCAGGTAAAGGTTGGACAGGCATAAAGGGAAGTGGTGACCAACAGACAGAGTAGTAGATGCAGGCAGGTAGTGCAGGGGTCCACTGTGGACATCCACCTCTCAAACAGATACACCACTTTGAGTACTGTTGCGGGGGGGCAGGAAGGCAGCAGCAGCCAACTTCCTGGCACCACGGGTGGCTCTGCTGCACAGGACGGAAGGAAAAAGAGGGGTAGAGCTACAGTAATAGGGGATTCTATTGTAAAGGGAATAGATAGGCTTTTCTGCGGCCGCAAATGAGACTCTAGGATGGTATGTTGCCTCCCTGGTGCAAGGATCAAGGATGTCTCAGAGCGGCTGCCGAACATTTTGGAAGGGGAGAGTGAACAGCCAGTTGTCGTGGTGCATATAGGTACCAACGATATAGGTAAAAAACGGGCTGAGGTCCTAAAAGCTGAATATAGGGAGTTAGGAGGTAAATTAAAAAATAGGATCTCAGGATTGCTACCAGTGCCATGTGCTAGTCAGAGTAGAAATAGAAGGATATTTCAGGTGAATACGTGGCTAGAGGAATGGTGTGAGAGTGAGGGATTGAAATTCTTGGGACATTGGAACCGGTTCTGGGGGAGGTGGGATCAGTTCAAACCGGACGGTTTGCACCTGGGCAGGGCCAGGATCGATGTCCTAGGGGGCGTGTCTGCTAGTGCTCTGGGGGAGGGTTTAAACTAAAATGGCAGGGGGTTGGGAACCTGAGCAGGGAGACAGAGGAAAGGGAATCAAGGATAAAAGCAAAAGATAGGAAGGAGAAAAACAAAAGTGGCAGTCAGAGAATTCAACGGTTTAAATCAAACATGGCCACAGTAAATAATAATTCTAATAGGTCTAAAAAAACAAGCCTGAAGGCTTTGTGTCTTAATGCGAGGAGCATTCGTAATAAGGTCGATGAATTAGCTGCACAAATAGAGGTAAACGAATATGATTTGATTGGGATTACGGAAACATGGCTCCAGGGTGGCCAAGGCTGGGAACACAACATTCAGGGGTATTCAATATTCAGGAAAGACAGGCAAAAAGGGAAAGGAGGTGGGGTAGCCTTGCTGGTTAAAGAGGAGATTAACACAATAGTATCGAATGATATTAGCTCTGATGATGTGGAATCTGTATGGGTAGAACTGAGAAATACCAAGGGGCAGATAATGTTAGTGGGAGTGGTATATAGACATCCAACAGTAATGCGGAGGTTGGGGATGGTATTAAAAGGCAAATTAGAGAAGCGTGCAATAAGGGCACAGCAGTCATCATGGGTGACATTAATCTACATATAGATTGGGCTAACCAAATTAGTAATAATACTGTGGAGGAGGAATTCCTGGAGTGTTTACGGGATGGTTTCCTGGACGAATATGTCGAGGAACCAACCAGAGATCAGGGCATCTTAGCCAGGGTGTTATGTAACGAGAAAGGATTAATTAGCAATCTTGTTGTACGAGGCCCCTTGGGTCGGAGTGATCATAAAATGATCGAATTCTTCATTAAGATGGGGAATGAAGTTGCTGACTCAGAGACTAGGGTCCTGAATTTAAATAAAGGAACCTTTGATGGTCTGATGCGCGAGTTGGGTACGATTGATTGGGGAATCTCACTCAAAGGGTTGACGGTGGATAAGCAATGGCAAACATTCAAAGACCGCATGGATGAACTACAGAATTTGTTCATCCCAGTCTGGCATAAAAATAAAACAATAAAAGGTGACTCAACCGTGGTAACAAGGGAAATTAGAGATAGCATAAGATCCAAAGAGAGGACATATAAATTGGCCAGAAAAAGCAGTAAACCTGAGGATTGGGAGCAGTTTAGGATTCAACAAAGGAGGACAAAGGAATTAATTAAGAAGGGGAAAATAGACTATGAGAGTAACCTTATAGGGAACATAAAAACTGACTGTAAAACTGTTATACATATGTGAAGAGAAAAAGATTGTTGAAGTCAAGCGTAGGTCCCTTGCAGTCAGAATCAGGGGAATTTATAATGGGGAACAAAGAAATAGCAAACTAATTACTGTAAAAACATATTTTGGTTCTGTCTTCACAATGGAGGACACAAATAACCTTCCAGAGTTGTCGGGGAACATAGGGTCTGATGAAAGGGAGGAACTGAAATAAATCAATATTTGTAGGGAAATGGTGTTAGGGAAATTGATGGGATTGAAGGCCGATAAATCCCCAGGGCCTGATAATCTATATCCTAGTGTATTTAAGGAAGTGGCCCTAGAAATAGTAGATGCATTTCTGATCATCTTCTAACATTCGATGGAATCTGGAACAGTGCCCATGGATTGGAGGGTAGCTAATGTTACCCCACTATTTAAAAAAGGTGGTAGAGAGAAAACGGGGAATTACAGACTGGTAAGCCTGACATCGGTAGTGTGGAAAATGCTAGAGTCCATTATAAAAGATGTAATAGCAGAGCACTTGGAAAGCAGTGACAGGATCGGACAAAGTCAACATGGATTTACAAAAGGTAAATCGTGCTTGACTAATCTACTGGAATTTTTTGAGGGTGTAACTGGTAGAATAGATAAGGGAGGACCAGTGGATGTGGCGTATTTGGACTTTCAGAAGGCTTTCGATAAGGTCCTGCATAAGAGATTAGCGTGTAAAGTTAAGGCACATGGGATTGAGGGCAAGGTATTGACTTGGATAGAGAACTGGTAGGCAGACAGAAAGCAAAGATTTGGATTAAATGGGTCTTTTTCCGAGTGGCAGGCAGTGACTAGTGGGGTACTGCAGGGATCGGTCGTTGGACCCCAGCTATTCACAATATATAATAATGATCTAGACAAGGGAACTAGAAGTTATATCTCCCAATTTGCAGATGACACAAAGCTGGGTGGGCGTGTGTGCTGCGAGGATGATGCCGAGAAACTCCAGGATGATTTGGACAGGTTGGGTGACTGGGCAGAAGCATGGCAGATGCAATTTAACTTGGATAAATGTGAGGTTAAGCACTTTGGTGGCAAAAACAGAAAGGTCGATTATTATCTGAATGGCAATAAATTGGGAGAAGGGAAATGCAACGAGACCTGGGCGTCCTTGTGCACCAGTCGCTGAAGGTAAACATGCAGGTGCAGCAGGCGGTTAAGATGGCAAACGGTATGTCGCCTTTCATAGCGAGAAGGTATGAGTACAGGAACAAGGATGTCTTGCTGCAGTTGTACAGGGCCTTGATGAGACCACATCTTGAGTATTGTGTGCAGTTTTGTTCGCCTTATCAGAGGAAGGATGTTCTTGCCATGGAAGGAGTTCAGCGAAGATTCACCAGGCTGATACTTGGGATGGCAGGAATGACGTATGAGGTGAGATTGGGTCGATTGAGCTTGTACTCACTGGAGTTTAGAAGAATGAGAGGGGATCGCATTGAAACTTTAAAAATTCTGACAGGACTGGACAGACTAGATACAGGGTGGATGTTCCAGATGGTCGGGGAATCCAGAACCAGGGGTCACAGTATAAGGATAAGGGGTAGACCATTTAGGACGGAAATGAGGAGGAATTTCTTCACCCAGAGAGTGGTGAACCTGTGGAATTCTCTACCACACAAGGCAGTAGAGGCCAATTCATTAAATATATTCAAGAAGGAGTTGGATACATTTCTCGAGGCTAAAGGGATCAAGGAGTATGGGGAGAAAGCAGGACCGGGTGCTGAATTTGGATGATCAGCCATGATCGCATTGAATGGTGGAGCAGGCTCGAGGGGCCGAATGGCCTATTTCTGCTCCTATCTTCTACATTTCTATGTTTAAAAAGAGATCTACTGTTTCTTCTGGTGGCGGAGTCTGGAACAAGGGGGCGTAACTTTAAAGCAGGAATAGGCTGTTCAGAGGTGATGTTAGAAAGCACTTCTTAACACAGTGTTGTGGAAATCAGTAACATTCGCCATCAAAAAGCTGTTAAGGTGAGGTCAAATGAAAATGTCAAAACTGAGTTTCACAGATTTGGCCTACTCCTGAGGTCCCCAACATCACAGAAGCTAGTCTTCAGCCAATTCGAATGACTCCACGTGATAGCAAGAAACGGCTGAACGCACTGGATACAGCAAAGGCTATGGGCCCCGAACACGTTCCAGCTTTCGTGCTGAAGACTTGTGCTGCAGAACTAACCGCACATCTAGCCAAGCTTTTCCAGTACAGATACAACACTGGCATCGATTCGACAATGTGGAAAACTGCCCAAGTATGTCCTGTCCACAAAATGCAGGACAAATCCAATCCGGCCAATTACCACCCCATCAGTCTACTCTCAATCATCAGCAAAGTGATGGAAGGTGTCAGCGACAGTTCTATCTAGCCATACTTACTCACAAACAACCTGCTCACTGATGCCCAATTTGAGTTCCACCAAGATCACTCGGCTCCCAACCTCATTGCAGCCTGTGTCCAAACATGGACAAAGGAGCTGAAATTCAGAGGCGAGGTGAAAGTGACTGCCCTTGACATCATGGCAGATTGACTGAGTGTGCATTGACTGAGTGTGGACTAGCAAATCTGAAGTCAATGGGAATTTGGGAACACCCTCCATTGGCTGGCATACCTAGCAGAAAGGAAGATGGTTGTGGTGATTGAAGGTCAATCATCACAGACCCAGGACATCGCTGCAGGATTTCCTCAGGGCAATGTCCTAGGCCCAATCATTTTCAGCTGCTTCATCAATGACCTTCCCTCCAACATAAGGTCAGGAATGAGGCTGTTCGCTGATGACTGCACAGTGTTCAGCGCCATTCACAACTCCTCGGAAAATGAAGCAGTCCATGCCCGCATGCAACAAGACCTGGACAACGTTCAGGCTTGGGTTGATAAGTGGCAGGTAACATTCACGCCACAGAAGTGCCAGGCAATGACTATCTCCAACAAGTGAGAGTCTAGCTGCCTCGCTTGAAATTCAATAGCATTTCAGTCGCCAAATCCCCCACCATCAACATCCTGGGGGTCACCATTGACGAGAAGCTTAACTGGAACTGCCACATGAATACTGTGGCAATAAGAGCAGGTCAGAGGCGAGTGTCTCTCCTCCTGACTCCCCAAAGCCTTTCCAGCATCTACAAGGCACAAGTAAGGAGTGAGATGGAATACTCTGCACTTGCCTGGATGAGTGCAGCTCCAACAACACTCAAGAAGCTCGGCACCATCCAGGACAAAGAGGCCATTTAGATTGGCACCCCATCCACCACCTTAAACATTCACTCCCTCCACCACCAGTGTACCGTGGCTGCAGTGTGTACCATCTACAAGATGCACTGCAGCAACTCGCCAAGGCTTCTTCGGCAGCACCTCCCAAACCCGCAATCTCTTCCACCTAGAAGGACAAAGGCAGCAGGCGCATGGGGACACAACCACTTCCAAGCTGCAAACCATCCTGACTTAGAAGTATATTGCCGATCCTTCATTGTCGCTAGGTCAATATCCTGCAACTCCCTACCTAACAGCATTGTCAGACTACCTTCACCACACGGACTGCAGTGGTTCAAGAAAGCAGCTCACCGCCACCTTCTCGAGGGTAATTAGGGATGGGCAATAAATTCTGGCCTTGCGAGCGACACCCAGATCCCATAAGCGAATTTAAAAAAAAGTTTCATGGGATGGACAATGGAGGTCATGACATGGAAAAGGATGTCAGATGAGACCATTTCGAATGCTGTGGGAAGGTGAATGATGTACAAGGAAGGGTTACACACCATGGTCACAGACATGGAGGTTGTAGTTTGTGACTGTTCAGGGCAGATTAGAATTACATAGAAACTGCAGCAGAGAAACAGACCATTCGGCTCAAGTGGTCTATGCTGTGTTTATACTCAATGGGAGCCTCCTCCCACTCTAATTACTTCTTGACACCGTGTCCACATATACGTTCGAGTACGCTCGACTAGTGACACCAATATTAAATAACATTCAGAATGCCGGTGATCCAATCCTCCTGGAATGAATTGAGCAAGTTTGCCGCACTCCCCTCACTTCAGGAAAAAAATGAGGTCATTTAAGTTGGACCTAAAAAGACTGGATCAGAGAATTTTCTAAATGTTTTGAAGTTAGGAATTATGGATGAGAAGAGAAAAATTGGGGTCCATGTACAGAAATCACTAGAAGCTAGATGATAGTTACAAAAATAAGTAAAAGTCTCATGGAATGTTGGCCATTAACTCGAGGGCTGGAAAACAAAGCGGTAGAAGTTCTGTTCCAGCAGTTCAGAGCTCTGGTTATACTCATTTAGAGAACTGATTAGTTCTGGGCACCGCACCTCGGGAACAATTTCTTGGCTTTGGAGGTGGTGCAGCTCAGATTCACCAGAATGATACTGGGGCGAAAATTTTAAATTATGAGGGTAGATTAAATAGACAAAGTTTTTATTCCCTTGATTATACAAGATTAAGGGGTGATCTAATTGAAGTGTTTAAGATGATCAAAGGATTTGCTAGGATAGAAAGAGTTAAACTATTTGCTTTGGTGGACGAGTCCAGAAAAAGGGGGCATAACCTTAATAGAAACATAGAAGATAGGAGCAGGAGTAGGCCATTCGGCCCTTCGAGCCTGCTCCGCCATTCAATGAGATCATGGCTGATCATCCAAACTCAGTACCCTGTCCCTGCCTTCTCCCCATATCCCTTGATGCCTTTAGCCTTAAGAAATATATCTAACTCCTTCTTGAATATATTTAATGAATTGGCCTCAATTGCCTTCTGTGGTCGAGAATTCCACAGGTTCACCACTCTCTGGGTGAAGAAATTCCTCCTCATCTCTGTCCTAAATGGCTTACCCCTTATCTTTAGACTGTGACCCCTGGTTCTGGACTCCCCCGCCATCGGGAACATCTTTCCTGCATCTCGTCTGTCTAGTCCTGTTAGAATTTTATAAGTTTCAATGAGATTCCCTTTCATTCTTCTAAACTCCAGCGAGTATAAGCCCAATCGACCCAATCTCACCTCATACGTCATTCCCGACATCCCAGGTATCAGTCTGGTGAATCTTAGCTGCACTCCCTCCATGGCAAGAACATCCTTCCTCAGATAAACCGACCAAAACTGCACACAATACTCAAGGTGTAGTGCTACCAAGGCTCTGTACCACTGCAGCAAGACATCCTTGTTCCTGTACTCGAATCCTCTCGCTACGAAGACCAACATACCATTTGCCTTCTTAACCGGCTGCTGCAACTGCATGCTTACCTTCAGCGACTGATGCACAAGGACACCCAGGTCTCGTTGCACTTCCCTTTCTTCCAAACTATTGACGTTCAGATAATTTGCCTTCCTGTTTTTGCCACCAAAGTGGATAACCTCGCATTTCTGCACATTATACTGCATCTGCCGTACATCTGCCCAATCACCCAACCTGGCCAATCATACTGGTGTTTCTCAGCATCCTCCTCAAAGCACACACGCCCACCCAGCTTTGTGTCGTTTGCAAACTTGGAGATATTACATCTAGTTCCCTCGTCTAGATCAGTAATATATATTGTGATTAGCTAGGGTCCTAGCACTGATCCCTGCGGCACCCCAGTAGTCACTGCCTGCCACTCGGAAAAAGAACCGTTTATTTCAACTTTTTGCTTCCTGTCTGCCAGTCAGTTCTCTATCCAAGCCAGTACCTTGCCCCCAATCCCATTTGTTTTAACTTTACACGCTAATCTCTTACGCGGGACCTTATCGAAAACCTTCTGAAAGTCCAAATAAGTTCTCCCTTATCTATTCTACCAGTTAAATTCTGAAAACATTTCAGTAGATTAGTCAAGCACGATTTACCTTTTGTAAATCCATGTTGACTTTGTCCGATCCTGTGACTGTTTTCCAAGTGCTCTGCTATTACATCTTTTATAATGGACTCTAGCATTTTCCCCACTACCAATGTCAGGCTTACCGGTCTATAATTCCCAGTTTTCTCTCTACCACCTTTTTTGAATAGTGCGGTAACATTAGCTACCCTCCAATCCGTGGGAACTGTTACAGAATTTTGGAAGATGACCAGCAATGCATCTACTATTTCTAGGGCCACTTCCTTAAGTACCCTAGGAAGTAGATTATCAGGCCCTGGGGATTTATCGGCCTTCAATCCCGTCAATTCCCTTAACACCATTTCCCTACAAATACTGATTTCATTCAGTTCCTCCCTCTCATTAGACCCTATCTTCCCCGACATCTCTGGGAGGTTATTTGTGCCCTCCTTTGTGACGACAGAACGAATGTATGTATTTAATTGGTCCCCCATTTCTTTGTTCCCCATTATAAATTCCCCTGATTCTGACTGCAAGGCACCTACGCTTGCACCAATCTTTTTCTTTTCACATATCTATAGAAGCTTTTACAGTCAGTTTTTATGTTCCCTGAAAGTTTACTCTCATGCTCTATTTTCCCCCTCTTAATTAATCCCTTTGTCCTCCTTTGCTGAATCCTAAGCTGCTTCCAACCCTCAGGTTTGCTGCTTTTTCTGGCCAATTTATATGTCCTCTCCTTGGATCTTATGCTATCCCTAATTTCCCTTGTTAGCCACGGTTAATTCACCTTTTTTGTTTTATTTGTATGCCAAACAGGGATGAACAAATTCTGTAGTTCATCCATGCGATTTTTAAATGTTTACCATTGCCTATCCACCGTCAACCCTTTAAGTAACATTCCCCAAGCCATCCTAACCAATGGCGTCTAATGTTTTCAAAGTTGCCTTCATTTAAATTTAGGACCCAAGCCTCTGAGTCAAATACTTCACTCTCCATCTTAATGAAGAATTCAATCATATGATCACTCTGCCCCAAGGGGCCTCGCACAACAAGATTGCTAATTAATCCTTTCTCATTACATAATACCCAGTCTAAGATGGCCTGCTCTCTAGTTGGTTCCTCGACATATTAGTCCAGGAAACCATCCCGTATACACTCCAGGAATTCCTCCTCCACAGTATTGTTACTAAGTCGGCCAGCCCAATCTATAGGTAGATTAAAGTCCCCCATGATAACTGCTGTGCCCTTGTTGCATGCATCTCTAATTTCCCATTTAATGTCGTCCCGAACCTCGGCATTACTGTTTGTTGGTCTGTATACAACTCCCACGAACGTTTTGTAGCCCCATGGTTTTTCTCAGCTCTACCCATGCAGATTCCACATCATCAGAGCTAATAACCTTCCTTACTATTGTGTTAATCCCCTCTTTAACCAGCAATGCTACCTCTCCTCCTTTTCCTTTTTGCCTGTCTTTCCTGAATAATGAATACCCCTGGATGTTGAGTTCCCAGCCTTCGCCACCCTGGAGCCAAGTTTCCGTAATCCCAATCATATCATATCCATTTACCTCTATTTGCGCAGCTAATTCATCCACCTTATTACGAATTCTCCTCGCATTAAAACACAAAGGCCTAGAAATCCGGTGGGCTGCGCCACCAGTTAGGGCCTAAAGAGGGCACTCAGTGGATTTAGCGCCACTGGCCGCGCCTCCCGCGATATTTAGCGGGGCGCTAATGGCAGCATTAGCTTGTAGCACTGCACTGCCACCGATGACGTCATCGGTGTACGCAGCGCACTGCTACCGCCCCGGTCGCGATATTTGGTAGCGCCCGCCTCTGTAACGCCGTTCACAAATTGCGCACAGTTCATGGGGCCTACCTGTGGCTGTAGTGGCACAAATTAAGGTGGAGATGTGGGGCGGCCATTTTTTCTGGTGGCTGCCTGCCAGCACCTCCGTCCCCGGCCTCCTGATCCAACCCTCCCGGGCAGTGCCGTCTGTGTCCCGAGGGACCGGCACTTCTCCTCGGTGCCGGCTCTTTTGCTGGCACTCGTGATCAATCATCGCACTGGTGCAGGCGCCTCCCCCTTAAGAAGGGGAGGAAGGCCTGCAGTACCGCAGCACGCCATGCCACAGCATGTGGCGCTGTGATATTCAGTTTCAGCACCCCAAGAGCGACGCAGGGTGCCTCGAGCAGCGCCCTGCGTCCCTCTTGGTGCACTTAAAGCTGAATTTCTGGTGGGCGCAACGGCTCCGATCGCAGCGGCAATTCCGGGGCCCAGGCGAGCTTGGCGCCCCGTTTGGAGCTCCACCGAATTTCTAGGCTAAAGCCTTCAGTCTTGTTTTTTTAACACTCTTAGACCTTTTAGAACTATTATTTACTGTGGCCATGTTTGATTTAAACTCTTGACTTCTCTGACTGCCACTTTTGCTTTTCTACTTCCTGCCTTTTGCTTCTATCCTTGTTTCCCATGCCTCTGTCTCCCTGCACAGGTTATCAAACCTCTGCCATTTTAGTTTAAACCCTCCCCAACAGCACTGGCAAACACTCCCACTGAGACATCAGCCCCAGTCCTGCCCAGGTGTAAACCATCCAGTTTGTACTGGTCCTCCCCCCCGCCCCCCCAGAACCGGTTCCAATGTCACAGGAATTTGAATCCCTCCCCATTGCACCATTCCTCTAGCCACGTATTCATCTGAAATATCATTCTATTTCTACTCTGACGAGAAGGTGGCACTAGTAGCAATCCTGAGATTACTAACTTTGTGGTCCTATTTTTTAATTTACTTCCTACCGCCCTATAATCTGCTTTTAGGGCCTCGTCCCGGTTTTTACCTATATCGTTGGTACCTATATGCACCACGACAACTGTCTGCTCATGCTCCCCCTCCAGAATGCCCTGCAGCCGCTCTGAGATATCCTTAACCCTTGCACCAGGGAGGCAACGTACCATCCTGGAGTCTCGTTTGCGGCCGCAGAAACGCCTACCTATTCCCCTTAAAATGGAATCCCCTATTACTATAGCTTCCCCACTCTTTTTCCTCCTGTCCTGTGCAGCAGAACCACCCACGGTGCCAGGAAGTTGGCTGCTGCTGTCTTCCCCCGATAAGCCACCCCCCCCTCAACAATATCCAAAGCGGTATATCTGTTTGAGAGGGTTTGGCCACAGGGGACACCTGCACTACCTGCCTGCACCTACTACTCTTGCCTGGTGGTTACCCATTCCCTTCCTCCCTTCCCTTCCTCCTTTCCACAGAGCTCAGCCGTTCAGTGGTTAGAAAGCATTTCTTCAGACACAGTGTATTGGAATTCTGGAACACTCACCCGCAAGAAGCTGTTCAGGCTCGGTCAATTGAAAATTACAAAACTGTGACTGATAGTCTTTTTTAGGCAATGGTATTTAGGGTTATGGAACCAAGGTGGGTAGTTGAAGTTAAGATACAGCTCAGCCATGATCGAATTGAATGGAGGAAAAAGCTCGAGTGAATGAGTGGCCTACTCCTGTTCCTATGTTCCTATATTCCCATGCCTCTATTTATAAAGCCAATGGTCCCGTATTCTTTTCTAATGCTTTATCGCACTGCCCTGCAACCATCAATGATTTCTGTATGTACACCCCCAAGTTTTTCTGTTCCTGCAACTCCTTTAAATTGTACCAGTTTGTTTAAATTACATCGCCTCAATCTTCCTTCCAAAATGCAGCACTTCACACGTCTCTGTATTAAATTTCACCTGCCATGTGCCTGTCTATTTCACCAGAGTGTCTATTACCTCCTGAAGTCTTCTGCTATCCTCCTCATGGTTTAAGACTTTTCCATCTCATCTCCTCTACAAACCTTTAAATTATGCCCTTCTTATCCAGGTCACTAATATATATCAAAAAATCAGTGGTCCTAATACCATTGTATACTTCCCTACAGTGTGAACAATATTGGTTCACAACTACATTCTGTTTTCTGTCCTTTCGCCAATTTAGTATCCACGCTGACACTGCTCCTTTAATATCATTGGCTTCAATATTGTTAACCAGTCTATTATGATGTAGTTCATCAAAAGCCTTTGAAAGTCCATATACAGAACATCAACTGCACTACTTCCATCAAAACCCTCCTATTTCATCGCTTAACTCATTCAAGTTAGACAGATTTGATTTGCTTTTAAAAGAAAAAGCCATTTTGGCTGTTACTAATTACTCCATGTTCTTCCAAGTGACGATGAATTGTGATTCGGATTTTTGTCCCTCGAAACACCCTCAACACCGATGTTAACTGAGTCGCCTGTAGTTATTTGATTTATCATTCTCTCCTTCTTTGAACAGGGAAGTAACGTTTGCAACCCTCTAGTCCTCTGGTACCTCTCTCATATCCAAGGATTGGAAGGTTGTGGCAGAGCGGGTGAAATTTCAACTTTGAGCCCTGTCAAACATTTTAGTACATCATCCTAATCTATTTATATCCTGTCCAATTTCTCTATCAACTCCTCCTATACTGTACGAATAGCAGCATCCTCTCCTTCAGTGAATAATGATGCAATGTGTTAATTTAATACCTCAGCCATGTCCTCTGCTTCCACAAGATGATTGCCTTTTTGGTCCTTAATCGGCCCCACCTTTCCTTGGACTACCCTTTATGTTTATAAAAGGCGTTGGTGTTCCCTATTACGTTACCGCTAATCATTTCTCATACATTCTCCTTGCCACTCTGTTGTTGCTGTTGTGTGTTTATTACAGTATTGAAACAGCAAAGTACTGAATTTTACAAAGTCTCAAACTGGTTATAAATTAAATGAATCCCTTTTACATTTCCAAAGTGGGGAAAGGAAAGAACACTAATTGATAGTTTCAGTGGATGCACATGCGCTGCAACACATACCAATGGAGATTTATGATTGTAAAACAGCAAACAAATCTACCACTTTTATATTCATAGTGCTATTTGAGATCCCAGAGCTAACAGCTGCTGTACTGATGGGGGAGGAGGGACTTGATATCATGTTTAACAAGGCAACGTTCTCCTTCTCATTTTAATATTTCTGTCTAACCCTCTTATTAATATTATATTTGTTACAGAGCATCAGAATCTGGGAACGCCTGTCACCACCATGGCTGAAGGTCCAAACAGGGGAGAAGATCCAACATCTTCAACAAGAATGAGAATGGACAGAGGTAGGTTCAGAAAATACATTAAAATACAATGTCTGTCCTGACAAAAGGTCCAGATCTCGTGCATGAACCTGCAGCTAACGCAGGTCTAGGGAACAGGACAGGGGCTGATTAGAAAGAGGGAAGTGAGTGACCATCTAGAGAAGCATCGCAGTCACAGGTGGAGGGAGCCCCCAAGTACTGGAACTGTCCAATAGATACCTGGTATTGGGGACTGTAAGGTGGATAGAGACAGTGATTCAGAGGAGGGTCTTCCTGAGCAACAGTGTGACTCCAGGGAGCAGGAGACTACCCAACGGGGCGAGAGGGAGAGGAAGGTGAGGCACAGGAATAGGGGAGCGATACTGGTGGCAGATTGTATAGTCAGGGGAATAAACAACCTCCTCTGCAGCCCCGAGCATATCCCGAATAGTTAGTTGCCTCCCTCGTGCCAGAGGGAATAACACCCTTGAACGGGTGGGACCACCTCTGGGAAGGAAAGGAGAGCAGAAAATAGCCATGGTCGGAACCAGTAACCCGATAGAAATACGTTAATAGAGGGTCTATTAACACTTAGGCACTAAAGTAAGAAACCAGGCCTCAAGCTGCTGATCTCCGGATTGTTTTGCACTGGGCTGCTTAATGAATGAAATAGGAGGCTGGTCAATGTGCGGCTGCAGGGCTGGAGCAAGAGAGAAGTTTCACGTTCTTGGGGCACTAGAGTGAGTTCAGTGAGAAGGGACGGGACGGCCGTGATCTGAACAACAATGGCTTTACAGAATGGGTGAATGGAGCAGTGGGAGGGTATCAGGGGATCTGACTGGAGAGTGGGAAATATCCCGATCTGAGACTAGAGAATGGAATTAATAATAACGTTGGAGCTGAAACAGAAGATTTAACAAATAGTGAAAAGTTATTGGCAAGAAAAAGGAAGGAGGATTTGAAGTTGTGAGAAATAAAGTCTCTTGTCACGAGTCAACATTCCAAGCGTTGGAGCTGGTATTGACTGCTGTGTATGTGCGTGTTCAAATCATTCCAAACATTCAGAGGCATGAGAGATGTGATCTAGTATCTATAAGACAGGGCCTGGGTTTTCACAGGACTCGGAGGGAAATGTTTCTGGTGATAACATTTTGTGGGAAGAGCAAAGGATTTGTGGACGCCAGTATTAATAAAGTGTTCTGTGACAGCGAAGAACAAGAGCAAGAACAAACTGGCATTTATGCAGCAACTTTTAACGCAGTAAAACGTCTCAAGGTGCTTCACAGGAGGGTTAGCAATCACAAATTCACATCGAGTCACATAAGGAGATATTAGGATAGGTGAGGAAAAGCTTGCTAAAAGAGGTAATGTTTAAGAAACGTCTGAAAGGAGGAGAGAGGGCGGAGAGCTTTAGACCATACGGGTGTTCCAGGGAGCAATGCTAAGATGGAATCTACATGTACGCAGTTCAGCAATAGGAAAGGAAATATCACAATTGTCAGTGGGTTTGGCAGGTCAGCAAGCAGTGGGGGGCAGATAGAGGGGGGACTTGGGAAATTGGTTGTGGAGGAATGTAATTTTGGGGAGATACAATATATTTCCTTAACTTTCTGAGAATGTTCATGTACTAGAGGAGGATGTGGGTCCACAGTTAGAGATCACTGTAGCGAAGGATTTGGATCTGAGTAAAATAACCGAGGTGGAGAAGTCACTGGGCTCAGAAATAATGCACGCCAGACTGTTAAATGAAGTCAGAGAGGAGATAGGAGGGACTGACCACAGCATTTCAACCCACGTTTGATATCAAAAATATACTGGTGGACTGAAGGAGCACAAGTGATGTTTCTGTTATAATGTGGAGAGAGGATCAACCTGGTAACCAGAGACAATTGTGTAGAAACTCCTGAAATCTGATAATCCAGGTCGAATTAGCGAGCATTTAGCAATAAAGTGAATGATGAGAAGAGGCAGATATGGGTTGGCTGTAGAAAAGTCGTATATGATAAACTTACGAACAATGATGTAGAGGTGAAGACCCATTGGTCCATCCAGACTTTCCCAGGCAATTGCGAAAATTTGTCATACATTGTTCTAGCTTTCCCCCCCAAAAATGTGATCTCAGGGTGAGGTGAGAAAAAAACAGGAAAAGACACAGGCCAATTTGGGGGATTAAAATACGGGACATTCCTCTCCGACCCATCTAGGCGATTGAAACTTGTCCAGCAGGTCACAATTCCACTGAATTCCAAGAAGTGGCTGCATTTTTTAAAAATACGCTTATGGGATGTGGGCGTCGCTGGCAAGGCCAGCATTTATTGGCCATTTCTAATTGCCCTTCAGAAGGTGGTGCTGAGCCGCCTCCTTGAACCGTTGCAGTCCGTGTGGCGAAGGTACTCCCACAGTTCTGTTAGGTAGGGAGTTCCAGGATTTTGACCCAGCGATGATGAAGCATCTGCAATCTAATTCTCAGTCAGGATGGTGTGTGACTTGGAGGGGAACTTGGAGGTGGTGGTGTTCCCATGAACCTGCTGCCACTGTCTTTCTAGGTGGAAGAGTTTGCGGGTTTGGGAGCTGCTGCCGAAGAAGCCTTGGTGATTTGCTGTAGTGCATCTTGTAGATGGTACACACTGCAGCCATGGTACACCGGTGGTGGAGGGAGTGAATGTTTAAGATGGTGGATGGGGTGCTAATATAACGGGCTGCTTTGTCCTGGATGGTGTCGAGCTCCTTGAGTGTTGTTGGAGCTTCACTAATCCAGGCAAGTGGAGAGTACTCCATCACACTCCTTACTTGTGCCTTGCAGATGGTGGAAAGGCTTTCGGGTGTCAGGAAGTGAGACACTCGCCGCAGAATACCCAGCCTCTGACCTGCTATTATTGCCACAGTATTTATGTGGCTGGTCCAGTCAAGTTTCTGGTCAATGGTGACCCCCCGGATGTTGATGTTGTGGAATTCGGCGAAGATAATGCCATTGAATATCAAGGGGAGGTGGTTAGAATCTTGCTTTTTGGAGATAGTCATTACCTGGCACTTCTATGGCGTGAATGTTACCTGCCACATATCAGCCAAAGCCTGAATATTTTCCAGGTCATTTTGCATGCGGGCATGGACTGTTCTAAGAGGTGATGTCTGCACCAAACAGTAACATGCCCATCTCTCGCCTGAAGGGATTCAGCGAGTTAGCGTCCACCGCAAGAGAAGTTATCCTGTTCCAGAGGTCGACTTTTCTCTGGTAAAATAACCTCCTCCTGACAACTAACGTAAATCTGGCCTTGCACAACTTAAAATTGTGACCCCTGGCCCTCACTAACCTATTTAATTGGAAAAAGCTGTCAACTGAAACACAATCCATTCCCTTCATCATCCTATAATCCTCAATCAGATCACTCCTAAGTGTTTGCCTCTCTAAAGTGTAGAGTCCACATTCTTAGCCTATCTCAATAACGAAGGTGCTTTATACTGGGACTTAGTCTAATGTCCCTCCTCTGCAACAGTTTGAAAGCCTCAATATCACCCACCATGTGAGGAGACCAAACCTGGATTCAGTCTTCCAAGTGCGGCCTTTACCAAGGTCTTGTACTCGGTCAAAATAGGTCATCTTATAGCCAACTCTGCTATGAATGCACCCCAATAACCTCTTTGCTCTAGCTATCGCTTCACGACATTGCTCCTGTACATTGAGACAGGCATGCACCAGAATGCCCGGATCTTGCTTTCTCCCCCCTTATTTACAGCTTCTCCATGACAGGTTTATGAATGTTGAGCATTCGCCCTGCCCACAGGCTTAACACTCCACTTATCCAAGCTAAACATCATTTGCCAGTCATGTGCCCAATCTCCCAACACATTAAATGCAGATTTGTTGAGATGTGACTATACAGGTTGATGGAATGTTGTACATGCGCTGTATATGTAGGTTATCAGACAATGATTGATAATGTGGCTCACAGGAAGCTTCAGCAGTTTGGTATACGATGAAATGTAGCCGCCTGGGTAGAAAGTGGATATGTTTAGTTTACTCCATTTGTGTTCACAGATCCGAACTCTACAATTACTGAGTTCTTGACAAAGTGCGATGATTACCAGCAGTTCCAGTTGATGAAATTCTACTGGGACAGACTAGAACAGGCGATTGAAGGAGGGGTGGACGGAGTCAGCTCGTTGTTAACATACGAGAGGCATTTCAGTGGACAAGAACATCGGGTAAGTGGGAGAGACACAGAATGAGTTTGGATTATTTCAACATCACAGAACTGACATGATAGCAGATCTTAGAATCACAGAATGTTACAGAAGGGAAACAGGCCCAATAGGAAATAAATAGTTAAAATTTAAGATATTGTGAATCTGAAACAATGATACAAAGAGGTTAAAATACCCAGCGGATCCATCAGTTTCTGTACAAAGGACAGGGGAGCGGTTCGGGTATAACTCTTGTGTGGACTGAAAACAAAGGGGAACAGATCTAGTGGGACTGGGAAAAGGAGAGACCAGAGGCAACAGACAGGAGTTAGAGGGAACATACCATAAGAACATAAGAAGTAGGAGCAGGAGTAGGCCATACAGCCCCTCGGGCCTGCTCTCCATTCAATAGGATCATGGCTGATCCGAACCTAGACTCACGTCCACTTCCCTGCCTGCTCCCTGTAACCCCTAATTCCCTTATCAGCTAGGAAACTGTCTATCTCCGTTTTAAATTTATTTAATGTCACAGCTTCCACAGCTGTCTAAGGAAGGAAATTCCATAGATTTACTACCCTCTGAGTGAAGAAGTTTCTCCTCATCTCAGTTTTGAAACGGCAGCTCCTTATTCTAAGATTATGCCCCCTAGTTCTAGTCTCACCCATCAGTGGAAACAACCTCCCCGCATCCATCCGATCAAGCCCCCTCACAATCTTATATGTTTCGATAAGATCGCCTCTCATTCTTCTGAATTCCAATGAGTAGAGGCCCAAAGATGTGTGGGTTAGGTTGATTTGGCTATGATAAATTGACCCTTAGTGTTAGGGGATTAAATGCGTGGGGTTACGGGGATAGGGTGGGATATGTGTCGGTGCAGGCTCGATGGGCCGAAATGGCCTGTATCTGCACTGTGGGGATTCTGTGATTCTGTGGAACCTACTCAACCTTTCCTCATAAGTCAAACCCCTCCTCTCCTCAACCGAGTGAACCTTCTCTGAACTGCCTCGAGAGCAAGTATATCTTTTCTTAAATATGGAAACCAAAACTGTACGCAATATTCCAGGTGTGGCCTCACCATTACCCTGTATAACTGAAGCAAGACTTCCCTGCTTTTATAATCCATCCCCCTTGCAATAAAAGTCAAGATCCCATTGGCCTTCCTGACCACCTGCTGTACCTGCATACCAACCTTCTGTGTTTCATGTACCAGGACCCCCAGACGGCAATGAGTTGACTGACCAGAGAATTATTTAATGTAAATTAAGGTACTGAGCGATGACAAAAGTCGTCTGCGGAGTAAATGAGAGGAATTTCAAAAACAAAATGGTAAAATGATTAAAATGTATGAGACACAAACAGGAATACTAACCCCCCAAAAATGAAGAATGAAAACCCGACGCTGTGCTGATTGTTCCTCTGTCGCATCACTGGGCCAATTCCACCCTCGGCGGAGAAATAATACTAGCGGTAGAACCTGTCGTGGAACATCATTCCCCAGGACAGCACTTCAGGAAATTAAAGCAAGCAGCCTGTAATGTTCTGTTAGTTGCCTTCAATTGAATAGAACTGAATGGAAATGATAATCGGACAGGGTCTATAATGGATGGTCGACCTGCTACCAAATTTCCAAGTTGTTTATCTAGGAAACTTACTCTCATCTCAATATCCTGCTCACTACCCATTAATGTTAATATCCCACCTAGTCTAATCCCAACCTGCTGCTCACTACCCGTTACTGTTAATATCCAACCTAGTCTAATCCCAACCTGCTGCTCACTACCCATTACTGTTGATATCCCACCTAGTCTAAACCCAACCTCCTGCTCACTACCCATTACTGTTAATATCCCACCGAGTCTAATCCCAACCTTTTGCTCACTACCCATTCCCGTTAATATCCCATCAAGTCTAATTCCAACCTCCTGCTCACTACCCATTACTGTTTATATCCCACCTAGTCATTCCCAACCTCCTGCTCACTACCCATTACCGTTAATATCCCGCCTCGTCTAATCCCAACCTGCTTCTCACTACCCATTACTGTTAATATCCCACCTAGTCTAAACCCAACTATAATGTATGTAACTTTAAGGGGGAGAACTACTTATTACAGCTCCTGTATCCTGTAGTACCGGCAGTGTCCACACCTGTAAATAAACCCTGAGTAGTGATCTGTACAGTCAGTTGCAGTTGAACCCTCATTCAGTAAACACCTGTTGATCGTTCCCTGCAGTCTGTTGTCTGATTATTGAAGGACACAACATTAAGATACACGGATATAACATTGACGACGACACAGATTCGAACCTACCTGCAACTCTGCATTACCTCCCAGGGATTCACTCCTAGAGAACAGTGGAAGGAGGTCGAGTCCAGAAGCACGGGCGTCGACCACGGGCAACCGCCCAGTCATCCAGCGGAGATTTGAGCATAGCAGGGTAGGCTGTCGAGAGCCAGGCTTGGCTTTCCAGTCATGGTGGTCCAGCGGTACGGGCTGGCAACAGGTACTGCGCAGACCCTTCCCGGACAGCGGCGGCTAGAGCCGACCGAGCGGCACAGAAAAAGGCCAAGCAGCATTGATGGGGGAGAGAGAGCGGGCAGGGTGCACAGGGTGCAGCCGGTGTTCAGGACTGAGCGGCGTCAATGGAGAGAGAGACGAGAGAGAGCAGAGTGCAGCCGGTGTTCAAGGGCCGAGCAGCGTCAACGGGGGAGCGAGGCGCGCAGGAAAACGTGAGGCGCTGCCATTGCGATGAGGACCGCAGAGAGCGGCATTGGCAGCAGCGCAGGAGCAGCGCACTAAACCCACAGGGCATCACCATTTGCCACGAGGACCGCCGAGAGCGGCTTTGGCAGCAGCGCGGGAGACGGCATTTTAAGCCGCAGCGGGGAAGAAAGGAATGCGCGGGAGACGCCATTTTAAGCTGCAGCAGGGAAGAAAGGAAAGCGCAGGAGACGCCATTTTAAGCCAGTCTAACCACACCCAAAAGTGCCGAAGAGTGGTAGTATCACAGCGTTCGACAATGAAGTCGAAGCTTGGAAGACATATGTCGAACGCATAGAAGTATACTGCAAGGCGAATGAAGTGCCAAATGACAAGAAAGCGCTGGTATTGATGAATTCAATGGGTGCAAAAACGTATGGCTTACTACGAAACCTAGTAACCCCAGAGAAGCCAGTAGAAAAGGATTTTGAAAACATAGTGTCAATCCTACAGGACCACTTAAACCCACACCACTGCTGAAAGCAGAAAGATTTAAGTTTCACAAAAGGAACCAGCATAAAGATGAAAGTAATGCTGAGTATTTAATGGAACTGTGCAAGCTATCGAAACACTGCCAGTTTGGAATGGGACTAGCAGATACTTTAAGGGACAAGTTTGTGTGGGCTTCATAGTGAAGGAACCCAGAAACGGCTTCTATCAGAAAAGGATCTTACGCTGGACAAGGCTTTCAGCATTGCAGCATCACATGAAGCAGCAGCACGGGGCGCTGCAGAGATACAATGGAGACCGCAAGAATATGGCACAAATGAACTGTCATAAGGAACAGTGAAGTGCTATCGCTGAGGCAGAACAACACAGGACCATAATGATTACTGGTTCAAAGACAAAGTGTGCAGACAGTGTGGAAAAGTAGGACACATAGCAAGAGTCTGCAGGTCGGGAAAGAAAACCAGCAGCAAGAAATCTCCACAGGAGAAGTGCAAGAAGATACATAAGGTGACGGACAGTAGTTCAGACGAACAGAAGAGTGATACAGACTCCGGAAGCAAGGAGCTGGGTTGTCTGAAACTACATAATGTGATCAAAACAGAGGCTCACCAAACTATCTGGGTCACGCTCAAGGTAGCAGGAGTCAAGTGAAAATGGAATTGGACAGAGGATCAGCCCTAAGTCATAAACCGAAGGGACTACAAGCGGCTATTCTCACATATACCCTTGAGAGATACAAAGATTGTCTTGAAGACGTACACGGGGCAAAAAGTCTACCCCAAAGGAAAAATAAGGGTGAACGTTATATATAACGGCAAGGAAACACCAAAAATGGATCTATATGTATTGCCAGATGGAGGACCACCACTACTAGGACATGAATGGATCCGGAAGATACAACTACATTGGCTGTAGATGCCAAAAAGGATGACGACGTCACACCTGGACGACTGTCAAAAATGCTAACTGATGCACAAGAAGTGTTCCAGCAGGGACTCGGAACACTAAAAGGCATAACAGCGAAGATCAAAATAGAGGAAAATGCAAGCCCAAAGTTTTTTAAGGCCAGACCGGTACCTTATGCAATCCGCCCAGCCATCGAAGCAGAGCTGGAAGGGTTGTAATGTTCAGGAGTACTGTCCAAAGTGGACTGGAGCGAGTGGGCTACACCCATCGTTCCTGTAATGAAGAGGTCGTTGAGTAATACGCCTGGGGAACCAAAGAAGTTTCGCATCTGTGGGGACTTTAAGGTGACAGTGAACCCAGTCCTTCACACTGTACAATATTCCCTTCCGCGGATTGAAGATATGTTCGCCTCGCTATCTGGAGGGAAACACTTCACTAAGATTGATCTGGCCCAGGCGTACCTGCAAATGGAGGTAGAAGAAGCCTCGAAACAGTACATCACGATCAACACTCATAACGGTCTCTACCAATACAACCGGCTAGTGTTCAGGGTAGCATCAGCTCTGGCTATTTGGCAAAGGGCAATGGAACAAGTCCTGCAAGGGACTCCAGGGACCCAGTGTTATTTGGACGACATCCTGGTCACGGGCAAAAATGACAGTGATCACCTCGCCAACCTGGAGCAGGTGCTCACTAGATTGAAGGAATATGGGCTTCAAGCTAATCGCCACAAATGCGAGTTTTTCCAGAAGCAGATCTCGTATTGTAGCCACGTTATTGATAAAGAGGGGTTACATAAGTCCCCTGAAAAGATTGAGGCAGTAGTCAAGGCTCCAGCACCAGAAAATATGTCACAACTGAGGTCGTTCCTCGGGCTGGTGAACTACTACCATAAGTTCTTGCCGAATTTGTCCACCGTACTACACCCACTGAACCCCGTACTGCAAATGGGGGTACCATGGAAGTGGAGTGACGAATGTAAACGAGCTGTCCATAAGAGCAAAGCATTGATCACATCAAAAGAGGTGTTGGCTCATTTCAACCCAGCACTACCAATTCGGTTGGCGTGTGATGCATCACCCTATGGCATTGGAGCGGTGCTGTCGCACAAATTCCCGGATGGCTTGGAGAGGCCAGTAGCCTTTGCGTCTCGGTCACTAACCGCAGCCGAGCGTAACTACGCCCAGATTGACAGGGAGGCCCTCAGCCTAGTGTGGGGAGTGAAAAAGCCCACCTTGCTAACTGACCACCAACCACTTGTCTCCATCTTTAATCCAAAGAAGGGCATTCCGGTGATGACTGCGCAATGGCTACAAAGATGGTCACTTTTTCCAGAGGCGCACCAATATGAAATGGAGTATAAGGGCACGAAACAGCATGGAAATGCTGATGGGCTATCACGCCTGCCACTGCCTACTGCGGAGGAAGCACCAGCAGTGGATCCTGTCGAAATATTTCATTTGACTATAATTGAATGCTTGCCAGTAACTAACGCTGGTATAGAGAAGGAGACCCGAAATGACCCGACACTTTCTCGGGTATATTACATGACGGTGAAGGGATGGCCAGCACATGGTGACTCACTGATGCCAGCATTCTCATCCAGAAGAGAACAGCTGTCAGTATGCCAGGGGACCTTGATGTGTGGATCCCAAGTGCTAATTCCACCCAGGTTAAGGGAGAGAGTGCTCAATGAGCTTCACGAAGGTCATCTGGGAGGGGTGAAAATGAAATGCCTTGCTAGGGCTTATGTGTGGTGGCCGGGGATCGATCAGCAAATCGAGGACCTGACAAAGAGCTGCTCAGGATGCCAGAAGGTCCAAAATGCACCACCACATGCTCCTCTACACCCATGGGAGTGGCCCTCATCTCCATGGCAAAGGGTGCATATTGATTTTGCTGGTCCGTTCATGGACTCAATGTTTTTATTAGCCGTGGATGCGCACTTGAAATGGCCTGAGGTGATCAAAATGTCCTCCACCACCACGGAGAAAACTATTGCAGTCCTACGGACCATTTTTGCCAGGAACAGCTTGCCAGAGCAGATTTGCTCTGATAATGGACCACAGTTTGTGTCCGAAGAGTTTCGAAGATTTATGAAAAGGAATGGGATAAGGCATTACACATCCCTCCCGTATCATCCAGCCACAAATGGATTGGCTGAGAGGTTCGTGCAAACCTTCAAAAAAGCAGTAAAGGCCATGTGCGATGACGACATTCCACTGCAGCATAAGGTGGACAATTTCCAGTTAGCCTACAGTAATGCAACACATGCAGTCACCAACCAGGCCCCGGCCATGAAGTTCTTTAACCGAAGGTTGAGATCTCATCCGGATTTGCTCAGGCCAAATGTACGAAGAGATGTTGAGAGTAAGCAATTCCAGAACATCAATGAGAAGCTGACAAGGAGCTTCAATGTCGGGCAACCAGCCTTGGCCCGCGACTGCAGAACAGAGAAATGGCAACCAGGAACGATATGCACACGGCAGGGGCCACTAATGTACACAGTGGATGTTGGGGAGAACATTGTGAGATGCCATGCTGACCAGATCCTAGAGTCACAGGAACGAGTCAACCCCATGGCTCGGCCATACGTACCTGGTGAGGAACCCGACGTACAGGGTGCATCTACCTCAGAAACATTAGCATTGGAAGCTGATGAATCAACTGTCGACAGGGTGTTAGAGTAGCCTCTGCACCAAGAGCGAGACACTCGGGAAAGTTGTTATCCAGAAAGAATCAGGAAGCCTCCCCAAAGACTGAATTTATAAATAGACTATTTTCAGTTAATGTTGCATGTTAAAAGTGTTAATTGTAACTGGTTTGATATTTAATTGTTAAATGAGTGTTATGGTACTGTTAATCTAAAAGGGGAGGAATTGTAATGTATATACCTTTAAGGGGAAGAACTACTTTTTACAGCTCCTGTATCCTGTAGTGCCGGCAGTGACCACACCTGTATATAAACCCTGAGTAGTGATCTGTACAGTCAGTTGCAGTTTGAACCCTCATTCAGTAAACACCTGTTGATCATTCCCTGCAGTCTGTTGTCTGATTATTGAAGGACACAACATTAAGGTACACGGATATAACACCAACCTCCTGCTTACTACCCATTTCCGTTAATATCACACCTATGCCTAATCCCAACAACCTGTACACTGCCCATTACTGTTAATATCCCACTGCATCTACTCCCAATTTACTGTTGATCTGGTACCCTTAAAAATTCCATCTAATCTAATCCCAAACACCTGCTGACCGTATTATGGTCAGTATCTCAATTAGTCCAGCTGTAATCTTCTGTTCACTCCCCATACTCCAGCATTATTTTCTATCCACGGAGCAATAGAAATGGATTTTTTCAAAAAATTGCCGACTTGCTTCCACAATAGTCTGTGGGATTTAATTCTGCTTTCTAACCACCTCGTGTGTAAATAAATTCATCAACCTTCACACAGAATTCTTTGAATTAGCCTAAATATGTGCCCTCTGGCCAATCAGTGGAAGCTATCAGCAACTATTTATTTGATCCTAACGATTCAGAATCTGAAGACTTGCAGCAACTCCTCACTTAATCTGCTCAGCTCTAATGGAATCTGCCCACCTTTCTCAAATAGCACTCTGCAAAAGTAACTCACATCCCCGGTAACATCCTAGTGCAATTACACGCCAGTTTTTCCATTGCATTTACATTCTATAAATGGAGGGGGAGGATTTCGGTATCGTCCCGTTGGGGTGCAATTATCAGCTGGGTGCAAAGTTTAGCGCCTGGCGCTAATTATCGCCTCCGACTGCAAACGTGGCTTCTATCGCCCCTGGAGTTGATTGGAGCGCTAAATCAGGCGCTACACACCTCTCAAGGCGCCAACGCCGAGGAGTGAGGCACTACATCAGAGCACTGGCGAAGCTCATGTGATGTCAGTCAGCAATGGAACACAGAAAGACTGGCGCCGGCCAGTTCTTAAAGGGGAGGGCCGATCTTGCTGTGAGGAGGATGCCGAGAAACTCCACTATGATTTGGACAGGTTGGGTGATTGGGCAGAAGCATGGCAGATGCAATGTAACGTGGACAAAAACGAGTTTATCCACTTTGGTGTCAAAAACAGGAAGGCAGGTTATCATCTGAATGGCAATAGATTGGGAGAAGGGGAATTGCAACGAGACCTGGGTGTCTTTGTGCACCAGTCGCTGAAGGTAAGCATGCAGGTGCAGCAGGCAGTTAAGAAGGCAAACGGTATGTTGGCCTTCGTAACAAGAGGGTTTGAGTACAGGAACAAGGATGGCTTGCTGCAGTTGTACAGGGCCTTGTTGAGACCACACCTTGGCCTAGAAATTCAGTGGGCTGCCTCACCCGTTAGTGCCCAAAGAGGGCACTTAGTGGGTTTAACGCCACTGGCCACACCTCCCACTAAATTTAGCGGGATGCTAATGGTGGCGCTAGCCGTTAGCGCTGCGCCGCTACCGATGACGTCATCGGTGTGCACAGCACCCCGCTACTGCCCCGATCACGAAATTTTGTAGCACCCCCTGCTTTAACGCCGTTCGCAATTTGCGACCGGTTCAGGGGGGCCTACCTGCGGCGGTAGGTGCGTGGCAGCCATTTCTTTTGCTGGCGGCCTGCCACCACCTCTTCCCGCCGCCGTCCCCGGCCTCCTGAGCCCCACGTTGTGCCGGCTGTGTCCCAAGAGCCCGGCAATCCTCCTCCGTGCCTGGCTAACGGGGTGCCAGTGAATTTCTAGGCCTTTGAGTATTGTGTGCAGTTTTGTTCACATTATCTGAGGAAGGATGTTCTTGCCATGGAGGGAGTGCAGCGAAGATTCACCAGGCTGATACCTGGTATGGCAGGAATGACGTATGAGGAGAGATTGGGTCGATTGGGCTAAAACTCGCTGGAGTTTAGAAGAATGAGATGGGATCTCATTGAAACTTATAAAATTCTAACATGAATAGACAGACTAGATGCAGGAAGGATGTTCCCGATGGCTGGGGAGCCCAGAACCAGTGGGCACAGTTTAGGATAAGGCGTAAGCCATTTAGAACAGAGATGAAGAGGAATTCCTTCACCCAGAGAGTGGTGAACCTGTGGTATTCTCTACCACAGAAGGCAGTAGAGGCCAATTCATTAAATATATTCAAGATGGAGTTAGATATATTTCTTAAGGCTAAAGGGATCAAGGGGTATGGGGAGAAAGCAGGGACAGGGTACTGAATTTGAATGGTCAGCCATGATCTCATTCAATGGCGGAGCAGGCTCGAGGGGCCGAATGGCTCCTGCTCCTATCTTCTATGTCTATGTAAAACCACACCCTGCTCATTGCAGCCTTGAATCTCGGCCTGGAAAGATCTCTACATCAAATCTGCTGGAAAGAACAATGGCACAGGGAAAGATGTCAGAGTGCAGCCCCCATAGTCTCTTCTAAATTGATTCAAGGACGATCAAATCAAAATGAACCTGCAAAGTGCTGCTCAGTACCCAAATCTCTTCAACAGAGCATTGAATATCTCCAGAAATCTCTCTCTCTCACTCAGAATGCATGGTGCAAAAATATTGCCAAAAAGAAAGGCAGGAACCGGTCGCCTTTAAGTAGCACTCCCCCAGCCCCTTCCTGACTGCAAAACGCTCCCCTCAACCTGTCGTTGCTAGCAGCAGGCGGTAAGTCAGGGGGCTCCACTCAATATCTGGTCCGGGGCGTTGCACGCTCGACTGACGTCACGATCTGTGGGCGCAGGAGATCGTGGTGGTAGTGTTTAGTGCTGCCACAAAATGTCTGTTCAATTACGTGAGCAGCTCAAACATCACCGCGCACGGGCGCTAGTTGCTTTGCACCCCTAAACGGGAGGAGCAAACCAACCGAATTTTTCCCCCATTAGGTTTTACGACAGTCATTACTAATATCAGCTATTTATTTCGAAATGTTTCAAATTTAATTCAAATCATGAAACGTCTCTGTTGTGATGTGAACCGTTGGCTCTGGCTTACTGGTCCAGTAATATAAGCAGCACGCTCTCGTTCTCCCCTCGCCGTCTCTATATCGTTACTTGTCCAGTAATATAAACAACATGCTCTCATTCTCCACACTTCGCCGTCTCTATATCGTTACTGGTCCAGTAGTATCACCAACACGTTCTCGTTCTCGCCTTGCCGTCTCTATATCGTTACTGGTCCAGTAATATAACCAACACGCTCTCGTTCTCCCCTCGCCGTCTCTATATCGTTACACGTCCAGTAATATAATCAACACGCTCCCGTTCTCCACACCTCGCCGTCTCTATATCGTTACTGGTCCAGTAATATAATCAACACGCTCTGGTTCTCCCCTCGCTGTCTCTATATCATTACTGGTCCAGTAATATAACCAACACACTCTCGTTCTCCCCTCGCCATCTCTATATCGTTACTGGTCCAGTAATATAACCAACACGCTCTCGTTCTCCACACCTCGCCGTCTCTATATCGTTACTGGTCCAGTAATATAACCAACACGCTCTCGTTCTCCCCTCGCTATCTTTATATCATTACTGGTCCAGTAATATAACCAACACACTCTCGTTCTCCCCTCGCCATCTCTTTATCGTTACTGGTCCAGTAATAAAACCAACACGCTCTCGTTCTCGACACCCCGCCGTCTGTATATCGTTACTGGTCCACTAATATAACCAACACGCTCTCGTTCTCCACACCTCGCCATCTCTATACCGTTACTGGTCCAGTAATATAACAAACACGCTCTCGTTCTCCCCTCGCCGTCCCTATATCGTTACTGGTCCAGTAATATAACCAACACGCTCTCGTTCTCCCCTCACTGTCTCTATATCATTACTGGCCCAGTAATATAACCAACACGCTCTCGTTCTCCCCTCGCCGTCTCTATATCGTTACTGGTCCAGTAATATAACCAACACGCTCTCGCTCTGCCCTCGCTGTCTCTATATCATTACTGGTCCAGTAATATAACCAGCACGCTCTCGTTCTCCCCTCGCTGTCTCTATATCATTACTGGTCCAGTAATATAACCAACACACTCTCGTTCTCCCCTCGCCGTCTCTATATCGTTATTGGTCCAGTAATATAACAAACACGCTCCCGTTCTCGACACCTCGCCGTCTGTATATCGTTACTGGTCCAGTAATATAACAACATGCTCTCGTTCTCCACACCTCACCGTCTCTATATCATTACTGGTCCAGTAATATAACCAACATGCTCTGGTTCTCCTCTCGCTGTCTCTATGTCGTTACTGGTCCAGTAATATAACCAACACGCTCTCGTTCCCCCCTCGCCGTCTCTATATCGTTACTGGTCCAGTAATATAAGCAACATGCTCTCGTTCTCCCCTCGCCATCTCTATATCGTTACGGGTCCAGTATTATAGCCAACAGGCTCTCGTTCGCGACACATCGCCATGTCTGTGTCCATTGTCTGATTGCATCTCTGTGAAGTGTCTTTCGATGTTTTCTTTTCTGCATTAAAGGCGTTTTATAAATGTAAGCTTTGATGATTAAATTCCTGACTACACCGACCCCATTGCTGGATATATGTTCCCGGTTATCGAGATTTCATACTGGCAGTGGGTGTGCAAAATAATGGGTGCCAGACATTTCAATTACCGAGGGAAAAAGCGATTAGATTTTTCAACATTATTTTTATTGGTCGATTCTCTGGCCCTGTAGACCAACAGTGATTGTTTCGCTTAGTCGGTGTAATTTCTCAGGCAGTTTTCTAGCTGTTTCTCTCGCTTCAGATTCATTCCTTCCCTGTAACTGGAGTTCAGTCTCGCTGCTGTTTTATTTCTAAGTAAATCACAAAGTGGGGCAGCAGGAAAAAATTTGAGAAACGAATCTATCATATTGTCAATCAGTAATCCGATGTTGGAGACTGAAGGACAGAGAAAACTAATCATATTAAAATTGCTGCAGGTTCTCAGTGATTTCTCGCTCTCCGAGAACAATAATTCATTTCATTTCTTTGCTGTTAATGACTGAATCAAGATGCTTACAGAATATTCAGCCCATGTTCAAAATGGATCTCTTCCCGGCCCAATGACTGCTTTCCCTGCACAAAACAAATGGGAGATCCCATCACTGAGCAGATCCTTTCCTTCTGGATCTGGTACTGTGTAATGACAAAGGGCTGATCAATAATTTGTGGTAAAGGTGCCTTTAGGGACAAGTGACCATAATATGATTGAATTTTATATTAATTTTGAGAGTGATGTAGTCCAATCTGAAACTAAGGTCCTCAATCTAAACAGAGGAAACTTCAAGGGTATGAGGGACAAGTTGGCCATTGTGGATTGGGAGACTAAATTAAAAGGTATGAAGGTGGACATACAATGGCTAACATTCAAGGAAATAATGCATAATTTGCAACAAACATATATTGCTCCAGGGCATAAAAATCCAAAAGGAAAGAAATCCAACCATGACTAAGAAAAGAAATTAAAGCTAGTATGATGTCAAAGGAGGAAGCTTATAAAGTTGCCAGAAAAAGCGGTCAACCTGAGGATTGGGATCTTTTTAGAAATCAGCAAAGGGGGACCAAGAAATTGATAAAGAAAGAGAAATTAGAATATGAGCACAAACTAGTGAAAAATATAAAAACGGATTGTAAAGGCTTCTATAGGTATGTGAAAAGGAAAGGACTGGCGAAGGTAAATATAGCTCCTTTACAGTCAGAGACGAGAGAATTTATAATGGGGTATGAGGAAAGGCAGAGAAATTAAATAAATACTTTTTTCTGTCTTCACGGAGGAAAACACAAAAAAACCTCCCAGAAATACGATAATACCAAAGGTGTGGCGAGAATGAGGAACATACAGAAATAATTATTGGTAAAAATATAGTACTAGCAAATTTCATGGGACTAAAATTCGATGAATCTCAAGAACCAGATGACCTACATCCTAAGGTTTTGAAAGAGGTGGCCATTGGGATAGTGGACGCATTGGTTGTCATCTTCCAAAATTCTATAGATTCTGGAACGGTTCCTACAGATTGGAGGATAGCAAATGTACCCCCGCAATTTAAGAAAGGAGGGAGAGAGAAAACGGGGAACTACAGACCTTTTAGCCTCACATCAGTGCAGTAGTTGGGAAAATGCAGGAATCTATTTTAAAGGATGCAATAACTGGTCATTTAGAAACTAATCAGGAGACTCTTTGTTATCCGGCACCGACGGGACCGGGATGGTGCCGGTTGATAAAAAAAATTCCGGATAACGGAGAGATATTTCTACCGAGGCTATTTTTAACAAACAAAAATAAAAAAATCAAGAAATGTGCATATAATTGGGTACTCACCTGCAGAATGTTGTGTTAAATGGATGGTGGAAGATGCTTGATTAAGTACAGTAATGCCAGTTGAGGGTAATCCATAACTCTTTAATTACTTAACAGTAAAACAAAACTTATAAACGACTGTATACTGTAATTTTCGGAGTGAGAATTTTGCCGGTTATTAGAGAATTCTGGAGAATATAGGTGCCGGTTAAACGGGAGTTTCCTGTAGTAAGATTGGGCAGAGTCAACATGGACTTATGAAATGGAAGTCCTGTTTGACAAACCTATTTGAGTTCTTTGAGGATGTAACAAGTCGAGTAGACAAAGGGAAACCGGTAGATGTGCTGTGTTTGGATTTTCAGAAGTCCTTCGATAAGGTCCCACACAAGACGTTGGTGAACAAAATTAGGGCACATGGAATTGGGGATAATATACTAGCATGGATTGAGAATTGGTTAGCAGATAGAAAACAACGAGTAGGGATAAACGGGTCTGTTTCGGAATGGCAGGCTGTGACTAGTGGGGTACTGCAAGGATCGCTGCTTGGGCCCCAGCTATTCACAATCTATATCAATGATTTGGATGAGGGGATTAAATATAACATTTCCAATTGGCTGATGGCACAAAGCTAGGTGGCAGTGTCAATTGCGAAGAGGATGTGAAGCGGCTTTAAGGGGATCTCGACAGGCTCAGTGAATGGGCGAGAACATGGCAGATGGATTATATTGTAAATAAATGTGAAGGTATCCACTTCTGTAGAAATAACAGAAAGGTAGAGTATTTCCTAAATGGTGAAAGATTGGGGATTGCAGATGCTCAAAGGGACCTGAGTGTCCTTGTACATGAGTCACTGAAAGTGAATGTGCAGGTGCAGCAAACCATTAGGAAGGCAAATGGTATGCTGGCCTTCATTACAAGAGGATTTGAGTACCGGAGTAAATAAGTCATACTTCAATTATATAGGACGTTGGTGAGAGCACCCCTGGAGTACTGTGTACAATTTTGGCCTCCTTACCTAAGGAAGGATATACTTGCCAAAGAGGGAGTGCAACGAAGGTTCACGAGATTGATTCCTGCGATAGCGGGACAGTCGTATGAGAAGAGATTGAGTAAACTAGGCATATATTCTCTTGAATCCAGAAGAATGAGAGGGGATCTCATTGAAGCATTTAAAATTATTACAGGGCTTGATAGGGTGGATGCTGGGCGAATGTTGCCCTTGGCTGGGGAGTTTAGAACTGGGGGCCACAGCCTCAGGATAAAGGGTATGTCATTCAGGACTGAGCTGAGAAGAAATTTCTTCACACAGAGGGTGGCGAATCTTTGGAACTCTCTACCCCAGAGGGCTGTGGAGGCTCAGTCATTGGGTATATTCAAAACAAAAGTCGATAGATTTCTGACCAGCAAGGGCATCAAGGGATATGGCGATAAGGCCGGTGAATGGAATTGAGGCAGAAGATCAGCCATGATCTCATTGAATGGCGGAGCAGGCTCGAAGGGCCGAATGTCCTACTCCTGCTCCTATTTCATATGTTCTTATGTTCTCATTCTCAGTATTTGTCTTTCACTCCGCTCCTCAATACATTCACTATTATCATTTACAGAAAATCACTGACCTCGTGGAGAAGGGTAACCGGATGGACAGCTCCAAATTTCTCCTAAATCTGGTGATGGAGAAAGGCTCTCGGGCCCGAAGGGTAATGTGGGAATCCTTTGTGAAAATGCGCAATGGGTTACCAAAGCTGGACAAAATACTGAAAGAAATAGAGGAGCATGGTACGGTAAAATCAAACACTGAATTCAATTTCACATTCAAACACTGCAGGATTTGATATAATGTAAAAGGGGAGGGGGTGTTGCAATATTAATTAAGGAGTCAATTACTGCTGTAAGGAGGGATGATATATTAGCGGGTTCCTCTAATGAGGCCATATGGGTAGAACTTAAAAACAAAAAGGGGGCAAGCACTTTGCTGGGAGTGTACTATAGGCCCCCAAACAGTAAGGGGGAGATAGAGGAACAGATATGTAGGCAAATCTCAGAAAAGTGCGAAAATAATAGGGTAATAATAGTGGGGGATTTCAACTTCCCCAATATAAATTGGGATAGTCAGAGTGTGAAAGGCTTAGAGGGTGCAGAATTCTTAAAGTGCATCCAGGAGAGCTTTTTGAGCCAACATGTAGAAAGTCCTACAAGAGAGGGGGCGATACTGGACCTAATTCTGGGGAATGTAGCCGGGCAAGTGGTGGAAGCGTCAGTAGGAGAGCATTTTGGCGATAGTGACCATAATTCGGTGAGATTTAAGGTGGTCATGGAAAAAGACAAAGACGGCCCGGAAACAAGGGTTCTAAATTGGGGGAAGGCCGATTTTAATATGATAAGGCAGGATCTGGCCAAAGTTGACTGGGAGCAGCTACTTATAGGAAAATCCACATCAAGACAGTGGGACACTTTCAGAAGGGAAATAGAGAGAGTACAACGCCAACATGTTCCTGTAAAGGTCAAGGGTGGGACCAACAAGCAAAGGGAACCTTGGATGACAAGGGATATACAAAAATGCATTAGAAATAAAAGGGGGGATTTTGGCAGTTACAAAAGACTAAAGACGGAAGAAGCCCTAGAGGAGTATAAAAAGTGCAGGGGCATACTTAAAAAAGAAATTAGGAGGGCGAGGAGGGGCCATGAAATAACACTGGCGAGCAAAATAAAGGAAAATCCTAAGATGTTTTATAAGTATATTAAGGGCAAGAGGATAACCAGGGAAAGGGTAGGGCCCATTAGGGACCAAAGTGGCAATCTGTGTGTAGAGCCAGATGATGTAGGCGGGGTTTTAAATGAATTTTTTGCATCTGTGTTCACTATGGAGAGAGACGATGCAGACATAGAAATCGGGCAAGGGGACTGTGACATACTTGAACATATTAGCATCGAGAGGGAGGAGGTGCTAGCGGTTTTAGCAGGCCAAAAAGTGGATAAATCCCTAGGCCCGGACGAGATGTATCCCAGGCTGCTGTGGGAGGCAAAGGAGGAGATTGCAGGGGCTCTGACACAATTTTTCAGAACCTCTCTGGCCACAGGGGATGTACCAGAGGACTGGAGAACAGCTAATGTAGTACCATTATACAAGAAGGGTAGCAGGGATAAACAAGTGAGCCTAACATCTGTGGTAGGGAAATTATTGGAAAAAATTTTGAGGGACAAAATTAGCCTCCACTTGGAGAGGCAAGGATTAATCGGGGATAGTCAGCATGGCTTTGTCAAGGGTAAATCATGTCTGACAAATCTGATTGAATTTTTCGAGGGTGTGACTAGGGGGGTGGATGAGGGAAATGCTGTGGATATGGTTTACATGGACTTCAGTAAAGCTTTTGACAAAGTCCCGCATAGGAGACTGGTCAAGAAGGTAAGATCCCATGGGATCCAGGGTGCCTTGGCGCGTTGGATCCTAAACTGGCTGAGTGGCAGGAGGCAGAGGGTGATGGTCGAAGGATGCTTTTGTGACTGGAAGCCTGTGTCCAGTGGGGTACCTCAGGGATTGGTGCTGGGTCCCTTGTTGTTTGTGATCTACATAAATGATTTGGATGAAAATGTAAAAGGTATGATCAGTAAGTTCGCAGATGACACGAAAATGGGTGGGGTGGTAAATTGCGAGGAGGAAAGCCTCAGGCTACAGGACGATATAAACGGGTTGGTCAGATGGGCGGAAAAGTGGCAAATGGAATTTAACCCTGAAAAGTGCGAGGTGATGCATTTTGGACGGACAAATAAGGCAACGGAATACACAATGAGTGGTAGGACCCTAGGAAGTACAGGGGGTCAGAGGGACCTTGGTGTACATGTACATAGATCTCTGAAGGCAGCGGAACAGGTAGATAAGGTGGTTAAAAAGGCATATGGGATACTTGCCTTCATTAGCCGAGGCATAGAATATAAGAGCAGGGAGGTTATGATGGAGTTGTACAAAACGCTGGTGAGGCCACAGCTGGAGTACTGTGTGCAGTTGTGGTCGCCTCACTATAGGAAGGGTGTGATTGCTTTGGAGAGGGTGCAGAGAAGATTCACCAGGATGTTTCCTGGGATGGAGCGCCTCAGCTATGAAGAAAGACTAAACAGGCTGGGGTTGTTTTCCTTGGAGCAAAGAAGGCTGAGGGGGGACCTGATTGAGGTGTACAAAATGATGAGGGGCATAGATAGGGTAGATAAAGAGGAACTTTTCCCCTTAGTGGGGGGGTCAATAACAAGGGGGCATAGATTCAGGGTAAGGGGCAGGAGATTTAGAGGGGATTTGAGGAGGAACTTTTTCACCCAGAGGGTGGTTGGAATCTGGAACTCACTGCCTGAAAGGGTGGTAGAGGCAGGAACCCTCACAACATTCAAGAAGCATTTGGATGAGCACTTGAAATGCCATTGCATACAAGGCTATGGACCAAATGCTGGAAAATGGGATTAGACAGGACAGGGGTGGATGGGCGGCGCGGACACGATGGGCCGAAGGGCCTCTTTCTGTGCTGTAAAACTCTATGACTCTATGACTCTATTACACAGATCTGATTTCATGAACGCTAATTGATTTAAACAGGTTCTGATCCTTTTGATTACATGAACATCGCACAAGGTTTATCCGAAGGATCAAGTCACCTGAAAGGTAAGTGATGACCTGGAGATTTCAAACAGTTTACTTCTCCTCTCAGAATCAGAATGATTGACTGTAGCCGTTTGTGTAGAAGTTGTCAGAACCTGGGAATCGGAGTTAATGGCCTGGAAAAATAGGTTTGAACGTCACTTAGATTTAGCATCAATCCAAAGCTATTCTGTACAGATTCAAATTAAAATTCAGTCCACTTCTGATGCTTCCTGTAAATATGCGGAAGTTGCATAATTTTACTAAATCCAGCTGCTGATCTCTATCAATTGTGAAGTCTTACACACACCTGGCAGGATCCTGATACAATGGCCGAACCCCATACATACCTGGGAGGATCCTGATACACTGAAACTCCATACACACCTCGCAGGATCCTGATACACTGTGAAACCCCATACATACCTGGGAAGACCCTGATACACTGTGAAACCCCATACACACCTGGCAGGATCCTGATACACTGTGAAACCTCATACACACCTGGTAGGATCCTGATACACTGTGAAACCCCATACACACCTGGCAGGATCCTGATACACTGTGAATCCCCATACACACCTGGCAGGATCCTGATACACTGTGAAACCTCATACACACCTGGCAGGATCCTGATACACTGTGAATCCCCATACACACCTGGCAGGATCCTGATACACTGTGAAACCTCATACACACCTGGCAGGATCCTGATACACTGTGAAACCTCATACACACCTGGTAGGATCCTGATACACTGTGAAACCCCATACACACCTGGCAGGATCCTGATACACTGTGAATCCCCATACACACCTGGCAGGATCCTGATACACTGTGAAACCTCATACACACCTGGCAGGATCCTGATACACTGTGAAACCCCATACACACCTGGCAGGATCCTGATACACTGTGAAACCCCATACACACCTGGCAGGATCCTGATACACTGAAACCCCATACACACCTGGCAGGATCCTGATACACTGTGAAAACCCATACACACCTGGCAGGATCCTGATAAACTGTGAAACCACATACACACCTGGCAGGATCCTGATAGACTGTGAAACCCCATACATACCTGGCAGGATCCTGATACACTGAAACCCCATACACACCTGGCAGGATCCTGATACACTGTGAAACCCCATACACAACTGGCAGGATCCTGATACACTGAAACCCCATACACACCTGGCAGGATCCTGATACACTGTGAAACACCATACACACCTGGCAGGATCCTGATACACTGTGAACCCCATACACTCCTGGTAGGATCCTGATACACTGTGAACCCCCATACACACCTGGCAGGATCCGGATGCACTTTCAAACACCATACACACCTGGCAGGATCCGGATACACTGTGAAACCCCATAGACACCTGGCAGGATCCTGATACACTGTGAAACCCTATACACACCTGGCGGGATATTGATATACTGTGAAACCCTATACACACCTGGCAGGATCCTGATACACTGTGAATCCCCATACACACCTGGCAGGATCCTGATACACTGTGAAACCCCATACACACCTGGCAGGATCCTGATACACTGAGAGTCCCCATACACACCTGGCAGGATCCTGATGCAGTGTGAAACACCATACACACCTGGCAGGATCCTGATGCACTGTGAAACACCATACACACCTGGCAGGATCCTGATACACTGTGAAACAAGGATCCTGATGCACTGTGAAACCCTATGCACAACTGGCAGGATCCTGATGCACTGTTAAACCCCATACACATTAGATAGCATCCCGATACACTGTGAAACCACATACACATCTAGTAGTATATCGATATACAGTAAATCTTAATATACATCTCCTGTGTACTACACCGACGCCCTGGCATCACAAATTGCCTTGAGCCAGATATTCAGTGTTTCCTGCGACCCTCGAAATCAGTCCCAGTATAAAGTGCAGGGAATTAGTTGGAGACATGCATAATAGTAAAATGTTATCGCTTCTCAGCTAAGAATAAAATGTCAGGAAATGGTATTTCCAATCTGAGAAGATGTACAGATGTTCGCACAACAGAACATTATTCTGTGTAGAAATGGGAGAAATGTACAATGTTCAGGGTGACTAGGAAGTTACTGGCTATCTTCATAATGGTAGTGAAAGAGAGATGCTCATTCTACTCAAAGAGTAGTCCTTAAGTTCAGGAGAATTTTTAACCCAATGTAATGAGTAACAGAAACACATTTGTAATTTCCCAAACCTGCAGTATAGGAAACTTATACCAAAATGAAAAACAAGGAGTATAATTACTGGTAGAACAGTTCAAATCGATGTTGAATGTTTTCTGCTGTAACATTACAGTGGCTGAAGTAGGCGACAGTTCTATTTCCAATTCTAACCGGTGAAGTAAAAGGGCTGTTATAAAACATATTCAGTGATTGTATGTGTAAAACTGCTGAAAAATTGTTAGCAATTTCGGAGATACAATGTTAGCGGAGAATGATTAGGGGCAGGAAAATACCATTCAGGTCAAGTCATTCTGCCCTGTTAGAGAGTGGATGCCACCTAACACTCCTCTCAGAATATCCACACAAACACATTCAATTGTCTCTAGACGCCACTAACACAGCCCTTTAGTGCCCTTCCCTGGTAACTGGTCTCCCTGCTCTATTACCCTTTGGGGCGGGGGGGAAATGTACCCTGATTTCCATTCTTACTTCTGATTTTTAATTTTCTCTGTTAATTATTTTGGTAATTGTGAGAATGTTTCCTGCACTAATGTTATGAATTCCATTTAAGAATTTCAATACCGATATCTCTTGCAAAAACAAAATACACCAAACCCCCTCAACCTAAAGGCCTAATACCTTAAATCATCATCCTGATTCCACTCTGTACCATCAGAATGGCAGTAAGCTCTACCCCCAGGTAACTGTTATCATATCACAGTCTGTCCCTCTCTCTGTACATGATACAGCAGACAACTTGCCTGAGTCCTGATATAATACCTGTGGAAAAGCTGTTAAGAGACAGAGGTTCAGGGAGGGAATTGCAGAGCCTCGTGCCCAGGATGCTGAAGGGGCATCCGCAATGGTGGAGCGATTGAAAATTGGAGATGCACCAGAGGCCAGAATTGGAGGAGAACAGAGATCTATGAGGAAGCTAGGGCTGGAGTTTACCAGAGATAGGAAGGGACAAGGCCGGGAAGCAATTTAAAAATAAGAAAGCGAAATTTAAATCCAAGGCATTGTTGGAACAGGAGCAAATGTTACTCAGCGAGTGCAGGGGTGATTGGTGAACGGTATTATGTCCGTGGATAATTGAGACACAGACTGCAGGAGTTGATTATAACAAGTCTTTACTGGATGGAGACAACCTGGATACTGAAACTACAGAAGCCTGCTAGGGCCTTTTATACAGGGGTGGTCACTGCTGGTACTGCAGTCTGAGACCAGTTATTACCTTAAAGGTACATACACAACAATTCCTCCACTTTTAGATAAACAGTACATATCATTCATTTAACAACTAAATAATAACTAATTACAATTACAATTACGGTTGCTAGATACATTGGTTGAAGTTAAGCAATTATAAGTTCAGTCTTTGAGGAGGCTTCCTGATTCTGTCTGGATAATGCCTCTTTGGGATATCAGGTTCTTCTGGCAAGGTTGCGTCGGGAGCAATGTCGTTGTTTGGTTCGTCTGCTTCCAATATCACCGATTCTGCGGTAGATGCAATTGGTACTTCGGTTTCATCGCCAGGTGTATCAGATCGTGGTGTGGAGTTGACATTTTCCAGTGACTCTAGAATCTGGTGAGCATGGCGTCTTGCAATGCTCTCTCCAACGTCCACGCTATACATTAGAGGTCCTTGCTGTGTACAGATCGTTCCTGGCTGCCATTTCTCTGTGCGTTAGTCCCGGGCCAAAATTGGTTCACCTATCTTAAAACTCCTGGTCGGCCTTTCATTCATATTCTGAAACTGCCTGTTCTCCACATCTCTTCTGACGTTTGGCTTAACCAAATCCAAGTGGCATCGTAGTCTTCGATTGAAGAACATCATGGCTGGAGTTTGTTTGGTAACCGCATGTGTCGCATTCCGGTAGGCAAACAAGAAGTTATCCACCTTGTGTTGTAGGGGTATTTCTTCATTACACATTGCCTTGATAGCCTTCTTGAATGTTTGAACAAACCCCTCGGCCAATCCATTTGTGGCTGGATGATATGGGGCAGATGTGTAATGCTTAAAACCATTGTTTTTTAAGAACTCTTCAGACAGAAACTGTGGTCCATTGTCAGAGCAAATCTATTCAGGTAGCCCATTCCTGGCGAATATGGTTCGTAAGACTGTGATAGTTTTTTCTGTGGTGGTTGAGGACATTTTTATTACCTCTGGCCACTTTGAATGTGCATCCACCGCAATTAAAAATATCGAGTCCGTAAAGGGGCCAGCAAAATCAATGTGCACCCTTTGCCATGGAGATGAGGGCCACTCCCATGGATGTAGAGGGGCTTGCGGTGGGGCGTTTTGGACCTTCTGGCATCCTGTACAGCTCTTGGTCATCTCTTCGATTTCCCTATCGATTCCCGGCCACCACGCTCTGGCTAAGTTCTTCATTTTTAACCCTCCCAGATGACCCTCATGAAGCTCATTGAGCACTCTATCCTTCAATTTGGGTGGAATTACTACTCTGGATCCACACATCAAGGTTCCTCTGCACACTGACAGCTGTTCTCTTCTCAGCGAGAATGCTGGCAGCAGTGGTTCGCCATGTGCTGGCCATCCCTTCACCATTAAATCATAGACCCAGGAGAGTGTCGGGTCATTTCGTGTTTCCTTTTCTATGTTTGCATCCGTCACAGGGAGACATTCGACTATAGTCGAGTGGAATAACTCCACTGGATCCACTGCCAGTTCTTCTTCCACCATCGGCAACGGTAGGCGCGACAATCCATCAGCATTCCCATGCTGTTTAGTTCCTGTGTACTCGGTGTCATATTGGTGTGCCCCTAGGAAAAGGGACCACCTCTGTAGCCGTTGTGCCATCATTATCGGTAGGCCCTTCTGTGGGTTGAAAATGGAGATGAGAGGTTGATGATCAGTTAGTAGAGTAAATTTCTGACCGTGTAGGTAGTGATTGAACTTCTTCACCCCCCACACCAGGCTGAGGGCCTCTCTGTCAATCTGGGCGTAGTTACGCTCGGCTGAAGTTAACGAGCGTGACGCAAAAGCTATCGGCCTCTCTGAACCATCAAGGAATTTATGTGACAGTACCGCCCCAACACTGTAGGGAGACGCATCACACGCCAGTCTTATCAATAGTGATGGGTTGTAGTGAGCCAATACTTCTCTTGAAGTGATTAGGTCCTTAATCTTCTCAAAGGCCCGCTTACATTCATCACTCCAGTTCTATGCTACTCCCGTTCATAGTAGGGCGTTCAGTGGATGCAGAATTGTGGACAAATTCGGCAAAAACTTACGGTAGTAATTCACCAATCCGAGGAATGACCTCAGTTGCGACACATTTTCAGGCGCTGGAGCCTTAACTACCGCTTCAATTTTGTCAGGGGACTTATGCAACCCCTCTTCATCAATCACGTGGCCACAATACGATATCTGTTTCTTAAAAAACTCGCACTTAGGGCGATTGGCTCGTAGCCCATGTTCCCGTAGTCTAGTGAGCACCTGCTCTAGGTTGGCAAGGTGTTCACTGTCATCTTCACCTGTCACTAGGATGTCGCCCAAGTAACACTGAGTCCCCAGAATCCCTTGCAGGACTTGTTCCATCGCTCTTTGCCATATCGCCAGAGCTGATGCTACTCCGACTACCAGTCGATTATACTGGTAAAGACATTTGTGGGTGTTTATCGTGAGATACTTCCTGGAGGATTCTTCAACCTCCATCTGCAAATATGCTTGTGCTAGGTCAAATTTTGTAAAACGCTTCCCTCCAGATAGTGAGGTGAAGATATCTTCTATCCTTGGAAGAGGATATTGTACTGTGTGAAGGACTGGGTTCACCGTCACCTTGAAGTCCCCACAGATGCGAACCTTCCTTGGCTCCTCAGACTTATTGTTTAATGTTTTCTTCATGACAGGAACGTTGGGTGCCGCCCACTCGCTCCAGTCTACCTTAGATAACACGCCTGCCTTCTCCAGATTCTCCAGCTCTGCCTCGACGGCTGGGCGAATTGCATATGGTACTGGTCTTGCTTTGAAAAACTTGGGAATTGCATTCTCCTCTATTTTTATCGAGGTGGTTACGCCTTTAAGAGTGCCCAGTTCTTGTTGAAATACCTCTTTGGCGTCAGCTAAGATTGTTGACAATCATCCAGGAGTGACGTCGTCATCCTTTTTACCAGCCACCGTCAGTGCCTGAATCGACTGCCAGTCCAAACTTAGCTTTCTGATCCATTCACGTCCCAATAACGGTGGTCCACCATCTTGCAGAATGTAGAGATAAAATTTCCGTATTTTCTTGCCGTTTTATTCGACAGGCACCCTTATTTTTCCTCTGGGGTATACTTTTTGCCCCGTATACGTCCTCAAGTCAATGAATGTCTCTCTCAAGGGTATGTGTGAGAATAGATGCTCGTAGTCTCGTCGATTCATGATGGTTAGAGCTGATCCTGTATTCAATTCCATTTTGACTTGGGACCCTGCTATCGTGAGGGTGACCCAAATGGTTCGGTGATCCTCTTTTGCGATTATGTTGTGAAGTTTGAGACAGCTTAGTCTCTTGTTCCCGGATTCAATATCGCTCATCTGGGCTTCGGAACTACTGTCCGTCATCTTCTGTACTTTCCTGTACAGTTCCTTGGTAGCCTTTTTGTTGTCGTTGGGCTTCTTCCCAGACCTGCAAAGTCGTGCAATGTGTCCCATCTTTCCGCATTGCCTGCATATTTTGTCCTTGGACCAGTCCTTCTGGTCATGGTTTGTTCTGCCGCAGCGATAACATTTTGCAAATCCCCATGTCATTTCATGGGTGCCGTATTCCAGTGGCTTTTGTTGTATTTCCCTTGCTGCTGCTTCGTACGATACTGCCACGCTGAAAGCCTTATCTAGCGTCAGCTCTTTCTCTCAGAGTAACCTCTTCTGGGTTCCTTCACTCAGGAGTCCACAGACAAATTTGTCCCGTAAGGTATCTGCCAGTCCTGCTCCGAACTGGCAGTGCTTTGATAGCTTGTGTAGTTCTGTAAGGTAATCAGCATTGCTCTCATTTTTATGCTGATTTCTCCTGTGGAATTTAAATCTTTCTGCTATCAGCAGCGGTGTAGGATTTAGGTGTTCCTGTAGGATAGCAACAATTTCGTAAAAACTCTTTGCCTTCGGTTTGGCTGGAGTAATCAGGTCCCACAATAGGCCGTACGTTCTTGCGCCCATTCAATTTAGCAATACCGATGCCTTTTTCTCATCGGCTATTTCGTTTGCCTCGCAATATACCTCAACCCTTTCCACATACGTGGTCCAGCCTTCTATTGCATTATTGAAGGCAGTGATATCGCCAGTCTTTGGCATCTTGAAAATCTAAGATGGTGCCTCCCGCACTTTGCCTTCTTCCCCGCCGAGTTAAGTTGGCACCTCCGGCGCTTTCCTGCTGCTGCCGCTGCTCTCCGCAGTATTTTTATTTTTTTATCGCGCTTCAGTATTTGTTCCGTTAATTGAAGAACCGTTCCCGTCATGGAGCGGACCCTCTGGGACACTTCCCTCCCTCTTCTTAGGTCCGAACGCTGCCCGGCTGTGAAGCACCGGCCGCGCCCTGTGTGCTCCACCCTCTCTTTCTTTGCTTCCCGACTCGCTGCCCGGCCCCGTTGCAGAGCCACCCGATCGAGCTCTAGCCCGCCGCAGCCCAGGAAGGATCAGTGCACTACCTGCCACCAGCCTGATTAGCTGGGAAACCACAGACTGGAGACCAAGCCTGGCTCTCGACAGTCTCTCCTGCACTTTTCAATTCGATGATTTGGAGGGTGGTTGCCCACGGTCGACGCCCATTTCTCGAGTTTCTTTGAATTATTTTATTTTCTCTTTCTTCTGGCTTCGACCTTCAATAACGTCGTCTGAGGTGCTGCCGAGTTGCAGGTAAGTTCGTTTCTTACTCGTCGCCAGTATTATGTCCATGTATAATTGAGACACTGACTGCAGGATTTGATTATAACAAGCCTTTACTGGATGGAGACAACCTGGAAACTGGAACTACAGAAGCCTGCTAGGGCCTTTTATACAGGGGTGGTCACTGCTGGTACTGCAGTCTGAGACCAGTTATTACCTTAAAGGTACATACACAACAAACGGGACTTGGTGCAAGTTAGAATATGGGCAGTAAAGGTTTGTATTAGCTCAAGTTTACACAGGGTACGTCGTGGGAGACCGACCAGGAGAGTATTGGAATAGTCGAGTCTGGACATAACAAAGGCATTGATGAGAGTTTCAGCAGCAGATGAGTTGAGGCAGTGGCGGAGATGAGCAATGTTTTGGAGGTGGAATTGGCGGTCTTGGTGATGGACAGGATATCGGGTCAGAAAATCAGATAAGGGTCAATAAGCCCCGATTAGAAATTTTGAACACTTAGTCTGTTTCACACCCAGTTCACACAATACCGCAGCTAACATACCTGCGGTCTGATACAGCAACACTGGAACTTCTGACCATTTCGAGTCTGTCCCGCTCCCAGTGCACACAATCCTCCAGATAGCTTTTGCACGGTCTGATACAATGACATTGGAACTCCTGGCAATTCACAGTCTGGTCCCCCTCCCAGTACACACAACCCTCCAGGTAACCTTTCCACGGTCTGATACAATGACATCTCATTACAGATCCACTTTGGGGAACAGTGTGGAGTAGTGAAAGGATTCGCAGCCTGATTCACAGTCTGACTGAACGTGTTAATGCTAGAGCCATCTTTTATACCAGGCCATAGGATGGTTAGTCCTATATGGCGAGAGGGGTTTTCTGGGCTCCCACAACCAACACGATGAGGGTGGGGATGGGGAACCCACACCCACCGTCATGTGTATCGTGCTGGATGTTAACCCACAATTACAAAGCAGAAGCTCTGATTCCGACTGTCTGGAGTGGGGTTTGAACACTGCGCCCTCTGGCGGGAATGTTCCCACTGCACCAAAGTCTAACACCCCTCTCCCACTGAGATACAATGTCTGATTTCCTCTGCAGAATGTAAAGAGTACTGACTGCTTCAAAGATTGATCAATGAGAGGTACTATTGTTGTATTACCAGGATCACGGGTGGATTTGTAATGAGAAGTCTGTAGTACAAGACATGGCTGATGGCATTAGCCATCAGAAGGAAAATATCAACTTCATAGTAATCGCCATGTTCAATGAATAATAGAATGAAGTGAGGATTTGAAACTTTTCTCGGCCATTGTTCACTTTCAAGCGAGGTTTTCATTAACTGAAACCTAATTTCTACCCGCACCTCTACTGAAGCTATGAATTAAATCTAGCAACATTTTACTGAATAGTAGCCTGGTAGAGGAAACTTTCGATTTACCGGCACCTAAATAACCGGAAATCTCGGTTAACCGGCAAAATTCAGGAGTAGGTTCAGGTAAGTTTTATTACTTGCCTTCCTCGATCTGTTGCTATGCAAGGGTATGGCTGCAGCTGTTGCTAAGCTACAGCGACGCATGGAACTTGTGGCCATTGTTCTGAACCTGTTATAAGAACATAAGAAGTAGGAGCAGGAGTAGGCCATACGGCCCCTCGGGCCTGCTCCGCCATTCAATAGGATCATGGCTGATCCGAATCTAGACTCACATCCACTTCACTGCCCTCTTCCCGTAACCCTTAATTCCGTTATCTGCTAGGAAGCTGTCTATCTCCGTTTTAAAAAAATTTAATGTTGCAGCTTCCACAGCTCTCTGGGGTAGCAAACTCCATAGATATACTACCTTCTGAGTGAAGAAGTTTCTCCACATCTCAGTTTTGAAAGGGCAGCCCCTTATTCTAAGATTCTGACCCCAAGTTCCAGTCTGAACCGTCAGTGGAAACATCCTCACAGCATCCACCCGATCAAGCTCCCTCACAATCTTATATGTTTCGATAAGATCGCCTCTCATTCTTCTGAACCCCAATGAGTAGAGGCCCAACCTCCTCAAACTTTCCTCATATGTCAACCCCCTCATCTCCGGAATCAACCGAGTGAACCTTCTCTGAACCGCCTCGAGAGCAAGTATATATGTTCTTAAATAAGGAAACTAAAACTGCACGCAGTATTCCAGGTGTGGCCTGACCAATACCCTGTATAACTGCAGCAGGACTTCCCTGTTTTTATACTCCATCCCCCTTGCAATAAAAGCCAAGATTCCATTGGCCTTCCTGGTCACCTGCTGCTCCTGCATACTAACTTTTTCTGTTTCATGCACCAGGACCCCCAGTTCCCTTTCTACTGTAGCACTTTGCAGTTTCTCTCCATTTAGATAATAACTTGCACTTTGATTTTTTCTGCATAACCTCACACTTTCCAATATTATATTCCATCTGCCAAATCTCTGCCCACTCACTTAGCCTGCCTATGTCCTTTTTCAGGTTTTTTTATGTCCTCCTCACTGCTTTCCCTCCCATCTTTGTATCGTTGGCAAACTTGAATATTTTGTACTCAGTCCCTTCCTCCAAATCGTTAATATAGATTGTAAAGAGTTGGGGTCCCAGCATTGACCCTTGTGGTACAGCACTAGTTAATGATTGCCAGCCTGAGAACGAACCATTTATCCCAACTCTTTGTTTTCTGTTAGATAGCCAGTCTTCCACCGATGCCAGTATATTACCCCCAATCCCGTGATTTTTTATCTTGATCAGTAATCTTTTGTGTGGAACCTTGTCAAATGCCTTTTGGAAATCCAAAAACACTACATCCAATGGTTCCCCTTCAACCACCCTGTATGTTACGTCCTCAAAGAATTCGAGCAAATTTGTCAAACATGACTTCCCCTTCATAAAACCATGCTGACTCTGTCCTATTACATTATGTTTATCCAAATGCTCTGTTAATGTTTCCTTAATAATGGACTCCAACATTTTGCCAACCACAGATGTTAGGCTAACTGGTCTATAGTTTACAGGTTTTTGTCTACTTCCCTTCTTAAAAAAGGGTGTTACATTAGCAGTTTTCCAATCTGCCGGGACCTTTCCTGAGTCCAGGGAGTTTTGGAAAATAATCACCAATGCATCCACAATCCCTACAGCCACTTCTCGCAAGACCCTAGGATGTAGGCCATCAGGTCTGGGGGATTTATCCGACTTAAGTCCCATTATTTTACCGAGTACCATCTCCTTAGTGATTTTAATCGTGTTTAGCTCCTCCCCCCCATTGCCCCCTGTTTGTCCAGTGTTGGAGTATTTTTAGTGTCCTCTACTGTAAAGACTGATTCAAAATATTTGTTCAGCGTCTTTGCCATCTCCATGTTCCCCACCATTAGTTTCCCGCTCTCATCCTCTAAGGGACCAACGTTCACTTTAGCTACCCTTTTTCTTTATATATAGCTGTAGAAACTCTTGCTATCTGTTTCTATATTTTTTGCTAGTTTACTTTCATAATCTATCTTCCCTTTCTTAATTAATCTTTTAGTTATTGTTTGCTGGCTTTTAAAAGCTTCCCAATCTTCTATCCTCCCACTAGATTTGGCTACTTTACATGCCCTTGTTTTCAGTCAGATACTATCCTTTATTACTTTACTAAGCCACAGATGGCTGTCTTTTCTTATACTCCCCTTTGTCCTCAGTGGAATATATTTATATTGAAAGATGTGAAATATCTCCATGAATGTAGACCACTGCTCTTGCACCGTCTTACACTTTAATCTGTTTTCCCAATCCACTTTAGTCAATTCTACTCTCATACCTTCATAGTCTCCTTTATTTAAGCTCAGTACGCTGGTTTGAGATCCAACTCTCTCACCCTCAAACTGAATTTGGAATTCAATCATATTATGGTCACTCATTCCAAGGGGATCCTTTACTAAGACATGTTTTATTAATCCTGTCTTATTACACAGGACCAGACCTAAGATTGCCTGCCCCCTGGTTGGTTCAGTTACATACTGCTCAAGGAACCCGTCCCTAATACACTCTATCAACTCTTCCTCAAGGCTGCCATGCCCAATTTGATTAGTCCAGTCAATATGAAAGTTAAAATCCCCCATGATTATTGCTGTTCCCTTATTACAAGCCCCAACTATTTCCTGATTTATACTCCGACCAACAGAGTTGCAACTGTTAGGAGTCCTATAGCCTACGCCCACTAGTGACATTTTCCCCTCATTATTCCTTATCTCCACCCAAACTGTTTCACTATCCTGCTCCTTTGACCCAATATCATTTCTGACTATTGCAGTGATTCCATCCTTGATTAACATAGCAACCCCACCTCCCTTTCCTTCCTGTCTGTCCTTCCTAATTGTCAAATACCCTTGTATGTTTAGTTCCCAGTCATGATCTTCTTGCAGCCATGTTTCCGTAATGGCCACCAGATCATAGCCATGTGTAGTTATTTGTACCGTCAACTCGTCTATTTTGTTACGAATGCTGCGTGCATTCAGATAAAGAACTTTCAAGTATGTTTTCTGACGATTTTTTCCTGATTTTACCCCTTTTACTACTTTACCTTTATCATTATATACATTCTGTCCCTTCCTGACACGCTCTGCTTTTTAATTCCCCCACTGCTACCTTGCTCTATTGCCTTCTCTGCTGTCATTTTTATTTTTCGCTCTCTTAAAACCTCCCCCCCACTAATTAGTTTAAAACCCTCGCTACAGCCCTAGTTATTCGATTCGCCAGGATTCTAGTCCCAGCACTGGCCAAGTGAAGTCCATCCCAACGGAACAACTCTCTCCTATCCCAGTACTGATGCCAGTGTCCCAAGAAGCAAAACCCATTTCTCCCACACCAGGTCTTTGAGCCACGCATTTAACTCTCTAATTTTATTTACCCTAGCCAAATTTGCTCGTGGCTCAGGTAGTAACCCAGAGATTATTACCCTTGTGGTTCTGCTTTTTAATTTGGCCCCTAGCTGCTCAAGCTCCCTCAGCAGAACCTCTTTCCTTGTCCTATCTATGTCGTTGGTACCAACATGGACCACGACAACTGCATCCTCCCCCTCCCACTCCAAGTTTCTCTCCAGCCCAGAGGAGATGTCATTAACCCTGGCACCGGGCAGGCAACACAGCCTTCGGGACTCTCGCTCTCGGCTGCAAATAACCCTATCTATCCCACTAATGATACTATCCCCTACCATTACAACATTTATTTTAAGTCCCCGCACTTGAATGGCCCCCCGCTCCACAGTGCTGTGGCCAGGTTGCTCAACCTCCCCGCAGTCCACGTTCCAATCCTCACAGGGAGTAAGAGCCTCAAACCTGTTGGGTTTGTTGCTTTATATAGAGCTCTCGGCTCTGTATCTTTTACTTTAGCTTTCGGTTATCCAGAATTTTTGATGAACCGGCACCATGTCAGTCCCGTCGGTGCCGGAAAAAGAAAGTTTCCTGTATTGAGAAGTTGTTTTATGTCAATAAACCTAACACTGTGACCACTTCCTCTCTGTTCTAATTCAAGATGTTCAACAGAATCACAAGGAAACACTCCGGGTACAAACTGAAACACTGAGAGTGAACACTATCCTAATAAAGGAGAAGGTTAAGATTTTCCAGCTGGTTGATCGCTACGCTGAGATAACGGTCATTTCTATTGTTGGAGATCGGACACTTGTAGAACATGAACTGCTGGCAAGAGGCCGAGACCATGAAAAGTGGAGAGAGAAACTTCTCCGGAGCGAACTGGAAAATATCCAAACTGGTCAGTTGTTCCAGAGCAGTTTTTCCTGGAGAAAATCCAATTCTGGGAGTTCAGCAGGAGTGAGCGGAGTCCGAGGGATTGGAAAAAGAACAATGGTACAAAAAACTGTTCATGACTTGGCCACTGGGAAAATATATCCACACTTTCAATATCTTTTCAGTTTTAAATTCCGGGATTTGAACGCATTTAAATGTAGAATAAACCTGAGGAATCTGATACTGGGTCTGTATCCTTACTTTGGGAATATTCTGGGAGAGCTCTGGAAGAACCCAGAGGGATTGCTGTTTATATTCGATGGTTTGGATGAATTCAAGGACAGGATCGATTTTGCTGACAATCTGAGAAATACAGAACCTCAGCGCAGGTGCACAGATCCCGAAGACTGGTGTGAAGTGTCTGACATTGTGTCCAGTTCAATACAGCACAAGCTGCTCCCAGGATGTTCAGTGCTAGTGACCAGCCTCCCCACTGCATTACATTTATTGGAAAAGGCTGAGATCAGTGTCTGGGCTGAAATCATGGGATTTGTTGGTGAAGAACGGAAGGAATATTTCAACAAGTTTTTTGAAGATCAGACGGTGGCAGCAGCTGTTTTCAAACACGTGGAGGAGAACGAGATCCTGTACACCATGTGCTACAACCCTTCCTACTGCTGGATCCTCATCTGGCACTGGGTCCCTTCTTTACACAAAGAGACAGGAATCAGCAGCGAGTTCCCAAGACCATCAGCCATCTATATTCCTACTATATTTACAAAATTCTGAAAAATCATGGCCGAGAGATTGAAAGCCCCCGTGATGTGTTACTGAAGATTGGTGAGATGGCCTTCACAGGCGTCTCTGAGAAGAAGCTTGTGTTTAGAAATGGAGATTTGATCAAGTACAATCTGCAACCTTCCCAGTTCCTGTCTGGGTTCATGATGGAACTTTTGGAGAGAGATGATTCTGCCCAGAGCGTGGTGTACACATTCCCGCACCTCACCATCCTAGAGTTTGTAGCTGTACTCGCACAATTCCTGACTCCATACCCCGTGGACATCCTGAAACTTCTCAGAAAATCCCACAGCAAGGAAGATGGCCGTTTCGAGATATTTCTCCGTTTTGTTGCTGGTCTCTCCTCCCCAAAGGCAGCTTGGCCCCTGGAGGAGTTTCTGGGTCCATTTCTTCTTCAAACCACCTGCCGAGTGATTGACTGGGTGAAGGAGAAGGTTGAAGGACAGATTGGAAACACAGAGAGTGAAACTGGTAAAAGGAACCTCCTGAAAACATTCCACTACCTGTTTGAGTCTCAGAATAAAGCACTGGCTCGGGCCACAGTGGGATCTGTGGAAACTCTTTCATTTAGTGAATTGACATTGACCCCGATTGATTGTGTGGTCCTGTCTCATGTCATTGGACTCTGTCATACAATTAAGTAACTCGATCTACTATAATGCCACGTTCAGTGTGAAGGACTCCAGCGGCTGGGACCCGTACTGCACAAATGCCGGGTGTTGAGTTTACTGTTTATTTGTCTCTAACTGTTGGGCGAATTGTAGAACAGTCACGGATTGTGTTGTTGCTCCATAATGTAGGGAAACAGAGAGTTCAGTTATCCCAGAGAGAGGCAGATTCAACACGAATATGACCAAAAATAAGAGGATCGGTTAGTAATTGCCTAAGGACTGGAGAATCTGGAAAGGATCCTTTTGGACAAGTAGGATTTTACAGCCTTTCTCCGATCGGCAAATACTGGCCACTGAGAGTCTGATAATTGTAATAAATCATAATTAATAATGCTGGAGAGCAGAATGGAAACATGAAATATAATCTGGCAGTAAAGGTAAAATTAATTTAAAATGTTTTCCACATCCAACCATTTCAACTGGAAACAGATCAGAAACGACAGATTAACTCACTAACAGTTCGATATTTACTCCAATCCCGTGCAGGCTGTGTCTTGAGCAGGGGGAAGTTTCCTGGATTGGGAATATTGGGGAATCGGGAATTCTTTTAGCTGTAAATGTTTACATTTATTCACAGTCCTGATCATTGAGTAAAGATTGATACTCAGGATCTTAAATTGCCGGTAAAAAGGTTCCAATTTAAAGTGTTGTGGGGTATGAGCCCCAGAGTACAGACACACACCAGAGCAGTGGTGGGGCCTCGCACAGCGGGCGGCTCCTGGGTAAACCTGGGGCAGTGTACGCGGGAATTTCCCATAATCTGTCCCCTGTATGTGAGGCCCCGCTAGAGGAGAGAATTTTCAAAATTTCCCCAGAAACTGACGGGCCAGATACATCTGAAATGAATGTAGAGCCAGTTTAATGGGGAATAAAGTGAGACACTGCCCTCCCCTATAAAATAGGAGTACGGGGACATTTAAAACTTGTTACGGGACAGAATAAACGCTCCTTGTTACACATAATCCTGGGGGCGGATTATACAGCAGCAGTTAGCGCCATTTCACCCGACCCGCGCAGGTGGGAAATCGCGGGGGAAATCCGGTTTCTTCATTTCCTGTAGAAATTTCAGTGATTGCTGTAATATCTGAGAGCGAAATCTATCAGATCCGTGGTTTGATGCAGTTTGTTTCTCAATGTCTGTTTGTGTTTAGACTGAGTGAAAATGAACTGGGAGATTCAGGAATGAAACTACTGTCTGCAGCTCTGAGGAACCCAGAGTGTAAAATACAGAAACTGGTGTAAGTAGCAGACTGTTTGAGATTGTGTTTATAATAACTGGTGTCTAACAATGTACGTTGTTATTGCTATCAGTAATAGTGTTATTGATAAACACTGAGGATTTACTCTGATTCCTGTTATTTTTCTCTGATCCCAGTCAATGGGGTGTCGGTCTCACAGATTTTTGTGCCGAGGGACTCGCCTCGGGTCTCAGAAGAAACCGCTCACTGACGGTTCTGAACCTGGGTAATAATAAACTGGGAGATTCAGGAATGAAACTACTGTCTGCAGCTCTGAGGAACCCGGAGTGTAAAATACAGGAATTGTGGTAAGTACCAGATTGTGTGAGATTGTTTTAATAATAACATTTTTTTTTTTATTCGTTCATGGGATGTGGGCTTCACTGGCATTTATTGCCCATCCCTAATTGCCCTTGAGAAGGTGGTGGTGAGCTGCCTTTTAGAACCGTTGCAGTCCGTGTGGTGAAGGTACTCCCAAAGTGATGTTAGGTAGAAAGTTCCAGGGTTTTGACCCAGCGACAATGAAGGTTTGCCGATTTACTTCTAAATCAGGATGGTCTGTGACTTGGAGGGGAACTTGGAGATGGTGGTGTTCCCATGCGCCTACTGCCCTTGTCCTTCTAGGAGGAAGAGGTCGCGGGTTTGGGAGGTGCTGCCGAAGAATCCTTGGTGTGTTGCTGCAGTGCATCTTGTAGATGGTACACAGTGCAGCCACGGTACGCTGGTGGTGAAGGGAGTCAACGTTCAAGGTGATAGATGGGGTGCCAATCAAGCGAGCTGCTTTATCCTGGATGGTGGCGAGCTCCTTGAGTGTTGTTGGAGCGTCACTCATCCAGGCAAGTGGAGAGTATTCCATCACACTCCTTACTTGTGCCTTGTCGATGGTAGAAAGGCTTTGGGGAGTCGGGAGGTGAGACACTCGCCGCAGAATAACTAGCTTCTGACCTGCATTTGTTGCCACAGTATTTATGTGGCTGGTCCAGTTAAGTTTCTGGTCAATGGTTTCCCCCAGGATATTGATGGTGGGGGATTCGGCGATGGTAATGCCGTTGAATGTCAAGGGGCGGTGGCCTAACACTGTACATTATTATTAGTATCAGTAATAGTGTTAATTATAAACACTGGGGATTTACTCGGATTCCTGTTATTTCTCTCTTATCCCAGTCTGTGGGGAGTCGGTCTCACAGATTCTTGTGCCGAGGATCTCGCACCCACTCTCAGTACAAACCGGTCACTGATGGTTCTGACTCTGAGTATTAATGAACTGGGAGTTTCAGGAGTGAAACTGCTGTCTGCGCCTCTGAATAATTCGGACTGTAAAATACAGGAACTGCGGTAAGTACTAGACTGTGTGAGATTGTGTTTATAACAACAGGATGTCTGACACTTCATTAATATTAGTATCAGTAATAGTGTTTTTATTAAACATTCGCGATTTACACTGATTCCTGTTATTTCTCTCTCTGATCCTCAGGCTGGAGGCTGTTGGTCTCACAGATTCTTGTGCTGAGGATCTCGCCTCTGTTCTCAGTGCAAACCGGTCACTGATGGTTCTGAACCTGAGTAAAAATAAACTGGGAGATTCAGGAGTGAACCTAATGTCTGCGGCTCTGAGGAACTCGGATTGTAAAATAAAGAGACTGCGGTAAGTACCGGACTGTGTGAGATTGTGTTTATAATACGTAACTGGATGTCTGACACTGTACATTATTATTAGTATTAGTAATAGTGTTTTTATTAAACGTTCGAGATTTACTCTGATTCTTGGTATTTCTCTCTCTGATCCCCAGGCTGGAGGCTGTCGATCTCACAGATTCTTGTGTCGAGGATCTCTCCTCCGCTCTCAGTACAAACCGCTCACTGACGGTTGTGGACCTGGGATCAAACTCTTCACAGACCGATCTGTCCCCGCTCTCTGCCACCTCATACTGAACTGCAGGAGTCTGGAGTGGATACTGTGAGTGTTTGCTTTAATGTTTAATGTAATAATTAAAATACACATCGGATTCAGCCAATTTTATGGGTAATAATTGTCTGTAATCATTATTATTATTAAAATATTAACCCCAGTCTCCCTGCTATTTACACTGCTGTGCAATCTGTTTATTTCCAGTTTAATCTTTATTTTGTTTCAGGCTGGGGGCGAATCGGTTCAGTTCATTCGGAAAGAAACAGCTGATGTCACTTCAGGGAACAAGAAGCAGACTGACTGTGATTGTGTGAACATTTCAATTGATGACCATCACTGCTATCATTATCTGACCATTTTTGGCAGATTGTCTGCCCCACCACTTTAAGCGGCCCCATTAAGGGTTTCCTGCTCGAGCTAAGCAAGCATCATCTCCCATTGTGAGGTCAGGGGCCCAGCCACAGGGTCACGAGACTCAGCCACCCGGCCCCACAGCGCTGCTTCTGCAGGATATCCAGGGCTGAATGTTCCCCAATGGGGCACTGGGGAAATGCACAGACAGGAAGGGCCCAGGGTGGGGCTCAGTCTGGGCAGCAGTGGGACACGGACCATTGCACTCAGTGTTCCTGTGTGACTCCCAGTGTGGAGTCAGACTCTGTAACAAGTGTCCCTGTGTAGAGTTTGTGTCTCTCCCAGTGAGGAAATGGACTCTGTAACAAGTGTACAGTGGTGAGTGATTGGGAAATGTTGGTGTTCAGAGGGACCTGGGTGTCCTTGTACACAAGTCATTGAAAGATAACATGTAGGTACAGCAAGCAATTACGAAATTAAATAGTATGTTGGCCTTTATTACTAGAGGTTTTGCGTTTAAGAGTAAAGAAGTCTTACTGCAATTACATAGGACCCTGGTGAGACCACACCTGGTGTATTGTGTGCAGTTTTGGTCGCCTCACCAAAACAGGGACACACTTGCCATAGATGTGGTGCAACAAAGGTTCACCAGACTGGTTCCTGGGATAGCGAGATTGTCCGAGGAGAGATTGAGTAGTCTACGCTTTTATTCTCCAGACTTTAAAAGAATGAGAGTTGATCTCTTTGAAACACACAGAATTCTTACAGGGCTTGACAGGGTAGATGCAGGGAGGATGTTTCCCTTTGCTGGGGAGTCTCCAACCAGGGGCAGCAGACTCAGAAAAAGGGTTTGGCCAATTAGGACTGAGATGATGAGAAATGTCTTCACTCAGAGCGTAGTGAATCTTTGGAATTGACTACCCAGAGGGCTACAGCGCTCAGTCGTTGAGTATATTCAAGACAGAGATCGATAGATTTTTGAATATTAACGGATTAAGGGATATGGGTATAATTCAGGATAGTGGCAATGAGGTAGAAGATCAGCCATGATCTTATTGAATGGCGGAGCAGGCTCGAAAGGACAAATGGCTCAATCCTCCTCCTATTTCTTAAACTCTTATGTAACAATTGTCACTGTGTACAGTGTGTGTCCCCCAAAGATTAGTCGGACTCTGTAGCAAGTGTCCCTGTGTACAGTGTGTGTCTCTCCCAGTGAGGTGTCGGATTATGTAACAAGTGTCCCTGTATACAATGTGTCTCTCCCAGTGAGGAGTCAGACTCTGTAACAAGTGTCCCTGTATACAGTGTGTCTCTCCCAGTGAGGAGTCCGACTCTGTAACAGGTGTCCCAGTGTAGAGTGTGTGTCTCTCCCAGTGAGGATTCGGACTCTGTAACAAGTGTCCCTGTATACAGTGTAAGTCCCTCCCAGTGAGGTGTCTGACTTTTTAGCGATTGTCCCAGTGTACAGTGTGTGACTCTCACAGTGAAGAGTTCGTCTCTGTATCAAGTTCCCCTGTGCAGTGTGTGTCTCTCCCAGTGAGGAGTCGCACTCTGTAACAAGAGTACCTACTACCCTTCGAGATCGCTCCACTCCTTTGACATTTTGCACATCCTCGATTTCCATCGCTCCACATTGGCGCCATGTCTTCAGCTGCCAAGGCCCTAAACTCTGGAATTATCTCCCTAAACCTCTTCGCAGCTCTACCTCTCCTCCAGTAAACGCTTCTTAAAACCAACGAATTTCACCGAGCTTTGGGCCATCTCTCCTAAAATCTCTTTGTGGCTCAGTGTCGAATTTTGTCTGAGAATTGCCTTCTGACGTTTCATTACATTAAAGCCGCTATATAAATGCAAGTTATTGTTGTTACTGTGTTGTTGTTAAAACTCCACCGCTTACTTCAGCTGATGCCTGTTCTCCTCGACATTTTCATAAGAACTGCCTTCATTGTTTAATTTATTAAATACATTTCCTCAAGTACATCCCACCTTCTCCAAACAACACTGTAGACATGACCTGTCGATCTACTGAAGCGCGCGGGTCTTACCCGGGAGGCTGGATATACAATTTAAACAAGATGGTGAGACTGAGTGTCAGCAAAAGAGCGCAGCTGGGACTCTAAAAATGGTGCCCCACAGGCAGCGGGAAATGGCCGCCATGAAGCTGTCGCAAAATGGTCAACAGCAGCCTGCAGCAAAATGGCCCCCATCAATCTGCAACAAAACATCGGCCCATTCTGCCTGTGCCGGCTCTTTGACAGAGCGATCCAATTAGTCCCTCTCTCTCCCCATAGCCCTGCAAACTGTGTCTTTACAAGTATACAAGTGCCATCTGCCTCCACCACCCTTTCAGGCATTGCATTCCAGATCAGAACAACTCGCTGCAGAAAAAATCCCCCTCATCTCTGCTCTGGTTCTTTTGTCAATTATTTTAAACCTGTGTCCTTCGGTTACCCAGCCTCCTGTCAATGGAAACAGTTTCTCCCTATTTAGTCTATCAAAACCCATCAAATGGCCTCCATGTCCCCTCAAAGTTGCTGCACCGCTCCGAAACACAAGCATTATTTTGCTATCTCCATCCACGTGTTCACGTTTCCAACTTTAAATTCCTCTCAGCCCCAGTTAATCAGGCACCGAGTTAAAGGGTTTTTGTAACATTGCAGGCCGGGCTACATTAACCCCAGACTTTAAACTCTTTAAAACACTAGGTCCCCAATCGAATAGGAACTTGTTAACGAGAGGTAACAAAACCAGGGCCCAGAGAGGAAATTAAACCCCAGCTAATAAACAGGCAGAACTGATATGGGCCTCATTGGGTACAAATCGGTCAGTCTCCTCTGGAGGAGGTCTCGGTCAGTCCCCTCTGGAGGAGGTCTCGGTCAGTCCCCTCTGGAGGAGGTCTCGGTCAGTCCCCTCTGGAGGAGGTCTCGGTCAGTCCCCTCTGGAGGAGGTCCCAGTCAGTCCCCTCTGGAGGAGGTCTCGGTCAGTCCCCTCTGGAGGAGGTCTCGGTCAGTCCCCTCCGGAGGAGGTCTCGGTCAGTCCCCTCCGGAGGAGGTCTCGGTCAGTCTCTGGAGGACGAGGTCTCAGTCAGTCCCCTCCGGAGGACGTCTCGGTCAGTCTCCTCCGGAGGAGATCTCCCTCAGTCTCCTCTGAAGGAGCTCCCGGTCAGCCTCCTCTGCAGGAGCTCCCGGTGAGTCCGCTCTGGAGGAGTTCTCGGTTAGGCTCCTCTGGAGGAGGATTCCTTCAGTCCACTCTGGAGGCAGGTCTTGTCCAAACATTCCTCTTCGACTAAACTTTCTTTTCCTGAAACTTGTCGTTGCTGTTTAAAAGATATCCTCAGGAGAGAGAGAAAATAAAGTGATTAGAACAAAGTATAATTAGTTAAGACACAGCACGAGTCCAGGGCTCCCTCTCACCCAGTTATATGGACAATGTTGCAGCAACACCATTTACAAACCAGCCCCAGTTATAAACCAGAGAAACTGAAGAGTAAATGATTGAGACACAAGAAGGACGTTGAGGACACACAAGGGAAGCTAGGCTAAAAGTTTTTGTTCCTCCAGAGAGTGGGGCCGATTTGGATTGGGAATCACCCACCTTTGGGAACCCCACCCTGGGACACACCCATCCAGACACCACCCGACCCAGAGATCCACCCACGCAGGGACTCAGAAATCGAGACACAACCCAGCCTGGGTCCCATCCACTCAAACGACCCCACCCGGAGACTCAGGGACCCACCAATCGAGACACAACTCACTCTGGCCACCCACCCAAACACCACCCCACCCAGAGACCTACACACCCAGTGACCTAAAAGTCGAGACACACCCCACGCAGAGATCATCCCACCTAGAGACACACCCACACAGAGACCAGCCCACAGGGAGACCCGCCCAAGGACGTACCAACCGAACCAGACCTCACACTGGGACCCAACAACCAAGACACGACGCACACTGGGACCTATCCACCCAGGAATCCATTCTGGTGCCCACCCACCCAGGTGAGCAGTATGTAGACTGCAGGCTGGAGGTGTTCGCTTGAGCCTTTGACATTTTAGTTAATTGCTCTTGCACACCTTGCATTTCTGCCCACTCTTATGTTAATCCAGGCTAATGCTTTCCAGGACCGGACTGCTTTGTCCAGGTATATTCCATGAACCTGTTTGCTAATTTGAAGCATCATATTTGTTGTGAATATTACTGAAGTTTGATATAGTAATGAACACTGATCTCACCACAGGCCCTATAAAGGGCTGGGCCAAGAAGAGCGCTCAGGGAAACAGATCAATTCTACCCACATCTCACACCATACCATACAGACAGGGTTGGAAGGAGCCAGTGTGCCATTTGATGGGATCCTTCCCCATCCTCTCTCTCACACCCTCCCCTGCACCAAACCCCCTTGTGTGGTATCCTTGTCTGGGGACATCCTCTCCATCACTCACCTGCTTCAACCCCCCGTGCGTATACCTTGTCTGGGGATAACCCCTCTCCCCACAAAGTGATTAACTTTCCCTAAAGCCTGGGATTAACCTGCCGAATCATAGAATGGTACATTCGGACAGACGAATCTGTGCCACATCTCTTCACGAGCATTTCAGCTAGTCCCACTCCCCCACCCTTTCCCCGTAACCCTGCATTTTTTTCTTTCAGTTATTTATCGATTTCCCTTTTGAAAGCCACGATTGAAATTGCCTCCACCACACCTTCAAGCAGTGCATTCCAGATCATAACCACTCGCTGCGTAAAAACTTTCCCTTCACGTCACCTTTGGTTCTTCTGCCAATCAACATACATTTGTCTCCATCGGTTATTGACCCTTCCGCCAATGGGAACAGTTTATCTCTACTATGTGTAGATCCCTCCTGGTTTTGAACTCCACTATCAAATTTCCTCTCAACCCCAGCTTCTGCAGTCTATCCACGAAACTGAAGTCTCCTATCCCTGGAACCATTCTTGTAAATCTTTTCTGCACCCTCACTAAGGCGTTCACATCCTTCCTAAAGTGCAGTGACCAGAATTGGGCATAGAATCATAGAGTCATAGAAAGTTACAGCATGGAAGGAGGCCATTTCTACCTATCGTGTCCACGCCAGCCAAAAAAGAGCTATCCAGCCGAATCCCACTTCCCAGCTCGTGGTCCTTAGCCCTGCAGTTTAGAGCATTCCAAGTGCACATCCAAGTCCTTTTTAAATGTGGTTAGGTTTCCTGCTTCTACCACCCTTTCAGACAGTGTGTTCCAGACCCCCACAACCTTCTGGGTGAAGAAATTTCCCCTCAAATCCCCTCTAAACCTTCCACAAATTACTTTAAATCTGTGTCCCCTGGTATTTGACCCTTCTGCTAAAGGAAATAGGTCCTTTCTATCCACTTTATCTATGCCCCTCATAATTGTATACACCTCAATAAGGCCTCCCTTCGGCCTCCTCTGTTCCAAGGAAAACAGATCCAGCCTATACAGTCTTTCCTCATAGCTAAGATTCTCTGCTCCCGGCAACCTCCTTGTAAATCTCCTCTTTACCCTCTCTAGTGCAATCACATCTTTCCTGTAATATGGTGACCAGAACTGCAAGCAGTTCTCTAGCTGAGGCCTAACTAGTGTTTTATACAGTTGAAGCATAACCCCCCCTGCTCTTGTATTCTATGCCATGGCTCATAAAGGGATGCATTCCGTATGCCTTCTTAAACACATTATCTACCTGGCTTGCTACACTAAGAGATTTGTGGACATGCACTCCATGTCTCTTTGTTGCTCTACACTACTCAGTGTCCTACCATTTAATGTGCATTCCCTTTCCTTGTTAGCCCTCCCCAAAAGCACTACATCACACTTCTCCTGATTGAATTCCATTTGCCCACCTGACCAATTTATTGATATTTTCCTGCAGTGTACAGCGTCCTTCTTCTGTATCAACCACACAACCGATTTTAGTATTATCTGCAAACTTCTTAATCATACCCCGTATATTCAAGTCTAGATCATTGATATATACCACAAAAATCAAGGGACCGAGTATTGATTCCTGAGGAACCCCACTGGAAACAGCCTTCAATTCGCAAAAACACCCATCAACCATTACCCTCTGCTTCCTGTCTACGAGCCAGTCTTGAATCCAACTTGACACTTTACCCTGGACCCCATGGGCTTTTAACTTCGTGACCAGTCTGCCAAGTGGAACCTTATCAAAAGCCTTGCTAAAGTCCATGCAAACTACATGAAACACACTACCCTCATCTACCCTCCTTGTTACCTCCTCAAAAAATTCAGTCATGTTTGTCAGACACGACCTCCCCTTAACAAATCTGTGCTGACTACCCTTGAGTAATCCGTGTCTTTCTAAATGAAGATGTATCCTGTCCTTCAAAATTATTTCCAATAATTTTCCCACCACTGAGTTTAGGCTGACTGGCCTGTAATTATTCGTTCCATCCTTATCACCTTTTTAAACATGGGTAACACATTAGCAGTCCTCCAGTCCTCCGACACCACACCTGAAGCCAAAGAGGAATACAAAATGATGGTCAGTGCCCCTGCTATTTCCTCTTTTGCTTCGCTTAATAGCCTGGCATACATTTCATCCGTGACTGGGAATTTATCCATTTTTAATGCTGCTAAACCCCTTAATACTTCCTCTCTCACTATGTTTATCTCATCTAATATTTCACACACTTCCCGCTGATAGCAAAGTCTGCTTCGCCCCTTTCCATTGTGAAAACAGATGCAAAGTATTCATTAAGAACCCCACAAATGTCTCCAGCCTCCACACACAGATCACCCTAATGATCTTTACTAGGCACTATCTTTTCTTTAGTTATCCTCTTACTCTTAATATATTTATAAATCATCTTTGGGTTTCCCTTGATTTTACTTGCCAAGAATTTTTCATGCTCTCTCTTTGCTTTCATAAAATCCTTTTTAATTGCATCTCTGCACTTTCTGTACTCCTCTAAAGATACTGCAGTATTTAGCCCTCGGTGTCTGTCATACGCCTCCCTTTTTTTCTTTATCCTTCCCTGTATGTCCCTAGACATCCAGGGTGCTCCAGATTTGTTAGTCCCACCTTTTTTCATTAAGGGCTCATATTTTGTCCGAACCTTCCGGATCTCCTCCTTGAATGCCTCCCACTACTGATTTACATTCATGTAGCTGCTTCCAGTCCACTATGGCTAAATCCCCTCTGAGCTTAGCAAAATTTGCTTTTCCCCAATTTAGAATTTTTATTCCAGGTCTATCCTTGTCCTTTTCCATAACTACCTTAAATCTAACAGCATTATGGTCACTAGTACCAAAATGCTCCCCCACTGATAAGCCTTCCACCTGCCCAGCTTCATTCCCTAAAACTAACTCCACAACTGGTCCCTCCCTTGTTGGGCTTGCGACATGCTGGCTAAAACATTTCACTTGGATACATTTTAGGAATTCTGCACCCTCTATAGCCTTCACACTAATTTTATCCCAGTTAATATAGGGGTAGTTGAAATCTCCTATTATTACTGCCATATAGTTTTTGCACTTCTCAGAAATGTGTCTCCATATTTGTTTTCTATCTCCCTCTCACTTTTTGGCGGTCTGTAATAAACTCCCAGCAGTGTGAACGCCCCTTTTTGGTTTTTGAATTCGACCCATATGGCCTCGTTTGATGATCCCTCCAACATATCCCTCTGCACAGCTGTAATAGTTTCTTTAATCAATACCGCAATCCCCTTTTCTTTTTACCTCCCTCTCTATACCGTCTGAAAATCCTGTAACCAGGAATATTGAGCTGCCATACCTCCCCCTCTTTCAGCCACATCTCGGTAATAGTTACAAAATCATAGTCCCAAATATCTACCTGTGCTCTCAGCTCATCTGCCTTGTTCGCTATACTCCTTGCATTGAATAATATACCATTTAGTACAGGCAAACCTCCTTGTTGACTATTATCTAGCCCTTGATTCCTCTGTCCTTCCAATTTACTTTCCTCATTTTTGATTTCCAATTCCAGTTTTTCTTCCCTCCCTAATGACTCTATACTTAGGTTCCCATCTCCCTGTCAAGCTAATTTAACCCTCCCCAAAAAAACTAGCAGCCCCTCCCATGAGGACATTGATCCCGTTCCCGTTGAGGCGCAACCCATCTGGCTTGTAGAGGACCCACCTCCACCAGAAACGGTTCCAATTGCTCAGGAATCTAAAGCCCTCCCTCCTACACCATCTCTCCAGCCATGCATTCTCGGCTCTATCTATCCGGAGATTACTACCTTTGAGCTCCTGCTTTTTAGCCTCTTTCCTGGCTCCCTTAACTCTGCCTGCAGGACCTCATCCCTCTTCTTACCTATGTTGTTGGTACCGAGATGGACCACGACCTCTGGCTGTTCACCCTCCCCCCTCACACAGAAGTATCACAGAATCACAGAAACCCCACAGTGCAGATCGAGGCCATTTCGGCCCATCGAGCCTGCACCGACACATATCACACCCGATCCCCGTAACCCCTACACCAACACATATCCCACCCTATCCCTGTAACCCCACGTATTTAATCCCCCTAACACTAAGGGTCAATTTATCATAGCCAATCAACCTAACCCGCACATCTTTGGACTGTGGGAGGAAACCGGAGCACCCGGAGAAAACCCACGCAAACACGGGGAGAATGTGCAAACTCCACACAGACAGTCGCCCAAGGCCGGATTCGTACCCGGGTCTCTGGCCTCATTTGAGGTCGGAACAGTGTTTTATAAAGGTACATCATAACTGTCTTTCTTTTGCACTCTGTGCTTCTATCTATGAAGCCCGGGAGCCCGTATACTTTTTTATCTGCTTTCTCTACCTGCCCTTACACCTTCTATGATTTGTGCACATATACCCCCAAGTCTCTCTGTTCGTGCACCCCCTTTAGAATTAACCCTTTAAATTGTTTTGCTACTCCTCGTCCTTCCTACCAAAATGTATCACTTCACACTTTTCTGCATTAAATGTCATCTGCCATAGGTCCGCCCATTCCACCAGCCTGTCTATGTCCTTTTGAATTCTATCACTATCCTCCTCACTGTTCACTATACTTCAGGTATTGTGTCATCTGCAAATTTTGAAATTGTGCCCTTTACACCCATGTCCAATTCATTAATATATATCAAGAAAAGCTGTGGTGCTAATGCCGACCCATGGGGCACAGCACTATCTACCTTCCTCCAGTCTGAAAAATAACCATTGACCACTATTCTGTTTCCTGTCACAGCCAATTTCTTATCCGTGCTGCCACAGTCTCTTTTAATTCCTGGGCTTCAACTTTGCTGGCTAGCCTATTATGTGGGAATTTATCAAACAGATTTTGGAAGTCCATGTACACCACATCAACCAGATGGCCCTCATCAACGCCCTCTGTTACCTCATCAAAAATCTCAAACAAATCCGTGCTGGCTTTCCTTAATTAATCCACACTCGTCCCTTTAATTTTGTCCCTATTATCGTTTCTAAAAGCTTCCCCACTACCGAGGTTAGAGTGACTGGCCTGTAGTTGCTGGATTTATCCTTACAGCTTTTTTTGAACAAGGGTGTAACATTTGCAATTCTCTGGTCCTCTGGCACCATCCCTGTATCTAAGATGAATTGGAAGTTTATGACCAGTACATCCGCAATTTCCACCTTTTCCTCCCTCTGTATCATGGGATGCATCCCATCCTGTCCTGCTGACTTTTCTCCTTTAATGCAGCCAGCCATTCTAGTAGCTCCTCTTTATCAATTTTTATCCAACCAGTATCGCAACTACCTCTTCTTTCGTTATGAATTAGGCAGCATCTTCTTCCTTTGTAAAGAGAGACAGAAAGTACTCATTTAGTACCTCAATCATAACCACTGATTCCATGCGTAAGTCTCATTTTTGGTCCCTAATCAGCCCCACCCATCCTCTTACTACCCGTTTACTATTGATATTCCTATCGAAGACATTTGGACTACCTTTTATGTTAGCTGCCAATCTGTTCTCATACTCTCTCTTTCCCTTCTCATTTTCTTTTTCACCTCCCCTCTCAACTTTCTATATTCAGCATGATTCTCACGTGTTCTCAACCTGGCATTTCGCATACACCACCTTTTTCTGCTTCATCTTACTCTCTATCTCTGTCGTCATCCAATGAGCTCTGATTTTGGTTGCCCTACCGCTCCCCCTCGTTTGAAAGTACCTCGATTTTACCTGAACCATCTCCTCTTTAAAGACAGTACATTGATCTATTACAGTTTTTCTTGCCAATCTTTGAGCGCAATTTACCCAGGCCAGATCTGTTCTCAACCCACTGAAATTGGCCATCCTCCGATTATGTATTTGTACTGTGGATTGCTCCCTGTCCTTTTCCACAGCTAATCTAAAACTTATGTTACTATGAGCACTGTCCCTTAAATATTCCTCTACTGACACTTGCCCCACTAGACCTACCTCATTCCCAAGAACCCGATGCAGCAATGCCTCCTTCCTCATTGGGCCAGAAACGCACTGATCAGGAAAGTACTCCTGAATACACTTCAGAAATTCTTCCCCCTCTCTGCCCTTTACACTATTACTATCCCAGTCTGTATTAGGATAATTGAAGTCCCCATTATCACTATTTTACAGTTCTTGCAGCTCTCTTTAATTTCCCTGCAAATTTGCTCCTCTATATACTTCCCACTAGGTGGTGGCCTATAGAATACACCTAGTAGTGTCATGTCAGGTCTGTTGTTTCTTAACTTTGACTGTGACCCCTCCAGGACATCCTCTTTCTCCAGCACTGTAATATTATCGTTAATCAATACCGCCACCCCACCTCCTTTCTTTCCTTCCCTGTCTTTCCTGAACACCAATGGTTAACTTGGTCATGCCTTTGCTTTCTATTTTCCATGTTAATATTAGATCATGTGGTTGATTACACATGGCTTTCTCATGATTGTAGCTGTGTTCAGATGCATCGCTGACCAATGGAATTTAAATCCCCGCCTCCTGCCTGACTGGTGCCTTAAATAGAATTGGTCAGCTCAATCCAGTTAAATAAGAATGTGCCTTTTACACAGAATAGCCAGAACTCACCATCACTTCCCACAGAAGTTGGATGCCAGCTGATTAGTAGAGCTTGGGGTCCATGGGGAAATGAAACCTTGTGGCATTTGACTTTTTGAACACCTCAAGATGACCCGGGACGTTAGAAAGTGACGGGTAATGGGGACTTCACATCACAATTAATAAATGAAGCATATTCACATTTAAAGTAAGGTTGAACTTTGAAGTGAGGTGTCATCGGTTTATTCAGCACGTAGTACATGCAATACCACTGAAACACACACTTAAAAGGCACCAATTACAGCCACACCCGATGATGGTTGTTGATGATGGAGTCAAATGTTTACGGTTCTGAGCTCAATATCTTAGCCTTTTAAAAAATATTGAATACTCATTACAAACAGCTCGTTTTAAACATTGCTCTCACTCCCGCTACATGGGAATCGATACAATTCTGTATTACACAATTATATAACAGTTAAAATTAAAATTATTATAAGGAGAATTAATTTACATACCCTTTATCAATAACGATAGATGGATGAATAAGAATAGATGGAACAGATGTTGTGTCCGAAAAGGTAAAGTGATTGGAACTAATTGTTAGGGTGGAGGGTAAACACCGTCTGGCACTGGTTGGTTCGAATAGTCTGTTCTCCTGTCGTAGCACTCCATTGTGTTGACCAGTTGAGATTTTCAGTAAATATCTGTGAACAAAGATGTCTAATGTAACATTAACCAGTCAAGTTCCTACTATCTCCATCATTAGACCCTGATCAGGAGACAGGGTCCCGTTTTATTGGTCCAGGAGACAATGGGGGGCGGAGTCTGACGGGGAGACCAGCGCCTGTAACACTCACACCGAGATTACAGAGTAACAGATAACCACCAATGGAACACATTGGCCCCGATTTTCGGCTTGTGTGGGAAATGGTCAGGTTTCCCCGAATGTGGGGTTTCTGACACTCATAAGAAGGTGTCAGCCTGCTCCACGCAATTTTCCCTCAAGTGGCCAATTAATTCCCAGCATTTGGGAAGCCTTGCTAATTGTCCAATTCGAGTCAGAAATCCCCACAGTATGATGTCATCATTCGTGGTGCTTTCAAGGTCCATAGCAAGTACTGCATCCTCTGAAGGCTTCCAAACGAACCATACAGGATGGCAGAGGAGCCTGCAGCAGCTGTGGCCGGTGCCAGACACCGTGCTGCCTCCAAATTCGACGAGGCTTCACTGCAGGCATTATTGGATGGGGTAAGGGCCCACAGGGAGGTCCTCTTCCCTCGGCCAGGGAGGAAGAGGCTTCCCTATGAGACCAATGCTGCATGGATGCATTTGTCAGAAGATGCCAACTCGCTGGGAGTCACCAGAAGAACCTTGGCATTACATCTCCAACTCCTTCCTTTACTCCCCCACAGTACCATCCAGAGCCCCCGACCTCACTGTGGAGGAGGAAGAGGCTGTGTAGCCAGACTCCTCAGAGGAAGCTCCAACTTCTGAGGGTGCAGCATCAGCAGAAGTAAGCGCACCCAGCACCAGCGCAGACACTCACACCTCAGGGGGACCTTCGGGACATAGAGTAGTGTTGTCACCTGGTGTTTCACAGCTCACAAGTGAGCCTCAGCAGATTCTGGAGACAGGGACAGCAGTGGAGAGTCCCCGTCAGAGGGCGCTGGACTCTGCCAGCTCAGCTGCGCTGCATGTCGTCCCTCTGCCTCTGGGTCAATCCGCAAGAGAAGAGGTGATGGATCTCCATGCACAGATGCAAGAGTCTCTGGCAGGTTTTGTCTCCAGGGTTGCTGCGAGTGTGGAGTGAATGTAGGAGTCCTTAGCGACCATGAGCAGAGCCTTTGTGAAGTCATTGGCGCATGAACGCATCACCATGGAAAGGTTGGCAACCTCCATGCAGGAGATAACTCGCCAGGGTATGGAAAACATGGTGAGTGCTCATAAGAGAATGATATCTCTTGAGGAGCGTTGGCCTTCTGTTGAACAGAGAAACCAGATCTTCATGGAAGGCCTTCTGAGCAGGACTGCCAGTGCAGAAACGGGTCCCAGTGGCCCCCTAAAGCGCAGCAAGGTGCTCTCCAGCCAATTCCAAGCGCTGGCCCCTTCTGGCCTGTGCAGCTTCAGGTGAGTGAGCAGCAGCCTGGTGCTCCTGGCGCTCATCCAGCTGTTCCTGGTTCTGCTGCTGCCGCCTCTGCTGTTGGAGATCCTCTAATGCCGGGAAGGGAAGGAAACCAAAGGCCTCCCATGCTTCTGGCAGATGTCTCCTTTGAGGGGGCGCTGAGTTACGGTGGTGAGAGGGGCTTCCCAGGAGCTCACACTGGAGAAGTGTGTGAGGCTCCAACTTTCTACAGCTCTTCCTAAGCCTTCAAAAAGTTCCCCCAAGCCTTCATCAACAAGGTCCTGCAGCCTGCAAATGCTGCCTCTTTAAATCTCTTCAGCCCTCATTGACCTGCAGCTGATAGCAAGCAAGCCAACTGTTTTCAAGCCAGCTCTCATCAGCGGGGTTCCCCGCAGGAGTGTTTAATGTGAGGAAAGCCCCAAAGTCGCATCGGCCTCGGAAAATCAACCTCAACAAGGAGATAATTGCTCATTACTGCTCCGACGACCAGCCCCGCCAGCGGCGGCTGAAACTGTGGCGGGTCGCGTAGAAACGGCGGTCCGAAAGTCGGACGGGGCGGGGAATCAGGCGGGGCGGGGGGGCGGGGTCCCGACCCGCTTTTTCGCCGATTTTCGGCCCCCGGCCGCCTGGAAAGCTGCCTGACGGCGGCCAGATAATCGAACCCATTCTTTCCACACTAAATAAAACTTTATTTGTTAATTAAACTGAGCATCTCATTCCAGTACCTGCGGTGAAAGGCAGGAAAAGTTGACATATGTTCGACTCCACTGCTGAAGCTCAATCGTGCCTATTCTTTCAGTGTATTACATAGTGTTTACTGCAAGGAAACAGACCATTCAGCCCAACAGGTTCATGCTGGTGTTTATGCTCCACACGAGCCTCCTTCCACCCATCTCCCTCTAACCCCATCAACATATCCTTCCATCCCTTTCCCCCATATGTGCCTATCCAGCTTCCCCTTAAACACATCTATGTTATTCGCCTCAACTTCTCCATGTGGCAGCGAGTTCCTCATTCCCACCTCTCTTTGGGAAATAAGTTTCCCCTGAACTTCCGATTCAATTAATTACTGATTATCCAAGTGTGGTTTAACCAAGGTTCTATACAAGTTTAACATAACGTAACTGCTTTCTAACTCTATTCATCTAGAAATAACGACGCGTACTTGGTGTGCTTGTTTATGACCTTATTAACCTGAACCGTTTGTGAATCTTGTTATTGTTGATAATGGCGCTATTGACTATTCAGAGCAAACGACCTCTTATCATTTAGACTACAACAACAACTTGCATTTAAATGAAATCTCTTGGAATCTTGAGCGGGAGGTGCGCTGATTTACAGTAATCGATTACGGTCACCCTGTGGAAGCAACAGATATTAAACACATGGCACAAAGTGGAGGAAGTGTTTGCAGACACCTGTTCATTTCTACAACCACAATTGGCTTTAGTCCTAACAGAAAGACGGCCATTCCAAAATGGAACACGGGCTGTAATTTAACTCTAGTTAGGACAGGAAACTTTGGTTTCATGTTTGATTTTTTTAACCAATATCAGAATAAATGTCCAAGGAGATTTCACCACTTCAGCTCTTCTCTAAATTTTGTTTGTCTATCTGCATAAATACATGTGTTTGTACAGGAACTCAAATATATGTGGATAAACCTGGTTTTAGAGGCTATGTAGGCACGAGATGTCTGACCATCTCCATAATGTGCAGGGTTTATCAGTCCGTTACATAAATAACTAACGACAGCTGTCAGGCACAACACTATAAAACTATCTGATGCAATGAACAGTAAAATTAAAACATAAGAACATAAGAAATAGGAGCAGGAGTAGGCCATTCGGCCCTTCGAGCCTGCTCCGCCATTCAATGAGATCATGGCTGATCCTTTGCCTCAACTCCATTCACTGGCCCTATCGCCACATCCCTTGCTGCTCTTACTGTTTTGAATATACTCAATGACTGAGCCTCCACAGCACTCTGGGGTAGGGAATTCCAAAGATTCACCACCCTCTGTGTGAAGAAATTTCTTCTCATCGCAGTCCTGAATGGCCAGCCCTTTATCTTGAGGCTGTGGTCCCTGGTTCTAGACTCCCCAGCTAAGGGAAACATTCTCCCAGCATCCATCCTATCAATCCCTGTAATAATGTTGTATGCTTCAATGAGATCCCCTCTCATTCTTCTGAATTCAAGAGAATATAGGCCTAGTTTACTCAATTACTTCTCATACGATCGTCCCGCCATCCCAGGAATTAATCTCATGAACATTCGTTGCACTCCCTCTATGGCAAGGATATCCTTCCTTAGGTAAGGAGACCAAACTTTTACACAGTACTCCAGTTGTGGTCTTACCAAAGCCCTATATAATTGGAGGAAGACTTATTTACTCCTGTACTCAAATCCTATTGTAATGAAGGCCAGCAGACCATTTGACTTCATAATAGCTTGCTGCACCTGCACATTCAGTTTTAGTGACTCATGTACAAGGACACCCAGGTCCCTTTGAGCTTCCTCATTCCCCAATCTTTCACCATTTAGGAAATACTCTGCATTTCTGTTTTTTCTACCAAAGCGGATAACTTCACATTTATCCGCATTATATTCCACTGCCATGTTCTCGCCCACTCACTGAGCCTGTCGAGATCCCCTTGAAGCCTCTGCACATCCTCTTCACAACTGAAACTGTCACCTAGCTTTGTATCATCAGCAAATTTTGGAAATGTTACATTTAGACCCCTCATCCAAATCATTGATATAGATTGTGAATAGCTGGTGCTAAAGCACCTATCCTTGCAATACCCCACTAGTCACAGCCTGCCATCCTGAAAAGGACCTATTTATCCCTACTCTTTGTTTTTTGTCTGTTAACCAATTCTCAATACATGCTAGTATATTACCCCCAATTCCATGTGCCCTAATTTTGTTCACCAACCTCTTGTGTGGGACCTTATTGAAGGACTTCTGACAATCCTGATACACCACATCTACCAGTTTCCCTTTGTCTACGCCAACAGTTACATCCTCAAAAAACTCCAATAGGTTTGTCAAACAGGATTTCCATTTCATAAATCCATGTTGACTCTGCCCAATCTTACTATTAGTTTCTAAGTGCCCAGTTATTGCATCCTTCAAAATAGATTCCAGCAATTTCCCAACTACTGATGTGAGGTTAACAGGTCTGTAGTTCCCCGTTTTCTCTCTGCCTCCTTTCTTAAATAGCGGGGTTACATTTGCTATCCCCCAATCTGCAGGAGCCGTTCCAGAATCTATAGAATTTTGGAAGATGACAACCAATACGTCCACTATTCCAATGGCCACCTCTTTCAAAACCCTGGGATGCAGGCATCCCGTCCTTGGGATTTGTTGACTTTTAGTCCCATTAATTTTGTTAGTACTGTTTTTTTTACTAATAATCATTTCTTTAAGTTGCTCATTCTCGTCACACCCTTGGTTTTCTCGCATTTCTGGGAGGTGCTTTGTGTCTTCCACCGTGAAGACAGAAACAAAGTATTTATTTTATTTCTCTGCCAATTCCTCATTTCCCGTTATACATTATCCCGTATCTGACTGTAAATGACCTACATATACCTACATATGATGGATTTCATTCGGTTCTCCATCTCTGGATCGCTCTGATTCGCACTGCATTGACCGCAGAGTCCCCTGCGGGCTCTACTGACCAGTCAAATACCTCTGACTGTCAAATATTAAACAGTAATATTGAAGAAAAAGGAATTCACATTGTAATCATACCTTGTAACCGGGAGAACCCGACACCTTCTGGCGATGAAAAATATTTCAGTCCGGGGTTACAGCCCCAATGAATATTGTTAATTATTCATTCAGGTTTATAGGCAATCACATCTGGAATGCTTTGTTAACAGATCAGGACAGAGACCGTTGTTATGGCCACTGCCGCAGTTCTCACTCTGTAATAACTTGTATTAAACGCCTGACAACACATGGCTCAAAAGTGAACAAGATTGTAAACCACACCGACATATCCAGGCTGGCAGAATTGATGTAAATACGAATCTTACAAACGGCAGTGAAGGATAGGAAGGGATGTGGAAAGTGATTTGTATAAACATGATACACCACTACATTGAAGATCATGTGCAGTAGATCTGCTGTTTAATGGCCACCTTGCAGACAGAGATACACTTGGAACGGCCGCAGTTTCCTCTGGAGAGAATCACGATTGTCAGTAATTTTGATTTGAGAAAGAGGGAAAAGAGGTCAGTAACGGGGACACTCAGCTAAATTTCACCGCTTATTGTGGGGAAATGTTGATATGTGTTTGTATTATTTGTAATATAGGTGAGCATTGTTGACATTTTATTCAAAAGAATTACATGATTCTACACTCACTATAGAGGGACTGAGAATGAACAACCTTCCAGCATACTTCAGTCAGACGTTGTTGTAAAGTCTGTGGGTTATATGGTGAATTAATACACAGACTACAAGAGTAATTTTAACAGGACTTTACTATTCGAAGGTCAGGTCGAATCTGCCCAATAAATCCTTACACAGCACTTATATACCGGTGTGGTCACTTCCGGTATTACAGTATACAGCAGCCAAGATAAAGTAGTGCAAAACCTAAAATAGTTCTCTTAAAGGTGGACGGTTACATACAATAGTTCTCTTAAAGGTAGAACAGTTACATACACTACAATCCTCCCTTTTTAGCTTACAACATACTTATTCCCCATTAAACATAACATATATCCAACTTCATGTAAAAACAGTTCACAGATGTAGTCTCTGCGGAAACAGTTCACAGATTCAGTCTCTGCGGGAAGCAGTTCACAGATTCAGTCTCTGCAGAAAACAGTTCACAGATTCAGTCTCGGTGTAGTCGGTTCACGTTGCTGGAGTGACTCATCCAATAGTCCTTCACTGGACTTAACAGCTTGAACTTCCGTCACTTCTGAACCAGCATTGTTGACTTTTAAAAGCTTGAGTACCTTGGGAAGCTTTTCTACTTCCAAACTGATTTGGCTCCGTACGGAGAGACCACGTGCGTGACCTGGTAGAGGTGATAATGGTTCAGATGGTCATCATCTTCTGCTTCGTCTTTTCCTTTTCTGCTTCTTGGAGACTCTCTGGGCTCCACTGTCAGCTGCCAGCTGCATGCACCGTTCCTCCTTCTCGTCCTCCTTTTTCCGTAGTAGCGCCACCATCTCCCGATGTTCCTTAGACTTTAGGTGATTCTTCATGGTTTCTGCACCTTGGGAGTTTTCATCACAAGCTGGGCAGAGCAGGTCATCGTAATATTCGGTGTCGTCCAACAGGTAATGGTAATATTCGGTGTCGTCCTGAGCTAGGCCAGCGAGAGGGTCTTCTATTTCTTCCATACCCAGCTGGACGTTAGCCAGCTTTTGTTCCAAATCCAGACATCTTTCCTGAAGAGACTTCTTCATGCATTCAGTTTCATCCAGCTTTTTCTGGACTTCCTGCAAGTCTTTTACTAATGACCTCATTCATGATTTCAATACTTCAACTTCATTGGGAGATTGACTGATTGTATTATTCAATCCCTCTACTGGAGCAGCTGTTTCAGCATTCTGTTGTTCAACATTGACGTGAATCAGCGTACTTTTGGCATCCAAGGTTTGCTCTGCTGCCATCTTCTCAGTCTGTGTTGCAACCTCAGCTATTCCAATAACTTTTGGGAGCTCCAAACCCCTCTCCTTAGAAGGTTTAGACTCATGTCCAAATTGTTCCCATTTCAGAGTCTTGTCCCTCAGCATATGAAGGAGTTGGCTGACCGTTGACTCTTCTGACCTCATCCGTTTCCCAGTAGCTGCAGGGCTGTTTATAATCTTGCCCTGGGGCTCCTTTGCTGTTTCTACTTCGCCCTCCTCCGCAGCCTCCACCATTCGAATTTCCACAAATGAATAATCCGGTGATGCTGCACCCAACTTCAGTAGGAGCTCGGAATTCATGGCGACCAACTCAGCCTTTTCTGCCTGCAATCTGCTAACAAGCGCCTTCAGTTGCTGAACATCTTGCTTCACCAGATTAGAGCACGCACCTTCAGAAACCGAATCAGCTTTGATTCGTTTGGCCTCCTTGCGCAGACGGTTTGTGTGCTCTTGCTCCCTTTTCTCCCTCAGCTGTTTCTGTTGTCATTCCAGATTCTCCCACTCTGTGTCAAAGAACGTTTTCATTGCTTTTATCTCTTGCTCGAGACGGCAACTCAATTGTTCTAATTGCTGTTGTAATTTGAAATGGAGTTGAGTTCGAGCCCGGTGTTCCTCAGACTTGTGCATGTCTGTAAACTGGACAAACTCAGAATTCTCTGCCAAACTATGTTGTTGTTGTTCAGTGGAATTCTTTTCTGAAACTTTGTTCTCCTTTGAAGCATCAGTATTTATGCACTCCTTCGTTTTTCCAACCTTAGTCAGCAAGTCCATTTTAGACTTGTCTTTCGCACCTGGGCTGGTCTTGTCGTCATCTGTTTCAGAGTCTGAGCTGATTGTCTTCACCGAGTTCTCACTCGTTATTGCTTTTAGGTAGTGCCATTCCATGTTTATTTCCCTGATCCACTCCCGCCCCAGAAGTGGTGGACCTCCCTCAGGTAGTACATATAAGTCCATTCCTTGGTGTTCTTTGCCCCTGTCTCTCACCTTGACTTGTATCTTTCCCATGGGGTATACTTTATGCCCGTGTATGTCTGCAATACGATCTTGGTATCTCTCAAGGGTATATGTGAGAATAGCCGGTTGTAATCCCTTCGATTTATGACTGATAGGGCTGATCCTGTGTCCAATTCCATTTTCACTTGGACTCCGGCTACTTTTTGTGTGACCCAGATAGTTTGTAGGTCAGCTTCCTTACTCACATTGTGAATTCTCAGACTACCCAGTTCCTGGCCATTCAGGTCTGAATCCGAATTCTGTTCATCTGAACTCTTCTCAGCCACCTTGTGTATCTTGCTGTACTTTTCCTGCGGTGACTTTTTTCTGTTGTTGGTCTTCTTTCCTGACCGGCATACTTTAGCCATGTGACCAAGCTTGCCACATTTTCTACATTCCTGGTTTTTAAACCAGCATTGGTTCTGGTCGTGTGTTGTCTTCCCACAACAATAACATTTTGTTGTACCCGAAGTAATTTGATCCACGCTGAGTACCTCTGCCTTCAGCTGCATTTCCGCAGTGCCTCTCACGGCTGCTTCGTGTGATGCTGCAACAAGGACAGCCTTGTCAAGTGTAAGATCGTTCTCTTCGAGCAGTCGCTTTTGTGTTCCTTCCTTCGACAACGCGCACACGAACTTGTCTCTCAATGCCTCTGTCAGATTTTCCCCAAACTGGCAGCATTTCGCTAGTCTACGCAGTTCGACCAAGTATTCCGCGTTGCTTTCCTCTTTCTGTTGCGTTCTCGCATAAAATTTGAATCGTTCCACCAACATCAGCGGTGTGGGGTTCAAATGATCCTTCAGGACAGCAACAATATCAGCGAAAGTCTGATCCGCCGGTTCAGCTGGTAATAGAAGATGCTTCAATAGCCCGTATGTCTTCGCCCGCATTGCGTTTAATAAGGTGAGAGCTTTATCATCATCTGCTATTTTATTAGCCTCACAATATATCTCGATGCGTTCTACGTACGTGGCCCAATCTTCCACCTCGGAATCGAAGTTGTTGATGTTACCATGCTTAGGCATCTTCACTATCTTTCTGAAAAACCACAACGAATTTGTTCGTTACTTTTTTTTTCCAAAAATGGCGGTTTCCTGCCCTTGTCTTCTTCCCCGCCCACTTTCAAAATGGCAGTTTCCCACTTCTGTCTTCTTCCCCACCTACTGGCGGCTTCCTGCGTTTCTTCCCCTGGCAGGAGGGGTAAGCTTTCCTTCGGGCGACGACCGCTGGCTTTCGGAGTTCGCAGCCTGCGCGCCGGCTTCAGTGCGGTCCTTGTTCCCTTTACTCGGCCGGCAACCGGCGCTGGGGACAACCCGTTGGCGGTGAACAGTTCCAGCCGCTGGGTGGAATCTCACTCGGTCTCCCTCACTCGGTCCCGTTCCCCCTTCACTCAGGCTCTGTCTCTCCCTCAGCGGCTTCCAATCGCACCTCCCAGCCCTCTCACAGTCCGGTCCTTTCCTCCCCCGGCTGCGGCTGAGTTCTCCACGGTTTTATTTATTTTTATATCTTCCCGCGCCTTACGATCCCGGTTGCAGCGCCTCGTGGCCTCGGTAGCTGCCCGGCCTTTTCCGCCGGTCGCGGTCTAGCTCTCTCACGACGCTGTTGCATCTCCCAGCCCGCTTGTAGCCCGGTCTCTCACACCAGCTGCGTTCCCGCTTGTAGCCCGGTCTCTCACACCGGCTGTGTTCCCGCTCTTACCGCGGCTTCCATGCCCTACGCTGCCCCAGTCTCAGCGCCTCTGGGCCCGACTTCTGTCCGGCTCCTTTCCCCCGACCGTGGTCGAGTTCACCGCCCTTATCCTCCGTTTCTTTTTATTTTCCCCCTACTCACAGTCAACGTGGCCGACTTGCTTCTCTTGGCTGATCAGCTCACTCACTGCCGTGGCAGAAGGACAATAACAGCCTGTTGCTGATGGAAGGCTTCATGTCTGAATCCTTTCTTCTTCCTTGCTCTGCAGACTCGAGTCTTCTCTCAGCAGAACTACGAGGGCGGGTGCCTCTTCTCGACGCTCGTTAACTGCTTCGGGTGTGTCACTGCCGCAGGGTAAGGTCGAACCCGTCGCCACTGTAAAGTCTGTGGGTTATATGGTGAATTAATACACAGACTACAAGAGTAACTTTAACAGGACTTTACTATTCGAAGGTCAGGGCGAATCTGCCCAATAAATCCTTACACAGCACTTATATACCGGTGTGGTCACTCCCGGTATTACAGTATACAGCAGCCAAGATAAAGTAGTGCAAAACCTAAAATAGTTCTCTTAAAGGTGGACGGTTACATACAATAGTTCTCTTAAAGGTAGAACGGTTACATACACTACAGTTGTCAAGGCGGCGGGGGGAGGAGTTTTGCTCGGATTCAGTATCGGGAATGGACATGGAGAGCGATCCCCACCACCACAGACATCCAGGCACTGATAGAGGAGGATATTAAAGATGTGCGATAATGTAAAACCGGCGACATTGGATCAGCCGTCCGTCATACATCTTTCCCGATTGTCATTTCAAACCCTATCGCCCCTGACACTAGACTGAGCCTCCATTCACACTCTAACTGTTCGGTCCTGGTCAAACCAGAGTACCTCGCAAGGGCGGTACAGTTACAGATAAAAGACACTTAAAGCGAAACCTTGGATGGTTCTGTAACTTGGTCATATTCGACAGTCAATAAGGAAGCGGATTCCCTTAAATACACCCAAAAGTGTCCCAGATATCCCGAACCCTACGGGTGTGTACGCGCTGTGTACCCACCCATGGAGACATTGGAAATGCCAGTTTCGGGCATGCACAGCACATGCGCTGAAAACCGGCATTTCCGATCTGTCAAGAATGCCCTTGACAGATCGGACGCCTGCCCTGGAGAAAGGCCTCTGCGGGTGGATAGTTCCGCTTCCTGGAGAATCTCTGTCTGCAGCAAAACCCTACAATTCTTAAGCCTGGTAAAAGCAGCCCTCAGGTAAGTGCATAGATTTTTTCCAGATCGTAGACTTCTGCACACGGGAAGCCTCCAATCGAAAAATACAGTCCATATTTCATTGCAGTGTGGAGCGCTGAATCCATCCCACCATGAGGCTGGTACCATGTGATACACCGAGCCAATTTGATGAGTTGCAACAGCGGCCCCAGGGAGCAATCGATGGAATTTTACATTTAATCTCATCGGTTTTATTGGCGAGGGGCATCTCGGGAGCGGCATAATATGTCAGTTGTATTCAATAGATTTATAAACAAGGACTGGAAAGAAATGAATTCGAACAATACATTCAGCTGGAACACAAAGCATTATAACCACATACCGCTACTGCTGCTGTAAACCACGGGATCACACAATGTTGAAAATAACAATAGTCGCAAAGAAATGAAGTAGCTCCTGATCAGTGAAGACCTGGTAAACTAGGGGAGTGAGTAGGAGCTGGAACTTCAAAGAGAAATACTACTGATTAAAAAAGATTAGATTCTTGAATTTAATGTTCAGAGTAAAACCCATGGGGCTGAGGGCACAGGAGTAAAACTGTGAGAAAGGCCTTGATGGTTGTGACTGCTCCCGTGAGACGATGCACTGGATCCCTGCAGCGGATCGGGCTGTAGATCCCACAGTCCATGTAGGGAGTGCAAGGTTCTGAAGGATACTTTCCCGGCTCTTTAAAGAGAGGAAACATTCCGGACAGACCATTCAGGACACAAAGGGATGGTCCCAGAAATCCCCGGCCCATGGGCACAGCTCTTGGAGTCTGTCCACAGCTGAATGGGACCTTGAGGTCCAGTGTCGATTAATGGAAACAGCCCCAGCATCAATGGGTCTCAGACCCTCTTCACCGAATTTACTGATCTCCGGCCTCTCTGAGCAAAGCCGTGCCACTCCGGCCATGGCCAGTGATTCCGACAGGGGAATGTTGGCTTTTACAGCCTGGAGCAAAGAGCTTTCACCCACTGGTGGACTTTCTGAGTTGACTTGATTCCAGTCATTCTGCAACAATCTGAATCTACCCAAAATCTCCCGGGATGTCATTTTCAAATTCGAACTCTCTGCTGGGATGGCATTGTAGAATCGGCCAAAGGCAGCACATGGGCCTCTGCAAGAGACTCAGAGAGACTCCCAGCACTCCATGATTTCATTCCCCACACCAGCTCCATTGTGGTATCGGCCAAAGGCAGCACACGGGCCTCAGCATCAGACTCAGAGACTCCCAGTACATCACGGTTTCATTCCCCACACCAACCCCATTGTAGTATCGGCCAAAGGCAGCACATGGGCCTCAGCAACAGACTCAGAGAGAATCCCAGTACCACATGGTTTCATTCCCCACACCAGCCCCATTGTAGTATCGGCTAAAGGCAGCAGATGGGCCTCAGTACAGACTCAGAGAGACTCGCAGTACAACAGGAATTCAATCACCACACTCGTCCCATTGTGGTCTCTATAAGGGGGGTGTCCTGCCTCATTTGCGGGGTCAGAAGTATTTTCTGTGGCGCGGGCTGATAATATGAAGAACTGAGGCTGATTTTATGAACTAACTGGGATTGAAGAAAGGTCTCTGGTTTCAAAGAACAGACCTGGTGTGAACAACACTCCCATTGGACAATATGGCATAAAGAAGAAGCTTCATCTATGATGCTTCAAGAAGGACAAAGGGATTAATTAAGAAAGGGAAAATAGAATATGAGAGTAAGCTTTCAGGGAACATAAAAACTGACTGTAAAAGCTTTTATAGATATGTGAAGAGAAAAAGATTGGTGAAGTCAAGCGTAGGTCCCTTGCAGTCAGAATCAGGGGAATTTATAATGGGGAACAAAGAAATGGCTGACCAACTAAATACATATTTTGGTTCTGTCTTCACAAAGGAGGACACAAATAACCTCCCAGAGATGCCGGGGAACATAGGGTCTGATGAAAGGGTGGAACTGAAATAAATCAGTTTTTGTAGGGAAATGGTGTTAGGAAAATTGATGGGACTGAAGGCCAATAAATCCCCACGGCCTGATAATCTACATCCCAGGGTACTTAAGGAAGTGGCCCTAGAAATAGTAGATGCATTGCTGGTCATCTTTCAGAACTCGATAGACCCTGGAACAGTATCCATTGTTTGGAGGGTAGCTAATGTTACCCCACTATTCAAAAAAGGAGGTAGAGAAAAAGCGGGGAATTATAGACCGGTAAGCCTGACATCGATAGTGGGGAAAATGCTAGAGTCCATTATAAAAGATGTAATAGCAGAGCACTTGGAAAGCAGTGACAGAATTGGACAAAGTCAACATGGATTTACAAAAGGTAAATCATGCTTGACTAATCTACTGGAATTTCTTGAGGATGTGGTGTATTTGGACTTTCAGAAGGCTTTCGATAAGGTCCCACATAAGAGATTAGCATGCACAATTAAGGCCAATGGGATTGGGGGCAAGGCATTGACTTGGATAGAGAACTAGTTGGCGGACAGAAAGCAAAGAGTTGGAATAAACGGGTCGTTTTCCGAGTGGCAGGCAGTGACTGCAAGGATCGGTCCTAGGACCCCAGCTGTTCACAATATATATTAATGACCTGGACGAGGGAATTGGATGTAATATCTCCAAATTTGCAGACGACACAAAGCTGGGTGGGAGGATATGCTGTGAGGAGTAAGTCGTGAAACTCCAGTACGATTTGGACAGGTTGGGTGATTGGGCAGAATCATGGCAAATGCACTATAATGTGGATAAAAGTGAGGTGGCAAAAACAGGAAGGCAGATTATTATCTGAATGGCAATAGATTGTGAGATGGGGAAGTGCAAAGAGACCTGGGTGTTCTTGTGCACCAGTCGCTGAAGGCAAGCATGCAGGTGCAGCAGGCGGTTAAGAACGCAAATGGTATGCTGGCCTTCGGAGCAAGCGGGTTCGAGTACAGGAACAAGGATGTCTTGCTACAGATGTACAGGGCCTTGGTGAGACCTCACCTTGAGTATTGTGTGCAGTTTTGGTCGCCTTACCTGAGGAAGGACGTTCTTGCCATGGAAGGAGTGCAGCGAAGATTCACCAGGCTGGTACCTGGGATGGCAGGAATGACGTATGAGGAGACATTGTGTCGATTGAGCTTATACTCACTGGAGTTTAGAAGATTGAGAGGAGATCTCATCGAAACCTATAAAATTCTGTCAGGCCTGGACAGACTAAATGCAGGAAGGATGTTTCTGATGGCCGGGGAGTCCAGAACCAGGGGTCATAATCTAAGGATAAGGGGTAAGCCATTTAGGACTGGAATGAGGAGGAACTTCTTCACCTGTGGAATTCTCTACCACAGGGGGCGGTGGAGGCCAGTTCATTAAATATATTCAAGAAAGAGTTGGATATATTTTTTAATGCTAAATGTATCAAGGGGTATGGGGAGAAGGCAGGGACAGGGTGCTGAATTTGGATGATCAGCCATGATCTCATTGAATGGCGGAGCAGGCTCGAAGGGCCGAATGGCCTACTCTTCCTATCTTCTATGTTTCTATGATTCAAAAGACTGAGAATCCCATCAGTACAGGAATTTTACAAGGTTAGCGTCTAACAAGTTGGTGCCGTTTAATTTCTGGCAAAAGATCCGGTATTTGATAAGTTCATTTGACTGTGGATTCACTGGTATGTGAAGCTAGTCACTTCCTCACCTGGGAATGCGTGATGCTTACATGTACAGGGATTTCTGTCCTCGCTTCATTCCATACTGTACGTGAGATGGTGAGTTTCATTGGGTAGTGTCAGAGGAGCTGTACGTTGCATTGGCCACATGCTGTATCTGAGTTCACTGTGTTTGATGAACGAAAATACAGTAAGAGTTACAATGCTCCTGTCTACCAACCCTGGGAGTTTATGTCGAATAGTGCCGAGGGAGCCTTAATCTGTATGTGCCCCGTGCAGTATCTGATCTGGGAGTCTTTGATGGGACAGTGTGGAGGGAGCTTTTCTCTGTATCTACCCCGTGCTGGACCTGCCCTGGGAGTCTTTGATCGGCAGATTGAATAAGCTTTACACTGTATTTAACCCATGTGGCACCTGAGTGTTTGCTGGGATGGTGTGGAGTTAGATTTGCTCTGCATGTACCTCCTGCCATACTTGAACTGCGTTTGTTGGATGGAACTGTGTTGACGGAGCTTTATTATTGCCCTAGATTTCCCCTCCAGTTAATTCTCATATGGTTCCACCCATTGATAACCCTGGTAATCCCTACAATAAGCCTCTGACGCCCCTTCCAATTAAAGGGAATAGACTGGTTTTGCAGCAGAGATCTGTTCGTTCCATCTTCATCCAAGCATCTTTACCACAAACTGATTTTCACAGCCAAGGCAGGGGGGAGACGCAGTGCTTGATATTATGCGAGGGAGCCTTTGGGGAGTATAGATCAAAAGGTAGTCATAAAGGCCAGTGAAAAGTGGAAACTCATATTTGGAGGATGGGACGGAAAATTCGTAATGGGCAATTTTGCGTGGTTGTGTTCCTTGCCTGTGCTCTCAGTTCATGGGAACAGGGTCAGAGACAGGACTGAATGTACGACATGTGTTCATCCTCAGTGAGACTGCACACCAGGAACAGAGCATGGTCATGTGACCCTGTGACACCTCGACTGGGCGGAGCTCCGGCTGCTTTGTGACATTGTTCCTGGCTGCTGTATGATTGGCTCCTGGCTCCTTTGTGATGTCACCTGGAGACCGTTTCCCGCCCCTGGTTACGCTCCATCAGTGGTGTGTTACTGTGGGCGGAGCTGGAGATGGCAGCCGATATTGTGAGAGAATATAGTCGCTATAAATAGGGGCAAGGAACGAAAATAACAATTTAATACAGAAATGTGTATTTCAACCAAATGTAATTAATTTAAAATATGTTTAAATTATATATAATATATTCACAAAAATATTCCCCTTTTTTCCGATTACACTTGATAGAATTAATATGAATCATTTTTATATTGATAGTTTCTCTGAGGCAGCAATATGTCGGGAAGGTGGAGAGAGAGAGAGGTCGAATCATTACCACATTAACTGGGACCGGAAAAAAGCCTCTGGGATCACAGAACAGATCTGATGGTAAAATGACCCCCGTGTCAAATACTGGATAAAACAGGAAGTTTCAGCAGTGATTGGAATGATGGGGAACTTTCCTGAGAGTACAATCAGTCCAGGATTTTGCCGAGGTGAGATTCGAGCCTGGTATCGGCATCTGTTCATCATTTGGCGTAAGGCTCGGCCTTTGATGTGGCAGTTTGACTGGGAATTCATTCGTCTGCGAATGTTGTCCCCACCTCACCTGGGAGAGCTTGAAAATGACATGTATATGGAATTTTATCCTCTAACCATACCGTGCTGTACCTGAGTTACTTTGCTTCATTGGATAGTGTCAGAGGAGGTTACGCTGCATTGACCACATGCTGTATCTGAGTTAACTGTGATTGATGGATCAAAACTCAGCGCGATTTACACTGCATTGAACCCCTGCCATACCTGCCCTGGGAATGTTTGATGGGACAGTTTAGAGGGAGCTTTACTCTATATCTAACCCGTTCTGTACCTGAGCAGGTCGTGTTTGATGGGACAGTGTAGAGGTAGTTTTTCTCTGTATCTAACCTGTGCTGTAACTTCCATTGGTGTGTTTGAGGGGTGAGTTTAGATAGAGCTTAATCTGTATCTAACCCGTGCTGTACCTGCCCTGGGCATGTGTGGTGGGACAGTGCAGAGGGAGCTTTGCACTCTATCTAATCCGCACTGTACCTGCCCTGGGATTGTTGGATGGGACCGTGTAGAGCGAGCTTTACTCTGTATCTAACCCGTGCTGTAACTTCTATTGGTGTGTTTGAGGGGAGAGTTTAGATAGAGCTTAATCTGTATCTAACCCGTGCTGTACCTGCCCTGGGCGTGTCTGATGGGACAGTGTAGAGGGAGTGTTACTCTGTATCTAACCCGTGCTGTACTTGCCCTGGAAAGTTTGATGGGACAGTGTAGAGCTCAACTCTGTATCTAACCCGTGCTATATCTGACATGGGAGTGTTTGAGGGGAGAGTTAGATGGAGTTTTACTCTATATCTAACCCGTGCTGTACCTGCCCTGGGATTGCTTGATGGGATAGTGTCGAAGGAGCTTTACTGTGTATCTAACCCGTGCTGTACCTGCAGTAGGAGTGTCTGTGGGAGAGTGTAGATGGAGCTTTACTCTGTATCTAACCCGTGCTATACCTGCCCTGGAATGTATGGTGGGACAGTGTAGAGCGAGCTTTACTCTGTATCTAAACCGTGCTATACCTGCCATGGAATGTATGATGGGACAGCATAGAGCGAGCTTTACTCTGTACCTAACCCGTGCTATAACTGCCATGGGAGTGTTTGAGGGGAGAATGTAGATGGAGCTTTACTCTATATATAACCCGTGCTGTACCTGCCCTGGGATTGTTCGATATAATAGTGTAGAGGGAGCTATACTCTGTATCTAACCCGTGCGAAACTGCCATGGGAGTGTTTGAGGGGAGAGTGTAGATGGAGCTTTATTCTATATCTAACCCGCGCTGCACCTGACCTGTGATTGTTTGATGGGATAGTGCACAGGGAGCTTTACTCTGTATCTAACCCGTGCTGCACCTGCTCTGGAAAGTTTGATGGGACAGTTTAGAGTGAGCTTTTGTCTGTATCTAACCCGTGCTATAACTGCCACGGGAGTGTTTGAGGGGAGGGTGTAGATGGAGCTTTACTCTAGATCTAACCGACGCTGTACCTTTGATGGGATAGTGTAGAGGGAGCTTTAGTCTGTATCTAACCCGTACTGTACCTGCCCCGGGAGTGTTTGAGGGGAGTGAGAAGATGGAGCTTTACTCTGTATCTAACCCGTGCTGTATCTGCCCTGGGAGTATTTGATGGGACAGTGTAGATGGAGCTTCACTCTGTATCTAACCCGTGCAGTGCCTGCCCTGGGAGTGTTTGATGGGACACTGTAGAGGGAGATTTACTCTGTTTCTAACCCGTGCTGTATCTGCCCTGGGAGCGTTTGATGGGACATTGTAGAGCGAGTTTTACGCTGTATTTAACCCGTGCTGTAAAATTAACATAGAAACATAGAAGATAGGAGCAGGGGTAGGCCATTCGGCCACTGGAGCCTGTTCCATCATTTAATGGGATCATGGTTGATCATCAAATTCAGTACCATGTCCCTGCTTTCTCCCCATATCCCTTGATCCCTTTAGGCTTAAGAAATATATATAACTCCTCCTTGAATATATTTCATAAAGTTGGCCTGAACTGCCTTCTGTGGCAGAGAATTCCACAGGTTCACCACTCCCTGGGTGAAGAAATTCCTCCTCAATTCAGTCCTAAACGGCTTCCCCCTTATCCTTAGACTGTGACCCCTGGTTCTGGACTTTCCCACCATCGGGAATATCCTTCGTGCGTCGAGTCTGTCGAGACCTGTTAGAATTTTATAAATCTCAATGAGATCCCATCTCATTCATAGAATCATAGAAATATGGAAGATAGGAGCAGGAGTAGGCCATTCGGCCCCTCAAGCCTGCTCTGCCATTCAATGAGATCAAGGCTGATCATCCAAATTCAGTACCCCGGTCCTGCCTTCTTTACATATCCCTTGACACCTTTTGCCTTAAGAAATATATCCAACTCCTTCGTGAATTTATTTAATGAATTGGCCTCTACTGCCTTCTGTGGTAGCGAATTCTGCAGGTTCACCACTCACTGGGTGAAGAAATTCCTCCTCATCTCTGTCCTAAATGGCTTACCTCTTATCCTTAGACTGTGACCCCTGGTTCTGGACTCCCCGACCATCGGGAACATCCTTCCTGCATCTAGTCTGTCTAGTCTTCTAAACTTTAGCGAATATAAGCCTAATCGAATCAATCTCTCTTCATACGTCATTCCTGCCATCCCAGGAATCAGTCTGGTGAATCTTCGCTGCACTCCCTCCATGGCAAGAACATCCTTCCTCAGATAAGACGAACAAAACTGCACACCATACTCAAGGTGTGGTGTCACCAAGGCCCTGTAGAACTGCAGCAAGACATCCTTGCTCCTGTACTCGAATCCTCTCGCTATAAAGGCAACATACCATTTGCCTTCTTAACAGCCTGCTGCACCTGCATGCTTACCTTCAGCGACTGGTGCACAAGGACACCCAGGTCTCATTGCACTTCCCCTTTTCCCAATCAATTGCCGTTCAGATAATAATCTGTGTTCCTGTTTTTGCCACCAACGTGGATAACCTCGCATTAATCCACATTATACTGCATCTGCCATGCATCTGCCCAATTAACCAACCTGTCCAAATCATACTGGAGATTATCTGCATCCTCCTCACAGCACACACGTCCACCCAGCTTTGTGTCATCTGAAAACTTGGAGATATTACATCTAGTTTCCTCCTCTAGATCATTAAAATATATTGTGAATAGCTGGGGTCCTATCACTGATCCCTGCAATATCCCACTGGGCACAGCCTGCCACTCGGAAAAAGACCAATTTATTCCAACTCTTTGCTTCCTGTCTGCCAACCAGTTTTCTATCAAGACAGTACCTTTCCCCCCAATCCCATGTGTTTTAACTTTGCATGCCAATCTCTTATGTGGGACCTTATTGAATGCCTTTTAACATGGCAGATATCAAATCCATATGTCCAGGTTTGACAAGTATAAAGAAAGAAAGTCTGGCATTTTTATAGCGCCTTTCATGACCATCAGATGTCCCAAAGCGTTTTACAGACAATGCAGTGCTTTTTGAAGTATAGTCACTGTTGTAAGGTAGGAAACGCGTCAGCCAATTTGCGCCCAGCAAACTTGCATAAAAAGCAACGTGATAATCATCAGATAATATGTGTTACTGCTGTTGTTTGGGGGATAAATATTGGCTGGGACACCGGGGAGATCTCCCTGCTCTTCTTCGACATAGTGCCATGGGGTCTTTTACCTGAGAGTAGACGGAGCTGCGGTTTAACGTCTCATCCAGAAGATAGCACTTCCGACAGTGCAACACTCACTCAGTACCGCACTGGATTTATGTGCTCAAGTCTCTGGAGTATGTAAAGATACGTGGCATTGTCAGCAGTGTAGATGGAAGCATAACATTACCGAGATATATTCATAGATAAAGTGAGTGGGTGAACTGTGGCAAATGCATATAAATATAAGCAAGTGTGAGGTCATCCACATAGGACATAAGAAGGATAAATCAGAATAATTTCTTAATGTTGAAAGGGTAGAAACATTTGAGTTCCAAAGAGAAATAGGGGTCCATGTACATATACCATTCAAATGTCATGGGCAGGTACAGAATATAATCAAAAAGAAGAAGGAATGCTGCTATTTATATCTAGAGGACGACAATATAAGGGGGAGAAGTTTTGCTACAGCTATACAATGCTCTGGTTAGAATGTGTTCAGTTCTGCTCACCACACCTTAGGAAGGGTTTATTAGCCTTGGAGGGAGTGCATTCGTAGATTTACCGGAATGATACATAGACACCAAGGGTTAAATTACGAGGAGAGATAACTCAAACTAGAGTTGTATTCCCTGGAATTTAAAAGTTTAAGGGGTGATTTGATTGAAGTATTCACGATATTAAAGGGAACTGATAGGGTAGATAGAGAGAAAGTATTTCCGATGGTTGGCGCGTCTAGGACGAGGGTCAGAGTCTAAACACTAGAGCCAGACCTTTCATGAGTGAAGTTAGGAAACACTTCTACGTGCAATGGGTGGTAGAAATGTGTAACTCACTTCTGCAATCTGCAGTTGATGCTGAGTCAGTTGTTAGTTTTAAACATGAGATTTCGTTTTTTGTTAACCTCTGTTATATCGGGAAAAGTGATATAAACGGAATGGTCTAACAGACTCGAGGGGATAAATGGCTCACTCCTGTTCCTATGATGAGTGCTAAATGATAGTGTTTCAAGGTGCTGCACGCAAGTAGAGATGGGAATCACGATTAAAAAAAAGTCCGAACAGGGACTTGAATACAGAACACTCAGATTAAAAGCCTGATATTTTACCGACTGAGCTATCCGGGCTCTGCTGTCGGTGGGCCATGCAACGACTTTCTCTGGCTCACCTGATGCATTACAAAATCAATAAGTTGCATTTGCTTCTCCACTATCCACTAATCCCGCCTGTACAGCACATTTCTCTCACAAATGCAGACTGACTGCCCCGCCGACTTCACTTCAGGAACAGTCTCTCTCCCACAAAGGACACGCTCTTTAACAGCAACCTCAGATGTGAAAACAGAGGTGTCAGTTCGTTATAGTAAATAAATGAAGGCATCGGGCGCTTCTCTCCATGACACTGGGGAACTGGTGAGACAGATTTTACTGGTGAGTTCAGTTTATTGTGAAAAAGCAAAGAAAATATTCTTACAGAATTACCCAGACTCCAATCAATGCTAATAAATGATCGGACCCCGACGTGATCTGAACACGCAGCCTTCTGATGTGCTACTGTTGCGCCACGAGGTCACCACAGTACATAAGTGTGGTGATTATTCTTGTTTTATAAGAAGCATTGTAATTGGTTGCCTGTTTTCCTGCCTTGAGATATATGCTGTAAACTTATTGGTTAGTTGATTCCATGTGACCTGTGGTGGCCATCTTAAATTCAGTTTTGTACAGTTTGGTTGAGACTGGGTGCTCAATATGTACCTGCTATTTTTTTAAGGTTAATAAAGCCTAGCTTTTGAAAGGCAATCTACTCTTTATTTCAATTTATTAACCTTTTGCTATAAAGGAATGATATCTTCGACCGGAACGATTTAATGCTGACCCTAATTCTGCAGGAGTGGATGATCAATGGAAACATTGGTATCGTACATTTAAAAACTTTTTGGGTGTGTTGGATCAGCAATCTCTAAATAAGTTGGATATACTAATCAACTACATTGCTCCGGATGTGTATAAGTATATTTTGGACTGTGAAACTTATGAATTGGCTATTGCTACGTTGGAAATTTTTTTTGTTAAACCCAAAAATGAGTTATTTGCACGTCACCTTTTACCTGCCCGTAGGCACCAGGCGGGAGAATCCTTGGATGCTTATTTACAAGCACTCCGGCGCCTTGGTGCTAACTGTAATTATAAGGCCGTGTCTGCAGAAGAACATAGGGATGAGTCGGTAAGGGATGCATTTATTAATGGATTACTGTCTAGATCAATTCATCAGCGGTTATTAGAAAATAAGATCTTGGATCTTAAGAGTGCTTTTGAGCAAGCCTCTACATTGGATTTGGCTCAGAGAAGTTCGGATTCTTATGCTCTTTTTGATCGGCCTGCGACCGTGGTTTCGGCAGTTCCGGATGAAAGGGAGTTACGTGGATTTAATAGGAGTGGTTTATCAGACTCCGAAATAGTTTCTATTTCGGCAGCTGTTGCCTCTAGGATTCAAAAGTGTTATTTTTGCGGGAACGCCCGGCACCCCCGTCTGAAATGCCCTGCCCGGGAGGCTGTGTGTAGTAAATGCGGCAAGGGAGTTCATTAAGCACGTGTTTGCAAATCGGTTGCCTCCTCTGCGACCATTCAGCCTTCAGATAGGGCGTTTATTGCATCAGTTTCTGCCGCCTTTTCCCATGGCCTAAACAAAGCTATAGTTATGGCCCAAGTTAATGGGTTAGAAGTGAAGGCCCTTATAGATACGGGCAGTACTGAGAGCTTTATAAGTCTTCAGTTTGTGAGGGAGAAGCGTTTGAAAATTTTGCCTGTTTCCTATCAGGTGTGTATGGCTCAGACGACTCTCACCTCACAAGTAGCTGGTTGTTGCCTTGTGAAATTAAATCTCCTAGGTAATACGTATACTGATATATGCCTATCCGTTCTGCCTAATCTCTGTGCGGACATTTTGATTGGTCATGATGTGCTTCAATTACATGAGTCCCTCAGTCTTTCTTTCGGAGGAACCAAGCCACCTTTGTCTATTTGTGGATTAACTTCTTTATTCATTTCTCCATTATCACTTTTTTCCAATTTGATGCCGGACTGTAAACCAATTGCTACCAAGTCAAGAAGGTATAGCAGTCAGGATAAAGAATTTATTAATTCTGAAGTTCAACGTCTTTTATCGGAAGGAATCATTGAACCTAGTTTTTTGCCCTGGCGGGCACAGGTAATTGTCACCACTAATGAGAGACATAAGAAACGAATGGTGATAGATTACTCTCAAACTATTAACAGGTATACTCAATTAGATGCGTACCCCCTGCCTAAGATTGATGAGCTTATCAATAAAGTATCTCAATATAAGGTTTTTAGCACTATTGACCTAAAGAGTGCTTATCATCAGATTCCTATCGCTAAGAGGGACAAATCATATACGGCCTTTGAAGCTGGGGGAAAGCTGTACCAGTTTTGCCGAGTACCATTCGGTGTTACTAACGGTGTCGCCTGTTTTCAACGGGCAATGGATGCTTTTATAAGTGATAACTCTCTCTCTGACACCTTCTGATATTTAGATGACATCACGGTGTGTGGCAAATCAAGGGTGGAGCACGATTTTAATCTAGAAAGATTCCTTCAAGTTGCGGAAAAAGTTGGCTTAACTTTCAATAAAGAGAAGTGTATCTTTTCGACCACCGAGGTAAATTTACTGGGGTATATTATCTCGGGAAACAAGATTAAACCAGATCCAGAACGGCTGCGACCACTGATTGATTTACCTTGCCTACTAATTCTAAGGCCTTGCAACGAGTTGTTGGACTGTTTTCTTATTATTCTAATTGGATTGCAAACTTCTCGCAGAAGATCCGGCCCCTTATTCGGGTTACGACATATCCTCTATCATGGGAGGTCAGGACGTGTTTTGATAATCTTAAAAAGGATATCCTTGGAGCAGTTGTGCATTCTATTGATGAGCAGGTTCCCTTTGTGATTGAGACGGACGCTTCCGATTTTGCAATTGGGGCTACCCTGAACCAAAATGGAAGACCTGTGGCCTTTTTCTCACGTACTCTGTGCAATAGTGAGCAGAGACATTCATCAATAGAGAAAGAGGCGTACACAATAGTAGAAGCACTGCGTAAATGGAGACATTATTTATCTGGGCGACATTTTACGTTAGTAACTGATCAAAAATCTGTGTCCTTCATGTATGATGTCAAACATTTCGGAAAGATTAAGAATGATAAAATAATGAGGTGGAGGATCGAGTTGGCATGCTTCCATTTTGATATAGTCTATCGTCTGGGGAAGGATAATGTTGCCGCTGATGCGCTGTCGAGGGCTTATTGTTCTGTGATTCACGAAGAAATGCTTATTAAACTTCATAATGCTTTGTGCCATCCTGGTGTTACGAGGATGGTACACTTCGTACGCAGTAAGAATTTGCCCTTTTCAGTTGAAGACGTCAAGCGGATGACTTCGTCATGCTCTGTCTGCGCTCGGTGTAAACCGAATTTCTTTAAGCCTCAACGAGCTCATCTTATAAAGGCTACTTCTCCCTTTGAACACCTGAGCGTTGATTTTAAGGGGCCTCTTCCTTCAACGACTCAGAATCGCTATATATTTACTGTTGTGGATGAGTTTTCAAGGTTCCCTTTTGCTTTTCCTTGTGCAGATGTATCAGCTGCTACAGTTATTAAATGTCTGACTCAACTTTTTGTCATCTTTGGGATGCCTGCGTATATCCATTCGGATCAGGGAAGTTCTTTTATGTCTTCCCATTTGAAGGAATACCTCCAGAGTCGGGGAATTTCTACTAGCAGAACTACCCTGTATAATCCCCAGGGTAATGGACAGTGCGAACGATACAATGGGTTGATCTGGAAGGCAGTTATGTTGGCTTTGACATCCCGGAACCTTAAGAATACACAGTGGGAAATGGTACTGCCTGATGCCCTGCATTCCATTAGATCATTGATTTCAACGGCTACTAATGTGACCCCCCATGAAAGGCTCTTCAACGATCCACGGAGATCCACTACGGGATATTTGCTACCTTCATGGCTTACTATGCAGGGACCTGTGCTGCTCCGACGCCATGTTAGACTGTCAAAGTATGATCCTTTAGTGGAGGAGGTGGAGCTATTGGAGGCAAATTCCCAATATGCTCACATTCGATTCCAAGATGGGAAAGAAAGTACGGTTTCAGTTAAAGACTTAGCTCCTTGTGGTGACCAGCCCTCTCCTAAGGACATTAACAATAGCCATAATTCAGATAATGTTGATGTCGTCACAGATACTATGAACATTTCCAATCCTATTGCAGACACTTACAATTCTCTTAGTCTGCCCCCGATGGATGTTCATGACCCTCCCAGTCTACCTTCTAATGGGACTTCCAATCCTGAAACCGTTGATAATCGGGATATTGATAGCCTCCCTGCAGAAGATATTTCTGTGCCTCCTGGTGTGGGAGGGCAAGGAACTCCACCAAGGCTAAGAAGGTCGACACGTACAAGATATCCGGTCGACCGATTAAAAATGGACTTTTAAAATAATTAATAATTTAATAGTAAAATTTTATAATTGTTGAAGGCATTATACATGTATTGCTCTAGTCATAAATAACTAATTGTAAACTGTAAAGGCTACCTAGGTTGAAGTATATTTTAAAAGGAGGGGTGAATGTGGTGATTATTCTTGTTTTATAAGAAGCATTGTAATTGGTTGCCTATTTTTCTGCCTTGAGATATATGCTGTTAACTTATTGGTTAGTTGATTCCATGTGACCTGTGGTGGCCATCTTAAATTCAGTTTTCTACAGTTTGGTTGAGACTGGGTGCTCAACATGTACTTGCTGGTTTTCTAAGGTTAATAAAGCCTAGCTTTTGAAAGGCAATCTACTCTTTATTTCAATAAGTTAAACCAGGAAACTGCTCAAAATACACAACAGGTCCAGCAGCTTATGAAAAACAATTAAACTTTCGGCGTGTCGACAGTGTTTAGAACTGCAAACAAGTCCTTGTGAAAATATAAATTGTGGGTGTGTATATAGAATCATATGAACTCACAGCAGAGAAGGAAGCCATTCGGCCTGTCATGCCTGTGCTGGCTTAGAAAGAGCAGCCGTGCTGTATTTCCATATTAGGCCTCCCAAAGTGCATCACTTCACACTTCTCCACATTGACCTCCATCTGCAATGCTTCTGCCCAATTCAGCATCCTGTCTGTGTCATCCTGAAGTCAACAACTATTCTCATCATTATCTATTAAGGTGCCAATTTCGTGAGATCTGCAAACCTTATAATGCTGCGTGAGTCAAGTTAGTTTATAAAAGTTGCAAAGAGTAATGGACCCAAAACAGATCCTTGGGGAACACCACTGCAAACCCCCTCCCCGTCTGAAAAACATCCATCAAACACCGCCCTTTGCTTCCCGTCACCGAGCCAATTCTGTATCCATACCTTCACTTTTTCCTTAATTCCATGGTCTTCCATCTTATTAACAAGCCTCCTGTCTGTGTGTGATGTGTATATATAAAGATAGTGTTTATGTGATCAGGGCGACGCATTCATTCTATGTGGGCCAGTTTAAAATTTGTTTAACATGATAAATCCTATTATAAAAATATAAATATATATAATTGCATCTGTGATCATTCTAAATGTACTTGGGTGTATCTGTGTGCTAGTTATAAATATATTTGTGTGTATCTTTGTTATTTATCATTGTTTTGTGTTTGTGTGTCTGTGTTATGTATAAATATATTCGTGTGTAATTTAAAAGTTCCATATTGAGAAATAAATATGTGCAAAATACATTTGGAATGAAGACAGATGTCCCCCAATAAAGAAATAAATATTACATGTACGTGGGAAAACTTTTGTAAACAGCAGTTACAAATGCATTTACATGTAAAACAAGTCAACATAAATTTGAATCCAAAATGGATAGACCCAATGATATTTAAAATTATCGCAATGATTTAAATTATTTGTCCTTGGTGATCTAGTAGTTAGGATTCAGCGCTTTCATTGTCGTGGCCCAGGTTCGAGTCAGAGGCTAAAGCGCTGCTTTTAATTCAATTATTTGCATGCATTTGCTGTGAGAAAAGAAGCTATTGTTTTAATCACCATTAACTAACTGATGACCTTCTTTTGATGAATGAAGGAAATGCTGACTAACCAAGAGTCGATACTTCAGTATTTTTCTGTGATGAACTGTGAACCACATCTCATTTTACACACAGGAGTCTGGTTTAAAATAAACATTGCTTCTGACACCAGGAATCTGGTGCAACTTTTGTTAAACTTAACAGGATGGGTTATTTCTCAGGCAATAATATTCACAGAATCACAGAAACCCCACAGTGCAGATAGAGGCCATTTCGGCCCATCGAGCCTGCACCGACACATATCCCACCCGATCCCGGTAACCCCTACACCAACACCAACACACATCCCACCCTATCCCTGTAACCCCACGTATTTAATCCCCCTCACTCTAAGGGTCAATTTATCATAGCCAATCAACCTAACCTGCACATCTTTGGACACAATGATCCCGCCTGGGCCGGTGATATTCCACGGGTGAACCGAGGGTGATAACCGCTCCAGTCCGGAAACCTGCACTTCACAGCACACACTGTTAGCGAGATGCTCATTTCCTCTTTCTGCAAATTCATCACGAATGAACCGAAAATCCCAGGGTGTTGCTTTTCAGATTTAAGTCAGTAACCTTTTAAATAAACTCATGTCACCGCGAACCAATTCTCCTGCAACCGGTGCGGTCTCCCTTCCAGCCTTTCCGTGCCTTGATTGTTCCAAAGTATTCTGATTGTCATCGAGCTGAAACATTAACTCTGTTTCTCTCTCCACAGATGCTGCCTGACCTGCTGAATATGTTGCTGGAGTTAGATGAAGTAGGGTGGGAGGAGGCTCATGAGGAGACTAAAAACACGGACATGGACCTGTAGGACTGAATGGCCTGTTTCCCTGCTGTAAATATTATGTAATACTGTGTAATACTGCACAGATACTCCCTCCTGCAAACTTCATCTACTTGAGCTACTTTTTAACTGGTTCTGGGCTTCAACTGTTCAAATGTTTACCGCCAGTTTTGCTGCTGGCAGAGACCAATTTCACTCAATGATCTTCTGCCGCGGAGATGAGTACGCTGGAACTGTGTCAAATCTAGTCTGAACCGGAGATCTGTTGCTGTATTGTTTTGTGGGTTGTTTGGTATTATCCTACTTTTATCATCCAAAGTTATGAAAGTTATGACACTCGATTGTTGAATATAATGATCACAAATCTTCAATGACCAACACTCAACATTTTCTCAGTTTCCACAGCCACAATCTGCAAATAGTGTTCTAAATGCCATGAAAATATTCAATCCACTTTTATATTAATGGCAATTATAATCCAAGTTCATCTCTCTTGATTAATCGAATCACATTCCAGGTGGAGTGGGTATTTATCAATGCTTTGGTTAAAGGCTTGTGCATGAGGAAGATTATTTAAGCTTTTGTGACACTGACAGTTAACAATTCATCTTCAGTTATATTGGGCACATGCATTTGGTGTAAGTGTTCTGTTGGGCCGCGGGGGCCGAATGACTCAGCGACGGATTATTAATCTATTGTGTGAAGTTCGTGTGGATTTGCATTTTGCCCTAAATCGCATCAAGTCCCGTTCACCCATCGTGACTCTGCTCGCTGACCTACAGTGTCTCCTGGTTAAGCAATGCCTCGGTATCAAAATTCTTATCCTTGTTTTCCAATCCCATTTTAACTTCCCTTTTCAAAGTTACAATTGAATCTGCTTTCTCCGCCCTCTCACGCAGTGCAGGCTCTCTCACCCAGATCATAACATCTCACTGAGTAAAGAACAATCTCCTCACACCACTTTACCAATTATCTGAAATCAGTGTCCACTGGTTACCGACCCTCTTGTCAGTGGAAACAGCTTTACCCTCTCTGCTCTATTACCCCGCCACCTCCGCGCCCCCCAAAATTTGGAACACCTCAATTAAATTTCCGCTTTACCTTCCTTGCTGTAAGGAGAACAATCCCAGCTTCGATAGTCTCTCCATATAACTGAATTCCCTCATGATGCAAGTCGGAGTATTAAAAAATATTGCCAGCTGGGAGTGGTAAAATTCGAAATGATCCAAAAAAGAAAACACAGTCACTAGCTTTGTGAATCATTCGAGTCACTTCAGGAAAGGGAATCAGAGGAGAATGAAGAGCCAACCGCCCGATTGACCAGAGGCAGTTAAGACACCGTTCCCTGGTTTCAGATGCTGGAACATTTTCTCTGATGCTAATGGTGACTTTAACTGCTCTGAGACATTGAAAGGATGCTCGTTACTGCAGATCAGGCAATCAAATGCAACATTGGGTTCGGGACTATCAGAATACTTTGGAACAAACAAGGCACCGAAAAGCTGGAAGGGTGACTGCACCGGTTGCAGGAGAGCTGGTTTGCAGTGACATGGGTGTGTCTGCAGTGTGCGGGACCAGACAGTCTCTGTGTGGTCACAATGAATATCTCATTCTTTAATTTGGAAATGTAAAAGTGAGCGTGGGCAATTGCTATTGTGGTCGCAGCAATCTAAAACTTTTCACTCGCTGACACCATGGTTTAGGGAAACTTAAAGAATGCGTCCGGTCGTCTCTGTGGTGCAATCGGTTAGCGTTCATATGAATCTGTATGAATTAGTCTCTGCATGAATAAACAGTAACTAGAACCTTTCTTTTCTTGATTATCTTTGAGTTCAAAATGAAATCCACAATGTGAAATCATTTCTGGACGGTACAGTGGTTCGACCCAACCCACGGACTACAATATCACCTTTTTTTCCCTTTCTGATTGATTGCTTTACAGTTCTACATTGTCAATGTGGGCTTTGGCTGCAGGAAAATAGCCCACGCACATTGCCAGCTGTGCTGTTATCCAATAAATTCCCACCCAAATACTTTTATGAGTACTCATTCCAAATCAAATGATAAAAACATGCAGATGGATCATGTTCTTCCATCCAACCCGTTAGCAATATATTAAGTTATTGGGTTCAAATAAACTGATGGAAATTGATTCTGTATCTACATATATAGAACTGGAACACACCATCGCACCGTGTGAGGCTATATTGAATGTCTCGCTATTGTACAGCTGATATCAGGGATAACAATTTAAAACACGCTGGGCCATTTTACTGATAATTTAGCTGCATCAGTAACGGTATTTTTTCAATGTAAAACGTTGTAAAACACTGTGGTCTGATAGCAGGCACATGCGAACATGATGCAATATTTGTGTAGGATTCATGCTCTGGAACTCACTGCCTAAACCCATCCACATTTACCCCACAGTCACCTCCTTTCGGACCCTCCTTATAACCGAAGGCTTTGAACAGTTTGGGTCAACCCTGTTAATAGTTCCATATTTGTGTAATATAATGAGCTAAATCTGGCGCCGATCAAAGTGGCATAAAACACTAAATATAAGGATGAGCTCACAAATATTAGGCGCAGTGCGGGTCTGCTCAACGTCAAACTCCTCCTTTCTCATTCAATAGAGGAAGAACAGACTCAACGGGAAGAAGAAGAGTCTCAACGGGAGTCAAACGCCAGAAAGTTTAATAAATAGTACGACAAAAGACACAAATACGAGTAACATCTTTTTTCAAATCTTATCAATGCAAACTTTTTCACTTCATTTAAAAGCTGACTGCTATGACTTTGAAAATGAGCACCATGTGGTTTGCGTTCACTAGTGACTTGTATTCCTGTGCTTGTGCTTCAAGTTTGCAATTCACTTTGTATTGGATATTGAAGCGACTCGCATTTCAAGATGAGAGGACAATGCACCACGTGTAAAGAAACCGACTTGTATAATGACACATGGAGTTTGTCCAACACCTGTGCTTCCAGACCATTTCAGCGGGTAGATTGATGACAGAATTTGCAGATTGGGCAACAAAAATACTCCAACTTCATTGAAAATTATCGATCATTTTTCTAAGTAAGTGTCCTGTGCACAATGATCAAGTGAAAAAAAGTTTTCTCTCTTTTAACCCTATTAAGTTCTTTCATAATTCTAAAAACCTCAATGAAATCAGCGCTTAACCTTTTATATTCCAAGGAATACAAGCCTAGTTTATGTAATCTCGCCTCAAAATCTAACCATTCGACCCTGGAAACATTCTGGTGGATCTGTGCTGCACTGCTTCCGAGGCCAATGTCAAACCTTTCTGAGGTACCGTGCTGTAGAAATATGGGGGTGCTGGGGTTACTGTCTCTGGCCAGTCAGAAGTATCTCAGCTGTTCCAGAGCCGCGTGCCGTTTCGAATCGCTGCCCTTTTCTGGTTCTGACCACCGGACTTATTTCAGTAGCAATATAGGCAAAACGAGACTTGTGTTTGGGTGTAAAGAAGACCAATATTTATTGAAATTAAAGAATAAATTGCTATAATGATGAATACAGCACGTTTTTGATTAATACAGCACTATTTGCTTAATGGGGAGGAGAAACAGACACATCGAGGGAAAATTGATTAAAATTATAATTTAACAAAATTCCCCTTTAATTCTCACCCCTAATACCTATCTAGGTTGCCATTTAATGGGCCAGAAAGTTTTATGCTCACCAGTGAACGCCTGCTCCGTGCCCCTGCGGTCTGTCCTTCTTATTCTTCACTGCCCCGAAATAGAGATACCCCAGTAATTCAAAAGTAACTGCTGGTATTCCACATCTTTGGGCGGGCTCTTCAACTGTTCTTCTTGAAGGCAGGGCATCGGAGGCAAGGCAGCAGAGAGAAAGAGAATGGATTCCTGAGAGGCTATCTTTATGCCCCATTGGGAGCCGTTATCTTTGCGCCCAAATCTGGATGTATTTGTGATATACAAAAGGGATCGATCTGTCCCCATTGACTGTAATGGGTTTGAATTTGTTTTCCCATTCATTTGCCTGGTTTGCGACCAGTTTGAAATGTCCCACTGAATCCTTAAGTGTTCAGTCCACAGCACTCAAGTGCTTTGTAAACAATCCATTGTCCTGCGGTCACCGCCCAACCGCAACTGATTGACAGTTTTAAGTACTTAAGCCGTTGAGTCACCATTGTAGAGGGCTTGTAAACAAACAACCCCTTTGTCCTGTGATTGAAACTTCCTAAACTGCAGTTGATTGACAGTTTCAATTACTTCACATCCTTTGTCAGCCAGCGATGGGAGAGGCTGTCTTTGTCTTCTGCCATGAGGCCTGACAGCCATTTTGATGCCCTGGGTTTTTAAGTTATATTCCACCCAGGTTTTCTTTAATCAAAATTAATCTTCGGGGGCTGTAGAAATTTTCCGAAATTTTTGCGAACCTTACAGTCCCCCATCAGATACTAAAACTTGCTTGTAGTATCCTGTTCAAAGGTGAGCAATAATTTCTGACCTCCCACAAACAACCTTCCCTTATACTTATCTATATCTATCTTTGATCCCCCGACACCTCCATCCCCCTTACCCAGAGAGAATTGCAGTACATGGTAGGCATCTGTCGACAGAAAAACATGATTATTTACAATAATTCAAACATGTAGGGGTCCTATGCCCCTGCACCACTGAGTATTTACAATAATTCAAGCATGGAGGGGATCCACTGCCCTTGCACCACTGGTGACATAGTTTTATCACGTTACAACATCTTTAATGGATTCCACCAAGCCAACACATATGTGTTCAAAATACAACTGGAAGAAAACAAGCTTCCTCTTCCTTTTTTTCATAAAGCAATTGCCTGACACTTTAATAAATGGCACCATTCTTCAGCCATAAATGTATTTCAAATTTCCACAATCTGCAAACACAACAATTCACAGGCATATGCCATTTGTTCAATTGAATCTAAACAAGTAGTACAATCTCACATTTAGGAACTAAATTCACACATGATTTCCTTTGGAGTTGGGACCAGTGCATAATACAAAATATAAAATGATTAACAAGCTTTCAGTAAACTCTTAATCTTAATCTGGATTTCCAATAACAGTTTAATTGCTGTGGGCATCTGCCTCCTGCAGACCCCTCCCTTCGTGGGCTGGTGGTGCTCCCTTCCCCGAGCATCCAGAAACAAGATGGTCTTCTGCACGCTCCAAAACTCAGAAAAAGACTTAAAAAAAATCGAGCTAAGATTCCCTGGCTCGGGGGAATGTGATTGGGACCCGCGACCTTGGCTCACATAGGCAACACTCTGGAATGGTACCATACTTAAAACTTATACTCTAATAATTAACACGACCGAATTGCAATATTAAATTAAAATTAACACATTCTAACTTGATCCTCTATACACATTACTTGCACAAAGCTATATACAAGCATTGCCGATCTCTGGGCGGCCACAGGCTGCACTCTGCAGTGTGGCTGGACTGGTCCCAACTTCTAGTCCCTCGCAGCTTGGGGACTTCTGTCTTTTGGCTTCTCCCTGCCTCGGGAGTCCGCCCTTTTCCACTGGAAAGCTAGTGACCATACTTTTTTGGACTGGGGTACCCAAAGAGACCTCCTAGAGAGTGTCGCTGGTGGGGCTACCCTGGTGAGCGGGCCCTTAGATCGGGTCACAGTCCTTGCTGGCTGGGAACCTTCTCCCTCGGGTCCCTCCCTTCCCAAACCTGGGTTGGGGATAGGCAATCCATTGCCACCGGCTGCCGATGGCTGAGATTCTTCCCCTTCAGGTCTAAAACTAGGATCAGGCTCCTCCCCGGAGTCCCACAAGAGAGGGGGAATCGCTCGGGCCAAGTGCTGGGGAACTTCTCCTCTCATGCACATGACTGCGCCTGCGTGTGCAGTCTGTGTGAGTGTACACACTGCAGGCTGTGGATTTCTATTCTCAGGCACAATCCCAGCTGCCTGTTTCCCTGCCCCCAGCTTAAACAACCTTCATTGTTCAATATAACTGGCAGCCTGCCAGTAACCCTGTTTTAAGTTATTTTCCCTTACCGGGGCGGCCTTAAAGACGATATCTTGGGCTTGGACCTGCTTTTCGTCTGGGGCCAATACTATCCCCTGTGTGCCTCACTTGTCCCGGATTGCTGCTACCGGGCCAGCTCTACAGGGGTCCTAGAACTCTCCTTCCCTGTCCCCCTGCTTAAACAACTTACACTGGTCATGAATGGTTCCTGCCCTTACACAAGCCACAGCGCCTGCCTGTTCAGCCTGTGAGCTTGTACCCGCTGCGGGCTGAGGGTTTCTGACCTCAGGTTCAATCCCAGCTGTCCGTTTCCTTGCCTCCGACTTAAACAACTTGCATTGATTCACATGGATCCATTTTGTGCGCCGGGGCAGTTTTAATGCATAAAGCATGGGGCTGGCTCTATCGACTATACTATAGGGTCCCATGTACAGTAGCTCCAAAGTCCACACCCGGGCGTAGTTTCTAACCATGACTTGGTCCCCTATCTCCCATTGATGACACTTGTTTGGCTCGAGCAGCAACTGGTTATTCCGATGCTTCTTCCCCATACTACCTGCTGCCTGCCCATGAATCTGTTTTAGGTGCTTGAGGAGTGCTCGGGCGAATTTGTCCCGATTTAATTCTCGAAGCTGCCCTTCAGTAAGGACTGGGACTAGGACATGGGTGGGGGTCCTCATAACCCTACCAGTCAAGAGTTCGTGTGGGGAATACCCTGTACTCTTGGACTGGCTGGCCCGGATCCCCATGAGGACTAGAGGCAGGGCCTCTGTCCATTTTTGGGGTAACTCCACTGTCTCCTTCCTCAACTTTTCCTTAATGGTGCGGTTCATGCGCTCCACAATCCCTGAGGACTGTGGATTGTGAGCTAAATGCCACTTCCCCTTGATGCCGAGCAGCATAAGGGTTTTCTGCATGACCTGGCCAGTGAAGTGGCTTCCCTGGTCGGAGTCCACAAACTGGGGTAGTCCCCACCGCGAGAACACTTCTCGCACCAAGATCCTTGGAGCCCCTAGTGCTGTGGCCGTTTTGCAGGGGAAGGCTTCCACCCACTTGGAAAACACGTCTACCAGGATGAGACAATATTTGTAGCCTCCCTGGGTGGTGGGCAGGGGCCGGATGTAGTCGATCTGGATCGACTGCCATGGTCCCTCTACACTCCTAACGTGTCCCATGGGCACTTTCCTTCTGTGAGAGTCGGGGTTATTTGTACCGCACACAACACAGCTAGCACAGAACTCGCGGACGTCTTCCCGGAGTCCTGTCCACCACCCCGCCTGTTCCACCCATTGCCAGGTGGCTTCAGGCCCGAGGTGTCCCGCTCTCGGCCCCTCATGGGCCTGTTGAAGGAACTCCCTCCAGTGTTGCTGGTGTACTACCCACTGTTCCTCTCTGAACAGCATGCCTTCCCTTATGGAGAGGGGGGCTGCGCCTTAAGGGCCATCTAACTCCCTGCCCTCCATTACTGCACTAAGGACAGTTGTTAGGACAGGGTCCTGGGCTTGGACCGTTTTCAGATCCGGTGCTAACACTACCCCTAAGCGCACTTGGGTCCCATCCCTGCCTCTAACTGCCGCCATAGGCCCGGACTCATACGGCTCCCAGAAAGTGCCTGTGTGAGCACCCTCCTTGGCCAGCATGTCGGCTTGCTGGTTACCCTGGCTGCGGGGTTCTGTGGAGGAATGGGCCTTCACTTTGTGGATGAATACCTCACTTTCCTCCCCCATGGCTGCCAGGATTTTCTCCAGCAGGGGCTTGACTGTTAAAGGCCTTCTGTCGGCAGAGGTATAATCGCGACGGGACCAGATGGCTAGGTATTTCATACACAAGTTGCAAGTGAACATGCTGTCAGAGCAAATCGTGTACGGGGTAGTGAAGATTTTGGGATGGTTAACCACGTACATCACCGCGGACAGTTCAGCCTGTTGGGCGCTCATGGTGTTGGGGAGCTTTATTGCCAGTGCAATGTTTGCCGTTGGGTCATAGACTCCACAACCCTGAGTCGTTTGCCAGCAGATACCATGCTGGAACCATCTACATTGTTCTCGCGGCCTGAGGGGTGTATCCCGGCCCGTAAACCTATGTTCACCTCCCATACCCCTTCTATGGAACACCGATGGGCTGTTCCAGGATATACATATTGGCCGCGAGCTTTGGCTCGCAAAGGCCCCTCACCCTCAGATCCATCTGCGAGAGGAGGAGGGTCCGGCATGCAATGCGGGCACTGCTCGCTGTCCCATCTTTAATCCTCCCATCGAGAAGCATCTGGGTGGGTTTGTGGTGTGTGAGGAGGGTGATGGGAGAGGTGCCTGTGATAATCAACGATCTTTTCACAGCCAGTGTGTGGCCAAAAGGTGCTGCTCAGAATTGGAGTAGCTCCTCACCACATCCGTGAGTACCCTGGAAGAGTAGACTACCGGACTCAGCCTGCCATGCCGCTCTTGGAGCAGCAGCACAATTAGTCTATCCCCGCTAGCCGCTACCTCCAGGAAAAACTCTTTCCCCCCATCTATGGCCACTAGAGCTGGTGGGAGCTGCAAGTCTCCCTTGAGTTTAACCAACGCTGCCTGGCAAACCTCATCCCAAATCCACTCCACTCCGTTATGTAGGAGTCGGAGCAGAGGGGCTGCTCTGGCTGCATAGTCCTCAATGAAGTCTCTGCAGTACCCTGTTAGCCCTAGAAATGACCTCACACCCTTGACTCTGTTAGGGACCGGTAACTCTTGTACAGCTTCCCTCCTAGCCTTATCTATGGCCCTTTCTCCAGCGCGGATGGTCAGACCCAGGAATTTGACCTCCTGCTGGCCGATCTGCACTTTCTTTGGGTTTACCTTGAAACCACTTTTCCCGAGCAGCTCCAGCAGTTCGGCTAATAGTGGCCCATGCTCCCCTCCTGAATCAGTTAACAGGAGCAGGTCATTCACGTATTGAGCCAACTGTGTGGGCTGGCTAAAATCTTTTAAACTATCTGTCATACACTGGTGGAAGATGCTGGGGCTGTTATGAAAACCTTGTGGCAAGCAGGTCCACGTGTACTGTTGCCAATTAAAGGTAAAAGCAAACTTGTACTGATCCTCCCTCCTTAAAGGGATGGACCAGAACCCTTTACAATTATCCAGCAACCTGAAAGTGGTTGCGGATGCTGGAATACTTCCTATCAGGTTGGCAACTGCTGCCAGCGTGGGTGCACAGGCTGGGATATTGCTGTTCAGCACCCGATAGTCCACCGTGGCTCCCCCAGGTATTGTCCGGTTGTCTGACGGGCCAATGAAGAGAGTTAACATGGGTGGCTATGGGCCTCAACACTCCCTGTTGTACTAGAGAGGACATGGCTGCCTCCATGTCGTGTTCTGCTTCTTTGGGGAAATTATACTGCTTCTGGGGCCGGGCCATGGGGTCTCTGTCCACTCTAACCTCAAACCCTGTGACCCTCCCACAGTCGTGTATATGCGTGGCAAACGCAGCTAGATTAGCCTGCCCGAATGATTGAAATTCGCCCGGGACACCATCGACCATGAGCTCGAGGTCGTAACCTTCCTTAGGCTTCACAGTACACAGGGTCCCCATCCCTTCCTTGCTCGGGATGAAAACTACAACTCCCTCTTTACCCATGTTGGCTCCCCACAGGCAATGATTGCGGAGATCCACGAGGATCCCGTGGCCCACCAGGAAGTCGGCTCCGAGGACCCCCTTCCCTCCCTCTGCCTCCCACCTTGCCAGGATGCACGTCCATTTGGTCTGGATCGTGCCCAGGTGGATTGAGAGTGGCTTGGAGAATACGCCCTCCTGTTCCTTACCGGTGAACCCGAAAAGGTGTATGGAACCCCGCAAGACAGAGGTGAGGTGGTGGGACTAGCCACGTGGATCACGGTGCATGATGCTCCCATATCCAGTAGATAGGTCCCTTTAACCCTCTCTACCTCCATCTGTACAAGTGGTCTCTTCCATCCATCATACCAGAGGGCACACATCTAGACAGGCTGCGCGGGCTCTAGTCATAGTGGGGCAGCAGAGGGGGCCGAGGGAACTACAGCACCGGTAGTGGCAGCTATTTTTCTCTGGCTGGCCAGGAGGAGAGGTCATAGGGACGTTAAAAATGACTCAATCGCTGTGGGAGGGATATCTGGCCCTGCCTTTTGGGCTTGGGCTGTGGGATCCTTTCCCTTGTTATCCTTCCAGGGATTCTTACAGTCTTTTCTCCAGTGATCGTCTTTCCCGCACCCATAACAATTTAACTTAGCCTGAGAGGGACGGTTCCCCTCCTGGTGCCACTCTTTCTTACTCTGGCTCCCAGGTTTAACCTCATGGACTTTTCCCTTGGGTTGTGGTATCTCGATACCCCTCATGTTTCTCAGAGCTGTGAGTGGCGTTCGTGGGACCTCTGATTCCCTGACCAACCTTGTTCTCGGTGTTGCCTGTGGGACGGCTCTAGTTGGGTTGCCGGTAAAGTCCGACGGAATTATCTTCGGGCTGATCAGGCATATCATCTCCTTTGCCCTCTTTAAAGCCATATTCAAGCTTTCTATCTCTTCCCTGCAGGGGCCATGATCTGCTTCCTCAAACCATTTGTCGCAGGCCAGCTTAAATGCTCCCCTTACCTCCCTAACCTTTTCCTCCTGCTCTTTTACTTCTTGTATGAGGCGGGCATTCTCCTCCCGCACCCTCATCTCATTGCTCTTGGCCTCTGTAACTAGGCACTTCAGGTACTCTAATTCGTACCTCGTGTGGCTTTTGCCCTCACTAAGCTGGACCACCAGGCGCTCTATCTTGGCCTGGTATTCTTCAATCCCCCATATACTTATGCCAACTCTCTGCTCTAACTTCCCTAAGCCTGCGGGAAACTAACCACAAACAGATCAGTGGGATAAAAAGAAACCCAATAACTGCTGCTCTCTCCAGACCCAACCCACCGTCTGCTACATCGCATACTGTTGCCGACGGTCCTGCCGCGGTCGCCATTTTGTAGAAAATAGGGGGATGTGTGGGGTTTATTGTCTCTGGCCATCAGAAGTATCTGAGCTGCTCCAGAGCCCCGTACAGTTTTGAATCGCTCCCCTTTTCTGGTTCTGACTGCCGGACTTATTTCAGTATTGATATAGACAAAACGAGACTCGTGGTTGGGTGCAAAGAAGATCAGTATTTAATGAAATTAAAGAATAAATTGCTTTAATGATGAATACAGCAGGCTTTTGATTAATACGGCAAACCTTTGCTTAATACAGCACACCTTTGCTTAATACAGTACACCTTCGCTTAATACAGCACTATTTGCTTAATGGGGAGGAGAAACGAGCACAACAACAGAAAATTGACTATAATTACAATTTAACAAAATTCCGCTTTAAAACCCACCCCTAATACCGATCTAGGTTGCCTTGTAATTGGCCAGAAGGTTAAATGCTCACCAGTGAACGCCTGCTCCGTGCCCCTGCGGTCTGTCCTTCTTATTCTTCAGTGACCCGAAGTAGAGATACCCCAGTAATTCAAAAGTAACTGCTGGTATTCCACTTCTTTGGGCAGGCTCTTGAACTGTTCTTCTTGAAGGCAGGGCATCGGAGGCAAGGTGGCAGAGAGAGAGAGAATGGCTTCCTGAGAGGCTATCTTTATACCCCATTGGGAGCCGTTAACTTCGCGCCCAAACCTGGATGTATCTGGGCTGCACAAAAGGGATCGTTCTGTCCCCATTGACTGTAATGGGTGTGAATGCGTTTTCCCATTCATTTGACTGGTTTGCGACCAGTTTGAAATGTCCCACTGAATCCTTAAGTGTTCAGTCCACAGCACTCAAGTGCTTTGTAAACAATCAATTTTCCTGCGGTCACCGCCCAACCGCAACTAATTGACAGCTTTAAGTATTTAAGCCCCTGAGTCAACATTGTAGAGGGCTTGTAAACAATAACCCCTTTGTCCTGTGAGTGAAACTTCCTCAACTGCAGTTGATTGACAGATTCAAGTAATTCAACGCATTCACACAGGCTGGTCTTTTCAAATCCTTTGTCAGCCAGCAATGGGAGAGGCTGTCTTTGTCTTCTGCCATGAGGCCTGACAGCCATTTTGATGCCCTGGGTTTTTAAGTTATATTCCACCCAGGTTTTCTTTAATCAAAATTAATCTTTGGGGGCTGTAGCAATTTTCTGAAATTGTTGCGAACCTTACAGTGCCCAGAAATGTACAGAGTCCTCCAGAGGTGGTCTAACGAGGACTTTATACAGCTGTAGCAGCACTTTCTCCCCTCTGTATAACTGCCTCTGTAACAGATTATACAGCTCGTGTGATTGGATTGTATATATCGACTCGGCAAAATAAGGACTCGTTTGCTCGGATTTAACAGTTACAAAATTTCAATTTGGAATCAATTCTACAAATTATTTGTTTTTAGGAAAGTGTATAAGAATCCCGGTATCCAGTTTTAGTGTCATTGGATCAGGGAACTTCCTCAGTCACCACACACTGTGCATCGACACTGCAGTGGTCTAACCCATCTGACAATAATTTTAATCCAAACTCTCATTTATCAAAATGGAATTGGATAATAACTTGAAAGGGAAAAATGTGCAGCGCTGCGGGGAAAGAGCAGGGGAGTGGGATTAATTGGAGAGCTCTTTTGAAGAGCCGGCACAGGCAGGATTGGTGAATTGCCTCCTTCTGTGCTGGTTCATTCTATGATTCTACTAACAGATCAATTTCTGCCATTCTCTGCAGCCTTCCTCAATAGAACTGCGAAATTCTGTTTCTGTAAAAATTATTCCTGAAGTGCAGCAAGGCTGGTTATGTTCCTAAAATCAGTCTTGCTGCCTTATTTCTGTCGTGCAGTTGTTATCATGTTTGCTTAACAGGGGAAAAGTCTCTGTTTCGGAACTGTTTAATTAATTATTAGGAACATGGAATAATTCACATTTGTGTTTAGATATTAACAAAACACAATATCTCACAGCTGTGTTACATTTGCTGTTTCTCAGTTCGGTTCTGTACACATTCAAACTCTACCGTGAGTCTGTATTTCTGTATGTAGTGTCGCTGCAACTGTAGAAAACCCTGGATAGACCAGGAGCACTGTGAGCAGTTCTGGGCGCTGCACCTTAGGAAGGATATATTGGCCTGGGAGGGATTGCAGCGTAGGTTTAGTAGAATTATTCCTGGACTTCAAGGGTTAAGTTAAGAGGAGAGATTTCACAAATTAGGGTCGTATTCGATAGCGTTTAGAATGTTAAGGGGTGACCTGATCGAATTTTCAAGATATTAAGTGGAACAAATAGGGTAGATAGAGAGAAACTATTTCCGCTGGTTGTGGATTCTAGGAGTAGGGGGCATAGTCTAAAAATTAGAGACAGACATTTCAGGAGTGAAATTAGGAAACACTTGTACACACAAAGTGTGGTAGAATTTTGGAACTCTGTTCCACATATGGCAATTGATGCTAGACCAATTGCTAAGTTGAAATCAGAGATTGATAGTGTTTAGTTAACTAACAGTATGAAGCGGTATGAAAGGCGGATATATGGAGTAAGGTCGCTGATCAGCCATGATCTCTTGGAACGGCGGAACAGGCCCAAGGGGCTGAATGCCCTCCTCCTGTTCCTCTGTTGCAATGCTGTCTCACTCGCTCCCGTCACCAGCCTTGACGGTGCAGAATGCCCCTCTCAAAGCTGCACATTCTGGCTGATATGCGTTGAATTGTGAGAGATGATTCAAGGATCCTGCAGCACTGCCTCGGTCAACAACAGCATTTCCAAGCCGCATTTCAATCCCGGGCACAAACCCATCAATGATTCGCTCTTCCCCAGCTCCAGAGTGATTGAGGCCAGGACAAGCAGCAACATTCCAGCCCCGCACTCTCCAATCACCCGCTGCCAATGGAAAGTGGCAAATGCAGCCTCAATCAGCGGGCGACTGCCCATCCCAGGAATGCAAGCCGCCATGGCCCAGGCCAAATCTCCCCATACACCCAGCAGAGGCTTCCGAAAAGGCAGGGCGACTATATCCCGGTCACTCAGCCTTCCAGCAGCATTTACAGATACCGGTGTTTGGGAAAATTTCTTTGGGCCTCAATGGGGCAAGCGCAGGCGGAAACAATCTGTGGTAACTTGCTCTCATGAACGTTTCATCTCGTGTGAAAGGGGAGACAATCCTTTTAAATTTAACAACGGCTGCAGCAGATTCTTGGTTTCATACGCACTGAACATTTTTAACCAAACTCTTGAAATACAGTGCACAAAACGGGAAGTTTAAATGTTCAGGACATGCAGAGCAGAAAAGCCATTGCATGTTCACTGTCACTCGTCAAACATTCCTTCAGTCTGCCACAAAATGATGGATATTAACATAATTATTCACAGTCTCACAGAGTGGCGCACAATAATGCTGAAAGACAGACGCAGGCGTCATTGTAATTGAAAATAATTCAATGGCAGACATGCTAAACAATAACATTGTATCGGTCTTCAAAGTAGAGGACACGGATAAAGTAATAGAGACAAGGAAAATATGAAAACTAAATCATAAAGATGGATTAACTAGATTTAATATAACGACACCCAGCAGGCATTTGATAACGTTCCACACAAGAGACTTAGCAAAAAACAATGCGTATGGAATTTGAGGCAACGGATTGACATTGGTAGGGAATTGGTTAGGAGGTAGGAGACACAGAATATTGATAATGTGTATGTACGCCATTGGCAGGATGTGTCTAGTGGCGTCCCCTGGGATCAGTAATGTGGCCTCAGCTTCTCATTATATTGATAAATGACTTAGATGAAGGAATAGAGAACTGGATATCCAAGTTTGCTGATGGCACTAAGTTGGGAGCACAGTAAGCAGTGTAAATGGGAGCAGTGTATTTTGAAAGGACATTGATGGATTATGTGAGTGGGCAAAACTGTGAATAATCGATTTCAATGTAGGGAAGTTTCTGATCATCCACTTTGGACCTCAGAAAGATAACTCAGTGTATTTTCTAAAAGCATTGTGTTAGAAAATGACTTTTTCTGAGAAATAGCCAATACTGTTAAACTTAACAAAAATTGCCCCATATTCCTGGAGTCATAAGCACAGAACATTTCAAACAGGATCAAAAATATAGTACTGAAAGGCGATAAGGATAAATGTTCATCACATGCAAAGAGCAAAATAAATTACTGAAGCTTGGATTGTCCCTCAGTAACCATGTTAGCATTTCTTTCATTTTGCAAAAGAACATTATCGGGTAATTAATGGGGATTAAAACGTTTTTTCACATGGAGGCAAGAAATTAATTTTAAAAGATTCTGAATCAAAAACAGTTTTAAGAGTTAATCCCATCAACAGTATTAGAACAGGAGCTGTAGCAGTAAGAGCGCCGATGATGAACAACTAGACTACAAGGAATAATTAGGATAATTCTAAATATAATTGAGTCTATCGGTTTTGGATGCAAATTGATTTTTAAATTGTTTTAAACGTAAATGCCTTTCATGATTTTGCTGATTGCAAATGTATTTACATGTATCTGTAACATTTATTCATTTATTGGGGGGGATCGGTCGTCATTCCAAACGTATTTTGTAAGTTGTCGGGACCTTTAACGCTCAACCTGAACAGGTGCTGGAAGCTGATTCCATCAATAATGTTACAGGGAGTTGCACAGGTACATGAGGATGAGGACCTTACAGTGTTAGGGACAGAAAGGCGGGGTGGGCTCTTTCTAAACCAGCACAGGCACGATGGACCAAATATCCTGAGCTGAGCGACGGACCTGCGAGAGGTACAAAGTCAGCGGGAGCAGGACAAAAAGAGCGTGTCGAGGAGGCCTGGGACCGGAGCTGAGCAGCGGACCTACAAGAGGCACAGAGTCAGCGAGAGCAGGATAAAAAGAGCGCGGAGAGGAGGCCTGGGACCGGAGCTAAGCGGCGGACCTGCGAGAGGCACAGAGTCAGCGAGAGCAGGATAAAAAGAGCGCGGAGATGAGGCCTGGGACCAGAGCTAAGCAGCGGACCTGCGAGAGGCACAGAGTCAGTGAGAAGAGGATAAAAAGGGCGTGGAGAGTAAGCCTGGGACCGGAGTTAAGCGGCTGACTTGTGAGAGGCACAGAGTCAGCGAGAGGAGAGAGAGAAGTAAAATGTAATCGAAGTGTGACGTCACCAGAAATCAGGTAAGTGATTGGTTAGTGAGCATTTCTCTCTTTCTCGCTTTTTTCCAAGCTTAAATTTTGTGATTTATAGTTTCTAGGCTCTCTGCTGTGTAGCGGGGAGTGCTGGTAAACAAAGGCCCTTTAGAATAGCATTTTACTGTAGAGTAATTGGTGGTATTCATTTCATTTAATTTAATTTGAATTAATTAAAGGGTAAGTCATGGAAGAAAAGTTTGGCTCCATATCATGCTCATCCTGTGCTATGTGGGAAATCAGGGACACTTCCTGTGTCCCTGACGACCATGTGTGCAGAAGTGTATCCAGCTGCAGCTGCTGGCAGACCGCATTGCAGTGCTGGAGCTGCGAATGGATACATACTGGAGTAATCGTGATGCTGAGAATGTCGTGGATATCATGTTTAATGAGTTGGTCACACCGCGGGTAAAGGGTGCACAGTCATAAAGGGAATGGGTGACCACCAGGCAGAGTAGTAGGCGCAGGCAGGTAGTGCAGGGGTCCCCTATGGCCAACGCCCTCTCAAACAGAAATACCACTTTGAAAATTGTTGATGGAGATGGCTTATAGGGGGAAGACAGCAGCATTCAACTTCCTGGCACCGTGGTTGGTTCTGCTGCACAGGACGGGAGCAAAACAAATGGGAGAGCTGTAGCAACAGGGGATTCTATTGTAAGGGGAATAGATAGGCGTTTCTGTGGCCGCAAACAAGACTCCAGATGGTATGTTGCCTCCCTGGTGCATGGGTCAAGGATATCTCGGAGCGGCTGCAGAGCTTTTTTGGAGGGGGAGGGTGAACAGCCAGTTGTCAAGGTGCATATAGGTACCAACGATATAGGAAAAAACCGGGATGAGGTCCTAAAAGCTGAATATAGGGAGTTAGGAGGAAAATTTTTAAAAAAGAACCTAAAAGGTAGTAATCTCAGGATCGCTACCAATGCCACGTGCTAGTCTGAGTAGAAATAGAAGGCTATTTCAGATGAATACGTGGCTAGCGGAATGGTGCAAGAGGGAAGGATTCAAATTCCTGGGACATTGAAACCGGTTCTGGGGGAGGTGGGACCAGTAGAAACTGGACGTTTTGCACCTGGGCAGAACCGGGGCTGATGTCCCAGGGGGACTGTTTGCTAGTGCTGTTGGGAAGGGTTTAAACTAAAATGGCAGGGGGTTGGGAACCTGAGCGGGATAAAGAGGAAAAGGAAACAAGAATAGAAGCAAAAGACAGGAAGGAGAAAACCAAAAGTGGCAGTCAGAGAAATGAAGGGTTTAAATCAAACATGGCCAAAATAGATAATAATTCTAAAATGTCTAAGAGTGTTAAATAAACAAGCCTGAAGTCTTTGTTTCTTAATGCGAGGAGCATTCGTAATAAGGTGGATGAATTAGCTGTGCAAATAGAGGTAAACCGATAGGATATGATTGGCATTACGTAAACATGGCTCCAGGGTGACCAACGCTGAGAACTCAACATCCAGGGGTATTCAATCTTCAGGAAAGACAGGCAAAAAGGAAAAGGAGGTGGGGTAGCATTGCTAGTTAAAGAGGAGATTAACACAATTATAAGGAACGATATTAGCTCTGATGATGTGGAATCTATATGGGTAGAGCTGAGAAATACCAAGCGGCAGAAAACGTTAGTGGGAGTTATATACAGACCCCCAAACAGTAATGCAGAGATTGGGGATGGCATTAAATGGGAAATTAGAGATGCGTGCAATAAGGGCACAGCAGTTATCATGGGTGCCTTTAATCTACATATAGATTGGGCTAACCAAATTAATAACAATACTGCGGAGGAGGAAATCCTGGAGTGTGTACGGGATGGTTTCCTGGACCAATATGTCGAGAAACCAACTGGGGATCAGGCCATCTTAGACTGGGTGTTATGTAATGAGAAAGGATGAATTAGCAATCTTGTTGTGCGAGGCTGCTTGGGGCGGAGCGCTCATAATATGAGAGAATTCTTCATTATTTGGAGAGTGAAGTTTTTGACTCAGAGACTAGGGTCCTGAATTTAAGTAAAGGAAAGTACGATGGTATGAGGCACGAGTTGGGGAGGATGGATTGGGGAATGTTACTTATAGGTTGACAGTGGATAGGCCATGGCAAACATTTAAAGATCGCATGGACGAACTACAGAATTTGTTCATCCGTGATTGGCATAAAAATAAAACAAAAAAGGTGACACAACCATGGCTAACAAGCGAAATTAGGGCTAACATACGATCCAAGGAGAGGACATATAAATTGGCAGAAAAAGCAGCAAACTTGAGGACTGGGAGCAGTATAAGGTTCAGCAAAGGAGGACAAAGGGATTAATTAAGAGGGGGAGAATAGAGTATGAGTGTAACCTTGTGGGGAACACAAAAACTGAATGTAAATGCTTCTATAGATATGTGAAGAGACAAGGATTGTTGAAGTCAAGCGTAGTTCACTTGCATTCAGAATCAGGGGAATTTATAATGGGGAACAAAGAAATGGCAGGCCAATTAAATACATACTTTGGTTCAGTCTTCACAAAGGAGGACGCAAATAACCTCCCAGGGATGTCGGGGAACATAGGGTCTGATGAGAGGGAGGAACTGAATTAAATCAACACTTGCAGGGAAATGGTGTTAGGGAAATTGACGGGATTGAAGGCCGATAAGTCCCCTGTGCCTGATAACCTACATCCTAGGGTACTTAAGGAATTGGCCCTCGAAATAGTAGATGCATTGCTGGTCATCTTCCAAAATTCTATAGACTCTGGAACAGTTCCCATGGATTGGAGGGTAGCTAAAGTTACCCAACTATAAAAGTCCGTTATAAAAGATGTAATTGCAGAGCACTTGGAAAACAGTAACAGGATCGGACAAAGTCAACATGGATTTCCAAAAGGTAAATCGTGCTTGACTAATCTACTGGAATTTTTTGAGGATGTAACTGATAGAATAGATAAGGGAGAACCAGTGGTTGTGGTGTATTTAGACTTTCAGAAGGCTTTCGATAAGGTCCCGCATAAGAGATTAGCTTGTAAAGTTAAGGCACATGGGATTGGGGGCAAGGTATTGATTGGATAGAGAACTGGTTGGCAGACAGAATGCAAAGAGTTGGAATAAATGGGTCTTTTTCTGAGTGGCAGGCAGTGACTTGTGGGGTACCACATGGATCGGACCAAAGACCCCAGCTATTCAGAATATATATTAATGATCTAGATGAGGGAACTAGATGAAATATCTCCAAGTTTTTAGAAGACACAAAGCTGGGTGGGCGTGAGTGCTGTGAGGAGGATGCCAAGAAACTCCAATATGATTTGGACAGGTTGGGTGATTGGGCAGATGCATGGCAGATGCAGTATAATGTGGTTTAGTGCGAGGTTATCCACTTTGTTGGCAAAAACAGGAAGGCAGGTTATTATCTGAACGGCAATAGATTTGGAGAAGGTGAAGTGCAACGAGACGTGGGTGTCCTTGTGCACCAGTCGCTGAATTTCGTCCCACACCCCAGCTTTTACCCCTTAAGCCTACTAACTAGTTCTCTTCAAATACATGTTCAATTGCCGTTTGAAATTTCTATGGAATTTGATTCCACCATACTTTCAGGTAATGTGTTCCAGATCTTAACAGAGAAGAATTCTCCTAATGTCTCCTTTAGTTTTTTTGCCAGTTTATTTAAATCTAGGACCTCTGGTTGTCGATCCACTCGCCGGAGGAAACATTTCTCCCTACTTGCCAAATCAAACCCCTCATTATTTTGAATAACTCTATTCGGTCTCTGTGCTCGAAGGAGAACAATGCCAGGCTTAGTTTTCTGAAAAAAAAGTATCAACCAGGCCGATGAAGCAGCTGCAGCTCATTCCACAAAGTACAATTGTACGGAGAAGTGAAAGGATCTGCATGTCAGAAGTTGGATTCGAACCCACGCCTCCAGTGGAGACTGCTGTGACATCCTGACCCACAGAAAACACAAGAAAAATATTTGCCTAATGTAGGGCTCGTATACACATCTCTGAGATTAAGAATCTAATGCTCAACCGACTGATCAGGCCAGGCATGTTTTAACTTTCCAGCGTTTCCCCTTATTGCAGCGAGGCGGTTGTTTTCTCCGCTCCAGGGGCTCAACTTGTTCACGAACAGCGAGCTAAGTACTCCTGAATTCCAAGGTGTACAAGGACCTCAACCATCAAACCATTAATGAACCACTGGGGTTCACATAATTTTCCGATATCGAAACGCTTTGCCCTTGTCAATGTCTCTTGTCTATTGCCTGGTGATTCCCGATCACCTATGTATCTCTGCCTTTGTTTATATGCGTTAGTGTCTGCTATATTGCCCCAGAAATTCGGGTCGGGGGCTTCCCGGGGGTGCAAGCCCCCAACCTGCACTTAACTAGCACGCAGGCAGTTGAGCTGTGTGCCCCCGTGGAATTCCGATCTGGGGCCTGGTCCAGCTCCCGCGCGCAGTGCTTGCATATCCCAGGGGCGCAGTTAGTTCGATGCATCCCCTGGGATCACGTGGGCCATGGAGAGCCAATGGTAGCAGTGAATGAATCATTCATAAGTTTGACATGAAGACCTGTCAAACCTCTCAATACTATAAGCCCCAAAACATCACTAAATCTTCAAATAAATTTTAAAAAATCACATTTTTAATATAAAGTATAAATTATATGAAATAACTATTTTAAACAATAATTTACATTTTTGAAAAAAATAATTTTAATTTCTAACTGGGCTAAAAATAAACTTAACTTTCTTTAAAGTATTTAAAAATAATAAACCTGTGGAAAAAATGTTTTAATTTTAATTATTTCACCACTTACCTTGTAAAAAGCAGGCCTTGCGACTGCTTTTTACATGTCTAACTTCTGCAGACTTACCTTCCCGGCAAAACCTGCAAGAAAACGTAAGTTTGAAGTGCACACACTGAATCTCCGGCCCATGTATTCCATCTCTTAACCCCTTCTTTCAGGGGAACAGACGTGCCGGTTTCCCGCGGATGCGCAGTGTAAGCATGAAACCAGCACTTCCACTGGGCTTACGAGTGCGTACCCCGTGCGTGCTCACCCAGGGAGACCCGAATTTCTGGGCCATTAAATAATTGATGGGATCCGGCGCCTCTCTTCATGACACTGGGCAACTAGTGAGACAGATTTTAGAGTAAGATTCCAGTTAATATGAAAAAGCAAAAAAAAATGAGTATTTCTGATCAATCTCAAGTATCCCTAAGGTAATTTTACAACAGTCTCCACAATTGTGGATCCATTGTCACAATCAACCGTTCGAGGGATCTCGCGCAGATCATGTTTGACTAATCTAATGGATTTTTGTCATGAAATAACAGGGAAGATCGATGAAGGGAATGCAAATAATGTTGTCTACATGGATTTTAGGAAGGCCTTTGACAAATTATCACATAAAAGGCTGTTTAACAAATTGTAAGCTCAAGGTGTCAAAACATATTGAGGGACTGGTTAACGAAAATATGCGGTCATGGGCTTCATAAATAGAGGAATTGTGTACAAAAGTAGAGAAGTAATGCTGAAACTTTATAAAATGCTGATTATACCACAAATTTAGTATTGTGTCCAGTGCTGGTCCACATATTTAGGAAGGACGTGAAGGCCCATGAGAGGGTGCAGAGGAGATTTACCCGAGTGGTCCCGGAGCTGGGGGATCTTAGTTACAAGTACAGGTTGGAGCAGCTGTAATTGTTTTCATTAGAGCAAAGGTTGTTGAGGGGTGATTTGATAGAGGTGTACAAGATTATAATGGGTGTGGACAGTCTAGACAAGAAAGGCTGTTCTAACTACTTGATGGTACAAGGACTACGGGATATACATAGATACATAGATACATAGAAGATAGGAGCAGGAGTAGGCCATTCGGCCCTTCGTGCCTGCTCCGCCATTCGATGAGATCATGGCTGATCCTTTAATTCAGTATCCCGTCCCCGCCTTCTCTCCGTAACCCTTAACCCCTTTTGCCCGTAGAAATATATCTAATTCCCTCTTAAATATATTTAATGAGCTGGCGTACACTGCCCTCTGTGGCAATGAGTTCCACAGGTTCACCACTCTCTGAGTGAAGAAATTCCCCCTCATCTCTGTCCTAAATGGTTTAGCCCTTATCCTTAAATTATGTCCTCTAGTTCTGTTCTCACCCACCAAGGGAAACATTCCTTCTGCATCCAGTCTGTCTAGACCTGTCAGAATTTTATACACTTCTATGAGGTCCCCTCTCAATCTTCTAAACTCCAGTGTGTACATCCCTAAACTACATAGTCTCTCCTCATAGGTCATTCCCGCCATTCCTGGTATCAGCCTGGTGAATCGCCGCTGCACCCCCTCCATGGCAAGAACATCCTTCCTCAGATGAGGCGACCAAAACTGTACACAGTACTCGAGGTGTGGTCTCACCAGTGCCCTGTACAGCTGCAGCAAGGTATCCCTGTTCCTGTATTCTAACCCTTTTGCTATGAAGGCCAGCATACCGTTTGCCTTCTTGACCGCCTGTTGCACCTGCATGCTCGCCTTCAGTGACTGGTGTACAAGAACACCCAGGTCTCTCTGTACTTCCCCCTCTCCCAATCTATTGCCATTTAAATAATAATTTGCCCTCCCGTTCCTGCACCCAAGGTGGATAACTTCGCACTTGTCCACATTATAGTGCATCTGCCATTTATCCGCCCAATCGCCCAGTCTGTCCAAATCGCTCTGGAGCTTCCTGGTCTCTTCCTCTGAGCCCACCCCCCTCCTAGTTTAGTGTCGTCTGCAAATTTGGAAATGCTGCATCCGACTCCCTGATCCAGGTCATTAATGTAAATTGTGAACAGCTGGGGGCCCAGGACAGATCCCTGTGGTACCCCACTTGTTACTGCCTGCCATTCAGAAAATGAGCCGTTTATTCCAACTCTCTGTTTTCTATCTGACAGCCAGTTCCCTATCCACGCCAAAACTTTCCCATTTATCCCATGAGCCTCAATTTTCCATGCTAATCTTTTATGTGGGACCTTATCGAAGGCCTTTTGGAAGTCCAGGTACACCACATCTACTGGCTCTCCCCCATCTATTCTACCAGTTACTCCCTCAAAAAATTCCAATAGATTAGTCAAGCACGATTTACCCTTTGTAAATCCATGTTGACTCTGTCCTATCCTGTCCCCATTTGCTAAGTGCTCCGCTATTTCATCCTTAATGATGGACTCCAGCATTTTGCCCACAACTGATGTAAGGCTTACAGGTCTGTAATTACCTGCTTTTTCCCTACCCCCCTTTTTGAATAGTGGGGTAACGTTAGCTACCCTCCAATCCATCGGCACTGTTCCCGAGTCTAATGAATTCTGAAAAATCATCCTTAGTGCATCCGCTATCTCTAGGGCCACCTCCTTCAGTACCCTAGGATGCATGTTATCAGATAGAATAAAGGTTTTCGGCTAGAGACGCAGGGAGGGTGTGAGGAAAACCGTTTTAACGCAGCGAGGACCTGGAGCTCACTGCCAACCAAAGTGGTGGAAGCGGAGGCACTCAATGTTTTAAGGGAAAACTAGATAGGCACTTGAGGAAAATAAACTTGGGGATAGAGCGGGGGAATGGGACTGACTGGATTGCTCTACAGAGAGCTGGCACGGACTCGATGGGCCGAATGGCGACCTCGTGCCGTATGATTCTATAAATTTATGAATAAAAGTGTCATAAACAAGTTTAGTTGCGTTCGTTTCAGCCATCTGATTGCGGGCAGGGAAAGCCTCTGCCCACCGTGAGAATACATTGACAACAACCGAAAGATACTGCTCACCCCGTGTGGTAGTAGACAAGTGCCTGTATCATCAATCCTGAATAATCAACCTTTGCTCCTGTGGGCCTTATTTTCCACAGCGACATCCGCGTGTGCTGACAGGCCCGATCATGCATAGCTTGTCACTAGGGACCGAATCCAACCGCACCGTCATCTGTGGCCTTAAAATTGTGATCCGCCCACCATTGCGGTAGCTGCGCACATTCCCGAAACACATCATCTGAACCGAGCACAATAACCAACCCCTTCTCCCGAGTGCCTTCTTCAAGCACCATCAATACCGCTGCCAGCTCCGCAAATTCTGCAGATCGAGCACCACAGCCATATTGAATATTGCGCAGGGCCTGACCCTCCGATAATGTGAGCGCAGACAGCCCCGCACCACACTGCCCGCTCACATACTTACCCGAAAACCAAACACTCCATCCTGCTTAATCTGGGCCGCAGTCTTTTCCTGAATAATAGTGATTTAATGATGTGCAGGTGGCCTCATACTCGTGGGGCGTTCCCTCGCTGTATAAAAAAGAAATGTTTTCTCATGTCACCTCTGGTTCTTCCCCGACGTGGACCGGCTGCTTTCATTCCAAAGGGCGCGGCCATTCTAATTCTCTGACTTCGCCAGTTTTGTTCGGACAGATTTATGACTGGAAAGTCACATCTGCCTCACATACGGCAATGAATCCGGGGAGGTTGTAACCTCTGAGAAAATCTGAGGCCAGTCAGAAATGTTTGTATATCTGAATCCATAACTCATTCAGTTACAAACATAGAAAATATCGAAAAATAGGAGTAGGTGTTGACCATTCGGCCCTTCCAGCCTGCTCCACCATTCAATATGGTCATGGCTGATCCTCTATCTCAATGCCATATTCCCGCTCTCTCCCCATTACCCTTGATGCCTTTAGTGTCTAGAAATCTATCTATCTGCTTCTTAAATATATTCAGCGATGTTCCCTTATCAGACGTCTACGGTAGCGAATTCCATACGTTCCCCACCCTCTGAGTGAAGAAATGTCTCCTCATCTCAGTCCTAAATGACCTACCCCGTATCTTGAGTGTGTGAACCCTCGTTCTAGAGCCCCCCCCGCCCCCAAAAGGGGAATCATCCTCCCTACATCCATTCTGATTAGCTCTGTCCGAATTTTATACGTTTGAATGAGACCCCCTCTCATTCTTCTAAAGTGAATATAGGCGTGGTCGACACAATCTCTCCTTCAACGACAGTCCTGCCATGCCAGGACTCAGTCTGGTGAACCTTCGCTGCACTCCCTCTATGGCAAGTGTGTCCTTCCTTAGGTAACGTGACCAAAACTGTACACGGTACTCCAGGTATGGTCTCACAAAGGCCCTGTATAAATGTAGTAAGACATCGTTGCTACTGTACTCAAATCCACTTGCAATGAAGGCCAAAGTACCATTTGCCTTCCCAACTGTTTGCTGCACCTGCTTGTATGCTTTCAGTGACTGGTGTACAAAGACACCCAGGTTCCTTTTTACAACAACATTTCCCAATCTATCACCATTTAGTTAATAAACTGCCTTTCTGTTTTTACTACCGAAGTGGATAACTTCACATTTATCCACGTTATACTGCATCTGCCATGTATTTGCCCACTCACTCAACTTGTCTAAATCGCCTTGAAGCCTTTTTGCATCCTCCTCACATTTCACAATCCCACTAAGGTACGTGTCGTCAGCAACTTCGAAATGTTGCATTAGGTTCCCTCATCCAAATCATTGATATATATTATGAATAGTAGGGACCCAAGAACTGATCCCTGTGGTTCCCCACTAGTCACCGCCTGACACCCCAAAAAAGATCCAGTTATTCCTACTCTATGTTTCCTGTCTTTAATCAATTTTCAATCCATGCCAATATATAACCCCCATTCCCATGTGCTTTATTTTTGACCTTCACGCACGCGGACCCGTGTTTGGATAGGCTAGATCGGGAAAGGCAGTTCCACTAGTTGCTGGTACAAGGAGTAGTGGTCACATATTTATGATTTTGGGCGAGAGATACATGGGTGACGTGAGGAAAAAGATTTTTACACAGCGAGTATTGATGACCTGGAGCCCCCTGCCGACGGAAGTGGTGTAAGTGGACACATTCAATGTTTTCAATGGGAGACTGGATAGGCACTTGAGGGAAATAGACCTGCAGGGCTACTGGGATAGAGCGGAGGAATGAGACTGACTGGATTGCTCTAAAGAGAGTTGGCATGGATTCGATTGGCCACTCTATAATTATATTATTAATCACAAGGTACTGGATAAAGACTGGTTTTCAGCGCGGTGCCACTGCCGCGAGAATTCAGAACCGAATTCGGCCGTGAAAGCAAAATAAAACTTAGCGCAAAGTGGGGCTGGAATCCCGAACACTGAGATAAGAATCTAGTGCTCCACCGACTGAGCTGGCCGGGCCTGTTACAACGCTCCGTCATTGTCACTTATTGGAGAGAGGCGGTTGTTGGCTTTGCCCCGGCGCCGCACTGTCCGCCGTGCTGTCGGATGACGCCGCTTTTTCAAATGAAATGTTAAACCGAAGCCAATATCAGGTCATTTGGACGTCGCTCTATCAGTCAGTACCCCAGTTCCCGTGGGGAAAGGTCAATTACGGAATTAACATTGGACAATATTTGACATCTTCAGTGTGACATCTGGAGTATCACCAGCCCTACCCTTATGGAGGTGGCGCAGTGGCCCAGCAGTAAGGCGTCGGTCTTGTAAACTAAAATGTTCGATCCACGTCCGTGCCTATTCTAGTTTTGAATATTTCAGGTGCTGTTTTCTGAATGATTCGTCCAGCCATTTTATTTCTTACTGTCTCAGCTCCTGTAACAATCTCTCTATATAAACTTACGCACAATACACATTGAGAAATTCTTCACTCTCATCATTCTTTCATGCACTGGTTTCAAATCGGACGGTGGCTGAAGTACCCGGAACAATTTCCTTCTTTATCTCTCAGAGTATCAGATTTGTGGGTGTGAGAGGTTGAGAGAGACGGCGACCCTCACTCGGAGACCCCGTGCCTCTCAGTTCCCGGTCTTTAATCTAAACTCCCACATATACAAGGGTGGATGAAGGTTACCGAGGAAACCGGAGCTAACAAAATTGAGAAAGTGCTGCAGATAGACAAAAATAGAGAGGGACAGATACACTTACATTTCCCAGCACAGAGACTTCCCCATTCAATGATACAGCCTGGAGCGTGATGCCCAAACATTCAGCACAGATTCTGATCAGGGGGTAATGCTTCCACCTACTGAGAAAAAACACCGCCCCCACTAAAACCACAGTTTTTACTTCACTCTGTTAGTTTCCTTAACTGCTGATTATGGACAGTGAGGACTGAGCCTGCCTATCGCAGTCTTGATATTTCTGCAGGTGTGTGGATCAACATCCATCAGATGTACCCCAATCTATTGATATTTGCACACCGTTCACCCGTCCCAACCAAATCCCATCCTAATCCATTGAAACCAATCCATTGAATGTATCTGTCCATTCACTTTCCCAACCCATTGATGGTATCTGTCCAATCAATTTTCCAATCCATTGATGCTATCTTTCCATTCACCTTCCCAATCCATTGATGGTAGCTGTCCATTCAATTTCCCAATCCTTTGATGGTATATGTCCATTCACTTTCCCAATCAATTGCTGTTATCTGCCCATTCACTTTCCCAATCCATTGATGGTATCTGTCCATTCACTTTCCCAATGCATTGTTCGTATTCTTTCATTCACTTTCCCAATCCATTGTTTGTATCCGTCTGTTAACTTTCCCAATCCATTAATGGTATTCGTCCATTCAATTTCTCAATTCATTGATGGTATCTGTCCATTCGCTTTCCCAGCCCATTGACGGTATCTCTCCATTTAATTTTCCAATCCATTGATGCTATCTTTCCATACACTTTCCCGATTCATTGATGGTATCTGTCCATTAAATTTCCGAATCGATTGATGGTATCAGTCCATTCAATTTCCCAATCCGTTGATGGTATAAGTCCATTCAGTTTCCCAATCCATTGATGGTATCTGTCCATTCACTTTCCCAATCCATTGATGGTATATGTCCATTCAATTTCCCAATCCATTGATGATATTTGTCCAATCACGTTCCCAATCCATTGAAGGTATCTGGCCATTCAGTTTCCCAATCCATTGAAGGTATTTGTCCTTTCACTTTTCCAATCCATTGATAGTATCTGCCCACTCACTTTCATAATCGACTGTTGGTATCTGTTCTTTCAATTTCCCAATCCATTGATGGTATCTGTCAATTCACATTCCCAATCCATTGATGGTATCCATCCATTTACTTTCCCAATCAATGATGGTATCTGTCCATTCACTTTCCCAGTCCAAGTGGAAGGGTGTCGGTTCCGTTGGACCCAGGAGCCTCTGTTCGATTATTGTCTGTAATCATTGATCAATGACTCCAATCATTAATCAAAAGATTTTTGCTTGGCTTATTATTCGCCCCATGTCCATCTAAGCTGGAAGGTTAAACTACCTGTTTAAACATGGAACATTTAGCAATTCTGCCAGAGCCTTTTCCCAGGAGTAGCGATCTGTATTCATTACACTTTAAGTTCTCTTTTCTATTGCAGGGTGACAGCCAAATAGAGGAAGCATGTTCCAGATGTTAGCTATATGAAAATAAATTAATTTCATCAAACATTTCCTCTTTCATCGTAGTTTCCAAATGATTGATATTGCTCGATCCATCGATTGCTTCCAATATATTGATAATCCCCCCAGATCATTGACGATTTTTAATGCACTGCTGTTTGCTGATCTATGAACAGTTCTCAGTCCTTTTGCTGTGGCCAAGCCATTGAAGATTCCCAATCCATTCATGTTTCCCAAAACGTTCATGTTTCCCAATCCAATACGTTTCCATGTAAAAGTGAGAAATTTCGATTCCATGTTCATTGGGTTTAAAACAAACTCTTTAACTATGCGTTTGGATCTGCCAGTGCAATAGGGGCTATCTCGGGCTGATTTTCCTTGTATCTACACAGGAAATTCAGCCAGGAAATGGCTCAGGCCCCGTTTCATTCATTTTTGTTGCTTTATTAATTAAGTGGGAAATCCTCCAGATCATCAGCAATAAGTGTAAATAATGGACTGTGGGATTGAACCTGAAGAGACATTCAGGTAACAATATGGAAGGTTCACTTGATTTAAATCATCTGACTATTAAATGCGGACTCATTAAACACTCAAACTGCAGAGACGCATTCAATCGATGATTAGAACTTTTAGGAGTGGGGTTCGAATTCATTGGATCTTCAGTCTCACACCATAAACACTGGGACACCTAGTCCGAAGATTAAGCTGTGGGGCCGGTCTCACAGGGTAACATTGTTCAGTATTAATTACTGTTATCGTTCATATTGTACGGAAAGAGAAACAAAAAGATAGACAGACAAGGACAGAGGGACATACATATAGAGATTGAGAAGGAGCTTTGGAAGAGAATGACAGACAGAGAGGATAATAGAGAGAGACTAGGAGGGCCACAGAGACAGACGAAAAGAGAGAGATAAAGAGAGCAGAGAGAGACTGATAGGGACATAGAGACCGAGACAGATGGAACTACAGACACAGCGAATGGAAGAAAGAGTGAGAATTGCAATAAAGATAGAAAGGAGAGAGAAATGAAATGAGGGAGAGATCCTACTGCTGAAAAGAGGCAGAATCAGAAGGGGCGTATACTGATTTGGAGGTAAGGGACAGAAGTTCAGATACAGAGGGAGAGCTGGGATAGAAAATTACAGAAAGTGAGCAGGATAGGAAGAACATGTAACTGAGAAAATGTACAACAATGGAAAGCTAATTGGAAGGAGCTGATTGAGGGAAAAGTAAACAAAGATAGAATCAGCGAAAGAGAGAGAGAGAGAAACAGCGAGTCAGATAGTGACAGGAGAGAGAAACAGACAGAGATGGGGAGTGACAGACAGATGGAGGGAGGGACAGAAGGAGACAGACAGAAACAGAGCGACAGAGACAGCGACAGAGAGTCACAGGGGTGAAATTTACATATAGACAGGAGTGAGACAGACAAACAGAAAGGGCGAGAGATCGACAGAAGGGGAGAGGGACAGCGAGAGAGAGACAGAGAGACACAGGATAGAGATGCAACTGCATTATCCATCACAGATTAGAACTTGTTGGCAAATAGGTAATGCAGATGCTGTCTGGAACCTCGGTCATTCTGCGGCTCGTGGCTCAGAAGTCTTCATCGGATCTATATGTGTCTTATGACTACTTGAAAAACAGTTAGTTTTCGGGGCCTCCCAATGTGTAGTTTACAAATTTCCTGGTAACAACAAAACATGTATTTCCTGCAAAAATTGTGTGACTTGCTGGTTTCATTTTCAACTCCGGAGTTCTCTTTATGGTATTGCCACATTCTCTGAAAGTTACAACAATGGTGCAGGCTTTAAAAGATAAAAAAAATATAGTAACATTTATATTTTGATCTAATCTAGGTGATTAAAATGTTATGATTTCGCATTCAATTTTGCTCTATCCAAAGTGACGAAGTATCGACTGGTTCTGGCTCCGAGGCGGCTCTGTGAATGGAGTTGCTGATGTCTCCCAGCTCAGTTGTCAACTGGTATTCAAGGGGACAACATATCCATTAACTAGAGATCCAAGGGAAAATTGAATAGTTTTTTATACTTTAATTTTTCACTTCGGATGTGGCCACCACTGGTAAGGACAGCCATTATTGCCCATCACTAGTTTTCCTTGACAATGTGGTGCTGACTCATCTTCTTGAAGTGCTGTAATCCGTGAGGAGCAGTTGCTCCACAGTGCTGTTGGATAGGGAGTTCCAGGATTTTGAACTAGCTACGATGTTGAAACGACTATATATTTCCACGTCAGGATGGTGTTTTTATTGCAGTGGAAATTGGAGATGATGGTTTTCAAATGCGCCGGCAGCCCTGTTCCTCTATGCAAGACGTCACGAGTTGGGGAGGTGCTGTCGAATAAGCCTTGGCATGTTGCTGTGGTGCATCTTCGAAATGGTACATACTGCAGCCTTAGTGCACCAGTGTTGGAGAGAGTGACTGTTTGAGGTGGTGGATGGGCTGCTGATCAAGCGGACTGCTTGCCCTGGATCGTGTCAAGTTTCTTCAGTATTGTTGGAGCTGCATCCATGCAGGCTACTGGAGAGTGTTCCATCACACTGCTGATTTCTCTCATGTACGTGTTGGATTCGATATCAGGGAGTGAGGAGGTGAGTTATTCGCCACAGAATACCCAGCCTCTGACCTGCTCTTGTAGTCACAGTATTTATCTAGCTGTTCCGGTTAATTTTCTGATCACTTGTGGCCCCGAGGATTTTGATTGTGGGGAATTCGACAATGGCAATGCCTTGAATTTCAAAGGGCAGTGGTTTTCCCTTTTGGAGGTAGTCATTGCCTGGCACTTATTTGGAGTGAATGACACTTGCCAATTATCAGCCCAAGCTTGGATGTTGTCCGTGGCATGCTGTATGTAGCCAAGGACTGCTTCATTATTTGCGGAATAGCGAATGCAACACTGTGAAATCTTCAGCGAAAATATCCTCAGTCTGACATTATACGAAAGGGAAGGTCAATGATGAAGCATCTGAAGGTGCTTGGGCCTAGGACAATGGCCTGAGGAACTCATGCAGCTTTGTCATTGGGCTGAGATTATTGGCCTCCAACAATCACTCTCTGCTCGGCATGTCTTTGGCCAGTGGGAAGTTTTCACAAACTTCGAAATCAATTTTGTTTGGCTTTCTTACTGTCACACTCGGCCTAAGGCTTCCTTGATGTCCGGAGCAGTCATTCTCACCTCACCTCTGGAATTTATATATTTTATCCATGTTGGGACAAAGGATATAATGAGGTCTGGAGCTGAGTGGTCCTGATGGAACACAAACTGAGCATTGGTGAGCCGGTTATTGGTGACTAAGTGCAGCTTGATGGCACTATCGACATCTTCCATTACTTTGCTGATGATTGAGAGTCAGCTGATATGGCGATAATTGGCCTGATTGGATTTTAAAAATGGGAAATAGAAGCAGGCACAGGCCATTCGAGGCTGCTCAGCCATTCAATAAGATCATTGCTTTTGTAGCAGTTTGATGCAACCGAATTGTTCGCTAGACCATTTCTGAATGAGTCAACCAAATTGCTGTGGATCTGGAGTCACACATAGGCAAGACCAGGAAAGGACGGCAGATTTCCTTCCCTTAAATGCATTAGTGATCCAGTTGGGCATTTATGGTCACCATTACCGAAAGTAGTAATTATATTTTCTGTTGCTTGGGGGGATTTGACTTCACCTCTAGCGAGATCATCAGTCGAGGCCTCGGGACTATTGCTCCAGTATCATAACCACTATGCTACCGTAACCGTAAGCTTAAGGTCAGATTGCCGGTGGTGATCCCAATACTGACATCACTAGTGCTGATCCCAATAATAATATTGCTGGTGGTGATCCCAATAATAACATTGCTGGTGGTGATCCCAATACTAACATTGTTGGTGTTGATCACAATAATAACATTGGTGGTGGGTATCTCAATACTAACATTGCTGGTGGTGCTCCCACTACTAACATTACTGGTGGGAATCCCGAAATTAACATTACCAGTTGTGTCACTATTCTAACATTATATGTGGTTGTGGAGTAACACCTCTCAAACCCGCGAACTCTACCACTTAGAAGGACAAGGGCAGGTGGCGCATTGGAACACCACCACCTCAAGTTCCCCTATAACTCACACACCATTCTGACTTGGAAATATATCTCTGATCATTCATCATCGCTGAATCAAAATCCTGGAACTCCCACTCTAACAGCACTGTGTAAGTACCTTCACCGCACGGACTGCAGCGGTTCAAGAAGATGGCTCTCCCTCACCGTCTCAGGGACAACTATGGATGGGCAATAAATGCTGGTCTTGCCAGCGAAGCCCACATCCCAGGAACCAATTTAAAATACATACCACACTGAGTAAAGGCAACATGTTTCCTTCACTGATGGACATTAGTGAACCAGTTAGGTTTATATGACATACCAATAGCTTCATGGTCAACATTTATCACAGTAGTTTTTTCTGATTTATTTAATTAAATTAATTCAAATTCACCATGTTGCCATCTGTGGGATTTGAGCTGTCATCACAGGATAATTAGCGCATGCTTCTGGATTACTGTGTCAAAAACATAACCACCATGCTAACGTAATCTTTTGCTGTTCCGGAAAACATTGATGTTTACAATACTTAACTATCCTCAATCATTTATATAACCCAGTCCATCGACTTTCCCAATCATTTATATATTCCAATCCATTAATTTTCCAATCCACTGACAGATCCTATTCCATTGATTTTGCCAATCCATTGATATGACCCAGTCCATTGACTTTCCCACTGCATGGAACTGTCCCGATCCACTGAACCTTCAATAGGCCTTTGATAAGTTACAATAGAATAGACGTGTGACAAAAATCATGCCATGTGGAGACAGGGGCGAGCAGCAGAATGGAAAGCTAACTCTCTACAGAGCAGAAAACAGAGAGTGGGGTTAAAGTTAGTTACTCAGACTGGCAGCAGGTGGAAAGTGATGTCCCACAAGGATCGGTGCTGGGAACACTGCTGTTCACCATTTGTGCAGATTGTGTGGACTCGACGATCTGAAGTACTATATCAAAATTCGCGTTGAACACCAAATTGGAAGGTAAAATTAATATTTGAGGCAGGTTGAGAAAGCAGTTAAATAAAGCTTACGGGATCCAGGGCTTCATGAATGGAGGAGTAGACAACAAAACCTTAGAAATGATGATGAACCTGTCTAAAACACAGGTTCGGCCTCAACTGGAGCAGTGTGCCAAATTTTGTGCAACGCACGTTAGGAAGGACGTGAAGGCCTTAGAGAGCGTGCAGAAAAGAATTACGAGAATGACTCCAGGGATGAGGGACTTCAGTTAAGTGGATAGACTAGAGAAACTGGGGTTGTTCTCCTTAAAGCAGAGAAGATTAAGATGAGTTTTGATAGAGGTGTTCAAAATCACGAGGGGTTAGGACCGAGAAGATAGAGAGAAACTGTTCCCATTGGCAGAAGGGTCGAGAACAAGAAGACACAGATTCAATGTGATTGGCAGAAGAACCAAAGGCGACATGAGGAAACACGTTTTACTCAGCAAGGGTTTAGGACTGGAATGCACTGCTTGAAAGGAAGTGGGAGCAGCAGACTCTATCACAGCTTTCAAATGGGCGTTGGATAAACACCTGCAGGATAAAAAATTGCAGAGCCAAAGGGAAAGGGCGGGGGAGTGGAACTAGCTGAAGTGCTCTTGCAGAATGCAGGCTTGGGCTTGACGGGTCGAGTCGCCTTTTTTCCATAAGAACATAAGCAATAGATGCAGGAGCAGGCCATATGGCCCTTCGAGCCTGCTCCGCCATTCAATTAGATCATGGTTGATCTTTTACCTCTTCTTCACTTCTGTAAGCATTCTATGATTCTATGATCCTGATTAAGATTGCGACAAAATACAATAAAATGGTAACAAACTTGCAGAATGTGAGTGTAAATGACCAACTATTTTCAGTATAAGAATGCGAAGTGCTGTATTCTGGTAGGAGAATTAAGGAGGCCACATATTCCGGAAGAAAATTTACATTTAAATTGTATAGACACTTGGTTAGGCCACACTTGGCGTATTGTGCACAGATTGGTCTCCATCTTACAAAAATGATATGGAGAAGGTGCAAACAGACTGGGCTTGTGGCAGGTGGTGAGAGAACCAACACGAGGAAAACCTACTTGACTGAGAAGTTATAACTTTCTGGAACGAGTGAACAGGCAGGGACACTTTTATCTGGAAAAGAGAAGGCTGACGTGTGACCTAATAGAGGTTCTAAAATTATGAATTGTAGACGTAAAGAACATATTTCTGATTGTGGGGGTTATCCAACAATAGGGGTGATAAATGTAGGTAGTCACTAATAAATACAAAAGGAATTCCGGATTAACTTCTGTACCCAGAGAGTGTTTAGAATGTGGAGCTCGCAACCGCATGGATTATGTTGAGGCGAATAGCGTTAATGCATTTCAAAGGCAGTTAGTAAAAAACCGAATACGTGCCAGAACCCCAGCTCCGTGTGGGGGGAGGTCAAACCATATAATAACATTGAAAAATGTTGGACATCTGTAGTGTGGCGTCTGGAGTCACTGATATAGCGTTGAGCCGTTGCAGTGAGCAAATGGTAAGCCATTGTTCTTGTAATCTGCAGATTGTGGGTTCATCCCCACTCTTACTTCTGTTGGTTTTGAATATTTGAGGTGATATTTTCGCTGCAGCCCCTGCAAGGCCAAAATACCCTTCCGGGGGTGCAGTGTAATAAACTGAATGAAGCACACCAGGTGGGGTCTAACAAATGCATGAATCAACTCAAGCATAACTTGCTCCACTTTGTATTCCAGCCCGCTTGAGTAAATGCCCCCATTCCTTTAGCCTTTTTGACTGGGCCACGAGCTCATTACTCAACAAACATTGCCATGGATTCTGCAGGGCTTATGACCACGGACATGGTTGTAAGTCCCCCACAATTTCCGGGTTTCCACATGTGATGTGCATGCGCGAAAACCGGAAACTTGCACTGTGAATCTTTTGCTTCACAGAACATCATCTGCAGGAAATGGAAATTCGCTGTCGCAGAGTTGGTTAATTGCCCAACTACTGCCCAATGAAAGCCCATGAACACTTACTGGCAAAAGCAGTGTAAGGCTTCATTTGCCAGGATAAGGGTTTAAATAATTTTTTTTATACTTTTTAAATCATTTAATCATATAACCTTTAAAATTAGTTCAGGTAATTTTTAAATCCTTGAAAAATGTTTAAATGTATTTTTCAAAACAATTAATTTTTAATTTTGTTGTTTAACTAAATTGTATTTTAATTTATTTTGAACAAGTGTTGATTTATTTTTATTGCAGAGCTGTGAAGGTTTTTTTTTGCGGGGGTGGTTCTTGTTATACTTCTATTATAACTTTCTGGAGCGACTGAACAGGCAGGGACTCTTTTCTCTAGAAAAGAGAAGGCTGAGGTGTGACCTAATAGACGTTCTAAAATTATGAAATGTAGACGTAAAGAACATGTTTCTGACTGTGAGGTTATTCGAAAATAGGGGTGATAAACACAGATAGTCACTAATAAATGCAAAAAGAATTCAGGATTAACTTATTTACCCAGAGAGTGTTTAGAATGTGGAACTCACAACCACACGGAGTATGTTGAGGCAAATAGCATTAATGCATACAAAGTTAGTAAGTAAAGTACCGACTAGCAGTCAGAACCCCAGCTCCGTGTGGGGGGATGTCAAATCATGTCATAACATTGAAAAATGTTGGACGTCTGGAGTGTTACATCTGGAGTATAACATCTGGAGTGTGACGTCCGGCGTCACTGATAGAGCGTTGAGGCGTTGCAGTGATTAGACAGTAAGCCGTTGTTCTTGTAAACCACAGAGTGCGGGTTCATCCCCCGTTATTACTTCTGTTGGTTTTGAATATTTAAGGTGATCTTTTCGCTGCAGCCCCTGCAAGGCCGAAATACCCGTCCCGGGGAGCAGTGCAATAAACCGAATGAAGCACACCAGGTGCAGACTAACCAAATCATGAATCAACTCAAGCATAACTTGCGCCACTTTGATTCCAGCCCGCTTGATTTAAAGGCCCTCACTTCTTTAGCTTTTTTGACTGGGCCACGAGCCCGTTACTCTACAAACATTGCCGTAGATTTTCCAGGGATTATGAACACGGACATGGTTGTAAGTGCCCCACAACTTCCGGGTTTCCGCATGTGATATGCATGCGTGAAAAGCCGAAACTTTCGAACTGTGAAGGTTTTGCTTCACAACACATAGGCATCCGCAAAATGGAAATTCGCTGTCGCAGAGTTGGGTAATTGCCCAACTACTGACCAATGAATGGCCATGAAACCCGTACTGGCAAAAGTAGTGTAAGGCCTTCTTTTACCAGGATAAAGCTTTAAATAAATATTAATTGTTTTTAATCATTTAACCATATAACCTATAAAATTAGATAAGGTTATTTTTGAACCCTTGAAAAATGTTTAAATTTATTTTTCAAAACAAGTAATTTTTATTTTAGTGTTTAAATCAATTGAATTTTAATTTATTTTGGACAAGTCATTATATATTTTTATTTCAGTGGTGTAAAAGTGTGTTTTTTGGCGATTCCTATTATGCTTCTGGGGATTCCGTATGTAAATGAAATCTGCATAAGCATAGTGGGAATCCCCCTTTGTGTTTGTTTGCGCTGGCATAATGATCCCAGGGATGGTTACGAACCGTATGCGCCCCTGGGGTATGTGGGCCTTTATGCAGGCATCAGCCTGCAGGCCCAGGAGCGCGAGTCTTCGATGGTATGGAGGCACCAGGTCGGTGCGGTCCTCACTTGTGGTTCAGACCTCAATAAATCCAATGGGATCCTGCGGGCCACTCACAGCCTTTATTTTTTAGCGACTTTATACTGAAGTTGCGTGTTAGTGAGTGAAATTTCATAGTGAAAGTTTAGTAACAGTGCAAGTCTGCTTTGGATGATATGCAGGCTGAAGGCATAAGAACATAAGAACAGAAGAAATAGGAGCAGGAGTAGGCCAATCGGCCCCTCGAGCCTGCTGCACCATTCAATAAGTCCATGGCTGATCTGATCCTAACCTCAAATCTACTATCACTCTCCATCCCACCCGAACCCATGTGACCTCCCTGGAGAGGCGAAAAACCAGGTAAAAAAACGCAATGGCCAATTTGGGAGAAAACATCTGGTAAATTCATCTCCGACCCATCTAGGCGATCGAAACTCATCCAGGAGATCACTCTGTCCCTATATTTTCTACAGTGCTTACCTTCTGTAAAGGCGATCTCCACCCCAGCCTGGAACAGGAATAAAATCCATCTCCTGAAATCTAACACAGAATTAGAAAACAAGAAGTTGGAGCAGAACCAGGCTACATGGCCCCTGGGCCGGCTCCACTACCCACAGGGCCACAACCGTTCGAAACTAGACACATGTCCAATTTCCTGCCTGCTCCCCATAACCCTTTACTTCTTGGAAACTATCTATTTCTGTTTTAAATTTATTTAATGATGTAGCTTCCACAGCTTTCTGGGGCAGCAAATTCCACAAACCTACCACGCTCTGAGTGAAGAAGTTTCTCCTTATCTCAGTTTTGAAAGAGCAGCCCCTTATTCTAAGATTATGCCCCCTAGTTCTTATTTCACCCATCATTGGGAACATCCTCACCGCATCCACCCGATCAAGCCCCTTCACAATCTTATATGTTTCAATAAGATCGCCTCTCATCCTTCTGAACTCCAATGTGTAGAGTCCCAATCTACTCAACCTCTCATCATATGTCCACCCCCTCATCCCCGGAATTAACCGAGTAAACCTTATTTGCACTGAATCGAGAGCAAGTATGTTTTATCTTAAGTATGGACAACAAAACTCTATGCTGTTTTCTAGGTGCAGTCTCAACAATACCTTGTACAACTGCAGCAATACCTCCCTGTTTTTATATTCTATCCCCCTAGCAATGAAAGGCAACATTCCATTGGCCTTCTTGATCACTTGCTGCACCTGCATACTAACTTTTTGAGTTTCGTGCAGCAGGACCCCCAGATCCCTTTGTACTACAGTACTTTCCAGTTTCTTGCCTTTAAGATAATAACTTGCTCTATGATTTTTCCTGCCAAAGTGCATAACCTCACACTTTCCAGTATTGTATTCCATCTGCCAAATATCTGCCCACTTTCTTAGCCTGCCTATGTCCCTTTGCAGGTTTTTTATGTCCTCCTCACACACTACTTTCCCTCCGATCTTTGTATCATCTGCAAACTTTGCGATGTTACACTCTGTCCCCTCCTCCAAATCGTTAAGATAGATTGTAAAAAGTTGAGGACACAGCACTGACCCCTGCAGAACAAGACTAGTTACTGTTTGCCAGTCTGAGATTGTACCATTTATCCCAACTCTCTGCTTGCTGTTAGAGAGCCAATCCTCCACCCACGCCAGAATATTACCCCCAATCCCGTGATTTGTATATCTTGAGCAATAATCTCTTGTGCGGCACCTTGTCAAATGCCTTTTGGAAGTCTAAATACACTACGTCCACTGGTTCCCCTTTATCCACCCTGTATGTTACTTCCTCAAAGAACTCAAGCAAATTTGTCAAACATGACTTCCCCTTCATGAAACCATGCTGAGTTTGTCCTATTAAATTATGTTTATCCAAATGTCCCGTTACTATCTCCCTAATAATGGACTCTAAAATTTTAACAACCACAGATATTAGGCTAACAGATCTATAGATTCCAGCCTTCTGCCTACTACCCTTTTTAAATAAGGGTGTTATATTAGCAGTTTTCCAATATGCCGGGATCTTAGCTGTGTCCAGGGAGTTTTGGAGAAATATTACCAGTGCATCCACAATCCCTACCGCCACTTCCCTCAAGACCCTAGGATGTAAGGCATCAGGTCCAGTGGATTTATCCACCTTGAGTCCCATTATTTTACCAAGTACCACTTCCTTAGTGATCTTAATCGTATTTAGCTCCTCACCCCTAGAGCCCCCTGTTTGTCCAGTGTTGGGATATTCTTCATGTCCTGTACCATAAAGACTGACACAAAATATTTGTTCAGCGTTTTTGCCATCTCCATGTTTCCCACCATTAATTTCCCGGTCTCATCCTCTAAGGGACCAACATTTACTTTAGCCGCCCTTTTTCTTTTGATATATCTATCGAAACTTTTGCTATCTGTTTTATAATTTTTGCTAATTTACATTCATAATCTATCTTCCCTTTCTTAATCAATCTTTTACTTATTTTTTGCTGTCTTTTAAAGACTTCCCAATCTTCTATGCTCCCACTAGATTTGGCTACCTTATATGCCCTTGTTTTTAGTCGGATACTATCCTTAATTATTTTAATTAGCCATGGATGGCTATCTTTTCTTATACACCCTTATTTCCTCAGTGGAATATATATTTTTTGGAAGTTGTAAAATTACTCCTTAAATGTACACCACTGATCATGTACTGTCTTACCCTTTAATCTATTTTCCCAGTCCACTCTAATCAATTCCGCTCTCATACCTTCATATCTCCTTTATTCAAGCTCAACATGCTTGTTTGAGATCCAACCTTCTCACCCTCTAATTGAATATGGAATTCAACCATATTATGTTCACTCATTCCAAGGGGATCCTTTACTAGGACATTTTTAATTAATCCTGTCTCATTACACAGGACCAAATCTAAGGTTGCGTGCCCCCTAGTTGGTTTAGTTACATACTGCTCAAGAAACCCATCCCTAATACACTCAATGAACTCACCCTCAAGGCTGCCCTGCCCAATTTGATTTGTCCAGTTAGTATGATAGTTAAAATCTCCCATAATTATAGCTATTTCCTTATTACAAGCCTCAACTACTTCCTGATTAATACTCCGTCCAACAGATTTGCAACAGTTCGGAGGCCTATAGACTACGCCCACTACTGTTTTTTTCCCCTTATTATTCCTTATCTCCACCCAAACTGTTTCACTATCCTGCTCCTTTGACCCAATATCATTTCTCTGCATTATAGTGATTCCTTCCTTTATTTACATAGCCACCCCACCTACCCTTCCTTCCTGCCTGTCCTTCCTGATTTTTAAAGGGGAAGGCCCGGGCAACCACGAGAGTCCGGATCACCGGCGGAAAGGTTTTTAAAAATCAGGAGATTTGAAGATTAATACTGATGGCGGCCTTGAAGGTCCGGTGCTGAGATCGCTCTCCCTGCTTCGGGAGGCCAGCTCTCGCCACTCGCTCCCATAACCGGAGCGAGGTGCTCGGTGATTCTGGCAGAGGCAGTGCAGCACGGTGAGCAGCAGCAGCAGCCAAGCCGACCTGCTGGAGCACATCGGCTGGCAGCTCCTCGGCGGGAAGGAATTCCGACTGGGAGGAGGGGAGCCGAGCATGGCGGACAGAGGCCGACCCGCGAAGAGAGAAATGTAGGCCCCGGGCCATGGAGCGTGGAGCCGGCGACGGTGAAGAGGAGGCTGAATTGGAGCACTCACATCCCGACGATGCGTTCGGCCAGTCGGGCGGAGGAGCGCAGCGCAATGAGCAGCAGCAGCAGAATCACGACACACTTTAGCACGTCGGCCGGCAGCTCCATTTCGGGTAACTCTCAGTCCAGATGGGAGGAGGGGAGCCGGGCATGGTGTCCAGAGCGGGAGATGCAGGCCGCCACATGTTGAGCTGGCAACAGTGAGGAGGAGGCCGCGGAGGATGGAGCGGCTGAGGGTCATCGTGTTCCCACTGCCACGGGAAGCCATTGTATTGATTCTGAATGCGGTGCTGTATGTATAGCTGATGCGTCCCTACGGGGAACAAGTATTCCATTGTACTTTGTTACATATGGCAAATAAACCTAATCTGAATCTGAATCTGAATCTGAATCTAAATAACCTGGTATGTTTAATTGCCAGTCATGGTCACGCTGCAGCCATGTTTCTGTAACGGCCACAAGATCATGCCAATATGTAGTTATTTGTGCCGTTAACTCATCCATTTTGTTATGAATGCTACATGCATTCAGATAAAGTACTTTCAAATATGTTTTGTGACACTTAGTTCCTGTTTTTCCCCTTTTACTACTTTACCTTTTACTCCATGCCTTCTGTCCCTTCCTGACACGTTCTGTTTTTTAATTCCCCCACTGCTACCTAAGTCTATGACCTTCTCCATTGTCATTTATATTATTTGCTCTCGAATATCCTCCCCACCCCAACTAATTAGTTTAAAGCCCTCTCTACAGCCCTAGTTATATGATTCGCCAGGACTCTAGTCCCAGCACTGGCCAAGTGAAGTCCGTCCCAATGGAACAGCTCCCTCCTGTCCCAGTACTGGTGCCAGTGCCCCAAGAAGCAAAACCCATTTTTTCCCACACCAGTCTTTGAGCCACGCATTTATCTCTTTAATTTTATTTATCCTAGCCAAATTCACTCGTGGATCAGGTAATAATCCAGAGTTTATTATCCTTGAGGTACTGTTTTTTAACTTGACACCTAGCTGCTCATATTCCTTTAACAGAACCTTCTTCCTTGTCTTATCTACGTCGTTTGCACCAACATGGACCACGACAACTGGATCCTCCCCCTCCCACTCCAAGTTTCTTTCCAGCCCAGAAGAGATGTCCTTAACCCTGGCACCGGGCAGGCAACACAGCCTTCGGTACTCCCGCTCTTGACTGCAGAGAACCCCATCTATCCCCCTAATGATACTATCCCCGACCACTACAACTTTTCCTTTTACTCCCACCACTTGAATGGCCCCCTGTTCCACGGTGCTGTGGCCAGGTTGCTCATCCTCCCTGTGGTCCCCGCTCCCGCCCTCGCAGGGAGTAAGAACCTCGAGCCTTCTTTGCAAGAGCAAGGGCTGCGGCTCCTTCAACACTACCTCCTGGATCCCTGTACCTGCCTCACTCGTAGTCACACTGTCCTGTCCCTGACCACGGACTACATCTGCATTAATTAATTTCATATGTGAGACTACCTCCTGAATACATAGATTCCAGGAACTTCTCCCCCTCCCTGATGTGTTGCTGTGTCTGAAGCTCGGTCTCAAGCTCTTTAACACGGAGCCTGAGTTCCTCTAGCAGCAAACACTTATCGCAAATGTAGTCACCGTGAGCCTCAATGTGGTCCACTAGCTCTCACATTTCGCAACAGTAACACATCACCAGTCCACCCATATCTATGTAATTAATTAAATTTCTTATTATAAGTTATGAAGAAACTCTGCCCCGATATCGATGATAATATTACACCACTATTTAATAGGACTTACCAACTTAAAGGAATAGAAGAGAAGGAAGATGACCTACCAACCAGCTGATCACCAACCTCCCTTTTGAATGCTGTCTGTGGGGCCTGTCCGGTTGAAGTGTCTCATTGCTCCAGTTCCACAGTGTTGGATTAGCCTGAGAGTGGGAAGCAAAACAGAGCAAAAACTCCCCCTCACCTCCCACTTACCAAACTCTGCTTACACTCAATGCACCGCACTCACTGTGCTGCCGCACTAAGCCCGCCCCTTTATATACCCGGATTCTACTTCCGGTTAAAACTCCCCAGCAGCTTAATTTACTCTGAAAAACTAAACTTACTTCAAATAATTAACTTTTTCACTCACTAAAATTCAGTAAATACACTTAAATGACTTTTTCTCCCACTTACCAAACTCTGCTTACACTCAATGAACCGCACTCACTGTACATATGCTGTTAGATTCTGAATTAAAATATAATGGGCCGTATTTTCCGATGCCTATGGGTGTGTCCACGCTGTGGACGCACACGTAGGGACATCAGAAATACCGGTTTCAGGCGTGCACAGCATTAGAAATAGAGGACAAGGAAATTTAGGGGAATAAACTAACTTTGTGATTAGAAATAGAATAAAAGGAGACATGGGATAACACAGTAAATAACTGTTTATTTAAAAGTAGGAGACGGGGAGACAGTAACTGTTTATTTAGAAACAGAGAAAACGAGTGTGAGGGAAGCACAGAAAAGGTTTACTTAGAAATTATGGGCTAAAAATTCGGTATCGCCGCGCCAGGTCTTTAGCGCCCGAAATTTAGCGCTCGCCCGGATTCCCGTAGTGCCCGCCTGAAATTCAGTTGCGGCGGCCCAAGACGGAGGCGGGCGCTATTGCAGGGTTTGGCCGCCTCGCTTGGGGCGATGAAAGTCAGTTTCAGGCGTCCAGCTGCCGCTGCGGCACCCGATGCGGTGCGGCAGGCTGGGGTACTGCAGGCCTCCTCCTTCTCTTAAGGAGGAGCTGCCTGCAGCCGTGAGATCGCTGCTGGATTCCCCCGGCAAATGAGTCCGGCACCACGGAGAAGTGCCGGGCTCGCGGGAGTCAGACACCAATGCCGCGGGGGGGTGGTGCAGGAGTCCCGGGAGGGAGGTGCGGCCAGGCGGCCGCCGGGAAAGCGGCCGGCCGCCCCTCCACCTTTATGCGCCGGCCTCTCGGAGCTGCAAGGCACCGTTTTTCAAACGCTGTTTGCGACCGGCGCGGGCGAGGCGGCCGCAACTGAATTTGGCGGTCGGCATGGAATTGCATTGGAACCGGGGCGCTGAGCACACCGATGACATTATCAGTGCCAGCGCAGCGCTACCGGCTAATGCCGATGTTAGAGACCAACTGAATTTAGGGCGCTAAAAAACTTCCGGCGCAAACCACTCTATAGCCAATAAGTGGGCGCAAACACGACTGAATTTCTAGGCCTATGTATCATGGAACATAGTAAACATGTTTATAGAAGTAGATGACAGGGGAACAGAGTTTCTATTTAATAACTAATAGAGGGCACGGAGTATCAGGGAACCACAGCAGCTGTTTAATTAGAAATAGAGAAGCTCAAGAGAACACAATTAGAAACAGGCGACAGGAAATCAAAACGCTATCAGATTGAACTTGAGACGGCCATACAATGATTACCTTGTTCAATCCTTTACTTTCTGTTGATATTAGTTGATGTGGTTGATTAACAAGTGCTGATCGAGCGGAGGAATGGGACTGACTGGATCGCTCCACAGAGAGCTGGTATGAACTCGATGGACCGAATGTCCATCTTCTGTGCCGTTATGACTCTATGACTATGACTCTATGACGTTGTCTTCTCACGATTGTAGCTGGTTGCGGATCCCTCGCTGACTGATAAAATTAAAGTTTCTGCTTGCAGCCTGAATCCTGCCATAAATACTGCTGGCCTTCTGAATCCAATTAAATCTGAATGTAAATACAGGCAATGCCAGAAATATGCATCAGGTCAGGCAGCATCTGTAGAAAAAGAAACATAGTTAACGTTTCAGCTCGATGACCCTTCGTCTGAACTGGAAAATGTTAGAGATGTAACAGGTTTTAAGCAAGTAAAGCGGCAGGGAAAGGGGGAGTGTGGGCAGAACAAAAGGGAAGACCTGTTATAGGGTGGAAGGCAGGCGAGATAAAATGACAAAAGGGATGATGGTGCAAGCAGAAGGAGATGGTAATGGGAAAAGTTACGAATCATAAGATGACTCTAGCTAAGGTGCAAATGGCAGGGGAAGATTCATCAACATCTGTCATGCGAAAGACAAAAAAGTAAAAAAATATAAAATCAGAATGTGCCTATTACAGAAAATTGTCCTCAACCGAACAGCAATTCCCCCAGAAGCTGGATGTCAGCCAGAATTGTGGAGCGTCGGCTCCACGCGGAAATAAAATCAAGCGGAGTTTGTCTTTTGGGAACGTCTGGGTCAAGTGGAAAGTTAAAGAATGATGGATAAAGGGGGCACTTAATCATATTTAGTAAATGGAGCCCAGTCTCAAATAAAGGACACAGACTTTTGTTACCGTCAGGTTTTTAATAAGGCTCTTGAACATTGGAGTAAGGTGCCATAGGTTTATTAAGCAAATACATGCAACAGTACTTACACATACACTTAAAAGTTATATTTTAGAACCATACCTGATGAAGGTAGGGTGGAGTCCAAATATCTCAATCCTGAGCTCAGTGTCTTGAGCCTTTACCAAACCAAACATTCATTAAAACTGACAGTTTTCATACATTTTTCTCACTCCCTGTACTTGACAATCCACAAAATTCAGCATTACGTGATTATATCAAATGTAAATTAAAACACTCTATAAAGATAATTTAATTGGTATATATGATCGAAAGTATCACTTTTGTTCCATATAATTGCGATTGTACCAATGGAAACATTTAATGGTAAGTCTGTCTTTATTTCTGTATCTATTATGTTAATTGAAATGATGAAGGTTTTCCAGATGCTTTCATTTGCAGAACTGTCTAAACACACATTTACCAAATTATTAAAGTTCACTGAAATTGATGAATCTGTTTGCAATGGCATAAGTTTAAATAAATCGCTTATTACTTCATCCTAAAACCGTTGCTGCAGCATCAGCCCTGGCCCAACAGCCCAGTGCTACTTTAAGTAGATCTATACTTCCCTGCATAACAGGAAAAGGCTAAAAGTTATCATTGGTTCAACAGAAAGACAAACCAATACAGTATCACATGAGCTGAATTTCCGATGGAATGATTAACCATTTCCCTACAATGTCCCGTTTGTTGGTGTTAGAATATCTATGGTCAATACTAAACAATATTTCATCAGCATCATATATCTATCTCGACCTATTCTATGACACTGATCTCTAGGCATTCGTTTTACATAAGTTCTCACTCTCCTGAGCCACATTAACTATTTCATGTAGAGGTGTTATTGTTATTACTGACCATGTCTTGGAACCCATTCTTCATCAAACATATCACTTGCTGGCTGATTTAACAACAGTATGTCATTTCTACTCACACAGCAATTCCAAACATTATGCCACACGAGTCTTCCAATACAAGCCATCCCTCTGCTTTCTGGCGATCATACTGAACGACCACGGGTGTGGAGGTGTTTTATTAGAATGATTGTGGTTTGAACAGAGTGCTGCGATTTGGGTGAGTCAGGGAGTCTTTACTCTTTGCTAAAATCAAACTTTTGTTCGTTTCACATTTACTGTTACTATATACTGTTAAAATTTAAATTTCTCAGATTTAAGCAGGGTTATAAAGGGATATACAAGGCCTACAATTCAGGCGTACAATTCAGAGCAGCTGCCGGCAGTTAATTAGGGAATACTAGATTAAACTGGTTCTCCTGTAGCATTGCTCAGCAAGCTCTTTTGTTTCAGGGCCTATAAAACAGGCTTTGCAGTGCGATTTTCACTGAGTGGAGTTTAAGCAGAGTGCTGTGATTTCAGTGAGTCAAGGAGTCTTAACTGTTTGCTAAAGTCACACTTTAGTTTTTTTCACATTTACTGTTGATGCTTACTGTTTTAAATCTAAATTGCCAGCTTTAAGCAGGGTTATAATGGGATATACAAAGCCTACATTTCAGGCCTACAATTCAGAGCAGCTGAAGGCAATTAATTAGGGAAACTAGATTAAACTGTTCATCCTGTAGCAGGGCTTAACACGCTCCTTTGTTTCAGGGCCTATAAAAACAGGCATTGCAGTGCGATTTGCACTAAGTGAGGTTTAAACAGAGTGCTGGGAGTTAGGTGAGTCAGGGAGTTAGGTGAGGAGAGGAAGGAAGAAATCTCTTGCTTTGCACTTGTTTTTCTTAAATTTTTACGCTGTAGGAATTGGTTCTTATTTTACACCATGGGAAGAGTCTGAGAGCAGGAGCAGGCAAACAACAACTGCGAAACCGCTAAATTAACGTCACAAACAGGGATGGAGCTGATTGGTAAGTAGGACCTCCGTGAGTATTTCTACAGTCCAGTAGTTAAAGTAAATTTAAAGTCTCTAGTTTAGAGTCCGTAGTGTTTAAATGGAAGTAAGGTCTCTAGTGTATTTAATATTATTTACTTTAACGGAAGTAAAGGGTGTAAATTAAGGGTAGGACATGGCAAAGCAGCTTGGCAGCGTGGAGTGCTCCACTTGTTCTTTGTGGGAAGTCAGGGACACTTTTGGTGTCCAGGGTGAACACATGTGCAGGAAGTGTCTCCAGCTGCAGCTACTCGAAATCCGTGTTTTGGAGCTGGAGCTGTGGCTCGAGTCACTGTGGAGCAGCCGTGAAGCTGAGATCTTCGTGGATAGCATGGTTCACGAGGTCGAAAACACTGCAGGTAACCAGTGCACAGGCAGACAGGAAATGGGTGACTGCCAGACAGAGTAAAGGAACTAGGAAGGTAGTGCACGAGCCCCCTGGGATAATTTCCCTCTTCAAAAGATTTTTCAATTTGTATACTGATGCGGGAGATGGTTTCTCCGGGGAATGCAGCAAGACCCATGTCTATGGCACTATGAGTGGCTCAGCTGCACAGGAGGGGAGGAAAACGAGTGTGAGAGCAATAGTGATAGGGGATTCTATCGTAAAGGGAGCAGATGGACGTTTCTGTGGCCACAGAAGTGACTCCACCATGGAATTTTGCCACCCTGGTGCCAGGGTCAAGGATGTCACTGAATGGATGCAGGGTTTTCTGCAGGGGGAGGGCAAACAGTCAGAGGTCGTGGTTCACATTGGTTACAACGAAACGAGTGGAAAGAGGGATGAGGTCCTGCAATAAGAATTAAGGGAGCTAGGTAGCAGATTAAAAAGCAGGGCCTGAAATGTTGTAATCTCTCGATTACTCCCGGTGCCACGTGCTAGTGAGTATAGGAATAGGAGGATAGAACAGATGAATGCGTGGCTAAAGTTTTGGTGCAAGAGGGAGGGCATTAGTTTCCTGGATCTCTGGGTCTGCTTCTGGGGAAGGTGGGACCAGTTCAAGTCGGATGGTTTGCACCTGAACTGGAACGGGAATAACATCCTTGTGGTGAGGTTTGCTATTACTGTTGCGCGGGGGGGGGATTAAACTAACTTGGCAGGGTGTAGGGATGCGGAGTGAAGCTATAGTAGGGGCTGATGGACAGCCACATATAGAGGAAATAAGGCAGCCTGGAAGGCAGAGCAAATATGTAACGTCACACGGGAGTATGGCAAGGCTGGATGGAATTTATTTTAATGCAAGGATTCTTGCGAGTACGGCAGATGAAATGAAGTTGTTGATGAGCACATGAGAGTATGATATTGTTGCTATCACAGATACAGGGTTGGGGGAGGGGCAGGACTTCCATCTCAATATTCTGGGGTATAGAATCATCAGGCGAGACAGAGGGGAGTGTAAAAGAGGAGGGGGTGTCGCAATATTAATCAAGGAGTCAATTACTGTTGTACAGAGGGATGTTATCTTAGCAGATTCCTCTAATGAGGCCATATGGGTAGAACATAAAAACACTTTGATGGGAGTGTACTCTCGGCCCCCAAACAGTCAGTGGGAGATAGAGGAACTAATATGTAGGCACATCTCAGAAGTATAGAAATAATAGTGTAATAATATTAGGCGATTTCAACTTCCTCAATACTAATTTGTATAGTCAGATTGTGAAAGGCTTAGATGGGGCAGAATTCTTAAAATGCATCCAGGAGAGCTTTTTGAGTGAGCATGTCGAAAGTCCTACAAGAGAGTAGGCGGTACTGGACCTAATTCTAGGGAATGTATTCGGGCAAGTGGTAGAAGTGTCAGTAGGAGAGCATTTTGGTGATATTGAGCATAATTCGGTGAGATTTAAGGTATTCATGGAAAAGGACAAATATGGACAGGAAATAAATGATCATTTTTATTAATTCGTTTATAAGATCAGGGCGTCACTGGCAATGCCAGCACTTATTGCCCATCCCCAGTTCCCCTTGAGATGGTGGTGGTGAGCTGCCTTCTTGAAACGCAAAAGTAGGTGTGGTGTTGGTACTCCCACAGTGCTGCTGGTTAGGGAGATCCAGGATTTCGACCCAGCGACAATGAACGATCAGCGATATACTTCTAATTCAGGATGGCATGTGACTTGGAGGGGAACTTGGAGGTGGTAGTGTTCCCATGCGGTTGCTGCCCGTGTCCTTCTCGGTGGAAGAGTTCGCGGGTTTGGGAGGTGCTGCCGTAAAAGCCTTGGCGAGTTGCTGCAGTGCATCTTGTAGATGGTACACACTGCAGCCATGGTACGCCGTTGGTGGAGGGAGTGAATGTTTAATGTAGTGGATGGGGTGCCAATCATGTGGGCTGCTTTGTCCTGGATGATTTCGAGCTTCTTAAGTATTGTTGGAGCTGCACTCATCGAGGCAAGCGGAGAGTATTCCATAACACTCCTTACTTGTGCATTGTAGACGGTGGTAAGGCATTGGGGAGTCGGGAGGTGAGACACTCGCCGCAGAATACCTAGCCTCTGACCTGCTCTTGTTGCCACATTTTTTAAATGGCTGGTCCAGTTAAGCTTCTGTTGAATGTTGAACCCCAGGATTCAAAAATGGGGGAAGGCGATTTTAATATGATAAGGCAGGATCTGGCCAAAGTGGACTGGGATCAGCTACTTGTAGGAAAATCCACCTCAGAGCAGTGGGAGACGTTTAGGAAGTAAATAGAGAGAGTAGAACACCAACATGTTCCCGTAAGATCAAGGGTGTGACGAACAAACCCAGGGAACTCTGGATGTCAATCAATGGATATATAAGAATTGATTAGGAAAAAAGGCTGATTTTTGCACATACAAAGGACTAAAAACATTGGAAGCACTAGAGGAGTATAGAAAGTGCAGGTGGGTAAAAAACAAAAAAATTAGGAGAGCGAAGAGGGGGCATGTAACAACACTGGCAGGAAAAATAAAGGAAGATCCCAAGATGTTTTACAAATATTTTAAGAGCTAGAGTTAACTATGTTTCTTTCTCCACGGATGCTGCCTGGCCTGCTGAGTGTTTCCAGCATTTTCTGTTGCTTTTCAGATTTCCAGCATCCGCAGTATTTTGCAATTATAAAGAGTAGGGCCCATTAGGGATGGAAGTGGCAATCGGCCTGTAGAACCGGAAGATGTAGGTGATGTTTTGAATGAATATTTTGGACCTGTGTTCACTATGGAGAAGGACGATGTAGGCATAGAAAACAGGCAGAGGGATTGGGATATACTTGAACAAATTAGTATTGAGAAACGAGGAGATACTATCGGTGTTAGCGGGCTTAAATGTGGGCAATGACCATTTCCAACAAGCGAGACTATAACCATCTCCCCTTGACATTCAATGGCATTACGCTCGCTGAATCCCCCACTATCAACATCCTGGGGGTTACCATTGATCAGAAACTGAACTGGACCAACCATATAAATACTGTGGCTACAAGAGTAGGCCAGAGGCTGGGAATTCTGCGGCGAGGGTCTCAACTCCTGACTCCCCAAAGCCTTTCCACCATCTAAAAGGCACGTCAGGAGTGTCATGGAATACTCTCCACTTGCCTGGATGAGTGCAGCTCCAACAACACTCAAGAAGCTCGACACCAATCATGATAAAGCAGCCCACTTGATTGGCACTCCATCCACCACCTTCAACGTTCACTCCCTCCACCACCGGCACACTGTGGCTGCAGTGTGTACCATCTACAAGATGCACTGCAGCAACTCGCCAAAGCTCCTTCAACAGCACCTTCCAAACCCGCGACCTCTACCACTTTGAAGGACAAGGGCAGCAGATGCATGGGAATATCACCACCTACAAGTTCCCCACCAAGCCACACACCATCCTGACTTGGACCTGTATCACCGTTCTTTCACTGTCGCTGGGCCAAAACCCTGGAACTCCCTTCCTAACAGCATTGTGGGTGTACCTACACCATATGGACTGCAGCAGTTCAAGAAGGCGGCTCACCACCATCTTCTCAAGGGCAATTAGGGATGGGCAGTAAATGCAGGCCAAGGCAGCCAGCGATGCCCACATCCCATCAATGAATAAAAAAAAATTAAAAATCCCCAGGCCCTGACGGGATGTAACCCCGGCTGCTGTGTGAGGCAAGTGAGGTGATTGCTGGGGCTCTGACACAAATTTTCAGAACCTCTCTGGCCATATGGGATGTGCCAGAGGGCTGGAGAAGAGTAATAGTAGTGGTATTGTTCAAGAACGTTAGTAGAGATAAACCAGTGTATTACAGGCCAGTGAGCCTCTCCTCAGTGGTAGGGAAATTATTGGAAAAAATTCTGAGGGACAGAATTACTTCCCACTTGGAGAGGCAGGGATTAATCAGGGATAGTCAGCTTGGCTTTGTTTTCGAGTGGGTGACTGGGTGTGTGGATGAGGGTAGTGCAGTTGATGTAGTCTACATGGACTTCAGTAAGGCTTCTGACAAAGTTCCACATGGGAAACTGGTCAAGAAGTTAAGAGCCCATGCGATCCAGGGTAATTGCAGCACGGTGGCATCGTGGTTAGCACTGTTGCCTCACAGCGCCAGGGACCCGGGTTCGAATCCGGCCTCGGGTGACTCTCTGTGTGGAGTTTGCACATTCTCCCCGTGTTTGCGTGTGTTTTCTCTGGGTGCTCCGGTTTCCTCCCACAGTCCAAAGATGTGCGGGTTAGGTTGATTGGCAATGATAAAATAATTGACCCTTAGTGTTAGGGGGGGTTAAATACGTGGGGTTACGGGGATAGGGCTTGGGTGGGATGGCTGTCGGTGTAGGGACCGGGTGCTAGGGTTTGGATGATCAGCCATGATCTCGTTGAATGGCGGAGCAGGCTCGAAGGGCCGAATGGCCTTCTCCTATCTTCTATCGTTCTATTTGGCACATTCGATCCAAAATTAGCTTACTGGCAGGAGGCAGAGGGTGATGGTCGAAGGTTCTTTTTCTGACTGGAAGCCTGTGTCCAGTGCTGTAATGCAGGGATCGGTGCTGGATCCTTTGCTTTTTGTTCTGTACATTAATGATTTAGATATGAATGTAGATGGTATGATCAGTAAGTTTGCAGAGGACACGAAAATTGCCGGTGTGATAAATAGCAAGGAGGGTAACTTCAGGCTACAGGACAATATGGACGGGATGGTTAGATGTGCAGAACAGTGGCAAATGGAATTTACCCCTAAAAAGTGTGAGGTGATGCATTTTGGGAGGACTAACAAGGCAAGGGAATACACAATGAATGGTAGGACCTTAGGAAGGACAGAGGATCAGAGGGACCTTGGTGTGCATGTACATCGATCCCTGAAGGCAGCAGGAGATGAAGATAAGGTGGTAAAAAAGGCATATGGGATACTAGCCTTCATTAGCTGAGGCATAGAATATAAGAGCAGGGAGGTTATGCTGGAGCTGTACAAACTGCTAGTTAGGCCACCGCTGGAATACTGTGTGCAGTTCTGCTCGCCACACTATAGGAGGATGTGATTGCATTGGCCAGGGTGCAGAGGAGAATCACTAGGATGTTACCTGGGCTGGAGCGCTTCAGCTATGACGGGAGCTTAGACAGGCTGGGGTTGTTTTCCTTAGATCAGAGAAGGCTGAGGTGGGACCTGATTGAGGTGTACAAAATTATGCGGGCCATGAATAGGGTAGGTAGAAAGGACCCTTTCCCCTTAGTAGAGTGGTCAATAACCAGGGGCCACACTTTCAAGGTAAGGGGCAGGAGGTTTAGAGGGGATTTGAGGAAAAACATTTTCACCCAGAGGGTGGTTGGACTCTGGAACTCTCTGCCTGAATGTCTGGTAGAGGCAGGAACCCTCACAACATTCAAGAAGCATTTAGATGAGCACTTGAAACGCCATAGCGTACAAGGCTACGGAACAAGTGCTGGAAAATGGGATTGGAATAGACAGGTTTTGATGGCTGATGCTGACGCGATGGGCCGAAGGGCCTCTTAATGTGCTGTGTACGTCTATGACTCTACGACTATGTTGCTTTCCTCTGTGTCACAAGAGCAGCATGTGCCCTGGAGTAGTTTGATGGTGCAGTGCAGAGGGAACGTTATACTTTATGTCTGATATATCCCATACCTGTCAAAGTAACACTCTGATATACACCACACCAATCACTGCAACACTTTGATACATCCCACACCCCTCGCTGGAACAGTCTCATATACCACACACTCCTCACTGTAACGCTCTGATATACTCCGCACCACACACTTTAACGCTGATATAACCGACACCCCTCACTGTAACACTCTGTTATACTCCACACCCCTCAAAGTAACACTATGATATACCCAGAACCCTCACTGTAACGCTCAGATACATGCCACACCCCAGAAGCAATCTTATATATCACACACCACTCACTGCAGCATGTCATATACACACCCAACACTGGATCACTCAGATATCTACACACCCCTCACTGTAGCAATCTGACATACCCCATACATCACAGTGTAACACTTTGATATACCAAAATCCCCCACTATAACACTCGGATACACAGTACATAGAAACATAGAAAAGCAGGAGCAGCAGTAGGCCATTCGGCCCCTTGAGCCTGCCCCGTCATTCAATATGATTATGTGATCCTTTATCTCAGTACCATATTCCCGCTATCTCCGCATGCACCCCACACCACTCACTGTAACAATCTAAGATATGCCACACACTGGGCTGTTAATCTTCACACCACGCTCTGTAATATTGATATACCTCGCACCACCCAATGTAACACACTCTGATATACTACATAACCCACAAAATAACACTTAGAATTACCCCACACTCCTGACTGTAAAATTCTGATAAAGCACACACCACTCACTTTAACACTGATTTACGCCACACCCCTCATGGTAACACTCTGATATTCCCCCACACAGCTCACTGTAGCAGTCTGATATACCGGCATCCCTCACTGTAAAACTCTGATATACCCCACACCCCTCATGGTAACACAATCTGATACCCCCATACCGCTCACTGTAACACACTGATATAATCTTCTCCCCTCAGTGTAACCCACTCCGATATAGCCCACAGACCCTCACCTGTAACACTCTTATTTACCCCACACCCCATCACTGTGATAGTCTGATATACCCCACAACACTCACTGTAACAGACTGATATACACCACACCCCTCGGTGTAACAGACTGATATACCCCACAACCCTTATTGTAGCATAATGATCTACACCACACCATACGCTGTAACAGACTGATATATCCCACACCCCTCACTGTAACACTCTGATATTCTCCACCTCTCACTGTAACACACTCTGATATACCCACAGACCCTCACTGTAACACTCCGATATACTTCAGCCCTTTGCTGTAAAAGCCTCTGCAATACCCCACACCATCACGGTAAAACTCTGATATATTCCACCCCCTCACTGTAACACATACTGGTATACACCAAACCCCACACTTTAACAGTCTGATATACCCCACGTCCCTCATTGTAACTCTCTGATATACCACAGCACTCACTGTAACACTCCGAAATACCCCACACCCCTCATGGTAAAACTATGATATCCCCGAAACCACTCACTCTAACAGTCTGTTATACAGTCACCCCTCATGGTAACACTCTGATATACTCCTGCCACCTCACTGTAACACAATCTGATATCCCCCACACCGCTCATTGTAACACACTGATATGCTCCTCCCCCTCACTGTAACACATTATGATATATCCCACAGATCCCCACTATAACACTCTGATATACCGCTCTATCCTCGCTGTAACATTCTGATATACACCACACCGTTCACTGTAACAGACTGATATACCGCACACCCCTCACTGTAAGATTCGGATATACTCCACCCCTTATTGTAACACCATCTGATATACCCAACACCCTCACGGTAAAACTCTCTGATATACCCCACAACACTCAGTGTAACACACTGATATACTTCACACCCCTCACTTTAAAAGTCCGATATACCCCACACCCCTCACTGTAACACTTTGATATAACCACAACCCTCACTGTAACACTCTGATACAGCACACACCACCCACTTTAATACTGATATACCTCGTACCACTCACTGTTGCCACTGCCACTTTTATCACGTGGGTTTCAATTTTGGTAATATTTGTTACTTTATCAAGCATCTTTTCAATTGGGAACATGTGAGTCATAACAATCATCAAAACAAGAATTGGTGAGCCAAGCTGTGTTTACAATTTGTTTCGCGAAACATGTCTCCCCACTCTGACCACGACCTCGCTTGGTTTCAATCAGTGAATTTCTATATCAGTGATTTTATTCCCATTTTATTATTTATATTTATTTTTTCTGAGTATATGGGTTGCGCTGTCAAGGCCGGTATTACTAGCCCATTCCCATTTACTCATCATAAAATAGTGGGCCTTCATCTTGAACCACTGCAGTCCATGGGGTGCAGGTGGTCCCACAATACCTTTACGGAAGGCATTTCAGGCTTTTGACCCAATGACGATGATGGAACGGCGATATATTTGAAGGGTACAGTAGCATATTGGTTATGTTGCGGGACAAATAAACCAGGTGGCTGGACAATTGATCATGAGTCCAAATCCCACCAGCTGGGGAATTTAAATTCAGTTAGTTAAACAAATCTGGAATTAAAAGTTAGTGTCAGTAATGGTGGCCATGAAACTACTGGATTGTCGGTAAAACACATCTGGTTCACTACTGTCCTTCAGGGAAGGAAATCTGCCGTCCTTACCCATTATGGATGAAATCTGACGCCAAACACACCAGAAAGTGGTTGACTATTAATGACCCACTAAAATGGTCTAGCATGCCACTCAGTTGTATGAGGCGGCTCACCACCACCTTCTCCAGGGATGGACAATAAATGCTGGCCTTGCCTGTGACATCTAAATTCCAAGAATTAATAAAACAAGGATTTCTGAATATTCCTAATGGGCCAGAAATTCGGGTCCCCACAGGTGAGTACGCGCTGTGTACTCACCCGTAGGGCCAACAGAAGTGCCGGTTTCATGCATGCGCTGGAAACCGGAATTCCGTTCTGTCGAAGGAAGGAGTTCAGAGGTCATATGCGTGCGCCAGAGAGGCAGCACGTATACTTGGAACTTCCTTTTTTTTTCAGGTTTCACCGGGAGGGTATGTCTCTAGCAGCTGTGCATTTAAAAAGCAGTCGCAAGGCCTGCTTTTAACAAGGTAAGTGCTGAATTAAGTAAAATTTTCACATTTTTTCCACAGGTTTATTATTTTAAAACATTTTTACGAAAGGTAAGTTTATTTTTAGCACTGTTAAAAACTGTAATTACATTTTTCAAAAATTTAATTCATTGTTTAAAATAGTTATTATGTAATTTATAGTTATTTAAAAAATGTGATGTTTTTTAAAAATGTATTTGAAGTTTTAGTTAGGTTTTGTGGCTGATCGCTTTTCATAGATTTGATAGGTCTTCCTGTCAAATTTATGAATGGAGATTCCCTGCTAAGATTGGCTCTCCATGGCCCACATTTAACAAGGGGACGCTTCGAAACAACTGCGCACTGCACGCCAGCAGCTGGAGGAGGCCAGGATCAGGCGGGCCTACCACTCAATGGCAGGCGCGCTAGGTAAGTGCAGGTCGGGGGCTTGCATACGCGGGAAGACTCCGATCCGAATTTCTGGCCCAGTGATTTATACAGGGATATAATGTTGTAACCAGAGTCGCCATTTTTATGCGTGCCGCCAGAGCCGCTATTTTTGTTTGGGGCGGCAGAGCCGCCATTTTTGTTATGAGCGCCTGAGCCGCCATATTTGTGCGGGGAAACGGAGCCCACATCTTTGTGCGGTGCACTGAAACTGCCAACTTTGTGCGGGACGTGGTTTCCGCTATCTTTGTGCTGGGCAATGGAGCCGCCATCTTTGCTCGGGACCCCGGGGGGTGTCTTCATTGTGCAGAGCGCCGGGGCCGCCATTTCTATGCTGGGCGCAGGGCCTTCCATCTCTGAGCGGAAGGCTAGTGCCGCCATTTTTCGCGGAGCGCCGGGGCCGCCATATTTGTGCGGGGCGCCGGGGCCATCATCTTTGTGCAGGGCGCCGAGGCCACCATCTTTGTGCAGGGCACCGAGGCCACCATCTTTGTGCAAGGCGCCGAGGCCACCATCTTTGTGCGGGACGCCGGGGCCACCATCTTTGTGCGGGACGCCGAAGCCGCCATCTTTGATACGTGAACCTCCCTGCCGGCAGGCGGCCCGGTGCAGGGGAGAGCGGCTTACGACAATATAAGGCACAAGGAACTCTCGGGCTGCAAAGTCTCCGCTTCTCCTCATCTTTTAATGAACTTTACAATCAGAGTAAAGGGATATTTGCCCACTTTCTTCAACTGCTCTCTGAACTTAATCTGGTTGATGGCATAAATCGCTGTGTTGGTGCAGCAACTCAGCAGCTGCAGCATCAATCCTATTTCCCTTAGATAATGCGGTAGAATTATAGACACAGACCCCAGATCCCACATCCGGCTCCATATATAATATACCATAAACACTGCCCATAACAGGATGAAATTGCCAGAGATAACAAGCAGTAAATTGATGGATTTCCTGCGGCTCTCCATCTCTGGGTCTCTGGGACTCTCCCCACTGCTGGGACCCCGGAGTCTCCTGCGGGCTCTGCTGGACACTAAAATTTGTCTGACGGTGAGCGCATTGAGCAGAAGAATCACGACAAATGTGACCCCCGGGGTAAGAATATAATGAAGGAACTTGATTGCTCCCCAGACCCCTGAAAACAGAACATCTATTGTTACATCACAAAACCAGGGGCGGTTCTGAAGCCAATACCGATCTGTGAACATAAAATACCAGAAAATGTTCTTTAAACCGCTCAGCGCAGTCACTGTTCCCAGGACAACAGCCGCCGTTTTCTCGGTGCAATATTTAGTTTTCAGCTTCTGGTGACAAATGGCCACAAATCGATCAAAGGTGAAAGTGACGGTGAACCAGACAGAACAGTCTGGGGCTGCATAAAGCAGGACGGCGTGGATATTACACACGGAGATGGACTGCACAAAACGAAACTGTTCCCTAAACACAATCGGAATCTGCCTCAATATCAGGTCGAGGATAACGACCAGTAGATTAGCCGCTGCCATGGCCAACAGGTAGCGAGTGACACATTTGGAGAGACCGCACTTTCCCCGAGAGAGGATTACAATCGTCACTAAGTTCACTGTGAGGAAGTTAAATAAACAGGGAAATTATACATCAGGCTGGGAGCAAGGGCAGCATTTTGAAGGAATTCTGGGAGAAATCTGCAAATCATTAGCGACATTCGATGATATAATCTAATTCTCTTACCCGTGGAGCTGAATGCAGGTTTTATTGTAAGAGTAATCGGGAATACTTTGTGGAATTAAGAAATGAAACGGGGATAAAGACAACAGGAAAGTAACAGATGTTTGATCAATGAGGGTTTAAATGGTAGATCTACCTTTAGTCCCACAGACAAAAATATTGCCCGAGGTACCAGGGACACAAAGGACCAGAACCTCTCAGGAAGTCTTCCTGCCCCGGGATCAGTCAGCATTTGGAGCGGTGCAATTCGCTTCAGTGACCCTGTGTTAGGGAGGGAGAAATCCCGGTTGGATTCCTGGTTCTGCGTAGAATATCCATTATATTTAGAACTGAAAATGAATGCAACGGCAAAATAAAGAAACTGCAATCTTCGCGGGTAATAATTACAGGTAATTGTATTTATAATCTACGGCTGTAATATGCAAGTGTAAGATAATAAATACAAGTGCGCTACAGTTATAAAGATAACTGGAATGTAAGAGGTTATTGAGCTTTCGATAATTTTGTTGAAATACATACATTTTCCAAATAACATTGCAAAGAATGGGCTCTGAATTAAAATAAATAATTATCATTGACCGGTATTATCCCACTAAATGCATTTATTAGCATTATACTCAAGCGACTCATCCCACAGGCAACGACCCGCCGAACACATTCGTAAAGCATCTGAACACAAATGGAAGAGATTTATCCTTGTACTTTTTCACCTGTTGGTTTCCAACTTGTGCAGAGAATATTATTCGAGGAAATATGAAAGGATGTTCTTATCCTCATTAGTTCAGTTACAATCAGCTGGGATTGTTTATCCTGCAGTACAGCAGGAGGCAATAGAGAATCACTCTGGGTCTCACTGAGAGATCCACTGAGCTGTGACAGACGCGCATGGGATCCAATTGTAAATTCAAAATAAAGATTGGAAATAAATGCATTGAAAGATGGCTGACTGAACGTTTTTGAAAATGTAAATTAACCTTGCAATCCTAATCTAAACATCAGAAGCAGTATCACGAATGCAGAACTGGAGATGGTGCGAAACGCGACGCTGACTGCAACTGAATGATTCGCGCATATTTCAGACATTTAAAGATGCGCTTGTGATCTGCCAGGATTTGTTCCTGTGAATCTGTGTCTAAGCTTACCGACCATTCGGTGAAAACAAAAGCAAATTACTGTGGATGCTGGAAATCTGAGATACGAATAGGAAACGTTTAAAATATGCAGCAGTTCAGGCAGCATCTGTGGAGAGAGATGGAGTTAACGTTTGAGGTCGGTGATATTTCGGCATTAGGTGAAAAGCCTCCTCAGCCAAGACAACATTCTGATCTGCTACAAATGTTAAGTGTAGATAGCAAAACGAAATTCGCTAAGCGAAGTGTCTCGTTCAAGGTCTTTTCTTGTGAAGGAGTAAATAACAAGAACAGTAATACAGTTAAGCATGATTTACAGAATTTATAGCTGGATACAGAGACTTACCAGGTACACCAACAGCAGCGAGGGTGTGCCAGTTTTTCTTAATAACAACTCTTGCATTAACAAAGATGAAACAACTTGGAACACAGAATACCATTAATAACTGAGCCACGGTAAATAGCAAGAACAATATTAAAGCTTAACATGGTTTATAGATTTAATAACTGGACTTAGTTACTTGCAAGGAACATTAACAGCAGCAAGAAGGGCATAGTAAATGTTTTGTATATCCTCCCCTCCCCGTTCAGCATTCCGAAGAAACCGCTCCCTCCACAACGCCCTGGTCCACTCCCCAACCACTCACAACAGCCACTCCCCTCCCCAAGACATATTTCCGTGCAAGCGCAGGAGATGCAACACCTGCACTTTAATCTCCTCCCTTCCCACTGTCCAGGGCCCCAAATATTCCTTCCAGGTGAAACATCAATTTATTTCTACTTTTTCCTATTTAGTATACTGTATTCGCTGCCCATGATGCGGTCCCCTCTAGAATGGGGAGACCAAATGTTGATTGGGTGATTGCTTTACACAACACTTCTGTTCAGTCCGCTAGTGCCACCCCGAGCTTCCAGTTCCCTGTGAATATTTTTCTCTGCTCCCTTCCCATTCTGACCTCACTGTCCTTGGCTTTTTATCGTGTTCCAAAGAAGCCCAATTGAAGCTCGACAAACAGCACTTTATCTTTCTATTAGGGACTTTCCATCCTTCTGGACTCAACATTGACTTCTGCAATTTCGGACCATAACTCCGCCCCTATATTTTCAGGTGGCAGTTGTTGATGATTCTCCCATCCATATTTGCAACACTTGACCAATCCTGCATTGCACCCTATCACAGACAGACACTGAGTATTTTGCTCCACCCATCCCCAATTTCCCTGCCCCTGCACCTGCTTAAAATCTGTTGCAGCTCGAAACTTTTTCAGTTCTGACGAAGTGTCACAAACCTGAAACGTTAAATCTTTCTCTCCCCACGGATGCTGCCTGACCTGCTCAGTGTTTTCAACATTTTCTGTTGTTATTCCAAATTATTCTTGTTAACTGCCACTGTTCAAGAATCCTTTCCATGGAGATCATCGAACCCACGACATCCATTCTTTGAGAGGCTGGTGCTCTTTGTGCTGGGGGCAATGCACTGATTGTGTGAGGTCACACATAGTCATAATGTCATAGAGTTATACAGCACAGAAACAGGCCCTTTGGCCCATCGTGTCCGCGCCGGCCATCAAGCCATCTATTCTAACACCATTTTCCAGCACTTGGTCCGTAGCCTTGTATTCTATGGCGTTTCAAGTGCTCATCAAAATGCATCTTGACTGCTGTGAGGGATCCTGCCTCTACCATTCTTTCAGGCAGTGAGTTCCAGATTTCAACCACCCTCTAGGTGAAAAGGTTTTTCCTCAAATCCCATCTAACCTGCTGCCCCTTACCTTGAAACTATGCCACCTGGGTATTGACCAATCTACTAAGGGGAAAAGTTCCTTTCTATCTACCCTATCTATGCCCCTCATAATTTTGTAAACTTCAATCAGCTCCCACCTCAGCCTTCTCTGCTCTAAGGAAAAGAACCCCAGCCTGTCCAGTCTTTCTTCATAGGTGAAGCACTCCAGCCCAGGTAACATCCAGGTGAATCTGCTCTGCACCATCTCCAATGCAATCACATCCTTCCTGTAGTGTGGCGACCAGAACATACACAGTATTCCAGTTGTGGCCTTACTAGCATTTTGTGCAGCTCCATCATAATCTCCCTACTCTTATATTCTATGCTTCGGCTAAAGAAGGCAAGTATCCCATATGCGTTTTTAACCAGCTTATCTATCTGTCCTGATGTCTTCACGGATCTATGTACATGCACACTAAGGTCCGTCTGATCCCCTGTCCTTCCTAGGGTCCCACCATTCATTGTGTGTTCTGTTGCATTCCCACTCCTCCCACAATGCATCCGCTCAAACTTTTCAGGATTAAATTCCATTTGCCACTGTTCTGCTCATCTAAGCAACCCATCTATATCATCTTGTAGCGTGAGGCTTCGCTGCTCGTTATTTACCACTCCACCAATTTTCACATCATCTGCGAACTTACGGATCATACCTCATACATACATATCTACATCATTAATGTTCAATACAAACAACAAGGGACCTAGCACCGATACATGCCATACAAAATTGGACACAGGCTTCCAGTCAAAAACCCACGTTCAACCATCACCCTCTGCCTCCTGCCACTAAGCCAATTTTGAATGCAATGTGCCAGATTACCCTGGATCCCATGGACTCTTAGCTTCTTTACCCATGTGGGACTTAGACAAACGCTGTACTAAGTCCATGTAGAGTACATCACCAGCACTACCCTCATCCACACACCTAGTCACCCCCTTGAAAAATTCAATCAAATTGGTTAGACATGATCTCCCCCTGACAAAACCATACTGACTCTCCTTGATTAATCGTTGACTCTCCAAGTGGAGATTAATTCTGTCCCTCAGAATTTCTTCCATTAATTTCCCTACCACTGATGTTAGGATCACTGGCCTGCAATTCCCTGTTTTTTCCCTATTACGCTTCTTGAATAATGTTAATACTTTAGCTGTCCTCCAGTATTCTGGCACCTCCCCTGTGGCTGGAGAGGTTCTGGAAATTTGTGTCAGAGCCCCTGAAATCTCCTCCCTTGCCTGAAACAGCAGCCAGGGATACATCTCGTCTGGGCCTGGGGATTTATCCACTCTTATGCCTGCTAAAACTGCTAGTACCTCCTCCCTCTCACTACTAATTTGTTCAAGTATATCACAATCCCCCTGCCTGATTTCTATGGTTATATCGTCCTTCTCCATAGTGAACACAGGAGCAAAATATTCAATTAAACCCTCACCTACATCTTCCGGCTCTGCACACAGTTTACCACTTTGGTCACTAATTGATGCTACTATTTCCCTGGTTTTTCTCTTGTCCTTAATATTCTTATAAAACACCTTGGGATTTTCCTTTATTTTGCTTTCCACTGTTTTTTCATGCCCCCTTTTCGCTCTCCTAATTTTTTTAAAATTTCCCCCCTGCACTTCCTGTACCCCTCTAGGGCTTGCACTGCGCTTAGTCCTTTGTACCTGCCAAAAGCCTTCCTTTTTATCCTAATCAATTCTTGTATATTCCTTGACATGGGGTGTTCCCTGGTCTTGTTGTTCCCACCCTTGACCTGTTGGTGTTGTACTCTCTCTATTTCCTAACTGAAAGTCTCCCACTGCACTGATGTGGATTTTTCAACAAGTATCTGATTTCAATCCACTTTGGCCAGATCCTGGGTAGAAATCCGGGTGGATGCAAGCTTCCCGTGGATGCAAGGCCCCCGACCTGAACTTACCTTGCACGCCTGCCATTGTGATGTGGGCCCGCGTGGGATTCCGATCCTGGGCCTACTCTAGATACCGGCTTGCAGTGCTTGCTTATCCCTGTGGCGCAGTTAGTTTGAAGCATCCGCTTGGATCACGTGGGACATGGGGAGCCAATTGTAGCAGGGAATCTCTATTCATAGATTTGACAGGAAGTCCTGTCAAATCTATGAATAGTGATCGGCCCCAAATCGTGTCTAAAATTTCAAATAACTTTTTTTTAAGAATCAGATTTTTTAAATCACTATACATTACATAAAATATCTATTTTAAACAATAATTTAAATGTTTGAAAACATTAATTACAGTTTCTAACGGGGCTTACCTTTCTTGAAAGTATTTGAAAATAATAAACCTGTGGAAAAAATGTTTTTATTTTTCTTAATTCAGCACTTACCTTTTTAAAAGCAGGCTTTGCGACTGCTTTTTTCATGCACAGCTGCTAGAGACTTACCATTCCGGAGAAACCTGTAAAAAAAAATCGGTGTTCCAGGCACATGCGCGGTCCTCTGGTGCACGCGTTTAACCTCTGAACTCATTCATTTAGGGGAACAGATGTGCCGGTTTCCAGCGCATGCACAGTGCATGCACGAAACCAGCACATTCGTTGGCATTACGGGTGAGTGCACAACGCATACTCACCCGTGGGGACCCGAGATTCTGGCACATTCAAATCGAGCTTCCACCAATTTAGAACATTTATTTCCAGTCCATCATTGTACTTTTCCATTATTACCTTAATTATCACCGAATTATGGTCACTGTCACGAAAATGCTCTCCAACTGACACTTCTACCAATTGCCCGGCTACGTTCCCTAGAATTAGGTCTAGCACCGCCCCTCTCGTGTAGAACTTTATGCAAGCTGGCTCAAAAAGCTCTCCTGGATACATTTAAGAATTTCACACCTTCTAAGCCTTTCACGCTCTGACTGTCCCAGTTAATATTGGGGAAGTTGAAATCCCCTAATATTATTACCCTATTATTTCTACACTTCTCTGAAATGTGCCTAAATATCTGTTCCTCTATCTCCCGCTGACTGTTTGGGGGCCTATAGTACACTCCCAGCAAAGTGCTTCCCACTTTTTGTTTCATGTTCAACCCAATGGTCACATTAGAGGATCCTGCTAAACATCATACCTCCTTATAGCAGTAATTGACTCCTTAATTAATATTGTGACACCCCCTCCACTTTTGCACCACCCTCTGTCTCGCATGAAGATTCTATACCCCAGAATATTGAGCTGCCAGTCCTGCCCTCCCTCAGCCATGTCTCTATGATAGCAACAATGTCCTACACCCACGTGTTCATCAGTACCTTCAATTCATCTGCCTTACTCACAAGACTCCTTGCATTAAAATAAAGGCCATCCAGCCTTGCCACACTCCCTTGTGGCATTATATATTTGCTCTGCCTTCAAGGCTGACTAGTTTTGTCCTCTATATTTGGCTGTGCATCACCCCCTACTATAGCTCCACTCTGTATCCCATCCACCTGCCAAGTTAGCTTAAACCCCCCAAAACAGTGCCAGCAAACCTCCCCACAAGGCTGTTGGTCCCATTCCGGATCACGTGCAACATGTCCGACTTGTACAGGTCCCACCAACCCCAGAAGCAGACCCAGTGATCCAGGAAACTAAAGCCCTCCCTGCTGCACCAACTCTTTAGCTATGCATTAATCTGTTCTATCCTGCTATTCCTATACTCACTAGCACGTGGCACTGGGAGTAATCCAGAGATTACAACCTTTGATGTCCTGCTTTATAATCGGCGACCTATCTCCCTACATTCTTGATGCAGGACATCATCCCTCTTTCTACCCATGTCGTTGATACCAATGTGAACCACGACCTCTGAAATTTCGGCCCCCTTCAGAATGTCCTGCAGCCGATCATTGACACCCTTGATCCTGGCACCAGAGAGGCAACAAACCATGCTGGAGTCAGGTCTGCGGCCACAGAAACGTCTATCTGTTCCCCTTACGATCGAATCCCATATCAATATTGCTCTCCTACTCTTTTCCCTTACCTACTGTGCAGCTGAGCCACTCGTAGTGCGACAGAATTATCTCTTGCTGCATTATCCTGAAAAACCATCTCCCCCATCAGTATCAAAACGGAAAATCTGTTGGAGGGGGAGATGGTCACAGGGGAGTCCTGCACTACATTCCTAGTTTTTTACACTGCCTGGCAGTCACCTATTTCCTGTCTGCCTGTGCACTCTTTACCTGCGGTGTGCCCACCTCGTTAATCATACTATCCACGAAGATCTCAGCTTCACGGATGCACCACAGTAACTCCAACCACAGCTTCAGCTTTGAGTCGTGTATTTCGAGTAGCTGAAGCTGGAGACATTTCCTGCACATGTGTTTGCCCTGGGCACTGAAACTGTTCTTGACTTCCCACATAGCAAAGGAGGAGCACGCCAGGCTGCCAAACTGCCCTGCCATGTCCTACCCTTAACTTACCCCCTTTACTTCCTTTAATTTAAAGAATATTAAATACACCATGGACCTTACTTCCCTGTTAACACTGCTTACTCTGAACAAGAGACCTTACTTTTACTTGATCGACTGGACTGTAGGAAGACTCACCCGGTCCTACTTACCAATTGGCTCCTTCCCTGGTTATGACATCACTTTAGTGGTTTTGAAGTTGTTGTTGTTTAACTGCTCCCGCTCTCGGACTCTTTCCTTGGTGTAAAGTAAGAACCAATTCCCAACTCGCAGCACTCTCTTTAATGCTCTTCCAATTTTCTCCAGATGCAGATGGGTGTTGTCGCAGAGCCGAACTCCCACTGCTTCTCTGCCCTCTTGAGTAGCTTTTTATCTCCTGCTCTCCTGGAACCTGACAAAGATAGAAAAAGAAAGGAACACCTCTCTCCCTGAAATCCCTCACTCACCATATTCGCAGCTTAACACTCTGTTCTGATCTGCACTCCATGAGAAACAACGCTCTAGCCTCCCTTATTTATACTGCTGAGATTTAAATAAGTGAGCTCTCTGGCAGATACAGAACCACATTAGGTCAGTTAATTAATTAATTACTCTCACCTGCTCTCCAGCACAGAGCTTGCTTAGCCCTGCTGAAGCTACCGCCTCATTCCAGAAATTTCAATCCCAGAGGCTCCTAGATTACACTGCTCCCGCCTCACTCCAGGAAGTTGATTCCTAGGACCACCTAGATTACACTGCTCCCGCCCCAGTCCAGGAATTGAATTACCTGGTCTGCCTAGATAACACTGTTCCCACCGCAATCCAGGAATTTCATTCCCGGAGCAGCCAAGGTTTTTGTTCCCGCCTTAGTCCAGCAAGTTGATTCCCAGGGCATTCTTTTTACCTGAATCTAGAACAAAAACAACAAACTGTTTCTAATGATTGATCTCAAACAGCCAATCTTGTCATGGCGCTTTACAAAGCGAAAATAATAAAAGAAGCAAAATGTTGACACCAATGAATTAAAGCAAAACGCTTAAAATATTAACCAATGAGTGCGAGTCAGCCGAGAGTGCTGTGAGTTTGGGTAAGTGTGAGAGTTGTTTAATTGTTATTTCTCTTTAAATCATTCTTGATCAGACTTCTTAAGCAGTTTAAGTAAAGGGGAAAAGTTAATTATTTGGGATTCTGTTGGTTTAAGAAGAGTAAAAGAAGGTTACACTGCAGTCGGAGTAAATTGGCACAGCAGGCAGTGAAAACCAGTTTTCTAACCAATCAGCAGGGGTGACTCATTTGGCTGTAAACAAACAGTATAAAAAGACCATTGCTAGTGCGAGCAAGCACTGAGTGCGAGGTCAGCAGAGAGTGCTCTGAGTTTGGGTAAGTGTGAGATAGGGTAAGTGGGGTGTTAGGTGCTCTTTTCAAACTTTAATTCTGTGGGTTGCAGTTAATAAGGCCTTTCTGGTGCAGAGTGACTGTTGGTGAATCATTTAACTGGAGTAATTAGAGGGATTGATTTAATTTAAATCCAATAAATTAAAGGGGATACTAGCATCTATAATCCGGCAGAGGGTGTCCATAATTAACAATAAAAATTATAATGAATTACATAGAATTGAGCAGGTGATATGTTACTGTTGCGAGATTTGGGAGCCGGTGAACCCCATTGAGGCTCACGGTGATTACATCTGTGACAAGTGTCTGCTGCTACAGGAACTCCACCTCCGTGTTGATGAGCTGGAGTCTGAGCTTCAGACACTGCGACACATCAGGGAGGAGGAGAAGTTCCTGGATTCTGTGTTTCAGGAGATGGTCACACCTATGAAGTTAATTAATTCAGATGTAGCCCGTGGTCAGGGACAGGACGGTGTGACTCCGAGTGAGGCAGGTACGGGGATCCAGGAGGTAGTGTTGGAGGAGCCGCAGCCCTAGCTCTTGTCCAACAGGTTCGAGGTTCTTACTCCCTGTGGGGACAGGAGCAGGGACTGCAGGGAGGATGAGCAACCTGGCCACAGCACCATGGAGCGGGGGGCCAATCAAGAGGGGGGAGAAAATAGAAATGTTGTAGTGGTAGGTGATAGTATTATTAGGGGGATAGACCGAGTTCTCTGCAGCCGAGAGCGAGAGTCCCGTAGGCTACGTTGCCCATCCGGTGCCAGGGTTAAGGACATCTCCTCTCGGCTGGAAAGAAACTTGCAGTGGGAGGGGGTGGATCCAGTTGTCGTGGTCCATGTTGGTACAAACGACATAGAAAGGACTAGGAAGCCGGTTCCGTTCAAGGAGTATGAGCAGCCAGGGGTCAAATTAAAAGACAGAACCTCAAGGGTAATAATCTCTGGATTATTGCCTGAGCCACGAGTGAATTTGGCTGGGACAAATAAAATTCGAGAGTTAAATGCGTGGCTCAAAGACTGGTGTGGGAGAAATGGGTTTTGCTTCCTGGGACACGGGCACCAGTACTGGGGCAGGAGGGAGCTGTTCCATTGGGACGGGCTTCACTTGGCCAGTGCTGGGGCTAGAATCCTGGCGGATGATATATCTAGGGCTGCAGAGAGGGCTTTAAACTAACTAGTGGGGGGGAGGTTCCAAGAGAGCAAATAATAAAAATGACAACAGAGAAGGTCATAGACTTAGGTAGCAGTGGGGAAATTAAAAACCAGAGCGTTTCAGGAAGGGGCAGAAGGTATGGAGTAAAAGGTAAAGTAATAATATGGGCAAAAGCAGGAACTAAGTGTCACAAAGCATATTTGAAAGTTCTCTATCTGAATGCAAGTAGCATTCGTTACAAAACAGATGAGTTAATGGCACAAATAACTACATATGGGTATGATATTGTGGCCATTACAGAAACATGGCTGCAGGGTGACAATGCCTGGGAATTAAACATACCAGGTTATTTAACGATCAGGAAGGACAGGCAGGAAGGAAGGGGAGGAGGGTGGCTATGTAAATAAAGGAAGGAATCAATGTAATGCAGAGAAATGATATTGGGTCAAAAGATCAGGATAAAGAAACAGTTTGGGTGGAGATAAGGAATAATAAGTGGAAAAAAACACTAGTGGGTGTAATCTATAGGCCTCCAAACAGTTGCAACTCTGTTGGACGGAGTATCAATCAGGAAATAGTTGAGGCTTGTAATAAGGGAACAACTATAATTATGGGGGATTTTAACTGTCATATTAATTGCACAAATCAAATTGGGCAGGGCTTGAGGATGAGTTCATTGAGTGTATTAGGGATGGGTTTCTCGAGCAGTGTGTAACTGAACCGACCAAGGGGCAAGCAAGCTTAGATCTGGTCCTGTGTAACGAGACAGCATTAATTAAAAATGTCTTGTAAAGGATCCCCTTGGAATGAGTGACCATAACATGGTTGAATTCCATATTCAATTAGAGGGTGAGAAGTTTGGATATCAAACAAGCGTGCTAAGCTTGAATAAAGGAGACTATGAAGGTATGAGAGTGGAATTGAGCAGAGTGGATTGGGAAAATAGATTAAAGGGTAAGACGATACATGATCAGTGGTGTACATTTAAGGAGTTATTTTACAACTTCCAAAAAAAATATATTCCACTGAGAAGAAAAGGGTGTAAAAGAAAAGACAACCATCCGTGGCTAAGTAAACAAATTAAGGATAGTATTCGACTAAAAACAAGGGCATATAAGGTAGCCAAATCTAGTGGGAGGATAGAGGATTGGGAAAACTTTACAAGACAGCAAAAAATAACAAAAAGATTAATTAAGAAAGGGAAGATAGATTATGAAAGTAAATTAGCAAAAATATAAAAACAGATAGTAAGAGTTTTTATAGATATATAAAAAGAAAAAGGGTGGCTAAAGTAAATGTTGGTCCTTAGAGGATGAGACCGGGAAATTAATGGTGGGAAATATGGAGATGGCAAAAACACAGAATGAATATTTTGTATCAGTCTTTACAGTAGAGGACACTAAGAATATCCCAACACTGGACAAACAGGGGGCTAAAGGGGGGGAGGAGCTAAACACGATCAAAATCACTAAGGAAGTGGTACTCGGTAAAATAATGGGACTCAAGGCGGATAAATCACCTGGACCGGATGGTTTACATCCTAGGGTCTTGAGGGAAGCGGCGGTCGGGTTTGTGGATGCATTGGTAATAATTTTCCGAAACTCCCTGGACTCGGCAATGTTCCCGGCAGACTGGGAAACTGCTAATGTAACACCCTTATTTAAAAAGGGCAGTAGACAGAAGGCTGGAAACTATAGGCCGGTTAGCCTATAATCTGTGGTAGGTAAAAATTTTGAGTCCATTATTAAGGAGACAGTAACAGGACATTTGGATAATCATAATTTAATAGGACAAAGTCAGCATGGTTTTATGAAGGGGAAGTCATGTTTGACAAATTTGATGGAGTTCTTTGAGGAAGTAACATATAGGGTGGATAAAGGGGAACCAATGGATGTAGTGTATTTAGACTTCCAAAAGGCATTTGACAAGGTGCCACACAAAAGATTATTGCTTAAGATAAAAAATCACAGGATTGGGGGTAATATTCTGGCATGGATAGAGGATTGGCTATCTAACAGAAGGCAGAGAGTTGGGGTAAATGGTTCATTCTCAGACTGGCAATCAGTAACTAGTGGTGTTCCGCAGGGGTCGGTGCTGGGTCCCCAACTCTTTACAATCTATATTAACGATTTGGAGGAGGGGACCGAGTGTAGCATATCAAAGTTTGCAGATGATACTAAGATGGGGGGGGGAAGTAGTGAGTGAGCAGGACATAAAAAACCTGCAAGGGTACATAGACAGGCTAAGTAAGTGGGCAGAGATTTGGCAGATGGAATACAAAACTGGAAAGTGTGAGGTTATGCACTTTGGCAGGATAAATCGTAGAGCAAGTTATTATCTTAAAGGCAAGAAACTGGAAAATACTGAAGTACAAAGGGATCTGGGGGTCCTGGTGCACGAAACTCAAAAGGTTAGTACACAGGTGCAGCAAGTGATTAAGAAGGCCAATGTAATGTTGGCTTTCATTGCTAGGGGGATAGAATATAAAAATAGGGAGGTATTGCTTCTGTTGTACAAGGTATTGGTGTGACCGCACCTGGAATACTGCATACAGTTTTGGTGTCCATACTTAAGAAAAGACATACTTGCTCTCAAGTCAGTACAAAGAAGGTTCACTCGGTTAATCCCGGTGATGAGGGGATGGACATATGAGGAGAGGTTGAGTAGGTTGGGACTCTACAAATTGGAGTTCAGAAGAATGAGAGGCGATCTTATTGAAACATATAAGATTGTGAATGGGTTGGATTGGGTGGATGAGGGGAGACTGTTCCCAATGATGGGTGAAACTAGAACTAGGGGGCATAGTCTTAGAATAAGGGGCTGCTCTTTCAAAACTGAGATGAGGAGGAACTACTTCACTCAGAGGCCGGTCGGTCCATGGAATATGCTGCCCCAAAAAGCTGTCGAAGCTACATCATTACATAACTTTAAAACAGAAATAGACAGTTTCCTAGAAGTGAAGGGAATTAAGGGTTACGGGGAGCGGGCAGGAATTTGGACATGAGTCTAGGTTCGGATCGATCATGGCCCTGTAGGTAGCGGAGCGGGCCCAGGGGCCGTGTAGCCTGATCCTGCTCCTATTTCGTGTGTCTAATTCTGCTAGATTCAGGAGATGGTTGTGTGGTAGTAGATTGGCGGTTAGGATCAGATCAGCCATGATCTTATTGAATGGTGGAGACGGCTCGAGGGGCCGATTGGCCTACACCTGCTCCTATTTCTTATGTTCTTATGTAATGAGATAAATACACTGTAACCGTCTCAATACTGCATTAAACTTTCTGGAAACATTGAATTCTCTCACAATCATAGTCACAGAGCCATACCTATCTGTCAACATTCCCGAATCCTCCATCACAATTCCAGGGTATATCCTGTTCCACCGGCAGGACAGACTCACCAGAGGTGGGGGCACAAGCCTACGCAGTCCGATGGGAGAAATCCTGCGAGTCCTCAACATTGCCTGTTCTCTTCTTAGGCAGGCCCCCGGAACCGAGGATGACTTGCTTCCACACTAAAAATGGGTTCTCATTTGACTGATTAGTTCAATGCGGCACCTATTGTCTCTGTCACAGGTGGGGCAGACATTGGTTGAAGGGATGGGTGGGTAGGGTGCTTGGTTTGACTTGCACTCCTTCTGCTGTTTGTGCTTGTCTTCCACTTGCTCCTGGCAAAGAGACACGAACTGTTTGGTGCCTTCCCGGATGCTTTCCCTACACTTTGAGCAGTCTTGGGCCAGGAATTCCCAGGTGTCGGAGGGGAAGTTGTAATTTTGCAAGGAGGCTTTAAGGGTGTCCTTGAAGCGTTTCCTCGGAGCACTGAGTAGAGCGCTTGCTTTGGAAGTCTCGTATCAGGCATGAGGAGGATATGGCCCATCCATCGGAGCTGATCGAGCCTGCGGAAAGCTTTGATTCTGGGGATGCTGTCCTGAGCGAGAACACTGACGTTGGTGTGTCTATCCTGCCAATGGATTTGCAGGATTTTGCGGAGGTAGCGTTGGTGTGACCTCTCCAGTGATTTGAGTTGTATGCTGTACATGGTCCATGTCTCTAAAGCGTACAGGAGGGCGAGAATCACTACTGCTCTCTACACCATGAGCTTGGTGCCGTGTTTGAGGTCCTGCTCTTCAAACACTCTCTTCCTCAGTCGACCGAAGGCTGCACTGGCACAATGAAAGCGGTGTTGGATTTCTTCATCGAAGCCTGCCCTTTCTGACAGTAGGCTCCCGAGGTATAGAAAGTGGTCCACCTTGTCCAAGGCATGGTCGTGTATTTTGATAATCGGGGGGCAGTACTGTGTGGCTGGGGCAGGTTGATCGAGGACATTTGTCTTACGGTTGTTTACTGTAAGGCTCATGCTCTTGCACACCTTGGTGAAGGTGTTGACAATGGTTTGGAATTCGACCTCCGAATGTGCGCATATGTCTGCATACTGGAATTCGATGACAGAGCATGGGACAAACTTTGATCTGTACTGGAGGCGACAGATGTAGAACAGTTTCCCTTTTTTCGGTAGATTAGTTCCACTCCAGCGGGGAGCTTACTGACGGTAAAATAGAGCATTGCAGCCAGGAGAATCGATATGAGCGTTGCTGCGAAGACACAGCCATGCTTGACACAGGTCCGTACGTGAATTGGGTCTGTGGTGGATCTGTTGGTCAACATCACGGCTTCCATGTCGTCATGAAGCAGGTGGTGGATGATGACAAACTTCTGAGGGCAGCCGAGTTTTGGAGGTCACTCCCTAATCCCTCACGTTTGAGAGTGTCGAAGGCATTTGTGAGGTCAAAGAAGGCCATGTACAGCGGTTGGTGCTGTTCGCTGCATTTCTCTTGTATTAGACGCACGGTGAAGATCATGTCCGTTATTCCCTTTAGTGGACGGAATCCGCATTGTGATGCTTTGAGGAGCTTTGCAGCCACTGGGAGAAGGCGATTGAGGGGGATTCTTGCGATGACATTCCATGTGGCACTCAGCAGGGAGACTACTCTGTAATTACCGTAACCGGACCTGTCACCTTTCTGGAAGATGGTCACAATTATGGCATCCCTGAGATCCCCTGGCATGCACTCCTCCTACCAAGTAAGATAAATGTATACATGTATTCGTGCCACTAGTGATGCTTCGCCATGCTTTAGTGCCTTGGCAGGGATTCCATCTGCACCTGAAGCCTTGTTGTTCTTCAGTTGTCAGGTGGAATTTCAACCTCATGTGGGGCTGGGATTGTGCTGAGGTGGTGGCCGGTAGCATGCTCTGGGATGGAGTTGAGGACATTCATGTCAAAGACAGAGTCTCGGTTAAGGAGATCTTCGAAGTGATCCTTTCAGCGGGCACTGACTGCCTCTCTGTCCTTGATGAGCACCTCTCCGTTCTTGGCCCGCAGTGGGGAAGGACCTCGGGTGCTTGGGCCACAGGGGGTGTTGACTGCGCTAAAGAAACCACGCATGTCTTGGTTGTCGGCTAGCTGCTGGATCACCTGCAGTTACTCCACAAATCATCTGTTCTTTAGATCGCGATTTTATGTTGGACCCCGGCGTTCACGCATCTGTAGAGCTGCCTTCTTGCTCTCGAGTTGTGTTGCTTTTTCCAGATCAGGAATGCCTGGTGCTTGCGGCTTATTAGCTCCTGGACCTCCTGGTTGTTCTCATCGAGCCAGTCTTAGTGTTTCTTCTTCGAATGACTGAGCATCTTTTCACAGGTGCTGATTATGGAGGCTTTGAGTTCAGACCAGGCGCTGTGGGAACACTGTGTCTCTGCATGACTGGGATAAACACTTAGGCCCAGAAGTTCAGGTCGGGGGCTTCCCGCAGGTGCAAGCCCCCCACCTGCACTTACCTACCACGCCAGACATGGAGCAGTGGGCCCCCTTGGAATTCCGATCCTGGGCCTGCTCCAACTGCCGGCGCACAGTGCTTGAGTATCCCAGGGGCACAGTTAGTTTGATGCATCCCCTGTGATCACCTGGGCCGTGGGGAGCCAATCGGAGCAGGGAATGCTCCATTCAAAAGTTTGATAGGTAGAGCTGTCAATACTTATAAATACTGCGGGCCCAAAAACATCACTAAATCTTCAAATAATTTAAAAAAAACACATTTGTTAAATAAAATATAAATTACATGAAATACTTTTCAACATTAATTTAAATTTTTGAAAAAAATAATTTTATTTTCTAACGGTGCTAACTAAGCCTGCCTTTTCGTGGGCTATGTGGAATAATCTTTGGTCCAGTCCTACTCAGGTCCCCTCCCTCACCTCCTTTTCCGATATATTGATGACTGTATCAGTGCCGTTTCCTGCTCTCGCCCCGAACTGGACAATTTCATTCACTTTGCCTCCAATTTCCACCCTTCCCTCACCTTCACATGGTCCATCTCTGACTCTTCCCTTCCCTTCCTCGACTTCTCCATCTCCATCTCTGGGGATAGATTATCGACCAATATTCACTACAAGCCCACTGACTCCCACAGCTACCTGGACTACACTTCCTCCCACCCCGCCTCCTGTAAAGATTCTATTCCATTCTCCCAGTTTCTCCGTCTTCGCCATATCTGCTCCAGCGATGCCACCTTCCAATCCAGTGCTTCTGACATGTCTTCCTTTTTCCGCAACCGAGGATTCCCCTCCACCATGGTCGACACGGCCCTCGACCATGTCTGTTCTGTCTCCTGCACTTCTGCCCTCACCCCTGCCCCTCCCTCCCGGAACCACGATAGGGTTCCCCTTGTACTCACCTTTCACCCCACTAGCCTCCACATGAACGGATCATCCTCCACCATTTTCGCTACCTCCAATGTGATCCCACCACCAAACACATTTTCCCCTTCCCTCCCCTTTCAGCATTCCGTAGGGACCGCTCCCTCCGAGACACCCTAGTCCACTCCTCTATCACCCCAAACAGCCCTTCCCCTTCGCCTGGCACCTTCCCGTGCAAGCACAGGAGATGTAACACCTGCCCCTATACCTCCCCCCTTCCCACTTTCCATTGCCCCAAACACCCCTTCCAGGTGAAACAGCGATTTACTTGTACTTCTTGCAATCTAGTATACTGTATTCGCTGCTCACGATGCGGTCTCCTCTACATTGGGGAGACCAAATGCAGATTGGGTGACTGCTTTGTGGAACACCTTCATTCAGTCCGTAAGGGTGACCCTGAGCTTCCGGTTGCCTGTCATTTTAAATCACCGCTCCATTCCCACTCGGACCTAACCGTCCTTGGCCTCTTGTATTGTTCCACGGAAGCTCAACGTAATCTCGAGGAACAGCAACTCATCTTCCGACTAGGCACTTTGCAGCCTTCTGGACTCAATATCGAGTTCAACAATTTCAGATCATAACCTCAGCTCCTATTACTTTTTTACTTATAATTTTTTCCACCCCTTTGTTTTGTGTCCTCCTTTCCCCCCTCCTTTCCTTTTGTTTCTCTCTCTCACCTGGCAGCTGTCTCTTACCTGCCAGTACATTTCACACCTAATCTCAGCTGCCTTTTGTCTCCACGGGCCTCTTACCCTCTCGTCAGGCTTCGAATACCTTTTATTGTCTCCTTTGTTCGATCGCAGCCTTGCCTTCGATCTATTTTCTTTTCTTTCCAGTTTTGAAGAAGGGTTTCAACCCGAAACGTTAGCTCAAATTTCTCTCCACTGATGTTGCCTGACCTGCTGAGTTTTTCCAGCATTTTCTGTTGTTATTTCTAATAATAAACTTACCTTGCTTTAAATATTTAAAAATAATAAACCTGTGGAAAAAATGCTTTAATTTTAATTATTTCACCACTTACCTTGTAAAATGCAGGCCTTACGCCTGCTTGTTAAATGTATGAATTCTGGAGACTTACCCTCCCTTGAAAACCTGCAAAAAAACCGTAAGTTCGACGCGCACGCGCAGCCTCTCCTGCGCATGCATTCGACCTCTTAAACCCTGCTTTCATGGGAACGGAAGTGCCGGTTTCCCGCACATGCGCAGTGCATGCAGGAAACCGGCACTTCCAGTGGGCTTATGGGTGAGTACCCCGTACGTACTCATCCGTGGGGACCCGAATTTCCGGGCCATTATGAAGTCTCATGGATTTCAGTCAGACATGGGCAAGGTAACTTCGTGCTGATTACCACCTACCACGCTGATTCTGCTGAAGAATCAGAACATCTTCATGCAGAACACTAGTTGATTGAAGCACCGAGAGCAGGTTGGTTGTGATGCCCTGGCTGAATGGCGTTTCTTAGCAGGGTCTTTTAGTGCACAAGCGTTGATTTTCCTGCTGCATTGTTTCTGTTGCCGCCGCTGTTTTGGGGCTATGTTGATGAAGATGACAGAGTGGATGAGGCGGTGGTCTGTCCAGCAGTCGTCAGCTCCTGTCCTGGCGTGGGTGATGTGGACATCCTTGCTGTCCCTCACTCGGACGTTGATGTAGTCCAGCAGAAGCCAGTGAATGGAGCGAGGGTGTTGCCATGAAGCCTTATATTTGTCTCTCCGAGAGAACAAGATGTTGGTTATGACAAGGCCATGTTCTAAGCATTTCAGCAGGTGTTGGGTACTGTTGGAGTCTGCTTCCCCTACAGCACCTCTGCTGATCACACATCACCAGAGGTTTTTGTCCTTTCCAACTGTGGTGTTGAAGTCGCCAAAGAGGATGAGTATGTCGCCCGTTGGGAATCGGGACAGGGATTATTAGAGGCTGTAGTAGAATTCCTCTTTGGCATCTTCTGTGGCTTCTAGTGTAGGGGCGCACGCAGTGATGATGGTAGCACACTGGTTCCAGGCTAACATGAGTCGTAGATTCATGAGGCGTTCATTTAATCCACAAGGAGTCGCTGAGTCGTCCAAGGAGCTCATTTATATTTCGAAGCCTACCCCATGGAGGCAGCCTTCTTCTTCAGGATTGCCTTTCTTGAAGAAGGTCTCACCACTGCCTTGTTCCTTGAGCTGGCCTTCACCTGCCCACCGGGTCCCACTTAGGGCAGCGATGTTGACATCGAAACATCTGAGCTCCTGGGCAATGATAGCAGTTTGGCGTTCCGGTCTGTCGAAGTTGGTGTTGTCCATTGCCTAAGGATATAATGATGTCTCATGGCTTCCAGTCAGACAAGGGCAAGTTATTTCCTGCTGATTACCAGCTACCACCCTGATTCAGCTGATGAATCAGCACATCTTCATGCTGAACACCAGTTGATTGAAGCACCGAGAGCATAAAGTGCACACCAATACACCTATTGCATATGCATCTGTCGATGACGCTATTGGTAGGACTGACCACTGCGCAATATTTGTGGAGAATAAGTCGCGCCTTCACACTGAGGACACAATCCATCTTATCATATGCCACTACAATCGTGCACAGTGGGATGAAAATAGACAGATTCAAGCGATCCCACAAGCAAGCGATCAGATTATTTAAAAGTTGTCATATCCCTTCATGAAAGGTAATGAACAATTAAGCCGTTTCCCCATAGTCCTGAACATTTCTCCCTTTAAAGTATTTGTCAAATTACCGTTTGTTAATTACTATTAAGAAAGAAAGACTTGCATTTATAGAGCGCCTTTATGAACCTTGGGATGTCCCAAAACATTTACAGCCAAAGAAGTACTTTTGAAGTGAAGTCAGTGCTATACTGTAGGAAACACGGCAGCTAGTTTGTACATAGCAATTTTCCACTAACAGCAATGAAGTAACAAGCATGTCAGCTTTTTATGATATTGATTGAGATAAATATTGGTCAGACACTGGGGATGACCCCGCTGCTCTGCTTCGAATAGTGCCATGGAATCTTTTGCATACAGCTGAGAGAGAGCAGACATGGTCTCGGATTAACGTCGCAACCGAAAGACGGCCCTTCCGGCAAAACAACACTCACTCAGTACTGCACCCCCTCAGTACAGCACCTCCGACAGTGCAGTGATCCCTCAGTACTGCCCATCCGAATGTGCAGCGCATCCTCAGTACTGCCCCTCCGACCGTGCAGCGTTCCTTCAGTACTGCTCATCTGACAGTGCAGCGCTCCCTCAGTACAGAACTTCTGACAGTGCAGCTGTCCCTCAGTACTGACCATCCATCAGTGTAGCGCTCCCTCAGTACTGACCCTCCATCAGTGCAGTGCTCCCTCAGTACAGACCCTCCGACAGTGCAGCACTTCATCAGTACTGCCCCTCCGAGAGTGCAGCGCTCCCTCAGTACTGTGCTTCCGACAGTACAGCTCTCCCACAGTAGTGCCCCATTGACAGTGCAGTGCTCCCTCAGTACTGCCCCTCCGACAGTGCAGCGCTCCCTCAGTACTGCCACTCTGCAAAATAAGCAGGGTCTAAAGGATCATATTCAGGACAAGATTATGATCTGTGAACGAACATTAATGGTCTAATAATCTGTAAGGGCCGATATGAGGGCCTAGAAATTCCGATCAAATACCAGCAGTTTAGTGCCATCGCTCAAGATGGATTCCTAGGCCCTTGAACTTTCACCATTTTGTCTCTTTAAAATGCCTGTCACTTGTTCTGTCGTTTTAAAAAACCTGTGTGACTGTTCCTGTCTCTTTAAAGAGCATTTGAGACGTGTCCTGTCTCTTTAAAAAAGCTTGTGTGGCTGGTCCTGCCTCTTTACAAAGACTGTGTGACTGGACCTCTCTCTTTATAAAGCCTTTGTGACCGGTCTCTATAAAATGATTAATGTAAGAAGTCACACAACACCAGGTTATAGTCCAACAGCTTTATTTGAAATCACAAGCTTTCGGAGCGCTGCTCCTTCATCAGGTGAAGTGGAGAAATGCATAAAGACACAGCTTATATAGTCAGAGAATAATGTCAGATGTTTACAGGTAATCTTGCCAACTGCCATTTATCACACCTCTGCACCTGGCAAGATTACCTGTAAACATCTGACATTATTCTCTGACTATATAAGCTGTGTCTTTATGCATTTCTCCACTTCACCTGACGAATGATCAGCGCTCCGAAAGCTTGTGATCTCAAATAAAGCTGTTGGACTATAACCTGGTGTTGTGTGACTTCTTACATTTGTCCACCCCAGTCCAATTCCGGCATCTCCACACCATGTTTAAAATGATTGTGAGACTAATGCTGTATCTTTAAAAAATCCATGTGTCTGGTGCTAACATTTTAAAAGGACTTTGTGACTTGTCCTGTCTCTTTTCAAAGCCTGTGTGACTGGTCCTGTCTCTTGTAAATGCCTGTATGACAGATTCTGTCTATTTACAAAACCTGTGTGAGTGGTCCTATCTCCTTTAAGAACGCCTGACTAGTCCTGTCACTTTAACTAGCCACTGTGAATGTCCCAGCTTCTTTAACAAACCTCTGCGACCGGTCCTGTCTCTTTAAAATCCTGTGTGACTAGTCCTGTCTCTTTAAAAAGCCCATGTGACTGGTCCTGCCCATTTACATTGCCTGTGTACTGGTTCTGTCTCTTTTAAAACCCATTTTGACTGGTTCTGTGTCTTTAGTAAGCCTAACTGTATGGTCCTGTCTCTTTAAAAAGCCTGTTTGACTGGTTCTGTCCCTTTAAAAAGCCTGTCCATTTTCAGTTTAAGGACAACGTGACTGGTCCTGACTCTGTAAAAGCCCTGCGTGAATGCTCCTATCTCTTTTAAAAGCCTGTGGGACTGATTCTGTCTCTTTAAAAAGCCTTTCTGACTGGGTCTGTCTCTTTTACAAGCCTGTGTGACTGATTCTGTCTCTTTAAAAAGCCTGTGTCACTGGTTCTGTCTCTTTAACTATCCTGTGTGAATGGACTTGTCTCTTTACAAAGCCTATATGACTGATCCTGAATTTTTAAAATGACTCTGTGACTGATCCTGTCTCTTTACTAAACCCTTGTGACTGGTCCTATCTTTTTTAAAGGTCCGTGTGACTGGACCTGTCTCTTTTAAATACAGTTAATACAGTGCTTTTCAAAAGCACCGGTCGTCTGAAAGCGCTTTACAGCCAATGAAGTACTTTTGAGGCACTGTTTTAACGTCCGAAATGCAGCAGCAAATTTGCGCACAGCAAATTCTCACAAACAGCAATGTGATAATGACCAGATAATCTGATTATGTTAGATTGGTTGAGGGATAAATATTAGCCAGGACACAAATGGCCTGTGTGACTGTTCCTGCCTCATTGGAAAGCCTCTTTGTCTGGTTCTGTCTGTTTCATCAGCCTGTGTGTCTAGTCCTGTCTCTTTAACAGGCTGTGAGATTGGACCTGTCTCTTTAAAAAGCCTTTGTGACTGGTTGTCTCTTTACAAAGTCTGTGCGACTAGTGCTGTGTCTTTAAAAAGCCCGTGGGACTATTTATCTCTCATTGAAAAGCCTGTGCGACTGGTCCTGTCTCTTTAAAAAACCTGTGTGTCTGGTTCTGTCTCTTTTAAAGGCCTGTGTGACTAAACCTGTCGCTTTAAAAAGCCTGTGCAACTGGTCCTGTCTCTTTAAAGAGCCTTTGTGACTTGTTCTGTCTTTTTAAATAGCCGTTGTGACTGGTTCTGTCTCTTTTAAAAAAGCCTGTGGGACTGATTCTGTCTCTTTAAATAGCCTGTGTGAGTGATCCTGTCTGTTTAAAAAGATTTTGTGACTGGACTTTTCTCTTTAAAAAGGCTTTGTGACTGGTCCTATCTGTTTAAACGTCTGTGTGACTGTACCTGTCTCTTTAAATGAAAGAATAATGACTAACCTTAATATAGCACCTTTCTCGATCACCGGACGTCTCTAAGCGCTTTACAGCCAGTGTTGTACTTTTTTTAGCACTGTTGTAAAGTGGGAAACGCGGCAGCCAAGTTGTGCACAGTAAGTTACCACAAACAGCAATGTGATATTAATCAGATAATCTGTTTTTATTATGTTGGTTGATAAATTTTGGCCAGGACACAAATAGCCTGTGTGATTGTTCCTGTCTCATTGTAAAACCGTTTTGCCTGTTCGTGTAACTTTCAAACGTCTGTGTGACTGGTCCTGTCTCTTTTAATTGCTGTGTGGCTGGACCTGCCTCTCTAAAAAGCCTGTGTGAAGAGCTCTGCCTCATTAAAAATCCTGTATGACTAGACCTGTCTCTTTATAGAACTGATCCATTCGCTCCAAGAGCCTGTGTGACAGGTCCTGTCTCTTTACAAAATCTGTTTAACTGATTCTCTTCATTTAAAAAGCCTTTATGAATTATTTCTGACATTGCATGTTAAGAAGAGCCAGAATGGATATTGCTCCTTTTTAAACAGGGCGCCATGCGTTTTAGGACCACAGGGGAATTGATGGTGCAGGATTACTGAGGCTAGTTCTTTGATACAGAAGTGGCTTCACAGAGTTACGGAGAAACCGTTGCTGTAAAATTAGTGGTAAGAATTGAAGACGTAGTCTTAGAAATTCGTCATTGACTGCAATGGAACTGAATATCATGCGCTGCATGTAACAGGCGCCCGATCCAATAATGCCCATTTAGCACCACCGCATGAGGCAAATTTCTGGGCCATCAGCAGATATCAAATGTCACAGCATGCTGTCGACTAGGATTTAGACTTTGCCTCTCAAAGGCTCGCTTCAACCCATTCAGAGTCATTTGTTACCTTCTATGTCAGGTTGCTCCAGAGGTGAGGAGATGTAAGAGTTATATCTAAAATTATTTACAAGCATTTCTGTCTGATCTAAAACTGCTCTGTCCGTGTCCTAAGTCGAACCAAGTCCCGATCACCCTCCACCTCTGTGCTCGCTCGCTGACCTACATTGTCTCCCAGTTCGGCAATCCCTCGATTTTAAATTTCTGATCCTTGTCTTCAGTCAACTCATTGCCAAGTGTCCAGTGAAGGATTTGCCTCCCGAAAATGGCAAACGTTAGTTTGTTATGGTTAGTATTTTACCGTAATTACTTTTCACTCCCCAGTGCTGCACTTGGATTCCTACAATGTCATCAAAGGGGCGAGTCACAGGCGAGTGGGTAGAAATCTGCTCGGACTTTAGCACAAAACACCACCACGTCCAATTTATCCCTGCAAGTCACACAACTTCCAGACTTGGAATTTTTAAAATAGTTCTTGTGATCTGGGCTTCGCTGTGAAGGCCAGCACTTATTGCCCACCTTTACTGCCCTGGAGAAGGTGGTGGTGAGCCATCTAATACAACTGAGTGGCTTGCTTGGTCATTTCAGAGAGCAGTTAAGAATCAACCACATTGTTTGGAGTCACATTTCGAACAAAATGGGTAGCAATGGCAGATTTCCTTCCCTAAAGGACATTCGTGAACCAGATGTGTTTTTCTACAATCCGGTAGTTTCACGGTTACCAATTCGGACACAAGATTTTTATTCCAGATGTTTCTAATCAATTTAATTTAAATTCCCCAGCTGGTTGGGTGATTGGGCAGAAACATGGCAAATGCACTTTAATGTGGATAAATGTGAGGTTATCCACTTTGGTGGCAAAAACAGGAAGGCAGATTATTATTTGAATGGCAATAGATAGGGAGAAGGGGAAGTGCAAAGAGACCTGGGTGTTCTTGTGCACCAGTCGCTGAAGGTAAGCATGCAGGTGCAGCAGGCGGTTCAGAAGGCAAATGGTGTGTGGGCCTTCGTAGCAAGATGGTTCGAGTACAAGAACAAGGATGTCTTGCTGCAGTTGTACAGGGCCTTGCTGAGACCACACCTTGAGTATTGTGTGCAGCTTTGGTCGCCTTACCTGAGGAAGGACGTTCTTGCCATGGAAGGAGTGCAGCGAAGATTCATCAGGCTGATACCTGGGATGGCAGGAATGACGTATGAGGAGAGATTGTGTCGATTGGGCTTATAGTCACTGGAGTTTAGAAGATTGGGAGGGGATCTCATCGAAACCTATAAAATTATGTCAGGCCTGAACAGACTAGATGCAGGAAGGATGTTTCTGATGGCCGGGGAGTCCAGAACCAGGGGTCATAGTCTAAGGATAAGGGGTAAGCCATTTAGGACTGAAATGAGGAGGAATTCCTTCACCCAGAGAGTGGTGAACCTGTGGAATTCTCTGCCACAGAGGGCGGTGCAGGCCAGTTCTTTAATATATTCAAGAAAAAGTTGGATATATTTCTTAAGGCTAAAGGGATCAAGGGATTGGGGAGAAGGCAGGGACAGGGTACTGAATTTGGATGATCGGCCATGATCTCATTGAGTGGCGGGGCTGGCTCGAAGGGCCGAATGGCCTACTCCTGCTCCTATCTTCTATGTTTCTATATGTTTCTATGGTGGGATTTGAACTGCAGGATATATCGTCCTGGAATCTGGTTTACTAGTCCAGCAACATAACCACTATTCTACTGTACCCTTCAAATATATCTCCCTTCCTTCATCGTTACTGGGTCAAAAGCCTGAAATTCCATCCGTAAGAGTATTGTGGGTGTGACTTCACCACACGACTGCAGCAGCTCAAACTGAAGGCGGTCCATTTTGTCATGGATAACTAGGGATTGGCAAGTAATACTGGCCTGGACAGCACCACACATATCCTGAGGACAAATACATATAAATATTACAATGGGAATAAAATCAATATTTTTTTAATTCATTGATTGAAACCAGGAGCGACCTATGATCCATGTGGAAGTCATGCTCCGCTAAACAAATTGCCAAAGCAACTTGGCTCACCAAATCTATGGATTTATGATTGATACTTCCCACACTTTCCCAATTTCCCTATCCTTTCAAAAGGTGTTTGATAAAGTACCATATAATACCAACATTGAAGCCGGTCGGATTAAAGTGATGGTGGCAACATGGCACGGAAATTGGCTAAGTGAAATTAAGTAGTGATAAACAGTTGTTTTTTAGACTGGAGAGAAGTGTAAAGTGGTGCTCCCCAGGGGTCGGCGATGGGACCATTGCTCTTTTCTTGTATATCAATACCATGGACTTGGGTATACAGCACATAATTTTAAAGTTTGCAGATGATAGGAAAGTCGGAAATGTTAATTAATAGTGAGAAGGTTAGTAACTGACTTCAGGAGCACATAAGCAGACTGGTGAAATGGGCAGTTACATGGCAGAAACAATTTAACACAGAGAAGTGTGAAGTGATACATTTTGGTAGGAAGTATGAGCAGAGGCAATATAAAGTAACCGGCACCATTTTAAATTGGGTGCATGATCAGACAGAGCTGAAGGTGCCAGGAGAAGTGGCGACAGTTGTGAATAATGCATACGGGGTTCTAGGATTAACAAACAGAGGCACAGAGTAACACAATCGAGGAAGAAATGCTAATCTTTTCTAAATCCAGCTGGAGCATTGTATCCAATTCTGGGCACCACATTTTTGGAAGCATGTCAAGGATTAGGGAAGGTTTAGTGATTTACAAGAATGGTACCAGGGATCTGTGACTTCAGTTACATGGAGATACTGGAGCTGCTGGGTTTATTCTTTTTAAAGCATCGAAGTTTAAGAAACATGAATTATAGAATCATAGAAATGTGCGGCACAGAAAGAGGCCATTCAGCCACATCTTGTCTGCACCGACGCAAAACAGCTATCCAGACTGACCCCACTTAACAGCTCTTGGTCCGTAGCCTTGCAAGTTGTGGTACTTCAAGTGCACATACAAGTACATTTTAATGTGATGAGTATTTCTGCCTCTACCCCGCCACCTCACACCGGGTAAAATGAATTCCCAACTCTGCTCGAATCCTTCGACAAATTATGTTAAATCTATGCCCCTGGTTATTGACATCTCTGCAAAGGGAATAGCTGCTTCCTATCTACTCTATCTTATGCACCTTAGTTAAAACACTTCTTCAACCTCCACTGCTTTACAGAAATATAGCATAACCCCACTGCTGTTACATTCTATGTCTCAGCTAATAAAATAGCTTATTCTGTATAACTTATTAACCACATACCCACCTATCCTGCTACTTAACGGATCTGTGGACATGCGCTTCAAGTCGCTCTGTTCCTCTCCATTTCTCAGTATCCGACCAATTATTGTGTACTTCCTTGCCTTGTTCGCTCTCCCCACTTCTCCATATTGAATTCAACCAGTCCATTGATATCTTCCTGCAGTCCACAGCTTTCTTCTTCACAATCAACCACACGGCCAATTTTTGTATCACATGCAAACTCTTTAATCATACCCCCTGTTCAGGTATAAACCATTGATGTATACCACAAAAAGCAAGGCACCTAGTACTGAGTCCTGCAGAAACTCAATGGAAACAGCCTTCTAGTGACAAAAACACCCATCGACCAAATACCGTTTGCACCCTGCCACTGAGCAAATTTGGATCCAACTTGCCACTTTCCCGTGGATCCCGTGGGCTCTGACTTTTTTTCCAACCTGTCATTTTGGACTTGCCAATTAACTTGCTAATAGCTATGTGGACTGCATCTAATGCACTACCCTCATCGATCCTCCTTGTTAGCTCCCAATCAAATTCAATCAAGTTACTCAGACAGATAGAAGAATGTGAGGGTATCTCATTGTAACTTATAAAAATCTAACAGGACTAGACAAACTAGATGCAGGAAGGATGGTCCCGATGGCGGGGGAGTTCAGACCCAGTGGTCACAGCCTTAGGATCAGGAGTAAGCCATTCAGGACTGAGATGAGGATGAATTTCTTCACCCAGAGTGGTGAACCTGTTGAATTCATTACCACAGAAGGCAGTTGAGGCCAATTCATTAAATATATTCAAGAAGGAATTAGATATATTTCTTAAGGCTAAAGGGATCAAGGGATATGGGGAGAAAGCAGGGAAAGGCTACTGATTTTGGATGATCAGCCATGATTTCATGAAATGGTGGAAGAGGCTCGAGGGGCCGAATGGCCTACTCCTGTTCCTATCTTCTATGTTTCTGTGTTTCTACAACCTTGTCTTCTCTTTGTTAACAGCCTGGGATACATTTCATCTGGGCTTGGCGATTTATCTAAATTCAAAGAAGCAAAACATTTTAATGTCTTTCCTCTCTCTATGCTTATCCTATCTAATATTTCACAGTCTTCATCTTTAAATACAATGTCTGCACTGTCCTTCTTTTCTGTAAAAGCAGACGAAAAGTACTCCTTAAGAACCATATCCATGTCTTCTGCCTCCACACACAGGTTACCTTTTATGTCTCTAATAGGCACTACTGATTCCTTAGTTATCCTCCTGCTCGTTATGTATTTATAAAACATCTTTGGGTTTTCCTTGATTTAACTTGTTAAATTTTTAAATCCCTCTCTTTGCTTTCACTGAGACATAGCTACCGAAAATTCAGGGCTGGGAATTAAATATTGCAGCGTAAACATATTTAGCAAACATAGAGAGAGGGAAAAGGCGAGGTGGAGTAGCTTTACTTATTAGGGAAACCATTATGGCAGTAGATTAAAGTGACGCAGGTATCACTGAGACAGAAATAGAATACATGTGGATTGAGATGAAAGATAATAAAGGATCAATCACAGTAATGGTGTAGCCAAAGGCAACCTAATAGTGGAAGAGAGCTGGAGGAAGCAAAATGCAGACAAATCCGGGAAATTAGGAAAATGAATATAAAATAATAATCATGGGAATTTCAAATACTCAGATATTAATTGGAATAAAGAGGCAGGTAAAGGGGATAAGGGAATGTATTTCCTACAATGTGTACAAGACTCATTTGTAACCCAATATGTAAAAAGCCCAACAAGGGAGGATTCACTATTGCACCTAGTACTGGGGAATGAACCAAAGCAGATAAGAGAAGTAAATGTAGGGGAACATCCAGGCGATAGTGAGTATAATATAAGATGCTTTAAGTTAATAATTGAGAAGGGCATAGATGTGACAACGACCAGGGCAATAGATTGGAGAACACCTGATTTTGAGGGGCTGAAAATGACACATAGGAAATAAAATGGAAACATTCGCAAGCAATGATGCAGAACAGAAACCCTCCCTATTTCAGTAATCGCCTCCAGCCCTACAACCCTCCCTATCATTGTAACCTCCTCCAGACTTACAAGCCTCCCTATCTCGGTACCTCCCTCCAGCCCTACAAGGCTCCCTATCTCTGTTACCTCATTCAGCACTACACCCCTCCCTATCTCAGTAACCTCAAGGCACGGGTGAGGGTTTATGCAACAAAACGGCTGAGGAGGGGCGCAGACGGTCGATTTTATGGAGTTGGTAGTAGGCAGGACTGATCTTTCAGACGATATGTGGTCGGATCTCAGTTCAGGCTCAAAGAGGGCGCCGTCGTTGCAAACAATATGGTTCATCCTCAGACATTCGCCATGGGAGGGGGACTGAATTAGTAGATAAAAAATGAAGTTTGTGAAGAGGACAGAAGAACATGGTTGTCGTCTTCCCAAGATTTAAATGACAAAAACAGCAATACTGTGAGACTTGGTGTACAGATCTAATTGCTGGGTGTAGAGACTTAACAGGAACATCAACAGCAGCACAGATGAGAGCGGAACTCCCCAGTATGCAAAGATTTGCAGAGTTAATACCTGGATACAGAGACTTAGCTGGAACAACAACCGCAGCCAGGAGGGGAGAGTCAAAGGCAAGAACAGGAATGCAGTTAATCACGGTTTATAGAACTAATAGCTGGATAGAGAGACTTACCAGCAACACTAACCGCAGCAAGGAGGGGCGAGGTAAAGGAAAGAACAGTACTGCAGTTAATCACTGTTTATAGAATTAATAGCTGGGCAGAGAGACTTACCAGCAACACCAACCGCAGCAAGTAGGGGATAGTAAATATATTGACTGATCAGAAGTGCGTAATAGAACTTATTTGCTGATGATATATAATCATAAAATTCAGAGAAAATGTCCAACGCCCTGGAGAAACACTTGCCCATTGTTGTAACATTCCAATCTACTGATCTCAGAATCTGATGCATTGTTGTAACATTCCAATCTACTGTTCTCTGATTCCGACCGAGTGTTGTAACATTCCAGTCTACTGTTCTCAGATTCCGACCGAGTGTTGTAACATTCCAATCTACTGTTCTCAGATTCCGACCGAGTGTTGTAACATTCCAGTCTACTGTTCTCAGATTCCGACTCGGTCTTTCTTGAGCAGCGCACTGATCACTGTTAGTGCCAGAGGTGATGCTCTCACTGACACTATGGGATACCACTTTGAAATGAGTCCCTTCTTAATAAAAGAGGGAAACCCTGCACTGATGCAATTAGGATTCATGGAGAATGATATTTATTATAGTCACTGAACAAGCTGCTTCAGCTAAGCCTTGGAGACTGACATTAATTACAGTCACTGAACAAACAGCTTCAGTTAACCCATTTCAATCCAGCACATTTTTTAGAGCAGTAAAGTAGAACATATCTGCAGTCCGGATGAGATATACGAGGGTCGCTGAGGGATGTAATGGTGGAAATAGCGCAGGATCTGCAGAGAATCTTTCAATTTCAATGAAAAAGAGAAGCTTGAATTGTTCTCCAGGGAGCATGCAATATAAGATGGAGATATACTGGGGATGGTCAAAATTATGATGGCTTTGATAGAGTAAAACAGGACAAAATATTGCTACTGGCAGAAGGGTCTGTAAACAGAAGACACAGATATAAGATAATTGGGAAAAGCACCACAGGGATGATGAGGATAATTTGCTCTATACAGCGAGTTGTTATGATTTGCAATGCATTGCCTTAAAAAGTGATAGAAGCAGATTCAACAATAACTTTCAAAAGGGAACGGGATCAACTGGAAGTGATGCACTTGCAGGACTATGGGAAAAGAACACGGGAGGTGCAGTAATTGAATAGCTCTTTCAAAGAGCTGGGACAGGCTCGATGGACTGAATGGCCTCCTTTTGTGCTTTATGATTCTGTGAATCTATGATAACAGAAACCATTGAGTGCTTGGCCTTCAAATTGGGTATAGCCCTGCTTGGGGCGGTAGAATTGGCGCTGCGCAAATTTTATAGCCAGACGCAACTTATCACCACCTCGTGTGATATTGTGTTGCAGCGCCCCTAAAGTTGATAGAGGCGCAAAATCAGGCGTTACACGGGACTCCTAAGGTGCTAGCCTGGCGGCGCTACTTAATATCGGGACGGGCGGGCGCAGCGCAGGTGCTGTCAATAATCGATGACCACGAGACTTTCAGGCGCTGGCCAGCTCTTATTGAGGTGGGTCAGTAAGGATCAGCAGCCACACTCTGTGCCTTGTAGGCCTCAAAGTCGGCGCTGGGCATTCTGTAGCGTTACAAACTTTGAGAAGATGGAGAGGTTGAGGCAGAGAGTGGAGTGCTTTACCAATGGGGCATTGGATGCTTTGGTAGGTGCAGTGGAGCGCCGGCGAGCTGTGCTGTACCCCGATAATGGCAGGAGGCCTAATCAGAAGGAATACCGCAGAGCTTGGAGGGAAGTTTCTCAAAAGGTCAACTCCAACAGCATGGTGACCAGGAGCCCTGTGCAATGGAGGAAGAAATTCAACGACCTCACTCGGGTCGTTAGGGTGAGTGGTGTTTCGGCAACCTTCTTCATCCTTCCATCTGCAGCTGACTTTATGGCCAGAGGGTGCACGATGCCCCATTGGCCATCTGTCAGCAAGCACCCATGGCCATTTCTGGGAACATACATGCACATTAAACTCAGGGCATCATGTAAGGGCTATTCCACCATGGGGGGCATGAGATGACAACTCAGGGCATGATGTAAGGGCTATTCCACCATGGAGGGGCCATGAGATGACAACTCAGGGCATGATATAAGGGCTATTCCACCATGAGGGGCATGAGATAACAGCTCAGGGCATCATGTATCATCACTTCTCGTCCTTTCTCCTGCAGGCCAAGCTGGCCAGGAACCGCAAAGAGCAGCTTCAGACCGGAAGAGGACGTCCTCGCCTCCAGACCCTCATGGACCTCGAGGAGAGATTTCACCAGATTATTGGAGGCCGGATGACTAGACCTGTTACCACTGGAGCTGCCAACCCCATTGGGCACAGTGATGGTAAGGTCATCACCTTTTTGATCTGTCTCCTTCCACTTGTTCCCCCCACCAGCATGCTTTTCACTCTGGACCCAAATCATAGCATTGCAGCAATCTTGCATCCCTTGCTGCCACCCTGTCCTTTCGCAAAAGCCACTCTTCAACCTCCCTGCTTTCAGATGCTGCATCACCAGTTCGGGAACGGGACCTCAAGCTGCCAGTGCCACTGACTCTGGAGGCGACCAGCAGGAGGAAGCCGGAACATCCGTGCCAGCCTCAGGCGAGCCAGCCCATCTGGAGACAGGGGATGGTGCTTCCCTAGAGGGGAGTGGGGGGTGGCTCTGATGAGGAACCAGTTCCAGTAACCAGCGGGCTGCAGCAACGCAAGGTGGGTAGGGAAGCTCGGGGGCCGTCTCCCTGGAGGGCGAGTCAGGCCACGATGACTGCTGCACAGGGCGCGGAATGGTGTGGTCCCTCGCTGAAATGAGTGCCCAGGCTCGGCTCAGGCACACTGAGCTGATGGCTGCAGTGGCAAGGATGCCTGAATCCGTCAAGCCACTGGCAAGGAGTGTCCAAGACTTCGGGGCAGCACAGGCAAGGAGTGCGCAGGACTTTGGGGCAGCACTGGAAAGGACTGTCCAGGATTTCGGGGCATCATTGGAAAGGACTGTCCACGGCTTCGGGGCAGCAATGGAAAGGACTGTCCAGGGCTTCACCGAAGCAGTGGAAAGGACTGTCCCGGCCTTCAGCGAAGCACTGGAAAGGACTGTCCAGGGCTTCACCGAAGCAGTGGATAGTGCTGTCCCGGCCTTCAGCGAAGCACTGGAAAGGACTGTCCAGTTCTTCACCAAAGCACTGGCACCTGCCATGCAAGTACTGAGTGATGCCATGCCGTCACTCGCTGGCCCCATGCAAATGCAGATTGAGGCCACACGAGCATTGACTGCTGCCACCCTCGATGGATCAGGCAGGATTACCCAGGGCCCTTGCAGCACCACAGCAGGCCGTCAATCTCTGGACCAGGTGTCCGCTCTCAGGATGTCAGCATTCCTGATGCCACCACTGGGACGTCTCCACTGAAGCTGCCACCACCTGCAGGACAGACAGTCCACCCATGCACAGTTGGAGCAGTCAGCATCCGGGCCCTCCAGCCGAGAGGGCGTCCACGCCGTCCCTCAGAGGCTTCTGCGCTTTCAGACACTCAGCAGGCCCTTGATGCAGCCACTGGGGTCCAATTACGGCGGAGCTGCAGGGAGGGAAGGGACCGATCTCATAAGAGAAGTAGATCACCATCACGGGGTAAAGAGTAGAGGGAGCTGCTGAGACATCTTATTTGTAGAATTCAAGGCTGTATACACCTGCTGTGAATGTTAGTAATGTTTTGGGTAGTCTGGCGGGTTTGCGAGACAGTTATGTGTTATTTCGTTATTATGCTTTCGGTTGCCATTGCTTTGTCATGTTGGAAGGAAGCACATTTTTGAAAATAAAGAAAAGGTTTTATTTACAGTGGCCATCTATACTCTTTACAATCATTCTGGCCTTCATAGGCTTTGGGTGACCCGGACGGTTCTCTCCCAATGACACCAAGCATTTCGTCAGGGGGGCCTAGAACCGATCCCTTATGAGCCTCTGACGGCCGGCCCTTCCAGTTTCTGGAACCCTCCCGTCTTCCTCCTCCTCCTCCACTGCTGGTTCTTCAAGGTCGGCTGGCATTGGCTGGGTGCGTTGGATGGTGAGGTTGTGGAGCATGAAGCAGACAACGATGACATGGGCGACTCACTCCGGCGAGTACTGCAGGACACCCCTTGAATGGTCGAAACAGCAGAACCGCTGCTTGAGCACACCGAATGTGTGCTCCACAATGTTCCGCATGGCCTGATGGCTGGCGTTGTACTGCTCCTCTGCCGGAGTGCTGGGCGAGCGGAGCGGGGTCATAAGCCAGGGGCACAGAGGATAGCACCTTGTCTCCGAGAAGCCAGCCTCGTGGGTGAGCCGGGTCCTCGAAAAGGTCTGCCACTGAGGTCTGTCGCAGGATGAAAGTGTCGTGGCTGCTGCCAGGGTATTGTGCATTGACCGCGAGGATCAGCTGCCGGTGGTCACAGACCAGCTGTACATTGAGGGAGAGGAACCCCTTGCGGTTGCGGAACTCCTCGGGATTATGTACAGGCGCGCGCAAAGCCATGTGCGTACACTCAATGGCGCCCTGCACCATGGGGAAATCAGCTATTGCCGCGAAGCCTTGTGCGCACTGCCACTGCTTCTCCACTGTCAACGGGAATGAGGTGAATTGCCGCCTCCTCTTATATAGGGCATCTGTAACTTGGCAGATGCAGCAATGCACCACAAACTGGGAAATGTTAGCATTGTTCCCAGATGCTGCCTGAAACGAACCGCTGGCAACAAATTCAGGGTTACAGTAACATTTACGGCCACCGACAGAGAGGTCCTGCACGGTATCCTCGGCTGCAAATCATCCTGAAGCAGGTGGCACAGCTCAGTCGCCACCTCCTTGTGGAATCGCTGCCTTCTGGCACACTGCTCCTCCGACATGTTGTGGTAGGAGAACTGCTGTCTGAAAACCCTCACCGTGTAAGGTCTGGTGTGGTGACGTCTGTTGGCCCTCCCTCGTTTGGCCACTCCTGGCACCCTCTCCCTCCGTCTCTGTGCCCTCTCAACATGGTCGACGAGCAGGACTTACCTGTTCAGAGCAGCCCCCATAATAAGAGTGAACAAGGTAAAGGTTGTAATGGGGCAGTAATTCCTCCCCAAACGCGTGAGTACGGAAGGGGTACTCACGCATCTGGCCTGAGGAAATGCCGGTTTTCAGCATGCACAGCGCATGCGCTGAAAGCCGGCATTTCCTCTCCTCTAACCCAAGAGGTGAAGAGGCTAGCGCGTGCACTGTAGGGGGCAGTGCGTGCGTCTTGGATATCCTCTGTTTTGCGGGATTTGCGCATGTGTAAAGGCCTCCGGTCTTTACGCTTGTAAAAAGCACACGTAAATATTTATTTTTACAGGTAAGTGGTGTTTTAGTGCAACTTAGAATTTTTTTTCCAAGGGTTTATTATTTGAAGGAATCTACAATAAGGAAAGTTTAGTTTTAGACCCTTTTTATTAAAAATATATTTTTTTCAAAAAAAAAAATTATTGTTTAAATTATTTTTTTCAACTTATTTATATTTAATTTAATGATTCGGATGTTTTTTAAAATTTTATTTAAAGTTTTATTAGTGTTTAGGGGTGCATGTACTTTTCATGAGTTTGACAGTTCTTACTCTCAAACTTATGAATGATGTTTCCCCTCCCCTGATTGGCTGAACAGTGCTAACCTGATCCCAGCCAGCACATCGCACTAACTACGCCGCTGGGTCAGGTTAACACAGCGCGCCGACATCAGAACCTGGCCACTGAAAGGAAATCCACTGCAGGCCAGGTTTCAGATGTCGGCGCGCAGGGTGAGTGCACATCGGGGGCTTGCACGTGCAGCAAGCCCCCGACACCATGTTCTGGGCCAATGTCTCACCAGCAGCAAGGTAATGTTCACAGGGCTGACGGTCCTCTGGCACTGCTGGCTGAATGGCAATAAGGCTCTCCCACTGCAGCTCTGCAACTCTCTGAAACCTACCAACAAGTTGCGCTCTCAAAATGGCTGACGCTTTGATAACAGTGCAGTCCCCTTTAAAGAGCGCCCCCCCAGCCAGAGAGTGGCTGAGGAACGTTCCAATGAGCTGTCACTATTAGCGCCAGGCGGAACGGAGGCGGGCGCCACTCAATTTCCGGTCCGGGGCGCCAAAAAGGCATTGCACACTGGAATGACGTGATGATCAGCCTGCGGCCGTGAGTGGGCGCTAAGGTTTTGCACCGGCGCTAAGAGCCCACTCAATGTGGGATGAGGCACTCGCCTCGTGGTGCCCGGCCGATAGCTGGTTAGCCCCCCGCTCCTCGGCCTCTTTAGGCGCTAAGCACTGGCGCTACCAACCGAATTTCTCCCCCATAGAGTTATACAGCACAGAAGGAGGCCCTTCAGCGCATCGCGTCTGCGCCGGCCATCAAGCCCTGTCTAATCTAATCCCTTTTTCCAGCATTTGGTCCATAGCCTTGTAAGCTATGGCATTTCAAGTGCTCTTCCAAATGCTTCTTGAATGTTGTGAGGGATCCTGCCTCTACCACCCTTTCAGGCAGTGAGTACCAGATTCCTACCACCCTCTGGGTGAAAAAGTTTTTCCTCAAATCCCCTCTAAATCTTGCCCCTTACCTTGAATCTATGCCCCCTTGTTATTGACCCCTCTACTAAGGGGAAAAGTTCTTTTCTATATACCTATCTATGCCCCTCCTAATTTTGTATACCTCAATCAGGTCCCCCCTCAGCCTTCTCTGCTCCAAGGAAAACAACCCCAGCCTGTCCAGTCTTTCTTCATAGCTGAAGCGCTGCAGCCCAGGTAACATCCTGGTAAATTTCCTCCGCACCCTCTCCAAAGCAATCACATCCTTCCAATAGTGTGGCGACCAGAAATGCATACACTACTCCAGCTGTGGCCTTACCAGCGTTTTGTACAGCTCCATCATAACCTCCCTGCCCTTATATTCTATGCCTCAGCTAATGAAGGCAAGTATCCCTTATGCCTTTTTAACCAACTTATCCACCTGTTCTGCTGCCTTCAGGGATCTATGTACATGCACACCAAGGTCCCTCTGATCCTCTGTCTTTACTGGGTCTTACCATTCATTGTGTATTTCCTTGCCTTGTTAGTCCGTCCAAAATGCATCACCTCACACTTTTCAGGGTTAAATTGCATTTGCCACTGTTCTGCCCATCTGACTAATCCATCTATATCGTCCTGTAGCCTGAGGCTTCCCTCCTCGCTATTTATCAACCCACCAATTTTCGTGTCACCTGCGAACTTACTGATCATACCTTTTACATTCACATCCAAATCATCAATGTAGACCACAAACAACAAGGGACCCAGCACCGATCCATGCGGTACCCAACTGGACACAGGCTTCCAGTCACAAAAACAACCTTCCACCATCACCCTCTGCCTTCTGCCACAAAGCCAGTTCTGGATCCAATGTGCCAAGGCACCCTGGATCCCATGGGTTCTTGCCTTCCTGACCAGTCTCCTATGCAGGACTTTATCAAAAGCCTTACTGATATCCATGTAAACCACATCCACTGCAATACACTCATCCACACAGCTATTCACCCCCTCGAAAAATTCAATCAAATTGGTCAGACATGATCTTCCCTTGACAAAGCCTGCTGGCTATCCCTAATTAATCCTTGCCTCTCCAAGTGGAGACTAATTCAGTCCCTCAGAACTTTTTCCAATAATTTCCCTATCACTGATGTTAGGCTCACTGGCCTGTAATTCCCTGGTTGATCCCTACTTCCCTTCTTGAATAATGGTCCTACGTTAGCTGTTCTCCAGTCCTCTGGTACATCCCCTGTGGCCAGAGACGTCCTAAATATGTCTGTCAGAGCCCCTGGAATCTCCTCCTTTGCCTCACATAGTAGCCTGGGATACACCTCGTCCGGGCCTGGGGATTTATCCATATTTAAGCCTGCTAAAACCGCCAGTACCTCCTCCCTCTCGATGGTAATATGTTCAAGTATATCACAGTCCCCCTGCCCGATTTCTATGTCCAAATCGTCCTTCTCGATAGTGAACACAGATGCAAAAAAATCATTTAAATCCCGACCTACATCCTATGGCTCTACACACAGCTTGCCACTTTGGTCCCTAATGGGCCCTACCCTTTCCCTAGTTATCCTCTTGCCCTTAATATACTTATAAAACACCTTAGGATTTTCCTTTATTTTGCTTGCCAGTGTTATTTCATGGCCCCTCTTCGCTCTCCTCATTTCTTTTTTAAGTATCCCCCTGCACTTTTTATACTCCTCTAGGGCTTCCTCTGTCTTTAGTCCTTTGTATCTGCCAAAAGCCCCCCTTTTTTTCCTAATCCATTCTCGTATATCCATTGACATCCAAGGTTCCCTGGGCTTGTTGTTCCCACCCTTGACCTTTACGGGAACATGTTGGCATTGTACTCTATCGATTTCCTTTCTGAAAGATTCCCATTGCTCCAATGTGGATTTTCCTTCAAGTAGCTGATCCCAGATCCTGCTTTATCATATTAAAATCGGCCTTCCCCCAATTTAGAACCTTTATTTCCGGTCCATCCTTGTCCTTTTCCATGACTACCTTAAATCTCATCGAATTATGGTCACTGTCACCAAAGTGCTCACCTACTAACACTTCTACCACTTGCCCGGCCACATTCCCTAGAATTAGGTCCAGTACCGCCCCCTCTCTTGTAGGACTTTCTACATGCTGGCTCAAGAAGCTCTCCTGGATGCACTTTAAGAATTCTGCACCCTCTAAGCCTTTCACTCTCTGACTATCCCAGTTAATATTGGGGAAGTTGAAATCTCCCACTATAATTACCCTATTATTTGCAAACTTCTCTGAGATTTGCCTACATATCTGTTCCTCTATCTCCCCCTGGCTGTTTGGGGGCCTACAATACGCTCCCAGCAAAGTGCTAGCCCCCTTTTTGTTTTTAAGTTCAACCCATATGGCCTCATTAGAGTAACCTGTTAATATATCATCCCTCCTTACAACAGTAATTGTCTCCTTAATTAATATTGCGACACCCCCTCCTCTTTTACCCCCCACCCTCTGTCTCGCCTGAAGATTCTATACCCCGGAATATTGAGCTGCCAGTCTTGCCCCTCCCTCAACCATGTCTCCGTGATAGCAGCAATATCATACTCCCATGTGTTCATCAACATCTTCAGTTCATCCACCTTATTCGTAAGACTCCTTGCATTAAAATAAATGCCATTTAGCCTTGCCCTACTCCCTTGTGCTGTAACATATTTGCTCTACCTTCCAGTCTGGCTTATTTTTTCCTCTATATTTGGCTGTACATCACCCCCTATTACCGCTCCACTCTGTATCCCATCCCCCTGCCAAGTTAGTTTAACCCCCACCCCGAACAGTGCTAGCAAACCTCTCCGCAAGGATATTTGTCCCGTTCTGGTTCAGCTGCAACCCGTCCGACTTGTACAAGTCCCACCTTCCCCAGAAGCAGGCCCAGTGATCCAGGAAACTAAAGACCTCCCTCCTGCACCAACTCTTTAGCCACGCATTCATCTGCTCTATCCTCCTATTCCTATAATCACTAGCACAAGACACCGGGAGTAATCCAGAGATTACAACCTTGGAGGTCCTGCTCTTTAATCTGCTACCTAGCTCCCTAAATTCTTGCTGCAGGACCTCATCCCTCTTCCTACCCATGTCATTGATCCCAATGTGAACCACGACCTCTGACTTTTCACCCTCCCCCTTCAGAATAATGATAGAGGAAGCAGCTGACTGGGTGAGTACGGCCAGGTGAGTATTTATACTACTCTATAGTTTGTCAGTTAAGGTTAAATGATTATAAAATTCAGAAGGCCTTAAATTTTCATGGTTATAGTTTCTAAGGACTCTGTTGTGTATCGGAGAGTGCTAATAACCAAGAGCCCTTTAGTATATCATTTAATTGTAGTTTACTTAGAGGTATTGATTTGATTTAACATAATTTAAAATAATTAAAGGGTAAATCATGGCAGGAAAGCTTGGCCCGGTGGTATGCTCCTCCTGTGCTATGTGGGAAATCAGGGACACTTCCTGTGTCCCTGACGACACTGTGTGTGGGAAGTGTATCCAGCTGCAGCTGCTGGAAGACCGAATTGCGGTGCTGGAGCTGTGAATGGATACATACTGGAGCATTCGCAATGCGGAGGTCATCGTGCTTAACACGTTTAGGGAGTTGGTCACACCGCAGCTAAAGGCTACACAGGGAGGAAGGGAATGGGTGACCACCAGGCAGCGTAGCAGGCACAGCCATGTAGTGCAGGGGTCCCCTGTGGTCACCCCCCTCTCAAACAGATATACCACTTTGGATATTGTTGATGGAGATGGCTTATCGAGGGAAAGCAGCAGCAATCAACTTCCTGGCACCATGGGTGGTTCTGCTGCACAGGACGAGAGGAAAAAGAGTGGGAGAGCTACAGTGATAGGGGATTCTATTGTATGGGGAATAGATAGGCCGCAAACGAGACTCCAGGATGGTATGTTGCCTCCCTGGTGCAAGGGTCAAGGATGCCTTGGGGCGGCTGCAGGGCATTCTGGAGGGGGAGGGAGAACAACCAGTTGTCGTGGTGTGCATAGGCACCAACGATAAAGGTAAAAAAATGATGAGATCCTAAAAGCTGAATATAGGGGAGTTAGGAGGTAAATTTAAAAATAGGACCTCAAAGGTACTAATCTCAGGATTGCTACCAGTGCCACGTGCTACTCAGTAGAAATAGAAGGATATTTCAGATGAATACATGGCTAGAGGAATGGGGCAAGGGGAAGGGATTCAAAATCCTGGGACATTGGAATCGGTTCTGGGGGAGGTGGGACCAGTACAAACTGGATGGTTTGCTCCTAGGCGGGACCGGCACCGATATCCTAGGGGGAGTGTTTGCTAGTGCTGTTGGGGAGGGTTTAAACTAAAATGGCAGGGTTTTGCGAACCTGTGCAGGGAGACAGAGGAAAGGGAAGCAAGGATAGAAACAAAAGACAGGAAGGAGAAAAGCAAAAGTGGAAGGCAGAGAAATCAAGAGTGTAAATCAAACAGGGCTACAGTAAATAATAATTCTGAAGTGACAAAGGGTGCTAATAAAACAAGCCTGAAGGCTTTGTGTCATAATGCGAGGAGCATTCATAATAAGCTGGATGAATTAGCTGCACAAATAGATGTAAACAGATATGATGTAATTGGAATTACGGAGACATGGTGTCAGGGTGAACAAGGCTGGGAATTTAACATGCAGGAGTATTCAATATTCAGGAAAGACAGGCAAAAAGGAAAACGAGGTGGGGTAGCATTGCTGGTTAAAGAGGAGATTAACACAGTAGTAAGGAAGGACAGTAGCTCTGACGATATGGAATCTGTATGGGTAGAGCTGAGAAAGATCAAGGGGCAGAAAACATTAGTGGGAGTTGTATACAGACACACAAACAGTAATGCTGAGGTTGGCGACGTCATTAAATGGGAAATTAGAGATGCGTGCAATAGGGGCACAGCAGTTATCATGGGTGACTTTAATCTACATATAGATTGGGCTAGCCAAATTAGTAACAATAATGTGGAGGAGGAAATCCTAGAGTGGATATGGGATGATTTCCTGGGCCAATATGTCGAGGAACCAACTGGAGATCAAGCCATCTTAGACTGGGTATTATGTAATGAGAAAGGAATAATTAGCAACGTTGTTTTGCGAGGCCCCTTGGGGAGGAGCGATCATAATATGGAGGTTTCTGAATTTAATAAAGAAAACTACGCTGGTAATGGGCACGAGTTGGCTACGATGATTTGGGGAACTTTACCTATAGGGTTGATGGTGGATTAGCAATGGCAAACATTTAAAGATTGCTTGGATGAACTACAGAATTTGTTCATCCCTCTTTGGCATAACAATAAAACAAAAAAGGTGGACACAACCGTGGCTAACCAGGGAAATTAGGGATAGCATAATATCCAAGGAGATGACATATAAATTGGCCAGAAAAAGCAGCAAACCTGAGGTTTGAGAGCTGTTCAGGATTCAGAAAAGGAGGACAAAGGGATTAATTAAGAGTGGGGAAATAGAATGTATGCTTGCAGGGAACGTAAAACTGACTTTAAAATCTTCTATAGATATGTGAAGAGAAAAAGGTTGGTGAACTCAAGCGTAGGTCCCTTGCACTCAGAATCAGGGGACTTTATAATGGGGACCAAGGAAATGGTGGACAAATTAAATACATGCTTTGATTCTGTTTTCACAAAGGAGGACAGAAATAACCTTCCAGAGAAGCCGGGGAACATAGGGTCTAAACAGAGGGAGGAACTGAATGAAATCAGTATTTGTAGGGAAATGATGTTAGTGAAATAGATGGCATTGAAGGCCAATAATTCCCCCGGGCCTGATAATCAACATTCTAGGTTACTTAAGGAAGTGGCCCTAGAAATAGTAAATGCCTTGCTGGTCATATTCCAAAATTCTATAGATTCTGGAATAGTTCCCATGGATTGGAGTGTAGCTAATGTAACCCCACTTTATAAAAAAGTAGGTAGAGATAAAACGGGTATTTATATACCAGTAAGCCTGACATCGGGAGTGGGGAAAATGCTAGAGTCCTTTATAAAAGATGTAATAGCAGAGCACTTGGAAAACAGTGACAGGATCGGACATGGATTTACAAAAGGTAAATCATGCTCGACTAATCTACTTGAATTATTTGAGGATGTAACTGGTAGACTAGATAAGGGAGAACCAGTGGATGTGATGTATTTGGACTTTCAGAAGGCTTTCAATAAGATCCTGCATAAGAGGTTGGCGTGCTAAGTTAAAGCACATGGAATTGGGGGTAAGGTACTGATTGGATAGAGAACTGGTTGGCAGACAGCAAACAAAGCATTGGAATAAACGGGACTTTTTCTGAGTGGCAGGCAGTGACTAGTGGGGTACTGCAGGGATCGGTGCAAGGACCCCAACTATTCACAATATATATAAATGATCTAGACGAGCGAACTAGATGTAATATCTCCAAGTTTGCAGACGACACAAAGCTGGGTGGGCGTGTGTGCTGTGAAGAGGCTGCAGAGAAACTCCAGTATGATTTGGACAGGTTGGGTGTTTGGCAGTTGCATGGCCGATGCAATTTAATGTGGATAATTGCGAGGATATCCACTTTGGTGGCAAAAACAGGAAGGCAGATTTATTATCTGAACGGCAATAGATTGGGAAAAGGGGAAGTGCAACGAGACCTGGGTGTCCTTGTGCACCAGTCGCTGAAGATAAGCATGCAGGTGCAGCAGGCGCTTAAGAAGGCTAACGGTATGTTGGCCTTCATAGCGAGACTATTCGAGTAGAGGAGCAAGGATGTCTTACTGCAGTTGTACAAGGCCTTGGTGAGACCACACCTTGAGTATTGTGTGCAGTTTTGGTAGCCTTATCTGAGGAAGGATGTTCTTGCCATGGAGGGAGTGCAGCGAATATTCACCGGACTGATTCCTGGGATGGCATGAATGATGTATGAAGAGAGATTGGTTCGATTAGGCTTATATTCACTAGTGTTTACAAGAATGAGAGGGGACCTCATTGCAAATTATAAAATTCTAAAAGGACTAGACAGACTGGATGCAGGAAGGATCTTCCCGATGGCGGCGGCATCCAGAACCATGGGTCTCAGTTTAAGGAGAAGGGGTAAGCCATTTAGGACTGAGACGAGGAGGAACTTCTTCACCCAGAGAGTGGTGAACCTGTGGAATTCGCTACCACAGAAGGCAGTTGAGGCCAACTTATTAAATAATATTCAGGAAGGAGTTAGATATATGTGTTAAGGCTAAAGGGATGAAGGGATATGGGAAGAAAGCAGGGACAGGGTACTGAATTTAGATGATCAACCATGATCTCATTAAATGGCGGAACAGGCTCGAGGGGCTGAATTGCCTACTCCTGCTTCTATCTTCTATGTTCCTATGATCACTCATACCCAAGTGTTCTCCCACAGACACTTGGTCGATCTGGCCCACCTCATTCCCCAGCACCAGATCCAGCTATTCCTCCTTCCTAGTTGGACCAAGAACATGTTGGTCAAGGAAATTCTCCTGAAAATAATTAAGACATTCATCCCCCTCCTTTCCCTTTACCCTAGCATTATCCCAAATCGAAATTTTTTCACAAAGGAGAGGGGCGAAGCAGACATTGCTATCGCGGGGGAGGAGTGGGAAATATTCGATGAAAGAAACATAGTGAGGGAGGAAGTATTAAGGGGTTTAGCAGCTTTAAAAGTGGATAAATCCACAGGCCCGGATGAAATGTATCCCAGGCTGTTAAGCAAAGCCAAAGAGGAAATAGCAGAGGCCGTGACCATCATTTTTCAATCCTCGCTGTCGTCAGGTGTGGTTCCAGAAGACTGGAGGACTGCTAATGTGGTACCCTAGTATAAAAGGGAGAAATGTATAGACCAAGCAATTTCAGGCCAGTCATCCTGACCTCGGTGGTGGGAAAATTATTGGAAATGATTCTGAAGGACAGGATACAGCTTCATTTAGAAAGACACAGATTAACCAAGGATAGTCAGCACGGATTTGTTAAGGGAAGGTCGTGTCTGACAAACTTGATTGAATTTATTGAGAAGGTAACATGGAGGGTACATGAGGATAGTGCATTTGATGCAGTGTATATGGACATTAGCAAGGTTTTTGATAAGGTTCCACATGGCAGACTGGTAAATAAGGTAAAAGCCCATGGGGTCCAGGGCAAAGTGTCAAGTTGGATTCAAAACTGTCTCAGGGACAGGAAGCAGTGAGTAGTGGTTGATGGGTGTTTTTGTAACTCGAAGGCTGTTTCCAGTGTGGTTCCACAGGGCTCAGTACTAGGTCCCATGCTTTTTGTGCAATATATCAATGATCTGTACTTGAATATAGGAGATATGATTAAGAAATTTGCAGATGACACTAAAATCGGCTGTGTGGTTCATACTGAAGTAGGAAGTTGTAGATTGCAGGAAGATATCAAAAAATTGGTAAGGTGGGCATAACAGTGGCAAATGGAATTCAATCCGGAGAAGTGCAAGGTAGTGCATTTGGGTATGGCTAACAAGGAAAGGGAATACACATTAAATGGTAAGACACTGAGAAGCAGAGAGGAGCAAATGGATCATGGAGTGCATGTACACTGATCCCTGAATGTTGCAGGCCAAGCAGATAAGTCATACGAAATGCTTGCCTTTATTAGCCGTGGCATAGAATATAGGTTCAGGGGGGTTATGCTTCAACAATGTAATTCACTAGTTAGGCCTCAGCTAGAATACTGCATGCAGTTCTGGTCACCACATTACAGGAAAAATGTGATTGCACTAGAGATGATACAGAGGAGATTTTCAAGGATGTAGCCAGATGTAGAGAATCCTAGCTATGACAAAAGATGGGATAGGCTGCGTCTGTTTTCCTTGGAACAGAGGAGACTGTGGGGAGACCTTTTTTAGGTGTATCAAATTAAGAGGGATACAGATAAAGTGGATAGAAAGAACGTATTTCCCTTAGCAGAGGGGTCAAAACCCTGGGAGCACAGATTTAATGCAATTGGGGGAATGATCAGAGGGGATTTGAGGAGAAGTTTTTTCACCCAGAGGTTTGTGCGTGACTGGAACTCACTGCCTGAAAGGATGGTAGAAGCAGGAACCCTAACCACATTTAAAAAGTACTTGGATGTACACTTGGAATGCTCTAACCTGCAGGGCAATGGACCAAGAGCTGGGAAGTGGGATTAGGCTGGATAGCTCTTTGATTGCTGGCGTGGAGACGATGGACAGAAATGGCCTCCTTCCGTGCTGTAACTTTCTATGATTCTATTCTATGATATTTGGGTAATTAAAGTCCCCCAATATCACCACACGATAGCTCTTGCATATCTCTGTGATTGCCCTGCAGATTTGCTCCTCTACCTCCCTCTCACTATTTGGAGGCCTATAGAATACCCGCAATAGCGTGATCATACCCTTTTTGCTCCTCAACTTTAACCAAATGGATGCTGTCCTTGTCCCCTCAAGAACATCCGCCCTTTCCGACACTACAGTGTCTTCCTTAATCAGCACTTTCATCCCACCGCCATTTTTTCCTTCCCTATCTTTTCTGACCACATTGTCCATGTGTTCATAGAGATGTGCCCTGGTTGGTCCTTCTAATTGAATATATTAACCATATCTCTCATGGTGTCAGCAACTTACTGCTGTTCCACTAATATTAACACTAATGTATAATGCACTGAATGATGTAACTTTAAACAGTGAGGTGAAGCAGAGAATTTATGTTTGGAATATCTTTGTGGTCTTACAATCTCAGAAATTGCACTGAATATACAAATGGTAGATTTTCCTGCTGTTTTACTATCACATTTCTCCACTTGTGTGTGTGTCTCGCTGTGCGTGTGCCAATCAAATGATCAGTCAGCGTCCATTCCTTTCCCCACTCAGGAAATGTTAAAGTGATTTTGTCTCGGATCTGTAAGTTCTCCAAACTATAGTTGAATTGTTTCACTGTCATTATTTTATACCCAATTTTGAGACTTCGAAAAATGCAGTTACCTTGTGTTTTAATGAGTGACAGTAATATAATACATACACAACAACCATTTGCCCAGCTCTGTACCCCACTGACCCAGACCCACACCACACAGACCCAGTGTGCAGATAACTGCAGCTGTAGTAAAGGCAGCTGATTGACGGTAGCTGTGGTAAAGACAGCTACTTGACGGTAGTCGTATAAATAGGAAGCCATCTTGGCCATGCGGCAGTATTAATGAACTGAACTGTGTGCAGAGCGCCCCCCAAGACAGTACAAATATAGAGCATGATGCTATAACACACAAGTACGCAGATGTATTTCAGGGTTTCGGAGCACTGCCCTTTACATACTGCATCAAACTTAGAGATGACGCACAACCTGTGATTCATGCACCCAGGAGAGTTCCGGTGGCCCTCCGTGAGAAACTGCGGAAAGAGCTAGACCACATGGAGGGACTAGGTGTCATAAAGAAGACTGAGGAACCGACTGACTGGGTAAATTCCACGCTTTGCGTCAATTCAAAAAAGGCTGATAAATTGTCTGTCTGCATGGATCCCAAGGACGTTAACGCTAATATAAAAAGAGAGCACTATCAAATCCCAAAGAGAGAGGAAATAGTCAGCGAAATGAAAGGAGCAAAATTCTTCTCCAAGATGGACGCCTCGCATGGATTCTGGCAGCTGAAACTTAATGAAGAGAGTGCTAAGCTGTGCACCTTTAACACCCCGTTTGGTCGATACTCTTACCAGCGCCTGCCCTTCGGCATTAGCTCCACCCCAGAAATCTTCCACAGAGCAATGGAGCAAATCATCGAGGGCCTGGATGGTGTGCGGGTGTACGTGGAAGATCTGGTAGTACGGGGCTCCACTCAGGGAGAGCACGACACCAGACTGGAGAAAACTCTTCAGAGGATACGGCAGTATGGACTCAAACTAAATATAGACAAATGTCAGTTCAGCGTCAATGAAATCACATTCCTCGGGGGCAAGATTTCTGCAGAAGGGATTCAGCCAGACAAGTCAAAGGTAAAGGCCATACATGACATAGAAAAACAAAAGGACAAGAAATGGGTTCAGCGGGCCCTTGACATGGTTAATTACCTTGGGAAATTCATTCCAAATCTGGCAGTGTAAACCGCTCAATTGAGAAAACTGCTGCACCAAGAGACAGAGTTCCAATGGGGACATGAACATGAGAATGAATGGAAGGGGCTGCTATACATTCTAGCAAGTGAACCCCTACTGAAGTTCTTCTGCCCTGAAAAGAGGACAAAAGTGTCCACAGATGCCTCTAAGGATGGATTAGGGGCTGTCCTTCTACAGGAAGATGAAGGCGAATGTAGACCAGTGGCATACGCGTCACGCTCCATGACGGCTACTGAGTGCTGGTATGCGCAAATAGAGAAGGAGTGCCTGGGCTTGGCATTTGGGTGTGAAAAATGTCATACCTACATCTATGGACTTCCCAAGGTTATCCTAGAAACTGACCATAAGCCACTGCTAGGGATTGCAAAAAAGAATCTGTGTGACATGTCATCACGGATACAGCGCCTAATGATGACACAACAATGTTATGATTTTGAGCTCACATATGTGCCAGGGACACAAATGTTCATTGCAGATACACTATCCAGGGCTGCGCCTCATGCCACACAAAACAGTGAAACAGAAGATATTGTGGCCCTTCATGTGGATATGGTCTATGCAGCATTGCCTGCCTCACAGGAACAACTATCAAAGATAGCCACAGAGACATCAAAGGACCCTGTTCTGAGGAAAGTGATGAGAAAGCTTCAAGAGGGTTGGAAGAAAGGGTCATGTAAACAATATCATCATATTCTGTCTGAGCTTTCTGTGGCCAATGGACTACTGCTTTAGTGTGACAGGATTGTAGTGCCCATCTCTATGCGACGAGAAATGCTTAACAGGACACATGAAGGGCACCTGTGTGTGGAAAGTCAAAAAGGAGAGCACGTGAGGCAATCTACTGGCCAGACATGATCGCTGATATTGACCAGATGATCAGTGAGTGTGCTACATGTCAGGAGTATCACTACAAGCATACAAAATTGCCCTTCCTTACCACAGCGCTCCCATCACAACCTTGGGAAAAGGTAGGAACTGATATTTTTCACTACGAAGGAAAAGACTATTTGTTAGTTATTGATTGTTACTCTAATTATCCTGAGATTGCTCTCCTACCCAACACCACGTCAGGAGCTGTGATAACTCACCCGAAGTCAATCTTTTCCAGGCAGGGCATCCCTCTAACTCTGGTCTCTGATAATGGCTCTCGCTATGCCAGTCATGATTTTCAGTCGTTTGCTACAGAGTATGAGTTTAAGCATGTAACCTCCAGCCCGCTCCACCCTCAAGCCAATGGAAAAGCGGAGAAGGGGTACAGTTTGTGAAAAGACTATTAATGAAAGCAGCACACAGCAACACTGACCCACATCTGGTCATGATGTCTCACAGTGCGGCCCCGCTGGAAAGTGGCAAGTCTCCAGCTGAGCACTTACTGGGTCGCAAAATCCGTACTCGACTTCCCAGGCATGTCACACCTGATCACAGAGATGAGGTATGGGCAGACAAGGCCCGGAAACTTCAGCGGAAACAAAAAATGCTCCATGACCGCACAGCCACTGCACTAGTGCCTCTACAGGAGAAGGATGTAGTTCACATTGAAGGGCCTGGGTCATGGAATCACAGAGCCACCGTTCGACAACAGTTCGCCCCCAGGTCATACAGTGTCATGACAGAAAATGACAATGTGTATCGCAGAAACAGGAGGCACCTACTGAAAACCAGTGAGACCTATCAGCCGTAGGAGGAAAAAAAGGATGAGCTGATGATGGAAATCCGACAGAATGATGAGACGAGGGCAATGCCACAATGTGATGAAGTACACAGGGGTGACACAGGGGTGACAATGAGACAAGGGATCCGTGTGGTACAGACATGAACTTACTGGACACAACTGGGCTGGCCCAGCAAATACCCACTCAGCTACGCAGGTCACAGCGCACCAGAAAGCCTGTCGTTAGACTCGACCTGTAGACAAGGGAAAGACTGTAAACAGCTAATGGACTTCTGGGTGTGGGTAGTGTTTATACGTACCGGCAGTTATTGCAAGGAATAAGTAAACTGACAGTTTTTACATGTTGTTAAGGGTAATTAATAGTAGTTACACTGACTGTTTTTATATGTTGTTAATTTTTTAATATGTGTTCTATGTGTTATGTTATGTTATGGTGTTTACTGTTTATGTCATCGTTGAGGGGGAAAGATGTACAGATAACTGTAGCTGTAGTAAAGACAGCTGCTTGACAGTAACTGTAGTAAGGACAGCTGCTTGACGGCAGTCGTATAAATAGCAAGCCATCTTGGCCATGCGGCAGAACTGCAAGAGCTGGCACTGACTCAAGACCTAATAAAGAGTACTCAACGATATCTACTCATAAGCCTCTCAATGCTAAGATATAAGACAACATTACACCAAGCACCACACCCCACTTACGCAGCCCCAAACAGCACTGACCCATCCCCTCACCCCACTGAACCAGCCCGGCACCACACTGACCCAGCCCCACAACACACTGACACAGCCCCGCACCCCACTAACCCAGCCCCAGATGCCACTGACACATCCCCTCACCCCACTGATCCAGCCCTGCACCACAGTGATCCAGCCCCTTCACCCCAGTGACACAGCCCCCACACCCCAGTTACCCAGCCCCCACACCCCAGTGACCCTGCCCCGCACCCCACTGACCCAGCCCCACACCCCACTGACCCAGCCCCACACCCCACTAAAACAGCCCACAACGCCTCTTACAAAGCCCCTCACCCCAGTGGCCCAGCCCCACAACCCACTGACCCAGCCCCGTAATCAATCGAACCAGTCACAATCCCCAAAGACACAGCCCCGCAGCACACTGACCCAGCCCTATACCTCACTTACGCATCCCGCACCCCACTGACATAGCCCCGCACCCCTCCGACTCATGCCCCGCAAACCACTGTCCCAATCCGGCACCCCACTGTCCCAGCCTTGCACCCCGATGACCCAGCCCCAAACCTCACTGACCCAGCCCCACACCCCACTGACCCAGCCCCACACCCCACTGACCCAGCCCCACATCCCACTGACCCAGCCCCACACACCACTGACCCAGTCCTGGACCCCACTGAACAAGCCCCGCACCCATCTGACACAGACCCGCACCCCAATGACCGGGAGCTGCACCCCACTGACCCAACCCTGCACCTGCACCCCACCGACCCAGCCGTCGATCGAAACCACACTGACCCAGTACCACAAAACACTGAACAAACCCCGGAACAAAATGACCCTGCTCCGCACCCCACTGACACAGCCCCACACCACACTGACCCAGCCCTACACCCCACTGAACCAGCCCTACAATCCAATGACTCAGCCTTACACCCACACCCCTCACCCAGCCCCAAAGACACACCCACTGACCTAGGCCCATGCCCACAACCCTCTGACCAACTTTAAACCCCACTGACCCATTCCCACACAGAAGCCCCACTCACCCAGCGTCATATACACACCCCACTACCCAGCCTCACACCCCACTGACCCAGTCCCAAACCGACACCCCTCTGACACAGTCTCACACAAACCCCACTGACCCAGCCCCACACTAACACCCCACTGACACAACAGCACACCAACAACCCAGTGACAGCCCCACACACCACTGACACAGCCCCACACACCCACTCACCACTGACACAGCCCCACATCCACACTCCACTGACACAGCCCCACACTCCCCTGACACAGCCCCACACACCACTGACACAGCCCAACAAAAACACACACCACTGACACAGCTCCACACCCAAACTCCACTGACAGAGACCCACACCCACACTCCACTGACAGCCTCATACCAGCACCCCGTTGGCCCAGCTCTACACCAACACCCCACAGACCGAGCCCTTTACCGACACCCCACTGACACAGCTCTACACACCACTGACACAGCCCCACACCTACACTCCACTAACAGTCCAACACCCACACCCCATTGATACAGCCCTACTCACCACTGAAACATCCCACAACTACACATCACCGACACAGCCCCACAACTACACTCCACTGATACAGCCCCAAACCCACACTCCACTGATACAGCCCCACACCCACACCTCAGTATAACAGCCCTACACATCACTGTCACAGTCCCACACCCAAACCCCACTGACTCAGCCCGACACACCACTGACACAGCCCCACATCAACATACTATTGACACAGCCCCACACCTATACACCACTGACCCAGCCCCACACCCACACCCCACTGACCCAGCCCCACACCCACACCCCACTGACCCAGCCCCACAACCACACCCCACTGACCCAGCCCCACACACCACTGACCCAGCCCCATACCGACACCCCACTGACACAGCCCCACACCCACACCGCACTGACACAGCCCCACACCCAAACTCCACTGACACAGCCCCACACCCAAACTCCACTGACACAGCCCCACACCGACACCCCACTGACACAGCCCCACACCCACACATCACTGACACAGCCCCACATCTATACACCACTGGCGCAGCCCCACACCAGTACCCCACTGACACAGCCCCGCACCCACACACCACTGACACAGCTCCACACCTATACACCACTGACACAGCCCCACACCGACACCACACTGACATAGCCCCGCACCCACACTCCACTGACACAGCCCCGCACCCAAGCTCCACTGACACAGCCCCGCACACACACACCACTGACACAGCCCCACACCCATACACCACTGACACAGCCCCACGCCTAAACTCCACTGACACAGCCCCACACCTACACTCCACTAACAGTCCAACACCCACACCCCATTGATACAGCCCTACACACCACTGAAACATCCCACAACTACACATCACCGACACAGCCCCACAACTACACTCCACTGATACAGCCCCAAACCCACACTCCACTGACACAGCCCCACACCCACACCTCAGTGTAACAGCCCTACACACCACTGACACAGTCCCACACCCACATCCCACAGACTCAGCCCTACACACCACTGACACAGCCCCACACCAACATACCATTGACACAGCCCCACACCTATACACCACTGACACAGCCCCACACCCACACCTCAGTGTAACAGCCCTACACACCACTGACACAGTCCCACACCCACACCCCACAGACACAGCCCTACACACCACTGACACAGCCCCACACCAACATACCATTGACACAGCCCCACACCTATACACCACTGACACAGCCCCACACCCACACCCCACTGACCCAGCCCCACACCCACACCCCACTGACCCAGCCCCACACACCACTGACCCAGGCCCGTACCGACACCCCACTGACACAGCCCCGCACCCACACCCCACTGACACAGCCCTGCAACCAAACTCCACTGACACAGCCCCGCACCCAAACTCCAATGACACAGCCCCACACCCACACACCACTGACACAGCCCCACTCCCACAAACCACTGACACAGCTCCTCACCTATACACCACTGACACAGCCCCACACCAACACCCCACTGACACAGCCCCGCACCCACACACCACTGACACAGCCCCACACCTATACACCACTGACGCAGCCCCACACCATGACACCACTGACACAGTCCCGCACCCACACTCCACTGACACAGCCCCGCACCCAAACTCCACTGACACAGCCCCGCACACACACACCACTGACACAGCCCCGCACACATACACCACTGACACAACCCCACACCTATACTCCACTGACACAGCCCCACACCTACACTGACAAAGCCCCACACCCCACTGACCCAGCCCCACATCGACACCCACTGACCCGGCCCCACACCCACACAACACTGACAGCCCCGCACCCAAACTCCACTGACACAGCCTCACACCAACACCCCAATGACCCAGGCCCACACTCCACTGTCTCAGCACCACACCCCACAGACACAGCCCCACATCGATATACAATCACACTGTACCACACCAACAGTGAACTCACACATTCCTAGACCGACGATAAAACTGATCTAGCACGGCGTGAGTGGGCAACACTGCCCGATAGTAAAGATTAAGATATCCAGTTGTAAGAAATATGTGCAGAGAATTGGGATGAAACAAAAAATTGTGTGTAGGTGGAGTTTGGAGATGGAGAGACAGTTCTCTAATTATCCTTCCACATGCCAAACTGACGACGTACAACACCGACACTCCACTGACGCAGCCCTTCACCCGAGTGTCCCAGACCAACACTCCATTGACCCAGCCGCGCATCTCACTGAACCAGTCTCGCACCAACACCCCACTGACCAAGCCCCACACCCACACCCCACTGACCCAGCCCCACATCCACACCCCACTGACCCAGCCTCACATCCACACCCCACTGATCCAGACCCACACCCACACCCCACTGACCCAGCCCCACACCCCACTGACCCAGCCCCACACCCCTTTGACCCAGCCCCACAGCCCACTGTCCCAGCTCTACACTGGCACTCCACTGACACAGCCCCACACCGACACACCACTAACGCAGCCCCACACCCCACTATCCCAGCCCTACACTGACACCCCATTGACCCAACCCAACACCGACACACCACTGACCCAGCCTCACACCGACACCCCACTGACCCAGCCCTACACCGACACCCCACTGACACAGCCACACACCCCACTCTCCCAGCCCTACACTGGCAGCCCCACACCAACACCCCACTGACCCAGCCTCACACCAACACCCCACTGACCCAGCCTCACACCGACTCACCACTTACCCAGCCTCACACCGCAACCCCACTTACCCTGTCCTACACCGACACCCCACTTACCCTGTCCTACACTGAGAGCGAACTGATATAATCCCAGACTGACGATCAAACGGAGCTAGTCCGCAGTGAGTGGACAACACTGTCAGATAGGGTTTGGAAGGTAGTGAGTACCGAGGGCGGACAACGGAACGGCACCCACATCGCAGTATGCGGGAAGTACTTTTAGGATACGCTCGGAGATAGAGTTATACTTGAGGAGAAACGAAACAGCTAATGAAAGCAAGAACCACAGATGATTCTAAACGCACTCACCCGAATACTTTTCAGCACTGATGAACAGCACAGCCCGCTCCAGTTTAAAATTGCAGCAACTCCTTAATTGTATTTAAGAAGTGACACCAGAACACAGCAATGGAACGAAGCAAGTGACGAGAAAGAATATCGAGGCTGTGAAACTCCCTCCCATTATTGGCTTAACGCAGAGACAAACCAGACAAATGTCCTGACAGGCAGATAGCTCGGCAAAATGATAAAAATGTAATCCATGGAGCCAGCTCTGTGTATCTGTGCATTGCTACGGTTCAAGTTCTTGGCATAGATGCCAGAAATGGATATTGGAACGTGAAGTTGGATGAGGAATCAAAACACTGACAACATTCAACACACCAATTGGGCATTACAAATTCCTGAGGCTACCATTCGGGTTAAAAATCAGTCAAGATATCTTTCAACAGAAAGTAGACGAGTCATGCAGAGGCTGTGAAGGAGCTATAGGAATAGGTGATGATATTCAGATCTGTGGAGCAGATGAAAGAGAACATGACATGCACCTACATGAGGCCATGGAGCGTACCAGGAAGGCTGGCATCAAGTTAAATGCAGATACGTGCATAGTTAATGTCAAGGAATGCCAATTCTTCGGTATGATTTATGCACCACAGGGTATCAAGCCAAGTCCAGAGAAGATCGCGGCGATTGCTGAAATGAAACCACTCAAAGATAAGAAAGAGCTGAGGAGTTACCTCGGCTTGGTACAATACATGAGTTCTTTCATCCCACACATGTCAGAACATACAACAAATCTCAGAGAGCTATTGAAAGAAGACGCCAAACACCAATGATCTGAATCACATGAAAGGAATTTCAAACAACTTCAAGAACTATTGTGCAAGGTGTAATGTATATACCTTTAAGTGGGGAACTATCTTTTACAGCTCATGTATACTGCAGTACCGGCAGTGACCACACCTGTATATAACCCTGAGTAGTTATCTGTACAGATCAGTTGCAGTTTGAGCCACGTTGAGTAAACACCTGTTGTACCGTTCTCCGCAGTCCGTTTCTTATTATACAGGGATGTAACATTGGCGACGAGGCAGATTCGAACCTACCTGCAACTCTGCATCACCTCCCGGGGATTCATTCCTGGAGATCAGTTGATTGGAGGTCAAAGCCGGAGACTCGGGCGTCGACCACGGGCAACCGCCCAGTCATCCAGCAGAGACTCGAGAATTGCGGGGGAGGCTGTCGAGAGCCAGGCTTGGCTTTCCAGTCGAAGTGGTCCAGTGAAATGGGCTGGCAACAGACCCTTCCCGGACGGCGGTGGGCTAGAGCCGACCGAGCGGCACAGCAAAGGGCCGAGCAGCATCGATGGGGAGAGGGAGATAGGGCAGAGCACACAGGGCACAGCCGGTGTTCAGGGCCCGAGCAGCGTCGGAGAGAGGGGGAGAGAGATGCGCAGAAACCCACGAGGCGCCGCCATTGCTACAAGGACCGCTGAGAGCGGCATTGGCAGCAGCGCAGGAGAAGCGCGCGAAACCTACAGGGTGCCGCCATTGCCACGAGAACCGCCGGGAGCGGCGTCGGCAGCAGCGGGGGAGGAAGGAAAGCGCAGGAGACGCCATTTTAAGCCATTGGGAGACGCCATTTCAAACCACACCCACAATGCCAAAGAGTGGCAGTATCACCGCATTTGACAATGAAGTCGAAGATTGGACTACAAATGTCGAACGAATAGAGATGTACTGCAAGGCAAATGAGGTGTTAGATGACAAGAAAGCGTCGGTATTGTTAAATTTAATGGGTGCAAAGACGTATGGTTTATTATGAAATCTAGTAACCCCAACGAAGCCAATGGAAAATAGTTTTGAAGACATAGTAACAATACTAAAGGAACATTTAAACCCCACACCGCTGCTGATAGCAGAAAGATTCAAGTTTCACAACAGAACCAGCATAAGGATGAAAGCAATGCTGATTATTTAACAGAACTATGCAAACTATCGAAACACTGCCAGTTTGGAGTGGGACTGGCAGATACCTTAAGGGACAAATTTGCGTGTGGGCTTGAAAGTGAAGGAATCCAGAAACGGCTTTTATCTGAAAAGGACCTTACGCTGGAAAAGGCTTTCAGCATTGCAGTATCATATGAAGCAGCAGCACGGGGAGCTGCAGAGATACAACAGAGACCAAAAGAATATGGCACAAACGAAATGTCATAGGAACAAAGGAGTGCTATCGCTGCGGAAGAACAACACACGACCAGAATGATTGCTGGTTCAAAGACAAAGTGTGCAGACAGTGTGGAAAAGTAGAACACATAGCATGAGTCTGCAGGTTGGGAAAGAAAACCAGCAATAAGAAACCGACCAAAGGGAAGTACAAGAAGGTACATAAGATAACGGAGAATACTTCAGATGAACAAAAGAGTGATAACGACTCCAAGAGCAGGGAACTGAGTTGTCTGAAACTACATAATGTGATCCCAATGGAGGATCACCGAACCATTTGGGTCACTCTCAAGATAGCAGCAGTCCAGGTAAAGATGGAATTGGACACAGGATCAGCTCTAACAGTCATAAACCGACGGTACTATGAGCGGCTATTCTCACACATACCCTTGAGAGAAACAAAAATTATTTTGAAGACGTACACGGGGCAAAAAGTCTACCCCAAAGGAAAAATAAGGGTGAGCGTTATATATAACGGTAAGGAAAAACCAAAACTAGACCTGTATGTATTGCAAGATGGAGGACCACCATTACTGGGACGTGAATGGATCCGGAAAATACAACTGGATTGGCATTCCATACAGGCACTGACTGTGGCTGACAAGAAGGATGACGACGTCACACCTGGGCGACTATCAAAGATCCTAACTGACGTGAAAGAAGTGTTCCAGCAAGGACTCGGAACACTAAAAGGCATGACAGCGATGATTAAAATTGAAGAAAACGCAAGCCCAAAATGTCTTAAGGCCAGACTGGTACCTTATGCGATCTGCCCAGCCGTTGAAGCAGAGCTGGAGAGTCTGGAACGTTCAGGTGTACTGTCCAAGGTAGACTGGAGCGAGTGGGCTGCACCCATCAACCCTGTGATGAAAAAGTCGTTGAGCAGCACTCCTGGGGAACCAAGGAAGGTTCGCATCTGTGGGGACTTTAAGGTAACAGTGAACCCGGTCCTTCACACTGTACAATATCCACTTCTGCGGATTGAAGATATTTTCGCCTCGCTATCTGGAGGGAAACGCTTCACTAAGATTGATCTGGCCTCGGTGTATCTGCAAATGGAGGTAGAAGAAGCATCAAAAAAATACCTCACAATCAACACCCATAAAGGTCTCTACCAATACAACCGGCTGGTATTCGGGGTAGCATCAGCTCCGGCTATTTGGCAGAGGGCAATGGAACAAGTCCTGCAAGGGATCCCAGGGACCCAGTGTTATTTGGGCGACATCCTGGTCACGAGCGAAAATGACAATGATCAACTTGCCAACCTGGAGCAGGTGCTCACTAGATTGCAGGAATATGGGCTCCGAGCTAACCGCCCGAAATGCGAGTTTTTTTAGAAAACAGTTCTCGTATTGTGGCCACGTTATCGATAAAGAGGGGTTACATAAGTCCCCAGAGAAGATTGAGGCAGTAGTCAAGGCTCCAGCACTGGAAAATGTGTCACAACTGAGGTCGTTCCTCGGGCTGGTAAACTACTACCATAAGTTCTTGCCAAATTTGTCTACAATACTACACCCACTGAACACGCTACTGCAAACTGGGGTGCCATGGAAGTGGAATGACGAATGTAGACGAGCTTTCCAGAAGAGCAAAACACTAATCACATCGAAAGAGGTATTGGCCTATTACAACCCAGCATTACCAATTCGGTTGGCATGTGATGCGTCACCCTATGGCATTGGAGTGGTGCTGTCGCACAAATTCTTAGTCGGCTCAGAGAGGCCAATAGCCTTTGCGTCACGATCACTAACCTCAGCCGAGCGTAACTATGCCCAGATTGACAGGGAGGCCCTCAGCCTAGTGTGGGGTGTGAAAAAGTTCAATCACTTTCTGCACGGGCAGAAATTCACCTTGCTGACTGATCACCAGCCTCTTGTCTCCATTTTTAATCCGAAGAAGGGCGTTCCGGTGATGACTGCACAACGACTACAAAGATGGTCACTTTTTCTAGGGGCGCACCACTATGAGATTGAATATAAGGGCACGAAACAGCATGGAAATGCTGATGGGCTATGAAGCCTGCCACTGCCTACTGCGGAGGAAGCACCAGCAGTGGATCCTGTCGAAATATTCCTTTCGACTATAGTTGAATACCTACTGGTAACTAACGCTTGTATCGAAAAGGAAACCTGAATTGACCCGACACTGTCTCGGGTATATGATTTGACGGTGAAGGGATGGCCAGCACATGGCGACTCACTGTTGCCAGCATTCTTGACAAGGAGAGAACAGCTGTCAGTGTGCCGGAGGACCTTGATGTGTGGATCCCGAGTGGTAATTCCACCCAAGTTAAGGGATAGAGCGCTCAATGAGCTTCATGAGGGTCATCTAGGAGGGGTAAAAATGAAAAGCCTAGCCAGGGCTTATCTGTGGTGGCCGGGAATCGAAAAACAAATCGAGGACCTGACCAAGAGCTGCTCAGGATGCCAGAAAGTCCAAAATGCACCACCACAGGCCCCTCTACACCCATGGGAGTGGCCCTCATCTCCATGGCAACGGGTGCATATTGATTTTGTTGGTCCATTCATGGACTCAATGTTTTTAATAGCCGTGGATGCGCACTCGAAATGGCCTGAGGTCATCAAAATGTCCTCCACCACCACGGAGAAAACTATTGCAGTCCTACGGACCATTTTTGCAGGAATGGCTTGCCAGAACAGATTTGCTCCGACAACGAACCACAGTTTGTCTCCGAAGAGTTTCGGAGGTTCTTGAAAAAGAATGAGGTAAGGCATTACACATCCGCCCCTTATCATCCAGCCACAAATGGATTGGCTGAGAGGTTCGTACAAACATATAAGAAGGCAATAAAGGCTATGTACAATGACAACATTCTGCTGCAGTACAAGGTGGACTATTTCCTGTTCACCTACCAGAATGCGACACATGCAGTCACCAACCAGGCCCCAGCCATGATGTTCTTTAACCGAAGGTTAAGATCTCACCTGGATTTGCTCAGACCAAACGTACGAAGAGATGTTGAGAATAAGCAATTCCTGCACATCCATGAGAAGCCAACAAGGAGCTTCAATGTAGGGCAACCAGTCTTGGCCTGCGACTACTGAACAGAAAAATGGCAGCCAGGAACTATATGCTACCGGCAGGGCCCACTAATCTACACAGTGGACGTTGGGGATAGCATCGTGAGACTCCTTGCTGACCAGATCTTAGAGTCACAGGAACAAGTCAACCCCATGCCTCGCCCATACGTACCTGGTGATGAACCCGACGTGCAGGTTGCATCTATCCCAGAAGCAGTAGCATCGGAAGCTGATGAACCAACCGATGATAGGGGGCCAGAATTGCCTCCGCACCAGAAGCAAGACACTCGGGAAAGGCGGTATCCAGAAAGGATCAGGAAGCCTCCCCAAAGACTGAATATATAAATAGACTATTTCAGCTAATGTTGCATGTTAAAATGCTAATTGTAATTAGTTTGATATTTAACTGTTAAATGAGTGTTATGGTACTGTTAATCTAAAAGGGGAGGAATTGTAATGTATATACTTTAAGTGGGGAACTATCTTTTACAGCTCATGTATACTGCAGTACTGGCAGTGACCACACCTGTATATAACCCTGAGTAGTAATCTGTACAGATCAGTTGCAGTTTGAGCCACGTTGAGTAAACACTTGTTGTACCGTTCTCCGCAGTCCGTTTCTTATTATACACGGACGTAACACAAGGAAACAAGTCTCTCATATTATGACAGAAGAAAACCAGTCACTCTGCAAGTAGACACTTCTACCAGAGGGCTACGGGCAGCTCTGGTGCAGGAAGGAAGCCGATAGCTTTCGCATCAAAGGCCTTGATGTCAGCCGAGACGAGATACGCCAACATAGAAAGAGAATGATTAGCAGTAGTGTACGGATGCGAGAAATTCCATACATACCAATATGGCAGGCGATTTACAATAGAGAGTGACCAGCGTCCACTAGAACAGATCCATAAGAAGAATCTGTGCAAAGCGCCTGCAAGACTGCAAAGACTACTTTTAAGGATCCAAAGCTATGACTTCACGCTTAAATATAAGCCAGGAAAGGAAATGGTGCTAGCAGATGCGTTGTCTCGATTGTCACCATAATACAAACACGAGGTGGAGGGCCTAACAGTAAAAATCCACCACCTAGTGAATGTTACCCCTACAAAGCTCAGTCAAATCAGAGATGAGACTAGCAAAGATGAGGAATTGCAACTACTCACACAACAAGTAATACAGGGGTGGCCGGAGAGAATCCAGCTGGTACAGGTGACAATTCGCCAATACCGGATGATTAGAGACGATATTGCACTAGAAGACGGTATTCTCCTTGCTGGATCGAGGATCATCGTGCCAAAGAAGATGCAGACACAACTTCTCCATCTCATACATGAAGGTCACATGGGAATGGAGAAATGCAAGCTGAGAGCCAGATCAGCTGTATACTGGATAGGCATGTACAAAAATATCGAACAGATGGTCTCTGCATGTGGTATGTGCCAGAAATACAGAAATGCACAACAGAAAGAGGAGATGATGCCTAATGAAGTACCGTCATGACGATGGCACACTGTTGGGGCAGATCTCTTCATGTGCAATCAAGAATGGTATCTCATAGTGGCAGATTACTATTCCAAGTTTCGTTCTGTGAGAAGGATGAAAGACTTGAGAGCCACAACTACCACCAGGATTGCAAAGAGCTTGTTTGCTGAACAAGGAATCCCAGAAAAGGTAATCTGTGACAATGGAACCCATTTCAAATCGAGTGAATTCAGAGCTCTGGCAGAAAAGTATGGGTTCAAAATAGTAACCTCATCCCCACGTTTCCCAAGGGGACGCGGGTTCATCATAAGACAGATCCAGACTGTCAAGAGAACTCTCATCAAAAGTAGTGAGATGGGGCAAGACCAAGACCTTGCCCTCCGATCACTCAGATCAACACTACTGAAAGCAGACATGAAATCACCTGCGGAATTGCTGAATGGGAGGAAGTTTAAGACTACACTACCAGCAAAAATACATCCTCCCCAGGACCAGGAGGACTTCAGACAAAAGCTGGCAGAAGCACAAATCGTAGGAAGCAAACATTACGATAAACATGCAAAGACGCTACCAGACTTGCCGAATGGACAATCAGTGCATGTGCAAGACCCGGTGTTGAAAACCTGGAATCCAGCCAAGGTCATTGGAAAAGCTGATACTCCAAGGTCCTACTTCGTACAGACTGAACCTGGTAACCAATACAGACGGAACAGACTCCACATCAGACCTTCACCTGAACTGGATAAGCAGCAGACAACATCAGCAACATTGACAACACCAGCTACCACCAGCAGTACAACACCAGAAACAAGCACTACAAATCCAACAACCACGAGCATGCACAGTCCAACTCCAAAGGCGACAGCAACAACAACAACGAGCGGAATACACCAAAACACCGCAGAGAGGAATGGTCACCACCAAATCCACAATATGGAGGGACAACATCCAACCACCTGAGCAATATCGCGAATAAAACAAGCTCAGAATTCTTTGCAGTTGATAATAATAGTTTAGATATAATATTTGTTAATTAAAATTGTTAAATTTCATGTTTAATTTTTTGAGAAAGAGGGATGTTACATTGTTATAGTAGCACATCGTTAAATGGAACTACTTTGGTATGGAACTACTTTGGTATGGTGTAGTTATATTACTATGTGGCACACTGTGCACGGGCACAGTGCAGCGTCAGACATCTTGTATCACTCCGCACCATGCTGCAGCACAGAAACAAGGCAATAATACAGCTACTGAAAGCAGTAACTAAAATGAGCTAAAAGTGTCTGTATTATTTATAGTATAAAGAACACTAGGAGACACAAAACCCACCGCGCCCTCCACCCCCTGTATTGTGAGCCAGTTCAGCACATTCCCCGGGAGCTGATGCTGACAGGAATCTCCCCTCCGTTTCTCTGCAGAGTTAAAAACCGGGGCTGTGACTCTGTGAAGACCATCCCTCCCTCCCTCGCTGTGATCTAAACTTTTGGGCTGAGCAGCTGCGCTGTCTGGCCGTGTGGTGAATGGAGCCGATTTCCCTCAGTCACAGATCGCGGCCCCTGTAATCTGGACAACCATCCTGTTTCTTACCATCACTCACACACCAACCCGCGCCGCCCGGCCCGGCACTCAGCAAACCCCGCCCACTGCACATCCCCGGATCAGCAAGGGAGCAGCACTGCGGCTGCGCGGGAGTGCAAGGGAACGAGACTCATTGACGCAGCGCCCCCAGTTGTGGGAGTACTACATTGGAACAGAGCAACAGGAGGCGGCCATTCAGCCCCTCCAGCCTGTTCCACCATTCAAATAGTTCACGGCTGATCTGTGTCTTAAATGTCATGGATGTTCCTTGGTTCATTTACCCTTAATGCCTAACAAATTCCTATTAAACAGGTCTTCAAACTAATGAAGGGAGCGGGAGGATTCAGGAAAGAGTAAATTTAAAAGCAGCAAAAAAAATGTCAAGACTCCAGAGCAGAATAGTTTTGGGTTAAATAAGCACAGTTGGTCAGGTAGGGACAGAGAAATTAACAAAGATAATAAAGCATCAGTGACTAAGGTGACATCAGGGAAAAAGAGAAAAAAGTGAAAGCTAAAGGCACTATATCTGAATGTGCAAAGCATTTGCAACAAAATAGTTGAATTAATAGCGCAGATAGAAATGAATAGGTTTGATCTAACAGCCATAACGGAGACGTGATTGCAAAGTAGCCAAGGTTAGGAACTAAATATTCCAGGATATGTAACTTTTACAAGGGATAGGCAAACTAGAAAAATAGGTGGGGTAGCCATTTTAAAGGATGGGATAAAGACAGTGGAGAGAAACGATCTTAGCTCCGAAAATGAAAATGCAGAATCAGCTTGGGTGGAGCTAAGACACAGCAATGGGCAGAAAACAGTTGTTTATAGGTGCCCAAACAGCAGTTGCAATGTAGGGTAGAGTACAAATCTGGAAATTAGAGGCACATGTAACACGCGTAATATAGTAACGACCTGTAACAAGGGTAATATAAAGGGAATGGGTGACCACCAAACAGAGGAGGACCGGGCAGGTAGTGCCGGAATCCCCAGCGTGCATCTCGCTTGCTTTTCTGGAAAATGGTGGGGGTGAAGGCTCCTCTAGGGAGAGCAGACAGAGCAAACGCCACGGCACCACGGGTGGTTCAGCTGCACAGAGGGGAGGAAGGAAAGTGGAAGAGCAATAGTGATTCATTGGTTAGGGGAATAGATAGGCGTTTCTGTAGATGCAGACATGATTCCAGGATGGTATGTTGCCTCCATTGTACCAGGGCCAAGGCTGTCAATGAGTGGCTGCAGGATACTGAGGGGGAGGGTGAACAGCCAGAGGTCGTGGACCATATTGGTACCAACGACATAGGCAGAAAGAGGGATGAGGTGGTGCAGTCAGACTATAGGGAGCTCAGAAAGAGATTAAAAAGCAGGACCTCAAAGGTTGTAATCTCCGGATTACTCCCAGTGCCACGTGCTACTGAGTAAAGGAATATGAGGATGGAATGCGTGGCTGGAGAAATGGTGCAGGAGTGAGGGCTTTAGATTCCTGAGGCATTGGGACCATTTCAGGTAAGCTGGGACCTGTGCAAGCCGGACCGGGTACACCTTAACAGAGCCGGGACCAATATTGTCATGGGGTGGTTTGCTTCTGCAGTTGTTGAGGGTTTAACCTAGCTTGGCAAGGGGATGGGCACCAGAATATTGGATTGGAACAGAGGAATAAGGTGCATGAAAGAGTCTGTGTTGGATAGCACTAGAGAAGAAAGAGGTGGAAAGTAGTACCATATTAGATAGCAGCAGACTAAGAAAGACTACGATAAATTAGTTTAGAATACATGTACGTAAACACAAAGTGTGGTGAATAAGTTTTGTGATCTACAAGCACAATTAGCCATGTGGCAATATGAAGTGGTGGCAATAACGAAAATGTGGTTTATAAACAGTGAGGACTGGGCACTTAATATTCAAGGGTACAAGATGTTCAGAAAAGATAGGGAAGGAAAAAAGGGAGGTGGGGTGGCAGTGCTGATTGAGGAAGACATTGTCGTGTTGGAAAGGGGGTTGTTCTTATGGGGTCAAGGAAAGAATCAATTTGGTTAGAGTTGAAGAGCAAAAAGAGTATGGTCACGCTATTGTGGGTATTCTGCAGGCCTCCAAATAGTGAGAGGGATGTAGAGGAGCAAATCTGTAGGGAAACCGCCGAGATATGCAAGAGCTATAGAGTGGTGATATTGGGGGACTTCATTTACCCAAATATCGATTGAGATAATGCTAGGGTAAAGGGAAAGGAGCAGGAGGAATTTCTGAAATGCGTTCAGGAGAATTTCCTTGTCCAATATGTTCTTGGCCCAACTAGGAAGGAGGCATTGTTGGATCTGGTGCTGGGGAATGAGGTGGACAAGGTCGACTAAGTGTCTGTCGGAGAACACTTGGGTACGAGTGATCATCATATCATAACATTTAGATTAGCAGTAGAGAAGAGCAAGGAACAATCTAGAGTGGAATGTCTAAACTGGAATAGGGATAACTTCAACGGGATGTGAAAGGATTTTGCCAGGGTACAATGGAACCAAAGACTGACAGGAAAATCTGTAACGGAACAATGGGTGATCTTTAAGGAGGAGATGTTCCAAGTATAGAGTAGATACATTCATACAAGAGGGAAGGGTAAAGGAACCAAAGCAAAGACTCCTCTGATGATGAGGGAGATAGAGAAGATGATGAAACAAAAAAGATGGTGTATGATGAATGTCATGTGAATTCTTCAAGGGACAACCAGACCAAATGCAACAAGTTGAGAGGGTAAGTGAAGATGAAAATAAGATTGGCAAAGAGAGAATATGAGAGTAGAATGGCGGTTAGCATAAAAGGGAACCCAAAAATCTTCTACCGGCATGTAAACTTTAAGCGGGTAATAAGTGGTAGGGGGTGCATTTTGGGACAAAAATTGTGAAAGACACTTCGAGGTGTAAGGCTAGAATAATCAATGAGTACCTTGTATTCGTGTTTACTAAGGAGGTGGATGCTGACAAAATATCGGTAGAAATGGAACAGGTAGAAGCAATGGAAAGGGTAAAAATTGATAGCCAGGATGTACGAGAAAGTCTGGGTATGCTTAGAGTGGATTATTCCCCTGGTCCCGATGGCTTGCATTCCTGGTTGCTAAGGGAATTGGGGGAGGCAATAGCGGAAAAGCTTGCCATAATTTCCCAATTTTCCCTAGGTGCGGGGGAGGTGCGTGAGATTTGTAAAGTGGCAAATGTGACACCATTGTTCAAGAAAGGGTGTAAGGACAATATTGGAATAGAGAGAAGAATTTCTAAATTTGCCGTTGACACCAAACTTGGGGGTGTGGCAAACAGTGAGGATGATGCCAATCGACTGCAACAGGACATGGAAGGGCTAGCAAAACAGGCAGAAAAGTGGTAGATGGAATTTAATACAGAGAATTGTGAGGTGATGCATTTTGGCAGAAGGAGCAGAGAGATGCAATATACATTCATTGGCACAGTTTTAATGAGTGTGCAGGGACAGAGGGACCTGGAAGTAAATGTGAATATGTTCCTGAAGGGGCGGGATATATTGAGACAGGGGTTAGCAAAGCATATGGGATCTTCAGCTTCAGGAATAGACGTATTGAATACAAAAGTAGAGAAGTTATGCTGAACCTTTATAAAGCGCTGGCTGGGCCACAACTGGAGTATTGTGTCCAGTTCTGGTCACCACACTTTAGGAAGGATATGAAGGCACTTGAGAGGGTGCTGAGGCGATTCACCAGAATAGTGCCGGGGATGGGGGATCTTAGCTACATGGACAGATTGGAGAAGCTGGATTTATTTTCATTAGATTAAAGGGAGTTGAGGGTTGATATGATAGAGGTTTACAAGGTTATGACGGGATTGGATAGGATAGATGTTCCCACTAGTTACTGGTACAAGGATGAGAGGACACAGCTTCAAGGTTTTAGTCGAGAGATACAGGTGTAATGTAAGGGATAACATTTTTACGCTGCGGTTGGTAAAGACCTAGAACTCACTGCTTACAGCAGTGGTGAAAGCGGAGAAACTCAATGTTTTCAATGGGAGACTGGATAGGCACTTTAAGGAAATAAACTTGCAGGGCTGCCCGGATAGAGTGGGGGAATGGGACTGACTGGATTGTTCTACAGAGAGCCGGCACAGATTCGATGGGCCGAATGGCCCCGTGCTGTGCCATTATGACTTCAAAGGGGACTTTACTCTACATTTAGACTGAACAACCAAATTTGCAGTAATAATGTGGAGGACAAATTCATGGAATGTTTGCAAGATAGTTTTCTAGATCAGTCTGTGGAGGAACCAGCTAGCGAACAGATTTTTTAGATCTAGTATTTTGCAACGAGAAAGAGTTAATTATTAGCCTTGTAGTAAACGGGTCTTTAGGGAAGAGTGACCATATGATATAATTTTATATTGAGTTTGAAAGTGATTTAGTTAAATCTGAAACTTGGCAGATAATAGGCAGTTTTTAGCCTAATCCTTATTTTTATTGCTGAAGTGCGGGATTCCCGACGGCTCCAAACGACGCCAAGTTAGCGAGGTGGACCATCGGGCTGAAGGGCTAGGAGGGTTCGAGATGTCAGGTGTTCAGGTGAGTGATGTGAGCATGAGTTCAAAGGTAAGTGTGTTTGGTGTGTGTTATGTGTTTGAAGAAGTTTTACTTACCTTTACTTACCTTTACAGCCTTCCTTCCTTCAGGTCTCGGGAGTCCCTCATCTCACCGGCACAGAAAGCAGAATGGCCGCGAGTGTCAAAAATTGCAGCATTCAGCTTTCTCTTCTGGAGAGATCTCTAGATTAGCCTGAGAGGAAAGAATTAACTTAGTGTACAGATTGCCAGTGTTTGACAGCTTCAGCTGGGTGGGCTCAACAAGGTCAAACAAGTGAAAATCACATGGATTGGCAACAACACGATGGAGGCGGGACTACAACCCCGAAAGTTGTAGTCCCGCCTCCAGTATCAAAATCCAGCCCTTTGTGTCTGTTTTCACGGAAGAAGATGCAAAAAAACTCCCCGGAAATAATGGACAACTAAGTGTCTAGCGAGAAAGAGGAATTGAATCAAATTAGTATTAGTAAAAAGTAGTGCTGGAGAATTTATTGGGACTGAAAGCATTCAAATCCCCTGGACCTGATGGCCTACATCCTAGGGTTTTGAAAGAGCTGGCTATAGAGAGATATAGTCGATGCATTAGTTGCGAGATGTGGGAGCCGGTGGACCCCATTGAAACTCACGGAGAATACGTCTGTGACAAGTGTCTGCTGCTACAGGAACTCCAGCTCCGTGTTGATGAGCTGGAGTCTGAGCTTCAGACAGGAGGTGGTCACACCTATGAAGTTAATTAATTCAGATGTAGCCCATGGTCAGGGACAGGACGGTGTGACTACCAGTGAGGCAGGTACAGGGATCCAGGAGGTAGAGCTGGAGGAGCCACAGCCCTTGCTCTTGTCCAACAGGTTCGAGGCCCTTACTCCCTGTGGGGACAGGAGCAGGGACTGCAGGGAAGATGAACAAGCTGGCCACAGCACCGTGGAACGGTGGGCCATTCAAGAGGGGGTAGTAAATAGAAATGTTGTAGTGGTAGGGGATAGTATTATGAGGGGGATAGATAGAGTTCTCTGCAGCCGAGAGAGAGAGTCCCGAAGGCTGTGCTGCCTACCCGGTGCCAGGGTTCAGGACATCTCATCTTGGCTGGAAAGAAACTTGCCGTGGGAGGGGGTGGATCCAGTTGTCGTGGTCCATGTTGGTACAAACGACGTAGATAGGACTAGGAAGCCGGTTCTGTTAAAGGAGTATGAGCAGCTAGGCGTCAAATTAAAAAACAGAACCTCAAGGGTAATAATCTCTGGATTATTACCTGATCCACGAGCGAATTTGGCTAGGACAAATAAAATTAGAGAGTTAAATGCGTGGCTCAAAGACTGGTGTGGGAGAAATGGTTTTTGCTTCCTGGGACACTGGCACCAGTACTGGGGCAGGAGGGAGCTGTTCCGTTGGGACAGACTTCACTTGGCCAGTGCTGGGACAATAGTCCTGGCGGATCATATAACTAGGGCTGCAGAGAGGGCTTTAAACTAACTAGTAGGGGGGAGGTTCCTAGAGAGCAAATAATAAAAATGACAAGAGAGAAGGTCATAGTCTTAGGTAGCAGTGGGAAAATTAAAAACCAGAGCGTGTCAGGAAGGGGCAGAAGGTATGGAGTAAAAACTAAAGTAATAAAAAGGGCAAAAGCAGGAACTAAGTGTCACAAAACATATTTGAAAGTTCTCTATCTGAAGGCATGTAGCATTCGTAACAAAATAGACGAGTTAATGTCACAAATAACTACATATGGGTATGATCTTGTGGCCATTACAGAAACATGGCTGCAGTGTGACAATGCCTGGGAATTAAACATACCAGGTTATTTAACGATCAGGAAGGACAGGCAGGAAGGAAGGGGAGGTGGGTTGGCTATGTTAATAAAGGAAGGAATCACTGTAATACAGAGAAATGATATTGGGTCTAAAGATCAGGATAATGAAACAGTTTGGGTGGAGATAAGGAATAATAAGGGGAAAAAACCACTCGTGGGCGTAGTCTATAGCCTCCGAACAGTTGCAACTCTGTTGGACGGAGTATCAATCAGGAAATAGTTGAGGTTTGTAATAAGGGATCATTTATAATTATGGGGGATTTTAACTATCATATTAATTGGACAAATCAAATTGGGCAGGGCTGCCTTGAGGATGACTTCATTGAGTGTATTAGGGATGGGTTTCTTCAGCAGTATGTAACTGAACCGACCAGAGAGCAAGCAACATTAGATCTGGTCCTGTGTAACGAGACAAAATTAATTAAAAATGTCCTAGTAAAGGATCATCTTGGAATGAGTGACCATAACATGCCTAAATTCCATATTCAATTAGAGGGTGAGAAGGTTGGATCTCAAACAAGCATGCTAAGCTTGAATAAAGGAAATTGTGAAGGGATGAGAGCGGAATTGAGTAGAGTGGATTGGGAAAATAGATTAAAGTGTAAGACTATACATGATCAGTGGTGTACATTTAAGGAGTTATTTTACAACATCCTAAAAAAATATATTCCACTGAGAAGAAAAGGGTGTAAAATAAAAGACAGCCATCCGTGGCTAAGTAAAGAAATTAAGGATAGTATTCGACTAAAACCAAGGGCATATAAGGTAGTCAAATCTAGTGGAAGGATAGAGGATTGGGAAAACTTTAAAAGACAGCAAAAAATAACAAAAAGATTGATTAGGAAAGGGAAGATAGATAATGAAATTAAATTAGCAAAAAATATAAAAACAGATAGAAAGAGTTTTTATTGTTATATAAAAAGAAAAAGGGTGGCTAAAGTAAATGTTGGTCCCTTAGAGGATGAGACCGGGAAATTAATGGTGGGAATTATGGAGATGGCAAAAACACTGAATGAATATTTTGCATCAGTCTTTACAGTAGAAGACACTAAGAATATCCCAACACTGGGGGCTACAGGGGGGGAGTTGCTAAACACGATCAAAATCACTAAGAAATGGTACTCGGTAAAATAATGGGACTTAAGGCAAATAAATCACCTGGACCTGATGGCTTACATCCTAGGGTCTTGAGGGAATTGGCAGTAGGGATTGTGGATGCATTAGAAATAATTTTCCAAAACTCCCTGGACTCAGCAAAGGTCCCGGCAGACTGGAAAACTGCTAATGTAACACCCTTATTTAAAAAGGGCAGCAGACAGAAGGCTGGAAACTATAGACCGGTTAGCCTAACATCTGTGGTAGGTAAAATTTTGGAGTCCATTATTAAGGAGACAGTAACAGGACATTTGGATATTCATAATTTAATAGGACAAAGTCAACATGGTTTTATGAAGGGGAAGTCATGTTTGACAAATTTGCTGAGTTCTTTGAGGAAGTAACATATAGGGTGGATAAAGGGGAACCAGTGGACGTAGTGTATTTAGACTTCCAAAATACATTTGAAAAGGTGCCACACAAAAGATTATTGCTTAAGATAAAAAATCACGGGATTGGGGTTAATATTCTGGCATGGATAGAGGATTGGCTATCTAACAGAAGGCAGAAAGTTGGGATAAGTGGTTCATTCTCAGACTGGCAATCAGTAACTAGTGGTGTTCCGCAGGTGTCAGTGCTGGGTCCCCAACTGTTTTCAATCTATATTAACGATTTGGAGGAGGGGACCGAGTGTAACATATCAAAGTTTGCAGATGATACTAAGATGGGAGGGAAAGTAGTGAGTGAGGAGGACATAAAAAACCTGCAAGGGGTCATAGACAGGCTAAGTAAGTGGGCAGAGATTTGGCAGATGGAATACAATACTGGAAAGTGTGAGGTTATGCACTTTGGCAGGAAAAATCGTAGCGCAAGTTATTATCTTAATGGCAAGAAACAGGAAAGTACTGAAGTACAAAGGGATCTGGGAGTCCTGGTGCACGAAACTCAAAAGGTTAGTATGCAGGTGCAGCAAGTGATTAAGAACGCCAATGGAATGTAGGCTTTCATTGCTAGGGGGATAGAATATAAAATTATGGAGGCATTACTTCAGATGTACAAGGTATTGGTGAGAACGCACCTGGAATGCTGCATACAGTTTTGGTCTCCATACTTAAGAAAAGACATACTTGCTCTCGAGTCAGTACAAAGAAGGTTCACTCGGTTAATCCCGGGGTTGAGGGGATGGACATATGAGGAGAGGGTGAGTAGATTGGGACTCTACTCATTGGAGTTCAGAAGAATGAGAGGCGATCTTATTGAACCATATAAGATTCTGAAGGGGTTGGATCGGGTGGATGCGGGGAGGATGTTCCCGATGATGGGTGAAACTAGAACTAGAATAAGGGGCTGCTCTTTCACAACTGAGATGAGGAGGAACTACTTCACTCAGCGGGTGGTAGGTCCATGGAATATGCTGCCCCAAAAAGCTGTAGAAGCTACATCATTACATAACTTTAAAACAGAAATAGACAGTTTCCTAGAAGCAAAGGGAATTAAGGGTTATGGGGAGCGGGCAGGAATTTGGACATAAGTCTAGGTTCGGATCGGACATGGCCCTGTGGGTAGCGGAGCGGGCCCAGGGGCCTGTAGCCTGGTCCTGCTCCTATTTCGTGTGTCTAATTCTGTTAGATTCAGGAGATGGTTCTGTGATAGTAGATTGGCAGTTAGGATCAGATCAGCCATGATCTTATTAAATGGCGGAGCAGGCTCGAGGTGCCGATTGGCCTACTCCTGCTCCTATTTCTTATGTTCTAATGTTCTTATGTCATTTTCCAAAATTCCATAGATTCTAGAAAGATTCCCATGGATTGGAATGTAGCAAATGTAATCCCACTATTTAAGAAAGGAGGGAGAGAGAAAATGGGGAATTACAGATCAGTTAGCCAGACAGCATTAATAGGGAAAATGCTAGAATGCATTATTAAGGACGTTGTAACTGGGCACTTAGAAACTAATAACAGGATTGGGAAGATTCAACACGGATTTATGAAAGGGAAATAGTGTTTGACAAATCCGTTGGAGATTTTTCAGGTTGTAAATAGCAGAATTGATGAGGGGGAACCAGTGGATGTGATTTATTTGGAATTTCAGAAAGCATTCGATATGATGACACACAAGAGGTTATTCAACGAAATTACAGCTCATCGGATTGGGGGTGATATAGTAGCATGTATTGAAGATTTGTTAATGGACAGATAACAGAGAGTAGGAATGAACGTATCATTTACGGGTTGGGAGGCTGTAACTAGTGGCGTGCCGCAAGGATTAGTGCTTGGGCCTCAGCTTTTCACAATTTGCATCAATGTTTTTGATGAGGGGAACAAATGTAATATATCAAAGTTGCTGCTGATACAAAGCTGGGTGGGAATGTAAATTGTGAGGAAGATGCAAGGTGGCTTCAACGGGTAATAGACAGTCTAAGTGAGTGGGCAAGAACATGGTAAATGGAATATAATGTGGAGAAATTTGAAGTTATCCACTTTTGTAGGACAAATGTGAGAAGTCACACAACACCAGGTTATAGTCCAAAAGCTTTATTTGAAATCACAAGCTTTCGGAGCGCTGCTCCTTCGTCAGGTGAAGTGGAGAGATGCATTTAGAAACAGCATATATAGTCACAGAACACTGCCAGATAATTACAGGTAATCTTTCTAACAGCCCTTTATCAGACCTCGGCAGAGAAATAATCAAAGCAATCAAAGGTGTGAATGGTGTCCAAACAGGTCAGTCAGGAAACCATTACATCAAAGAACAATGAGGTGGGGTCACAAGGGGTCAGATTTTGCAGATGCTGGGGTCTGTATGAATGAAAAAGAACAAGCAAGATACAATATAAAAAAAGAATGTTTTTGCTGGAAATCACAGCATGTCCGGCCGCATCTGTCTAGAGAGAACAAGCCAATGACGACTCGAGTCTGGATGACTGTACATCAGGTGGGGTTACATGTAGCGTGACATGAACCCAAGATCCCGGTTGAGACCGTCCTCATGAGTGCAGAACTTGGCTATCAGTTTCTGCTCGACCATTTTGTGTTTTCGTGTGTCTCGAAGGCAGCCTTGGAGAATGCTTACCGAAGATCGGAGGCTGAATGTCCTTGATTGCTGAAGTGTTCCCCAACTGGAAGGGAACACTCCTGCCTGGCGATTGTTGTGTGGTGTCCGTTCATCCGTTGTTGCAGTGTCTGCATGGTCTCGCCGATGTACCATGCTCCAGGGCATTCTTTCCTGCAATGTATGAGGTAGTCAACTTTGGCCGAGTCACATGAGTATGTACCATGTACATGGTGGTTGGTGTCCTCACGTGTGATGATGGTATCTGTGTTGATTATCTGGCATGTCTTGCAGAGGTTGCCGTGGCAGTGTTGTGTGGTGCTGTGGTCGCTGTTCTCCTGAAAACTGGTTAATTTGCTGCGAACAATGGTCTGTTTGAGGTTAGGCGGCTCTTTGAAGGTGAGTAGTGGAGGCGTGGGGATGGCCTTACCGAGGTGTTCATCATCATCGATGACATGTTGAAGGCTGTGAAGAACATGGCGTAGCTTCTCCGCTCCGGGGAAGTACTGGATGACGAAGGGTACACTGTTGGTTGTGTCCCGTATTTGCCTTCTGAGGACGTCGATGCTATTTTTCGCTGTGGCCCATCGGAACTGTCGATCGACGAGTCGGACGTCATATCCCGTTCTTACGATGGCGCCTTTCAATGCCTGTAGGTGTCCATCGCTTTCCTCCTCGTCTGAGCAGATCTTGTGTATTCGCAGGGCTTGTCCATATGGGATGGCTTCTTTAACATGGTTAGGGTGGAAGCTGGAGAAGTGGAGAATCGTGAGGTTGTCCGTGGGCTTGCGGTAGAGTGAAGTGCTGAGGTGTCCGCCTTTGATGGAGATTTGTTTGTTCAAGCATGAACCCGATTCTGAGGAGTAGTCCATGGTGAGTTTCATGGCGGGATGGAACTTGCTGGTGTTATCGTGTAGTCTTTTCAGTGATTCTTCACCGTGGGTCCATAGGAAGAAAATGTCGTCGATGTATCTGGTGTATAGTGTTGGTTGGAGGTCCTGCGCAGCGAAGACGTCTTGCTCGAACTTGTACATGAAGATGTTGGTGTATTGGGGTGCGAAATTGATCCCCATCGCTGTTCCGTGTGTTTGGGTAAAGAACTGGTTGTCGAAGGTGAAGACATTGTGGTCAAGGATGAAGCAGATTAGTCAAAGGATAGCGTCTGGAGATTGGCTGTTGTTGGTGTTGCGTACTGAGGCTGTCGCAGCGATGCCGTCATCATGGGGGATACTGGTGTAGAGTGCCGAGACATCCATCGTGGCGAGGAGTGTTCCTGGTTCTAATGGTCCGTGGGTTCTGAGTTTCTGTAAGAGGTCTGTCGTGTCACGACAGAATCTGGGGGTTCCCTGCATGATGAGATTCAGGCTGCCCTCGAAGTATCCTGAGAAGTTCTCACATAGGGTTCCGTTGCCTGATACGATAGGACGTCCGGGTGTGTTGGCTTTGTGTATCTTTGGGAGGCAGTAGAAGTCTCCCACGTGGGGAGTACGTGGGATGAGAGCGCTTAGGATGCTTTGTAGGTCGGGATCAAAGGTCTTCATCAGTCTGTTGAGTTGGCGGGAGTGTTCTTTGGTCAGATCTTCGGTTAACTGTCTGTAGTGTTCCTGCTTGTCCAGTTGTCAGTATGCTTCTTTGCAATAGTCCATTCTGTTCTGTATGACGGTGGCTCCTCCTTTGTCTCCTGGTTTGATGACGATTTGCGGATGGTCTTGAGAGCACGGATGGCATTCCGTTGTGCTCGGGTGACATTCTGGACTGTCTTGTGAGTGCAGCTGATGAATCTGGCGTTGATGCATCTCCTGACATCTTGAGCATACATGTCAAGCTTAGGGCAGCGACCCTCCGGAGGGGTCCAATTTGACTCTTTCTTCTTCGGTTGCTGCACTGCGGATCCCTCTGCCTGCTGTTCCGGATCATTGCGTGTCTCATTGGGTTCACTGCTGACATCTTGGGATTAGTGGAAGAATTCCCGGAGCCTCATTCTCCTGCTGAATTCCTCTGTGTCTGCCGCGAGAATGATGGGGTACATTTTGGTGGTGGGGCAGAAATTGAGGCCTCGGCTGAGAACTTCGATTTCGTGTGTTTGAACGGTGTGGTCGGACAGGTTGACAATGGACTTCCCTGTGGTTTCAACCGTGGTACCCGGGGAGGCTTGATTGCTGCTGATGGTGATGCCGAGTTTCTCAAGCTTCCTGTTCTTGGTGTGCATGTAGGCAACGTAGTTCCGTTGCCTCGTCTGTTTGGCGGTGTCCCGTAGCTAGTCTGCTGTGCCCTGAGCACAGGCTGAGAACATGGACTATGTTTTGGTTCCGAGGTTGTGGCGTCTGCAGTAGAGCTGGTGTACGAGATGGTTGAGGTGTGTGCGAGAGGTATGACGGCAGAGTCTTTCAGCGTAGTCTGTGTTGTAGGTCGACTTGAGTGGGTTCATGATCTGTAGTCCTTTTGGTATCTTGTCTGCTTTCTTTCATCTCTGTAGAAACTTGATGTATGTGTCGATATGTACGATCTTCATGAAGATCCTCTCCACTTTGAGCTGGCAGTTTGTGGTGTCGATAGTAGCCATGATGTGGAGATGCCGGTGTTGGACTGGGGTGGACAAATGTGAGAAGACACACAACACCAGGTTATAGTCCAACAGCTTTATTTGAAATCACAAGCTTTCGGAGCGCTGCTCCTTCGTCAGGTGAAGTGGAGAGATGCATATAGACACAGCATATATAGTCACAGAACACTGCCAGATGATTACAGGTAATCTTTCTAACTGCCCTTTATCAAACCTCGGCAGAGAGAAAATCAAAGCAATCAAAGGTGTGAATGGTGTCCAAGCAGGTCAGTCAGGAAAACATTACAACAAAGAACAGTGAGGTGGGGTCACAAAGGGTCAGATGTTGCAGATGCTGGGGTGTGTATGAAAAACAAAGAACAAGCAAGCTGCAATATAAGAAAAAAATGTTTTTCCTGGATATCACAGCAGGTCCAGCCGCATCTGTGTAGAGAGAACAAGCCAAAGACGACTCGAGTCTGGATGACTCTACGTCAGGTGGGGTTACATGTAGCGTGACATGAACCATAGATCCCGGTTGAGGCCGTCCTCATGTGTGCGGAACTTGGCTATCAGTTTCTGCTCGACGATTTTGTGTTGTCGTGTGTCTCGAAGGCCGCCTTGGAGAATGCTTTCCCGAAGATCGGAGTCTGAATTTCCTTGACTGCTGAATTGTTCCCCGACTGGGAGGGAACACTCCTGCCTGGCGATTGTTGTGCGGTGTCCGTTCATCTATGTCGCAGTTTCTGCATGCTCTCGCCGATGTACCATGCTCCGGGGCATCCTTTCCTGCAACGTATGAGGTAGACAACATTGGCCGAGTCACATGTGTATGTACCATGTACCTGGTGGGTGGTGTCCTCACGTGTGATAATGGTATCTGTGCTGATGATCTGTCATGTCTTGCAGAGGTTGCCGTGGCAGGGTTGTGTGGTGTCGTGGTCGCTGTTCTCCTGAAAACTGGGTAATTTGCTGCAAACGATGGTCTTTTTGAGGTTAGGCGGCTGTTTGAAGGCGAGTAGTGGAGGCGTGGTGATGGCATTAGTGAGGTGTTCATCGTCATCGATGACATGTTCAAGTCTGCGAAAAACATGGCGTTGTTTCTCCACTCTGGGGAAGTACTGGACGACGAAGGGTACTCTTTTGGTTGTGTCCCGTGTTTGTCTTCGGAGGAGGTCTATGCGATTTTTTACTGTGGCCCGTCGGAACTGGAGAAGTGGAGCATCGTGAGGTTGTCCGTGGGCTTGTGGTAGAGTGAAGTGCTGAGGTGTCCATCTTTGATGGAGATTCGTGTGTCCAAGAATGAAACCGATTATGAGGAGTAGACCATGGTGAGTTTGCTGGTGGGATAGAACTTGTTGATGTTATCGTGTAGTCTTTTCAGTGATTCTTCGCTGTGGGTCCATAGGAAGAAAATGTCGTCGTTGTATCTGGTGTATAGTGTTGAAACACACCTGGCAAGATACTGATAAACCGTGAAATCCGTTACACCGCTGGCAGGATACTGATAAACTTAAACCACATACACAATTGGCAGGATCCTGTTACTCTGTGAGTCCCCATACACACATGGCAGGATCCTGATCAACTGTGAAACCCCATAGACACCTTGCAGGATCCTGATACGCTGCCAAACCGTTTATAAACCTCGGAGCATCCTGATACAGGGTGAGATCTCCTTCATACCAGGCAGGATCCTGATACACTGCGAATTCCTATAAACTCCTGGCAGGACCATGATACACTGTGAAACCCCACAGGCGCCTGGCAGGATCACGATAAACTGTGAAAACCCTTACACACCTGGCAGCAAAATAATACTGTGTGAAACACCATACACAACTGGCAAGTTCGTGATACACCCTGGAACACCATAGTCACCTAGCAGGATCCTGATACACTGTGAAACCCCATACACACCTAGCAGGATCCTGGCACACAGTGAATCCCCTTTCACACCTGGTAGGTTCCTCAGAAACTGTGAAGCCCCATTCACACCTGGCATGATCCTTATATTCAGTGAAACCCCACACACACCTGGCAGTTTCCTGAAAAACTGTGAAACCCCATACACACATGGCAGGATCCTGATAAACTGAAAACCCATACATATCTGTCAGGGTCCAGATACACTGTGAGACACCATTCACACCTGGCAGGACCCTGATTACCAAACCGGATAAAAACCTGTGAGGTTCCTGATGCACTGTGAAACACCGTACACACCTCGCAGGGCCCTGATACACTGTGAAACCCCATACACACCTCGCACGATCCTGATACATTGTGAAACCCATACGCACCTGGCAGGATCCTTATGAGCCATGAAACCCCATAATTACCTGGCAGGATCCTGAAACACAGTGAAATCCCATACAAAGCAGGCAGGACACTGAAACGTTGTGATACTCCAAACATGGCTGACAGGATCCTGATACACTGTGAAACCCAAAACACACCTGGCAGGATCCTGATACTTTGTGAAACCCCATACACACCTGGCAGGATCCTGATACACTGTGAAACCCCATACACACCTGGCAGTTTCCTGAAAAACTGCAAAACCCCAAACAAACATGGAAGGGTCTTGATACACTTTGAAACCCTATTCACACCTCGCACGATCCTGATACATTGTGAATCCCATAAGCACATGGCAGGAACTTTATATCACCGTGATACACCATGCACAGCTGGCAGCATCCTGAAAGACAGTAAAATTCCATACACACCTGGCAGGACCATTGTACACTGTGAAACCCCATACACACCTGGCAGGATCCTGATAAACCGTGAAACCTCATTCACACCTGGCAGTGCAATGATACGTTATGAAACACCATAAACATCTGCCAGGATCGTGGTGAACTGTGAAAGCCCATACACATCTGGCAGGATCTTGATACACTGTTTAACCCAATACACACATGGCATGATCATGATAAACTGTGAAACCCCATACACATTTTTCAGGAACCTGATAACCTGTGAGGCAGCATTCACACCTGGCAGGACCCTGATACACTGCCAAACCGCATAAAAACATCGCAGGATCCTGATACAGGGTGAAACCTCATTCACACCAAGCAGGCTCCTGATAAACTGTGAAACCCCTTACACACCTAGCAGCACCATGATACAATGTGAAACACCATACACGTCTGGCAGGTTCGTGATACACTCTGGAACACCATACTCATCTGGCAGGATCCTGATACACTGTGAAACCCCATAGAAACCTGGCAGGATCCTGACACACTGTGAAACCCCATTGACACCTGGCAGGATCCTCAGATACTGTGAAGCCCCATTCACACCTTGCAAGATCCTGATACACAGTGAATCCCTATACACACATGGCATTTTCCTGAAAAACTCTGAAAGCCCATAAACACCTGGCTGGTCCATAACACACTGTGAAACCCCATACACACATGGCAGGATCCTGATAAACTGCGAAACCCCATACACATGTGTCAAGATCCTGATACACTGTGAGGTTCGTGATACACTCTGGAACACCATACTCACCTGGAAGGGTCCTGATACACAGTGAAACCCCATACACACCTGACAGTTTCCTGAAAAAACGCTGAAACCCCATACACACCTGGCTGGACCGCAATATATTGTGAAACCCCAAACACACATGGCAGGATCCTGATAAACTTTGAAGCCCCATACACACCTGGCAGGATCCTGATAAACTGTGAAATCCCATTGACACCTGGCAGGATCCTGATAAACTGTGAACCCCATACCCATCTGGCAGGATCCAGATTATCTGTGAAACCTCATACACACCTGGCAGCACCATGATAAACTGTGAAACACCAAACACACCTGGCATGATCCTGATAAATTCTGAAACACGATATTCACCCTGCAGGATCTTGAAAATATTTCAATCCCCATAAATATCTGGCAGGATCCTGATGCACTGTGAAATCCTATACACACCTAGCAGGGCCATAATGCACTGTAAAACACCATTCACACCTGCCAGGAAATTGATAAACTGCCAAACCGCTTAAAACTCTGGGAGGATCCTGATACACATTGAGACCCAATTCACACCTAGCAGGACCCTGATACACTATGAGATCCCATATACACCTGGCAGGATCCTGATACACTGTGAGACCCCGTACACACCTGGCAGGATCCTGATAAACTGTGAAATCACATATACATTTGGCAGGACCCTGATACACAGTGAAACCCTATACATATTGGCAGGGCCATAATACACTGTGAAACATCATTCACACCTGCCAGGATAATGATACACTGCCAAACCGCGTAAAAACCTGGGAGGACCCTGATACACGGTGAGACTGCATTCACACCTGGCAGAATACTGATACACTGTGAGACCCCATTCACACCTAGCAGGAGCTTGATACACTGTGAGACCCCCATACACACCTGGCAGTATCCTGATATAGGTTGAGACCCCATACACTCCTGGCAAGAGCCTGATAAGCCGAGAATCCCCATAAACATCTTGCAGGTCCCTGATAAATTATGAAATCCCATACACAAATGGAAGGATCCAAATAATCTGTGAAAACCCATACAAACCTCTAGGCTGCTGAAAAACCGTGAAACCCCACCCACACGTGGCAGGATCCTGATACACTGTGAAACCCCATACACACCTAGCAGGATCCTGATAAACTGTGAAACCTCATACAAACCTGGCAGTAACATGATACTCTGTGAAACACCATACACACCGGGCAGGACCCTGATACACTCTGAAACACCATACACACCATGCAGGATCCTGATACACTGTGAAATCCCATACACACCTGGCAGGATCCTGATACACAGTGAAACCCTATACACACCTGGTAGGGTCCTGATACACTGTGAAACCCCATAAACGCCTGGCAGGGCCATAATACACTGTGAAACTCCATTCACACCTGCCAGGAAAATGATACACTGCCACCTGCATAAAAACCAGGGAGGATCCTGATAAATGGTGAGAACTTATTCAATCCTGCCAGAATCCTGACACACTGTGAAACCCGATACACACCTGGCAGGATCCTAATATGCTGTGAAAAACCATACACACCTGGCAGAATCCCGATACACTGTGAAACCTCATACACTCCTGGCAGGATCCCGATACAATGTGACACCCCATACACACCTCGCAGGACCCTGATACACTGTGAAATCCCATACACACCTGGCAGGATCCCGATAGACTGTGAAACCCCATATACACCTGGCAGGTTCCTGATACACTGTGACACCACATACACACATAGCAGGACCCAGATAAAGTGTAAAACCACGCACACACTTGGCAGGATCCTGATGCACTAAGAATCCTCATACACACCTGGCAGGACATCGATTCAGTGTGAAACCCATAAATATCTGGCAGGATCCTGAAAAGCCGGAAAACCCCATGCATATCTGGCAGGATCCTGATAAACTGTGAAATCCCATACACACCTGGCATGACCATGATACACTGTGAAACACCATACACAGCTGGCATGATCCTGATACACTGTAAATCCCCATACACACATGGCAGGTTCCTGTTACACTCTGAAACCCCATAAACATCTGGCAGTATCCAGATAAACGGTGAGGACCATTCAATGCTGGCAGGATCCTGAAACACTGTCAAACTGCATAAAATACTGGGAGTACTCTGATGCACGAAGAGACCTGACCCACAGCTGGCAGGATATTGATAAACCGTGAAGACCCATACACAACTGGCAGTATCCTGATAGTCTGTGAAACCGCATAAACATGTGGCAGGATCCTGATACACTGTGTAACCCCATACACTCCTGGCGGGATCCTGCTACAATGTGAAATGCCATACACGCCCAGCACGATCCTGATCCTTACGCACCTGGAAGGACCCAAATGCACCTTGAAACCCATACACACCTGGGCGGATCCTGATACACCGTAAAACCGCATACACACCTGGCATGTCACTCATTACCAGTGAAACCCCATATATATCTGGCAGGATCCAGTTGCACTGTGAAACTCGACATACAACTGGATGGATCCAGGTAAACTGTGAAACCCCATACACTCCTGGCAGGCCGCTGATACACCATGAAACCCAGTATGTATCTGGAAGGATCCAGATACGCTGTGAAAACCCGTATACAACTGGAAGAATCCAGATGCACTGTGAAATCCCTTGCACACATATCAGGAACCTGATAAACTGTGAAACTGCATACACACCTAGCAGGATCCTGATGCACTGTAAATCTCCATTCACACCTAGCAGGACCCCGATTCAGTGAGAAACCCCATCCACACCTGGCAGGATCCTGATAAAGCGTGAAACCCCATACACACCTGGCAGGATGCTGATACACTGTGGAACCCCATACGCACCTGGCAGGAACCCGATACACTGTGACATCCCATAAACACATAGCAGTATGCTGATAAACTGTAAAGCTGCATACATACCTGGCAGGATCCTGATACACTGTCGAACTGCATACAAACCTGGCAGGATCCTGATGCACTGTGAAACACCATGTAAAGCTGGCAGGACCATTATACACTGTGAAACCCCATACACAGCTGGCAGGATTCTGATGCTCTGTGAAATCCCATGCACACCTGGCAGGACCATGATTCACTGTGAAACCCCTTATACAGCTGGCAGGAACTTGATACACTGTGAAACCCCATACACACATGGCAGGTTCCTGGTTAACTCTGAAAACCCTTAAACATCTGGAAGTTTCCTGTTATTCTGTCAGACCCCATTGAATCCTGGCAGGATCCTGAAACACTGTCAAACCACATAAAATCCTGGGAGTACTCTGATACACGGTGAGACCTCATTTACACCTGGCAGAATCCTGATAAAACTAAAATCCCATTGACACCTGTCAGGACCCTGATACACTGTGAACCCCATACATATCTGGCAAGATCCTGATAAACTCTGAATCACGATAAACACCTGGCAGGATCCTGAGAATATGTGAATCCCCATACACATCTGGCATGATCCTGATACACAGTGAAATGCTATACTCACCTGGCAGGGCCATAAGACACAGTGAAACACCATTCACACCTGCCAGGAAAATGATAAACTGCCAAACCACATAAAAACCTGGGAGCATCCTGATACATGGTGAGACCTCATTCACACCTGGCAGAATCAACGTACACTGCGAGACCCCGTTCACACCTGGCAGGATTCTGATACACAGTGAGACCCATTACTCACCTGGCATGATCCTGAACGACTTTGAAAACGCATACACACCTGGCAGGATCCTGATAAACTTTGAAAGCCCATACACATCTGGCAGGATCCTGATACACCATGAAATTCTATACACACCTGGCAGTGCCATAATACACTGTAAAACACCATTCACAGCTGCCAGGATTAAAATACACTGCCAAACCGCATAAAAACCTGGGAGGATCCTGATACACGGTGTGACCTCATTCACACCTGGCAAAATACTGATACACTGTGAGACCCCATTCACAACTGGCAGGTTCCTGGTTACCTGTGAAACCTCATACGCACCTGGCAGCACCATGATACACCGTGAAATACCAATCACACCTGGCAGGATCCTGATAAACTCTGAAACACCATATTCACCTGGAAGTATCCTGAGAATCTGTCAATCCCCATACACATCTGGCAGGATCCTGATATACTGTGAAATCCTATACACACCTGTCAGGGCCATAATACACTGTGAAACACCATTCACACCTGCCAGGATAATGATACACTGCCAAACTTCATAAAAACCTGGGAGGATCCTGATTCACGGTGAGACCTCATTCACACCTGGCAGGTTCCTGAAATACTGTGAAACCCCATTCACACCTGGCAGGTTCCTGAAATACTGTGAAACCCCATAAACACCTGGCAGGATCCTGATAAACTTTGAAACTTCATACACACCTCTCCACAGATGCTGCCGGACCTGCTGAGTACTTCCAGCATTTTGTGTTTTGATTCCAGCATCCACAGTATTTTGCTTTGATGCAAAATAGAAAGCCTGTTTCTGTAGGCCGCAAAATGAAAAGATAATATACAGAAAAGTGACATTTTGCAGTTGATCTGCCGAACACAGCAGAGCAATGAGAAAATTAATTTTCTTTCATTGCTGATAGCGTTGCATGGCAATTTTCCAGGCTGGCCTGTGTGTGTGTGTGTATGAGAGAGAGAGAGAGAGAGAAAGACAGACAGCAAAAGGTGGTGTGAATGCAGGGCTCGTCTGTGTTCAATTTACCTGCCTTGTGCATTGTACTGCCTCTCACGTCTGAAAAATAACAAAAAGCTTACACCATTAGATCATACTGATTTCACTCTAGACCGCTCTGCTGTGTGATCTTACGTTGTCTGTCTTTCAAGACTTTGTGAAAAGCAAAGCTACATATATACAACAAACCATTTGATTTTTTTTCTGGACTGGACATTATCGGAGAATGTTTGTGGGGTGTTGCAGAGAATACTCTGCGGTGTACCTTAATTTCCCTTTAATTATTTAATTTTAATATTTATTGAATTCGCTTTTGAAAGCTACTATTGAATCTGATTCCACCACTTTATCAGGAAGTGCATACCAAATGCAACCCAACGCTGCGTAATAACAATTTTTCTCATGTCGCCTTTTGCCAATTACCTTAAATCTGTTGCCTTTGGTTATCGATCCTTCAACAATTGGAAACCTTTTCCCTTTGTTCACTCTATCTAAGCCCTTCATGATTTTAAAGACATGTATCTAACTGCCAATTAAAATTTCGTGCTGTAAAGAGAACAACCCCAGCTTCTCCAGTCTAGCCACGTAGCTATAGGCCCTCATCCCTGGAACAATTGTAGTAAACCAATTATATCCTCTCCCCAAAGCTTTTATGCCCTTCCTAAAGTGTTTTGCCCAGAATTAGACACAAAACTCTAGCTGGGAAAGGGGTGGATGTGAAATAATCTTTTATATATGTTTAAGTTACTTATTGGCTGTTGTACTCTATGCCATTGCTTATAAAGCCCAGGATCCCATAGGCTCTATTACGTGCTTTACTCACTTGCCCTGCCACCTTCAAAAATTTGTACTCAGACACCCCCCGGTCTCTCTGTTCTTGCACCACCTGTAAAACTGTACCATTTAGCCGATATTGTCTCTCGCAAATCTTCCAACCAAAATAAAGCCCGTCGCATTTGTCTGCCATGTCTGCACATTCCATCAATCTAACTATACCCTCTTGAAGATAATTTCTCGAATCCTCTTTTTTACTAAGCTTCCAAGTTTCGTCTCATTTGCAAATTTTGAAATTAAGCCCTGTACCCCTAATTTTAAGTCATTGTTGTATCTCAAAAACTGCAGTGCTCCTAGTCCTGAACCTTGGTGAATACAATTGAATTCCACTTCCAGACCGAAAAACAGCCATTCATCAAACTCTCCATTTTCTATACCTTAGAGAATTTTGTAACCGTACAGCTACTGCCCCTTTTATACCATGGCCTTCAATTTAGCTATCAAGTTATTCAAACACGATTATCCCTTAAAACATCGGTGCTCCCTCTCCTTTGTTAGTCCATGTTCAGTTGACTGTTAGTTTTCTTCTGGATTATTTTTTCTCAAAGCTTCACACCTATCTACTTTAAGCTGTAAGGCCTGTAATTGGCAGCTTTCTTTGCAACAACAAAAACGTGTAATTATATAGCACCTTTAACATAGTAAAACATCCGAAGGCGCTGCACAGGAGTTTTAAAAGACAAAAAATTGACACTGAATCACATAACGATAAATTACAGCAGGTGACCAAAAGCTTGGTCAAATAAGTAGGTTTTAAGGAGCATGTTAAATGAGTAAAGAGAGGTAGCGAAATGGAGAGATTTAGGTAGGGAATTCAAGAGCTGAGGGCCGAGGCAACAGAAGGCACGGCCACCAAAGTATTTTATAATTGAAATTATAATCAGGGATGCTCAAGGGAGCAGAATTAGAGGAACACAGGTATCTCGGGGATTGTGGGACTGAAGGTGATTACAGAGGTAGGGACGGGCGAGGCCGTGGATGGATTTGGAAACTAGGATGATAATTTTTAAATCGTGGTGCTGATTAGCCCGGAGCCAATGTAGGTCAGCGAGCACAGGGGAGATGGGCGAATGGTACTTGGTGCTAGTTATGATACAGAGAAAGATGTGAGTTCAGGGCTAAGGCAGGGCAGAACCCTAGCTCATGTTTGGCCCAGTGGGCTAGGGGAAGGAAGGAAAGTGACAGAGGTGCTGAACGAATCGTTACATTCTTAGAGACAAAGACGTCCATGAGCTCCTCACAATTCTTATCCGAGGTGAGGGTGGAGGAGACAGGGGAGAGTGATTTAATAGGTCGAAAGTCAAGGAAATTGGATGAATAGAATGACCCTCTCTCGGAGTTCTGGTCATTTATAGCTTCACACGATGGTAAATGTCCCCATGGTCCTGGGTGGCAGGAGGAGCCGCGGTAGGGCCGGGGTGAACCGAACATATTTGGAAAACAAATACCTTCGACAATTGGCACTTGAAGGCCAAATGAAGTGCTTTCTAAGTCATCAGAATGGGTTGGTAGAAGTGAAAAATTAACAGCAGCCCGTCCTTTCATTTATGGAATTGACAAATGAGGGTAAGGAAATCGTGGAAAACTAAATTCTGTTAACATAATCAGGACAACATAACCTGCAATATTACAAATGCCGTGGCATGTGCCATCTATCCAGCATGTTGGGAAAATGCAGTTACTATAAGTTTGATTTTTCTCTGGGAGATCCGCTCCCCAGAATTTATTCCCAACTCCACATCAGATGGATGTTTGGGAACAGGTCACTCTTATGTTCATTAATAAATAGACATTCTTATTATGAACACAGCTAGCTTTTGCTAGTTACTTTATTGAGTACATGTGGACTAGGTACAGTATCTGTAGAGGCTTCCATCTTGACTGCTGCCTTGTGGGTAGCCTAGTGCCTCGTGGGTAATGTAGTCTCAATATATATACAGCTGGGTAGTGTAGTCTTATATACAGCTCTACACAGCTCTACGGCTCCACCTAGTGTCCACTATAGAATGACATGTTATTGATCATTACATCCCCCTTTCTTTGAGTTTTAACAAAATCAATATCAATCAACTTTCAAGAAAACAATAAAGATAATATCAGTAACACTTTTGTTAGTGCTCGATAAACATAAACATTTTGAAAACAGTCAAAACATTTTCAAAGCTTTACATTGTACTCAAAGATTAAGTCTATCAGGCTCTTTTACTTCACGTGTGGATCTTCTCAACATGAGTAAGTCTGATGTGTCTTCATGAGATTGTTCTGGCAGTGAATGACAAGTTGCAGTTGCGGCATTGTCATCAATCTGGTCTTGAATAGTCTCTTGTGTTTTTAGGAGGGAATGGCGGTTCCTCCTGAGAATCTGTCCTTCCTCAGTTCTAACAGTGTATGACCTTGGTCCTACTTCCTCAAGAACTGTAGCTTTCCTGTTCCATGCATCTGGAACCTCAATCCTGACAACATCACCTTTGTCAATGGCTTTAGAGTTTTGGATGACTTGTCATAGTATGATTTCTGTTTCAGCTTTAACAGTTGAAGTCTCTGTCTCAGTTCCTCACTTTGCTGTTCTTTTGCACAGCACGATAGTGTGGTGCGCAACTTGCGACCCATTAGTAGTTCAGCAGGTGAAGAACCACAGTCTAAAGGTGAGGCTCGGTAGCTCAGCAGGGCGAGATAAGGATCAGACTTGCATTCTGTCGCTTTCTTCAGTAGCTGCTTGAGAACTTGAACACCTTTCTCTGCCTTACCATTTCACTGAGCATACAAAGGACTGGATGTGATGTGCTGAAAGTCATACTGTGCTGCAAACTGTTGCCACTCCTTACAGTTGAAGCACGGACCATTGTCGCTAATGGCAATCCTGGGAATTCCATGTCTGGCGAAGATGGATTTCACATGCATTATGAAACTGCTTGCTGTGGTGCTTGAGAGTAGCGCCATCTCAGGATAGTTAGAATAGTAGTCAAGCACTATTAGATAATCTTTACCATTTAAATGAAAAAGATCCATACCAACCTTTTGCCATGCTACTGTTGGTATGTCAGCTACTGTCATTGGTTCCTTTGCTTGTTTGTTTTGGTGTTTCTGACATATTTCACATTTGCCTATCATGTTCTCAATGTCCTTATTTATGCCAGGCCAATAAACAGTGTCTCTTGCTCTCCTTTTGCATTTTTCAATTCCGAGGTGTCCCTCATGAATCCTTTTGAGCATGTCTTGATGTAGAGCCTGTGGAATGATTATTCTGTTCTGTTTTAGTAATAGTCCACTTGCAAAACTCAATGCTAACCTTATGTGAAAATATTTTGGATAGGAACCTTTTGGCCAACCATGATGAATGTTCTCTATTACTGTTTGTAATACTGTGTCTTTTACTGTTCCTTCTGCTATTTGCTTTGATTTTGTGTCTGACACGGGCAGCGCAGCAGTGACCACACTCACATGAACATTCACGTCTTCTTCAGTAGAGTTCACATGACTCATTGTGGGTGCTCAGGATAGTGCATCTGCTAACACTATGCATTTGCCTGGTGTGTAGATCAGTTCAAAGTCATATCTTTGCAGCTTCATCATGAGTCGTTGAATCCTTGGAGATATCTCATTCAGGTTTTTTTTAATGATGGCAACCAGAGGGCTGTGGTCTGTCTCAACTGTGAAGGTGGGAAGTCCATATATGCAGCCATGAAACTTTTCGAGTCCAACTACCAAGCCTAGACATTCCTTTTCAATCTGGGCGTATCGACACTCAGTATCAGTCATAGACCTGGAGGCATAGGCAACAGGCTTCCAATCTTCACCCTCTGCTTGTAGCAAGACCGCATGTAGGCCATCTTTTGATGCATCCGTTGACACATTGATTCTTTTGGTTGAGTCAAAGAAAGTGAGTACAGGTGTGGTTGTCAGCAATGTTTTGAGGTTTATCCACTCTTGTTCATGTCTTTCTGTCCATGCGAACTAAGTTGTTTTATGTAGCAGGTCTCGCAGACAGGCTGTCTTGGCTGACAAGTTAGGAATGAACTTTCCAATGAAGTTTATCATCCCCATGATGCGTAGCACTCCTTTTTTGTCAGTGGGTCGGGGCATTTTGAGTATGGCGTTTACTTTTTCCATATCTGGCTCTATTCCTTTACCAGATAGATTATCTTCTAGGAAAATGACTTCCTGGACGCCAAACTGACACTTGGCTTTGTTGAGCTTCAGTCCATTCCGGCATATGCTCTGTAGCACTTTAGTCAGTCTCTCATTGTGTTCTTTCAGTGTGGAGCCCCAGATGATGATGTCATCAACCTAGACCCGAACTCCTTCCAGACCTTCAATTATGTGTTCCATCACTCTATGAAAGATTTCAGATGCTGATATTATCCCGAAAGTCATTCTGAGGAAACAATACCTGCCAAATGGTGTGTTGAAGGTACGGTATTTGGTGCTCTCTACATCCAGTTTTAGTTGCCAAAATCCTTGTGAGGCATCGAGCTTTGTAAAGTAGTTGGCACCTGACATTTCACTGGTGGTTTGTTCTCGCTTCGGAATCTGGTAGTATTCACGTTTTAGTTTGCATTTAAGTCCTTTGGATCCATGCATATTCTTAGATCATTATTCTTTTTCTTTACACATACCATGGAGTTAACCCAGTCTGTTGGCTCTTCCACTTTCCTGATGACTCCTCGTGTGGTCATTCTGTCCAATTCATTCTTGAGCCAGTCACGCAGGGGTGCTGGAACTCTTTGTGGAGCATGTACCACTGGCTGAGCATTCTGCTTTAGCTGGATCTTGTAAGTGAATGGTAGAATTCCAAATCCTTTGAACACATCCTGGAAATTATTCACTGCAGAATCCACCGAGTCATCTGGTCTGCTTATAGCACAGTTTATACGGTAGACCCTTTTTACCAGTTCTAAATCCTCACAAGCTTTGTCACCCAGTCGTGAATCAAGCCTTTCAGCCACCACAGAAAACATGAGATGATGCACTTTGTCTTTGACTGTCACTTTAAGTCTGCATACACCTAAGCTATCTATTTTCTGTCCATTATAGTCCTTCAGTAGTACTGACTTTTTCTGTATTTTGGGCTTTTCTTTCATATTGTTAATGTCACTCATACTGATTAAGTTTGCTTTTGCCCCAGTCTCTAGTTTCAAAATAACTAATGCTCCATTTACCTGCAGTGGGACCATCCATTTGTCCTCTTTTACTGCATTAACTTGATGTTCAGCATTGTCCATTTCTGAGGGCTGCACATTTTCTGTATCCTTTTTGATATTGTCACATGACACCATTCCTACAAAAAATGTCTCACTTAAATCAGTGTCCTCAATTACATTAACTCGTTGCCCTTTCTTAGTTTGTACTTTTGAAAAGCATTGTTTGGTAAAGTGATTCTTTCCATTACACTTTGTGCACATTTTTCCAAACGCTGGGCATTGTCTTCACTGGTGTTTGTAACCGCAGCGTTTACAATTAAAAATGTCATCCTCCGATTGCTTTTCATTTCTGTTCTGCCCATGTTTCTTCCCCTTATAGGACACAGCAACGAGAGCAGTATTATCACTCATCACAATCGCATCATTATTGATTTCACTGAAAGCCCTCGCGTGCTTTCGATCTAGCTCGCTGGCTTGGCATATTTTCACCGCATTTTCCAAATTTAGTTCAGTTTCTCTCAACAGACGTTCCCTGACTTTTTTATCATGAATACCAAACACAATCTGGTCACGAATCATGGATGCTTTGAGCTCAGAGAAATTACATGTCTGTGCTTTCAGTTTCAGATCAGTTATAAAGCTATCAAAAGTTTCATTTTGCTGCTGTGTCCGAGAACAGAAGATGTATCTTTCATAGGTCTCATTCTTTTTGGGAGAGCAATGTGCATCAAATTTTTTGAGCACATCTTCTAATTTATCTCTGTTCTCCATTGGATTAAATACAAATGTATTAAATACCTCTATCTCCTGTGGGCCTGCAACCGTAAGCAGCAATGCTATCTTCCTTGCATCTGGCTTCGTACTGAATCCGATGGCTGCAATGTAGAGTTCGAATTGTTGTTTAAGAGTCTGCCAATTGTAGTCGATGTTTCCTGTGAGTTTCAAACGCTCTGATGGCTTCAAATTCTCCATGTCGCTTTTCACAATTTTCTGCAGATCTTCACCACCATGGTACGATCTTATGTTCATTAATAAATAAACATTCTTATTATGAACACAGCTAGCTTTTGCTAGTTACTTTATTGAGCACATGTGGATTAGGTACAGTATCTGTAGAGGCTTCCATCTTGATTGCTGCCTTTTGTGTAGCCTAGTGCCTCATGGGTAATGTAGTCTTAATATATATACAGCTGGGTAGTGTAGTCTATATACAGCTCTACACTGCTCTACGGCTCCACCTAGTGTCCACTATAGAATGACATCTTATTGATCATTACAGTCACCATTTTTATCCGGCTGGACAGTTTGTTAATGCCTAAATGCTTAGGAGTTCGTGTAAAAAAAATACGAGAGACATGACCCTTATTCCTCTGTTGGGTGTTTGATAAAAAAGGAGGTCCAGTTCAATTTTTCAGAGTACAGTCCACTGGGCATGTCGAGGGTGGTCGCTTTTTACTGATGAGAGACCCACCCGACTAATTGGCAACTGGAGAGAAGGAGTGGGAAGCCGGAGGCCTTACAGGATATGAGTGAGTGGGGAATACTTGGTTATATGTATATGACGTCATCAAAAACCAGGTGTGTGGTTACACACTGATTCCAATTCCCGGCCTGTAAAATGATCCCGATGTCGAACTGAGAAGGAACAAGTATAGGTACCGACGGGAAACGGAGTATTGTTTTACCACCTCAGCAATCACCTTTATGCATGGTAGTGTCCCCTGTTCACAGCCCTCAGCTATTAGGTGTATCGGACCCCACTGTATACTGAGCATGGGGGATAAGGTACTTGTGCCACTAAGATGACACAATGCCACACATATCCGGGTAGAGGCTTCATCCATAGAAGGAATACAACAGGGAATTGTTGCCATTGGGCATCCGATATTCCCGCTCTCCTTTGATTTCAAGTCGGTTTTGGCTCAGGCTGCTACGTCCCAGGAGCATCTGCTCCACAGGCAGCAAAATAATGCCAAACCCAAACAGGAAAATCAAAAGATAGGGAACCATTCATGGTGCGAGATGCTGTATGACACCGTTCAACATCCATGGTATCGCCTACTGTCAGAATCTCTAATCACTGGCCAGTGCGCGTTGGTGGGATTTTACTCGCCTTTGTCTGGAGGATCAGACGGGTGATAAGGCGACTAATTGAGGGATCTAACGTACATGAAATGGCAATGAGACTCAAAATTTAATCTTCTTATAATCGTATAATATTATCATAATAATTATGTGTGTGATCAGGCCCCAATGCCAATGCTCCGTAACATTGTCACGAGATGTGCAATAATGTCACATGCCTGAATGTTGAGATTGACATGGCCCGACTCCAAGCGATGGAAAGTCCGTAATGCTGCTCAACCATTCTGTGAGGCACCACAGGAAGGAGATATAAGAAAGTATTCCATTGTTTCATCTCACCTGCCTGTTTACGGCAATTTAAATGTCCTTGTGTCATACCAGCTGAGCTCGCAGGTATATGTTTGGGAGCTAACTGTTGTTGTGGGAGCCTGACAGTTACAGGTAAAAGATGGAGAACGACATACAGTTAGAGACAAGACCAGAGTGCACTGATTAGACACTGGCATATTGTGTATAATTATAGGGCAAGTGGTCAGTGGATTTTAGTTGTCTGGGGCATTGTGTATCCGGATCACCCTCCTTCGAGTCGCAGTCTGATCAGCTCACGATTCACGGTAGTCAGGTTGTATATATGCTTACTGTTGTCATACTCATATTGTTACTGTTACTTAGCTTCAATAAATTAATCTTTGTATGGAACCTCGCCATCACAAATAAACTTTCTGGCGTCCCTGGGTGGATCACAGATCTCAGGTTGTTAGGGAGTTCTGGGCCCTTATTACATCGCGTGCGATTAAACCATGGCCAAGAAATTCGTCTCGGGCGGTGGCGGAAAATGGGCGATATCGGATCGGCCGCCCGTTATCAGCAGGGCTTGATATTCAGTTTTATTGACTACACTAATCTGAATATCAGCCGCTACATATAACGGGAGGCCGGTCCGATACCAGCCGTTTACCGCCACCATCCGAGCCGAATTTTTAGCCCCTTGTGCCCCGTCCATGAAGCAGCAGTGAGCAGCAGCTGTGGCTCTGGAGCGGTCCCCGTATCTCACTGGGTTTGGCTGTGCAGAGGCTGGGCTTCGGAAGTGCAGAACTTCGAAGGCCAGATGTGGAGTTGTTGAATTTATTATCTCCTGGCCGGGGCCGGAGACATAATCTCAGGCCTCGGAGTGGTTATCGCCGATCAGTGGAGCGCATCTGAGGGAGGCAATGGGAGAGCTGCAGAATATTGGAACTGTTCCAAAGCAAATATGGGAAACCCCAGTCTGGCCCTCTTAGAAAACCAGGCGATTCAGTAGGAACTGGTACAGAAATTGAACAGGTTAAAAATGGCATTGTTTGTGGAGATTTCTGGTGATCGATTTCTCCTCACGGAGCTGCCACCACAGGAGAGAAAGTGCAGGTAAACACTTATGTTTCTGAGAGCACTAATGGGTGACACACCGGATCCTGTTCGCCAAATGTGTAGTTACTGTGTCTTTAAAATGATTCGTGTTCAGGCCTGTTGAATCATGCACAACTACAGGTATCTGCACATACTAAAATCAAATCTAAGCTTTATTTCTGACAGACTTGAAAATCAACAAATCAGCGACATTCCCCAACAGTAACAGAGTTATCTCACTACATTCCAGAATCAGACAACCTTACCTAGCGCAGGACACAGCAATTGGAGCACACACTGTCCCGGGAACTGTGCCAGCTGAGGCTATTCCATGGATGGATCTCGGGGATCACCTTCTAGGTGGAAAATCACTATTTTTAGAACTTTCCTTATGACTCTGCCCATGGGTATGTGACTGTCTGTATTCCTTCCGGTCCCCACACTCTCTGATTCACAGGAAATGTCAAATCAGATGTTTCTCTACCAGCAACGTATCACCTCAGCTTATTCTCCTTAGTCTAACACTATATCACCCGGCACAAACACTTATGCAGCTAGTTATCGGCCTCTCACTGGGAACTCTCAGCTCTGATGTAACTTCCTCAATGATGTCTCTCTTTAGACAAGAACGCGCTTATTCATAGCTCTCTGTTCAACGTCATGTTCTCACATTGGGTCCACTACTGTGTCAAGGCAATAAGCAGTCGTTTGTCTCCTGTTTTTTTTCTCCTTTTGGTGGAGAAAGCTATAGAAACAAAAGTTCCCCTTCCATACACATCTACAATAGTGGCTCTTTCTTCTAGTATGCTTCGATGTGGTGTTAGATTATCGTGTTAACAGGCAGGAGCTGAGAATGAGCATCATTACACTCCCGCAGATATAGAGATGGACTATCATGTTAACAGACAGGGGCTGAGAATGTGCAGCACCGGAATCACGCAGATATAGAGTTAGATTATCGAGTTACCAGACAGGAGCTGGGAATCAGAATCACTATACTCCCGCAGATATGGAGTTAGACTATTGTGTTAACAGACAGGAGCTGGGAATGAGTATCACTATACTCCAGCAGGTATGGAGTTAGACTATCGTACTAATGAACAGGAGCTGGGAATAAGCATCACTACACTCCCAATGATATAGAGTTAGACTAACGTGTTAACAGACATGAGCTGACATTGAGCATCACTGCACTTCCACAGATATAGAGTTCGACTATCGTGTTAACAGACAGGAGCTGGAAATGATCATCAATACATTCTCGCAGTTAAGTGTTAATGAACTTTTATGAACCTACACTAATTCTGCTACAGGGTCCCTGCTGACTTTTCTGCTGCCCTGGTGAACACAGCAAGTAGGTGTTAACTTCATCACTTTTATTTTAATTTATGTATATATTTTCGAAACATCTTCCATTTTGAGATTACCAGAAAGAAGGACTTTCTTACATTAAATACAGGTAACATATATGCTTCATCACGAGAGGATTATTTGGTTTGACTTAATATTTTTTCTAATTTTTAACCAATTTGAGAATTAGTGTCCAGTGAGATTTTAGCACATCCTTCAACTGTTCACTGAATTTCCTCTGGGTAGCTGAATAAATACACGTGCTTGTGCAGGAACTCAAATATATGAGCAGGTACCGGCTTTCTGTGGCGATATATCCATGGTTTGAGTAATCATCTTGGTAATAAACGGTGCTTGACAGCCTGGTGGCTGCAAAACTCCAGACAGCTGTCAGCCACAGGAGCATAAAACTGCCCGATATAATGAAGAGTAAAATAATGGATTTCCTTTGGTTCTCCATCTCTGGATCGCTCTGATTTTTACTGCTCTGACCCCGGAGTCCCCTGCGGGCTCTATTGGCCACTAAAATGCGTCTAACCATCAAAGAATTAAAGAGGGCCTTAGTGGAATGGATGTTATCAAACATTTTAAAAAGGACGTCCATAAGCTCCTCCCATTTTCACTGTCATTGAAGCGAGGGGGAAGCAAGGGAGGCTAGATTGAGAAAACATTTAGTAGTGGAGAGGAGAAGCCTGGTGTTATTTATGCCTCCCTAGATGATCTGGGGATAATGGGTGGTATTAGTGATGGAGAGCAAGACCCGGTAATACTTTATCTGATCTAGCCAAATCAGGTGATGGATGATTAGACCAGTGGTCCACCAAAGACGTTCAAGTTTGCGTCCCTTGGATGTAAGGGAGTGGAGACCAAGGATATACCAGGTGGAAGGACTAGGGTGAGCGAGTGCAATGATATTTGTGGGGACAAGGGCATCAAAGGTGTTGGAGAGGGTGTGATTTAGTAAGCCAGTAGCGGCAGAGCTGTCATGAAGATTAGTAGGCCAATGGCTAGGTAGTTGCAATTTAGAAAGTGAAGTGGTAAGGGACTTGAGGCAGAGGTTTTTTTTTCCAGGGGCTATTAGCAAAAGAAGTGGGGTAATGAGATGAAGGGGGAATAAGGGGTAGAGAGTGATAAAAGGAAATTGTCGGAGATTGCCTTATCAGTGATGGTTATGGAGAGCATAGTGGGGCCACTTGAGATGATAAGACCTAGGGGGTGGACGAGTATATGAGTGAGGGAATATTTTTTTAATTGGTTTGTAGGATATGTGCGTCGCTGACAATGACAGCATTTATTGCCCATCCTTAGTTGCCCTTGAGACGGTGGTGGTGAGCTGCCTTCTTGAAACGCTGCAGTCCGTTTGTCTAGGTACTCCCACAGAGCTGATAGGATTGTGCCCCAGTGACGATGAAGGATCGGCAATATACTTCTAAGTCAGGATGATGTGTGACCCGGAGGAGAACTTGGAGCAGGTGGTTTTCCCATGCACATGCTGCCTTAGTCCTTTCAGGTGGTAGAGGTCGCGTGTTTGGAGGTGCTGCTGAAGAAGCCTTGGTGAGTTGCTGCAGTGCATCTTGTAGGTGGTACAAACTGCTTCCACGTTATGCCGGTGGTGGAGGGTGCGAAGGTTTAAGGTGATGGATGTGGTGCCAAACAAGCGGGCTGCTTTTTCCTCGATGGTGCAGAGCTTCTTGAGTGTTGTTGGAGCTGCACTCATCCAGGCAAGTGGAGAATATTCCGTCACACTCCTTACTAGTGCCTTGTAGATGGTAGAAACGCTTTGGGGAGTCAGGAAGTAAGACACTCGCTGCAGAATACCTAGCCTCTGACCTGTTCTTGATACAACGGTGTTTACGTGGCTGGTCCAGTTAAGTTTCTGGTCAATGGTGACGCACAGGATATTGATGGTGGGGGATTCGGCGATGGTATGCCAGTGAATGTCAAGGGGAGGTGGTTAGACTCTCGGTTGTTGGAGGTAATCATTGCCTGGCACTTCTGTAGCGTGAATGTTACTTGCCACTTATCAGCCCAAGTCTGAATGTCATCCAGCTCTTGTTGCATGCGGGCATGGACTGCTTCATTATCTGAAGACTTGTGAATGGCACTGAACACTGTGCAGTTACCAGCGAACATCAGCATTTCTGACCTGTTGCAGGGAAAGTCATTGATGAAGCAGCTGGAGATGGTTGGGCAGAGGACACTGCCCTGAGGGACTCCTACCTCAATGATGGGCTGTGATGTTCGTCCTTCAACGACCACAAGCATCTTCCTTGTGCTAGGTATGACTTCAACCAGTGGAGAGTCCCTTCCCCACCCCCCCCCCCCGATTTCCATTGACTTAAGTTTTACTAGGGTTCCTTGATGCCACACTCGGACAAATGTTGCCTTGACGTCAAGGTTTGCTTTTCTGACCTCACTTCTGGCATTCAGCTCCTTTGTCCATGTTTATACCAAAGCTGTAAAGAGGTTGGGAGCCAAGTGGTGCTGGCGGAACACAAACTGGACATCAGTGAGCAGGTTATTAGTGAATAAGTGCTGCTTGATAGCACTGTTGACGACTCCTTCCATCACTTTGCTGAAGTTTGAGAATAGATTGATGGGGTGGTATTTGGCCATGTTGGTTATGCCCTGCTTTTGTGGACAGTACATACACGTGCAGTTTTCCACATTGTCGGATAGATGCCAGTGTTGTAGCTGTATAGGAACAACTTGGCTTGTGGCGTGGCTAGTTCTGGAGCACATGTCTTCAACACATCCGCCGGGATTTTGCCGGGGCTCCTAGTCTTTGCTGTAACCAGTGCGCTCAGCCTTTTCTTGTAATCACGTGGAGGGAATTGAAATGTTTGAAGACTACCTTCTGTGATGGTGGGGATCTCAGGTGGAGGCCGATATGGATCCTCCACTCAGCACTTCAGCAAACGCTTCAGCCTTGTCTTTTGCACGCACGTACTGGCTCCACCATCATTGAGGATGGGAATTTTCATGGAGCCTCCTCCTCCCGTTAGTCATTAAATGGTCCACCACCATTCAGGACTGGATGTAGCAGGATTGCAGTGCTTTGATGTGATCGGTTGAATGTTGGATCGCTTAGCTCTGTCTATAGCATGACGCTTCTGCTTTTTAGCACTCATTTAGTCCTGTGTTCCAGCTTCCCCAGGTTGCCATCTCATTTTAGGTAAGCTTGGTGCTGCTCCTGGCATGCTCTTCTACAGTTCCTATTGAAACAGTGTTGGTCCCCTGGTTTGATGCTAAGGGTAGTGTGAGGGATATGCCGGGCCATGAGTTTATAGATAGTGATGGAATGCAATTCTGCTGCTGCCAAAAACCCACAGCGCCACATCGATGACCAGTTTTGAGCTGTTAGATCTCTTCTGAATGTATCTGATTTAGCACGGTGATAATGCCACACAACAGGATGGAGGGTGCCCTCAGTGTGAAGACGGGACTTCGTCTCCACAATTAATGTCATGTGCTCACTACTGCCCATACTGTCATGGACAGATGCATCTGCAACATCTAGATTGGTGAGGACGAGTTCGAGGAATTTTGTTCCATCGTGTTGGTTCTCTCACCAACTGTCGCAGGCCCAGACTGGCAGTTCTGAACTTCAGGACTCGACCAGCTCGGTCAATAATGGTGCCACCGAACCACTCTTGGAGATAGACATTGAAGTCCCCCACCCAGAGTACTTTCTGTGCCCTTGCTATTCTCACTGCTTCTTCCAAATGATGTTCAACACGGAGGAATACTGATTCATCAGCTGAGGGAGGGTGATAGTTACTAATCAACAGGAAATTTCCTTGCCTATGCTTAACTTGAAGTCATGAGAATTCATGAGGTTCGGAGTCAATGTTTTTAACTCCCATGCCACCCTTCCCGACTGTATACCACTGTGCCGCCACCCCTGTTAGGTCTGTCCTGCTGGTGGGACAGTACATACCCAGTGATGGTGAAGGAGGAGTTTGGGACATTGCCTGAAAGGTATGATTTTGCGAGTGTGAGTATGTCACGCTGTTGCTTGACTAGTCTGTGTGACAGCTCTCTAAATTTTGTCACAAGTCCCCAGATGTTGGTGAAGAGGACATTGCAGGGTCGACTGGTCTGTGTGTGCCGTTGCCATTTCCATAGCCAGTGCCAAGGTCGATACTGGAAGGACCGTTCAGTGTTATTCTTATTATTGTGTTTCGTCCTGATTTGTTACAGCTGAGTGGCTTGCTAGGTCATTAAAGAGGGAAAGGGAAGTTAAGAGTCAAATACTTTATCATTCAGGAAGAGTTTAATTGTGAAGAGCAGTGAACTCAGAGGAGGGAGAGCAAGATGAGTTGAGGTGAAATTTGTAACCATCGAGGATGAGAATTCGCTCGGTGCAGAGTCAGACGGAGGAAAGCAAAGCAGATATCTCATTGCAAAAATTGGCTTGATATTTGGGTGTGCGGCACAAAATAAGAATTTTATGAGAGAGACTTGAGGGGTGGACCAAGGTGAGATGCTCGAAGGAGCAGTAGTTGCCGGAGGAATAGGTAGACACTCCAAGGTGTGATTTAGATATAAGGCTAGACCACCAACACGGTGGTTTGGGCATGGAATACAGTGGATATTATAGCCAGGTGTTGAATCTTCATTAAGGGGGAAGTTGTCATCACCCCTCAACAATGTCTCCGTCAATTCCATGATATGAGTTTGATCGTCCACAACTAAGTCATGGTTGGCAAGGGAAGTGTGAAGTGATACATTTAGATAGGAAGAAGGAGTAGAGGCAATACGTAAATGGTAAAGATTTAAAACAGCTGCATGAACCTGGATTGTGTGTACTCAAACCTCGGAAGTTGGTGAAACAATCTGAGATGCCTGCTAAAATGCACATTGCGTCCATGGCATTATTAATTGAGGCACAGCGTACAAAAGCAAAGAAGACATGCTAAACCTTTGTAAAGAACTAGTTAGGTCTCAGCTGGAATATTCTGTTTAGTTGCTGGCACCACACTTACTATAAGAAGGATATCAAGGTCTTGGAGAGGGGGCAGAAGAGATTTTTTGGAGTGCTAACAGGGATGAGGTACTTCAGTTATGTGAAGAGAAGGAAGTAGATGTATTTTTCTCCTTATAGCTGATATGGTTAAGAGGAGATTTGACAGTGGTATTCATAATCATGATTGATTTTGATAGAGCAAAGAACGAGAAATTGTTTACTGTGTCCGAAGTGTTGGTAGCAGGGCACAGATTTAAGGTGATTGTCCAAGAGGCAGAGCCGACTTGAGGAAACATGTTTGTTTACGCAGCTAGTTGATGCCGGAAAGGGTGGTGGAAGCAGATTCAATCTTAGCATAAATACTTGATGGGAAAACATTGGCAACTGTATGGGGAAAGAACAGCCGACATTGATTAATTGCAGCGCTCTGCCAGAAAGCCAGCACAGCCACGATGGTCTGAATGGCCTAATTCTGTGCTGTATCATTCTATGATTCTATGATTCTATCTACACATAAAATCTCACCTAATGTTGTGTCATCGCATAAATTGGATTTATAAGACAACATAATATTTGTTGTTGAATTTAACGAAAAATAATTTGACAAATATACGACCGTATGGACATATGAATAATGACAGACTGTTAGAGATCTCTATCCCGTCCAGCATCTACCACACAATATATACACTTTTCATTTCAACCGAAACCATCTGATCTCCAGGGAGAGGCGGAAACCAGGTAGAAAGCCAAGCCAATTTGGGGGAAAATCAGGGATATTCCTCTCCAACCCATGTAGGCGGTCGAAATTAGCCCAGGAGATCACTCTGGCCCTGAATTATCTGAAGTACCTACCGCTCGTAAGAGATAATGTCCGCCCCAGCCAAAATCCAACAAGCCCTCGCTTGCAGGACTTCGGCAACTCAACGTCCACTGCAGTTGACGGTTTCCTGTTCCAGTGACCCAATATTCTTTAAGAAAAGAATCACCTCCTGACATCTAACCTAGAACTGGCCCTACACAACTTAGAAATTGTGACCTATCGTCCTACCTAATCTATTTCATTGGAACAAACTGTCAACTGCAACACTATCTATTCCCTTTCAATATCTTATATACCTCAATCGGAACACCCATATGTGTACGCTGCTCTAAAGTGTAGAGTCCCAACTCTTTTGGCCTATCTTAATCAATAAAATGTTTTAGCCTTGCCAACGCCTCAATATCATCCAACATGTGAAGAGACGAAATGTGGGCTGTGTATTCCAAGTGATGCCGGACCATAGTCTGCTACGAAATCAAAGTAGTATGATTAGTCTTATATACAATTGTCCTATCAATGTCCCCCAACACCCTATTCACTCTAGCTATTGCTACATGGCATTGCTCATGCAGCTTCAGAGATATATGCATTAGAATGCCCATATCATTTTGTTTCTCCGGCTTTTTTAATGTTTTTCCCTAAGGGTGTATGAGTGTGCAGCATTGTTAAGCATTCGTCCTGCCCACATGCACTTTTCCAAATTAACATCAATTGTCAGTGATCAGCCCATCTCCCAACACAAGATCCGCCTGAAGCTGTCGAGCATTCTCTATAGTCCTAACACTCGCACAGATAAGAACATAAGAACATAAGAAATAGGAGCAGGAGTAGGCCAATCGGCCCCTTGAGCCTGCTCCACCATTCAATAAGATCATGACTGATCTGATCCTAACCTCAAATCTTCTGTCACTGTGCATCCACCCGAACCCATGTGATCTCCCGGGAGAGGCGAAAAACCAGATAAAGACCCAATGGCCAATTTGGGAGAAAAAAATCTGGGAAATTCCTCTCGAACCCATCTTGGCGATCGAAATTCTTCCAGGAGATCACTCTGTCCCTATATTTTCTACAGTACGTACCTTCTGTAAAGGCGATCTCCACCGCAGCCAGGAACAGGAATAAAACCATCTCCTGAAATCTAACACAGAATTAGAACACAGTAGGAGCAGAACCAGGCTACACGGCCCCTGGGCCCACTCCACTACCCACAGGGCCATGACCATTCCGAAGCTAGACTCATGTCCAATTTCCTGCCCGCTCCCGGTAACCCTTAATTCTCTTTACTTCTAGGAAACTATCTATTTCTGTTTTAAATTTATTTAATGATGTAGCTTCCACAGCTTTCTGGGGCAGCAATTTCCACAAACCTACCACCCTCTGAGTGAAGAAGTTTCTCCTCATCTCAGTTTTGAAAGAGCAGCCCCTTATTTTAAGATTATGCCCCCTAGTTCTAGTTTCACCCATCATTGGGAACATCCACACCGCATCCACCCGATCAAGCCCCTTCACAATCTTATATGTTTCAATAAGATCGCCTCTCATTCTTCTGAACTCCAATGAGTAGAGTCCCAATCTACTCAACCTCTCCTCATATGACCGCCCCCTCATCCCCGGGATTAACCGAGTGAACCTTCTTTGTACTGACTCAAGAGCAAGTATGTCTCTTCTTAAGTATGGACACCAAAACTGTTTGCAGTATTCCAGGTGCAGTCACAACAATACCTTGTACAACTGCAGCAATACCTCCCTGTTTTATATTCCATCCCCCTAGCAATAAAGACCAACATTCCATTGGCCTTCTTGATCATTTGCTGCACCTGCATACCAACTTTTTGAGTTTCGTGCACCAGGACCCCCAGATCCCTTTGTACTACAGTACTTTCCAGTTTCTTGCCATTAAGATAATAACTTGCTCTATGATTTTTCCTGCCAAAGTGCATAACCTCACACTTTCCAGTATTGTATTCCATCTGCCAAATCTCTGCCCACTTACTTAGCCTGTCTATGTCCCTTTGCAGGTTTTTAATGTCCTCCTCACTCACTACTTTCCGTCCCATCTTTGTATCATCTGCAAACTTTGATATGTTACACTCGGTCCCCTCCTCCAAATCGTTAATATAGATTGTAAAGAGTTGGCGACCCAGCACTGACCCCTGCGGAACACCACATGTTACTGGTTGCCAATCTGAGAACGAACCATTTATCCCAACTCTCTGCTTTCTGTTAGAGAGCCAATCCTCCACCATTAATTTCCCGGTCTCATCCTCTAAGGGACCAACATTTACTTTAGCCACATTTTTTCTTTTTATATTACTATCGAAACTTTTACTGTCTGTTTTTATATTTTTTGCTAATTTACTTTCATAATCTATCTTCCCTTTCTTAATCAATCTTTTAGTTATTTTTTGCTGTCTTTTAAAGACTTCCCAATCTTCCATCCTCCCACTAGATTTGGCTACCTTATATGCCCTTGTTTTTAGTCGGATACTATCCTTAATTACTTTACTTAGCCACGGATGGCTATCTTTTCTTTTACACCCTTTTTACCTCAGTGGAATATATATTTTTTGGAAGTTGTAAAATAACTCCTTAAATGTACACCACTGATCATGTACTGTCTTACCCTTTAATCTATTTTCCCAGTCCACTCTAATCAATTCCACTCTCACACCTTCATAGTCTCCTTTATTCAAGCTCAGCATGCTTGTTTGAGATCCCACCTTCTCACCCTTTAATTGAATATGGAACTCAACCATGTTATGGTCACTCATTCCAAGGGGATCCTTTACTTGGACATTTTTAATTAATCCTGTCTCATTACACAGGACCAAATCTAAGGTTGCTTTCCCCCTGGTCGGTTCAGTTACATACTGCTCAAGAAACCCATCCCTAATACATTCAATGAACTCATCCTCAAGGCTGCTCTGCCCAATTTGATTTGTCCAGTTAATATGATAATTAAAATCCCCCATAATTATAGCTGTTCCCTTATTACAAGCCTCAACTATTTCCTGATTAGTACTCCGTCCAACAGAGTTGCAACTGTTCGGAGGCCTATAGACTACACCCACTAATGTTTTTCTCCCCTTATTATTCCTTATCTCCACCCAATCTGTTTCACTATCCTGCTCCTTTGACCCAATATCATTTCTCTGTATTATAGTGATTCCTTCCTTTATTAACATAGCCACCCCACCTCTTTTCCCGGTCTCATCCTCTAAGGGACCAACATTTACTTTAGCCACCTTTTATCTTTTTATATAACTATAGACACTTTTACTGTCTGTTTTGATGGTATCAACTGTAAAATTGCAAGTCATGGCACCATCAACAATATCTAGATCACTAATAAAAGTAGTAAAAAGCAATGGTCTGAACACCGATCCCTGCGAGGCACTTCTGATGACTGGTCTCCCCTCAGATCCAAATCCACCAATAATTACTTTTTCCCAGTCTCCAATGCATATTCTCCATGCCCAGTCTTCATTGCATATTCACCCCGCTCAGTTTCCATTGCACATTCACCCCGCCCAGTCTCCATTGCGCATTCACCCCACCCAGTGCCCATTGCAATTTCCCCCCACCCAGTCTCCACTGCACATTCATCATGCCTAGTCTCCATTGCCCATTCACCCTGCCCAGGCTCCAATGCACATTCAACCCGCCTAGTCTCCAATGCACATTCAACCTGCCCAGCTTCCATTGCCCATGCACCCCGCCCAGTCCCCACTGCACATTCTCCCCACCCAGTCTCCATTGTACATTCACCCGCTTAGTTTCCATTGTAAATTTACCCCACTCAGTCTCCATTGCACATTCAACCCACCCAGTCTCAATTGCACATTCTCCCCACCCAGTCTCCATTGTACATTCACCCGCTTAGTTTCCATTGTAAATTTACCCCACCCAGTCTCCATTGCACAAATGCCCACCCAGTCTCAATTGCACATTCGCCCCACCCAGACTCCATTGCACATTCACCCCGCCCAGTCTCCATTGCACATTCTCCCCGCCCAGTCTCCATTGTACATTCACCCCGCTTAGTTTCCATTGTAAATTTACCCCACTCAGTCTCCATTGCACATTCAACCCACCCAGTCTCAATTGCACATTCTCCCCGCCCAGCCTCCATTGAACATTCACCCCGCCCAGTCTCCATTGGAAATTCACCTGCCCAGTTTCCATTGCATTACCTCCCCACTCAGACTGCATTGCACATTATCCCCGCTCAGTCTGCATTGCACGTTCACCCCACCCTGACTCCATTGCCCATTCACCCCACCGAGTCTCAATTGCACATTCACCGTGGCCAATCTCCATTGCAAAATCACCCTGCCCAGTCTCAATTGCACATGCACCCCGCCCAGTCTCAATTGCACATTCACACTGCCCAGACTCCATTGCACATTCACCCAGCCAAGTCCCCATCACCATTTCTATCCACCCATTCTGCATTTCTCATACTCCATGCTCAGAGTCCATGGTCCATTCTCCCCGCTCAGTTTCCATTGCACATTCTACCTACCCAGTCTGTATTGCACATTCAGCCCGTCCAGTCCCCATTTCACATTTGCCCCACCCAGTTTCCATCGCCCATTCTCACCACTCAGTCTCCATAGCACATTCACTCCACCTAGTCTCCATTACACATTCAACCCGCAAAGTCTCCATTGCCCATTCTCCCTGCCCAGTCTCCATTTCCCATTCTCGCCGGCCAGTCTCCATTGCACATTATCCCCGCCTAGTCTCCATTGCCAATTCACTCCGCTTAGTCTCCATTGCAAATTCACCCCGCCCAGTCTCCATTGCCCGTTCTCACTGCACAGACTCCATTGCCCATTCTACCCACCCTGTCTCCATTGCCCACTCTCCGCGCATAGGCTCCATTGCCCATTCTACCTGCTGTCTCTTTTGCCCATTATCCCCGCCCAGTCTCCTTTGCACATTCTGCCCGCCCAGTCTGCATTTCCCATTCACCCTGCCCAGTCTCCATTGCACATTCACCCCACTCAGTCTCCATTGCACATTCATCCCGCCCAGTCTCAATTGCACATTCTCACAGCCCAGTCTCCATAACCCATTCACCCCACTCAATCTCCATTGCACATTCAACCCGCCAAGTCTCATTTGCCCATTCTCTCTGCCCAGTCTCCATTGCCCAATAATCCTGCTCAGTTTCCATTGCACATTCTACCTGCCCAGTGTCTATTGCACATTCACCCAGCCCTGTCCCCATTTCACATTTTCCCCGCCCAGTCTCCATTGCCCATTCTGCCCGCCCAGACTCCATTGCACATTCACCACGCCTAGTCTCCATTGTCCATTCTATGCACCCAGCCTTCATTGCACATTGACACCGCCCAGTCTCCATTGCTCATTTACACTGCCCAGTTTTCATTGCCCATTCTCCTCGCCCAGTCCCCATTGCCCATTCTCCGTGCCCAGTCCCCATTGCCCATTCTCCCTGCCCAGTCTCAATTGCTCATTTACACTGTCCAGTCCCCATCTCCCATTCTCATCCTCAGTCCCCATTGCACATTTTCCCCGCCCAGTCCCCATTGCAAACAAATTCCACCTAGTCTCCATTGCACATTAACCCCGCCCTGTCGCCATTGCCCATTCTCCCCGCCCAGTCTGCTTTGCCCATTCACCCCGCCCATTCTCCATTTCCCATTCTCCCCACCCAGTCTCTATTGCCCATTCTCCCACCCAATCTCCATTGCACGTTCACGCCATCCAGTCTCCATTGCACATTAACCCTGCCCAGTCTCCATTGCTCATTTACCCTGCACAGTCTCCATTGCCCATTCTACCTGCCCAGTCCCCATTGCTCATTTTCAATGCTCAGTCTCCATTGCACATTCACCCCACCCATTCTCCATTGCTCATTGACACCGCTCAGTCTCCATTGCACATTCACCCCACCCATTCTCCATTGCTCATTTACATTGCCCAGTCTCCATTGCTCATTCACCCTGCCCAGTCTCCATTGCACCTTCACCCCGTCCGGTCTTAATTGCTCATTTACACCGCCCAGACCCCATTGCACATTTACCCAGCCGAATCTCCATTGCCCATTCTCCGAGCCCAGTCTCCACTGCACATTCACCCTGCCAAGTCTCAATTGCTAATTTAATCCACCCAGTCGCCATTGTATATTCACCCCGTGTTGTCTCAGTTGCTCATTTACACTGCTCAGCCTCCATCGCCCATTCTCCCCCTCAGTCCCCATTGCACATACTCCCCACCCATTCCCCATTGCTCATTTACACGGCCCAGTCTCCATTGCACATTCACCCCACCCATTCACCATTGCTCATTTACACCACCCAGTCTCCATTGCCCATTCACCCTGCCCATTCTCCATTGCACATTCACCCCGTCCAGTCTCAATTGCTCATTTACACCGCCCAGTCTCCATTGCACATTCAGCAGACCCAGTCTCCATTGCCCATTCTCCGTGCCCAGTCTCCATTGCACGTTCACCCCGACAAGTCTCAATTGCTCATTTACACCACCCAGTTGCCATTTTACATTCATCCTGCCCAGTCTCAATTGCTCATTTACACCGCCCAGTCTCCATTGCCCATTCTCAGCTCAGTCCATATTGCACATTTTCCCCACCCATTCACCATTGCCAATACACAAGCCTAGTCTCCATTGCATATTCACCCCGCCCAGTCGCAATTGCACATTCTCCTCACCCAGTCACCATTGCACATTCTACCCGCCCAGTCTGCATTGCACATTCACCCCATCCAGTTTCCATTTCCCAGTCTCCCCACCTCGTCTCTATTGCCCATTCTTCCCCAAATCTCCTTTGCACATTCACACCATCCAGTCTCCATTGCACAGTAACCACGCCCAGTCTCCACTGCTCATTTACACCACCCAGACTCCATTGCCCATTCTACATGCCCAGTTCCCATTGCCCATCCACGCTGCCCAGTCTCCACTGCACATTCTCCCCACCCAGTCTCCATTGCTCATGCTCTCCACCCAGTCTCTATTGCCCGTTCTCCCTCCCAATCTCCATTGCACACTCAAACCGCCCAGTCTCCATTGCAGATTCACCCGACCCATTCTCCATTGCTCATTTACAGCACCCAGTCTCCATTGCCCATTCTACCCGCACAGTCCCAATTGCCCATTGGCCCTGCCCAGTCTCCATTACCCATTCTACACGCCCAGTCCACATTGCCCATTCACCCTGCCCAGTCTCCATTGGCCATTCTACCCACCCTGTCACCATTGCCAATTGTCCCTGTCCCGTTTCCATTGCCCAATCTACCCAGCCAGTCCACATTGCACATTCACCCCACCCATTCCTCATTGCTCATTTACACCTCCCAGTCTCCATTGCACACTCTACCTGCCCAGTCCCCATTGACCATTCACCATGCCCAGTCTCCTTTGCACATTCTCCTCACCCAGTTGCAATTGCCCATTTAAACTGCCCAGTGTCCGTTGCCCATTTTTCCCACCCAGTCTCTATTGCACATTCAACCCACCGATTCTCCATTTCTCATTTACACCTCCCAGTCTCCATTGCACATTATACCTGCCCTGTCCCCATTGCCCATTCACCCAGCCCAGTCTCCATTGAACATTCACCCTGGCCACTCTCAATTGCTCATTTGCACTGCCCAGTCTCCATTGCACATTCTCCCTGCCCAGTCTCAATTGCTCATTTAAACTGCCCAGTCCCCATCTCCCATTCTCATCCTCAGTCCCCATTGCACATTTTCCCCGCCCAGTCCCCATTGCAAATAAATTCCACCTGGTCTCCATTGCACATTAACCCCGCCCTGTCGCCATTGCCCATTCTCCCCGCCCAGTCTGCTTTGCCCATTCACCCCGCCCATTCTCCATTTCCCATTCTCCCCACCCAGCCTCTATTGCCCATTCTCCCACCCAATCTCCATTGCACGTTCACACCATCCAGTCTCCATTGCACATTAACCCTGCCCAGTCTCCATTGCTCATTTACCCTGCACAGTCCCAATTGCCCATTCTACCTGCCCAGTCCCCATTGCTCATTTTCAATGATCAGTCTCCATTGCACATTCACCCCACCCATTCTCCATTGCTCATTTACACCGCTCAGTATCCATTGCACATTCACCCCACCCATTCTCCATTGCTCATTTACATTGCCCAGTCTCCATTGCTCATTCACCCTGCCCAGTCTCCATTGCACCTTCACCCCGTCCGGTCTCAATTGCTCATTTACACCGCCCAGACCCCATTGCACATTTACCCAGCCGAATCTCCATTGCCCATTCTCCGAGCCCAGTCTCCACTGCACATTCACCCTGCCAAGTCTCAATTGCTAATTTAATCCACCCAGTCGCCATTGTATATTCACCCCGTGTTGTCTCAGTTGCTCATTTACACTGCTCAGCCTCCATCGCCCATTCTCCCCCTCAGTCCCCATTGCACATACTCCCCACCCATTCCCCATTGCTCATTTACACGGCCCAGTCTCCATTGCACATTCACCCCACCCATTCACAATTGCTCATTTACACTGCCCAGTCTCCATTGCACATTCAGCAGACCCAGTCTCCATTGCCCATTCTCCGTGCCCAGTCTCCATTGCACGTTCACCCCGACAAGTCTCAATTGCTCATTTACACCACCCAGTTGCCATTTTACATTCATCCTGCCCAGTCTCAATTGCGCATTTACACCGCCCAGTCTCCATTGCCCATTCTCAGCTCAGTCCATATTGCACATTTTCCCCACCCATTCACCATTGCCAATACACAAGCCGAGTCTCCATTGCATATTCACCCCGCCCAGTCGCAATTGCACATTCTCCCCACCCAGTCACCATTGCACATTCTACCCGCCCAGTCTGCATTGCACATTCACCCCATCCAGTTTCCATTTCCCAGTCTCCCCACCTAGTCTCTATTGCCCTTTCTTCCCCAAATCTCCTTTGCACATTCACACCATCCAGTCTCCATTGCACAGTAACCACGCCCAGTCTCCACTGCTCATTTACACCACCCAGACTCCATTGCCCATTCTACATGCCCAGTTCCCATTGCCCATCCACGCTGCCCAGTCTCCACTGCACATTCTTCCCACCCAGTCTCCATTGCTCATGCTCTCCACCCAGTCTCTATTGCCCGTTCTCCCTCCCAATCTCCATTGCACACTCAAACCGCCCAGTCTCCATTGCAGATTCACCCGACCCATTCTCCATTGCTCATTTACAGCACCCAGTCTCCATTGCCCATTCTACCCGCCCAGTCCCAATTGCCCATTGGCCCTGCCCAGTCTCCATTACCCATTCTACACGCCCAGTCCACATTGCCCATTCACCCTGCCCAGTCTCCATTGGCCATTCTACCCGCCCTGTCACCATTGCCAATTGTCCCTGTCCCGTTTCCATTGCCCAATCTACCCAGCCAGTCCACATTGCACATTCACCCCACCCATTCTTCATTGCTCATTTATACCTCCCAGTCTCCATTGCACACTCTACCTGCCCAGTCCCCATTGCCCATTCACCGTGCCCAGTCTCCTTTGCACATTCTCCTCACCCAGTTGCAATTGCTCATTTAAACTGCCCAGTCTCCGTTGCCCATTTTTCCCACCCAGTCTCTATTGCACATTCACCCCACCGATTCTCCATTTCTCATTTACACCTCCCAGTCTCCATTGCACATTATACCCGCCCTGTCCCCATTGCCCATTCACCCAGCCCAGTCTCCATTGCACATTCACCCTGGCCACTCTCAATTGCTCATTTGCACTGCCCAGTCTCCATTGCACATTCACCCTGCCCAGTCTCAATTGCTCATTTATACCACCCAAACTGCATCACCCATTCTCACTGCTCAGTCTCAATTGTTCATTTACGCCACACAGTTTCCATGCACATTCAACCCGCCCAGTATCAATTGCACATTTACACGGCCCAGTCTCCATTTTACATTCACCCCGCCCAGTCTCCATTGCACATTCATCTCACCTGGTCTCAATTGCTCATTTACACCATCCAGTCCCTATTGCACATTCACCCCGCCCTGTCATAATTCCACATTCAGCATTCTTGCTTTGACTCAGGCGTTATCCTGCATGGTCCAAAATACGGATTTACCACTGTTCGCTTTGCCAGTTCATGTTTCCTCTCTAAATCTATGCTTCATCTTTACTGATCGTGATTGAAAAGTTTTTCCTTGCTTCAGCTTGGCTGTTGCTTTGTTAGATCCATCAATATTACTGTTGTTGCTTTATTATTGCCTTTCATTATTATTATAAACGCTCGTCTACATCCAGCAAAAGAATACACTTCAATCAATGCAGCAACAATCCAGAATTTTAATTCAAAAGCCTTTCGAAGGAATGTTGTTTGACCTACTTGTGAAATATTTCTAAACTTTTTCTCTATTACAGTTAACTTTGTTGCGATTGTGGTCCTGTCCCGAGGAAATTGCGGTCTCTCGAAATGTGTGACTCTCTACCTGGTGGCCATGGCAGCAGCGGACCTCCTGGTTGTTGTCACCGATGTCATATTAAGGTGCATTGCTGATATTTATTTCCCTATTTCACTCTTGACCATTACCCCCGTGTGCCGTCTAAATGCTGTCCTGATGTTTGCAGCCACTGAAACTTCAGTCTGGTTCACTGTGGTTTTCACATTCGATCGATTTGTGGCCATTTGTTGTCAGAAGCTGAGAGCTAAATATTGCACCTACAAAATGGCAGCTGTTGTTATTACGGTGGTGAGTGTACTGAGCTGTTTGCAAAGCATTCCCTGGTACTTTGTATTTAACCCTGATTTTACAATGGACAATGTACCCCGGGGTTGTGTCATGAAACCCACCGTTTTTACTGCACCTGCGTGGGGAGCATTTGAATTGCTTCACCTTGTTTTAACCCCTTGTGTACCATTTATTCTGATTTTACTGTTCAATGCTCTCACTGCCAGGCACATTATAGCGGGCAGTAGAGTCCGTAAGGGGCTGCTTCGCCACAGCAATGGAGAGAATCACAAGGATCCAGAGATGCAGAACCGAAAGAAATCCATCATTTTACTCTTCAGTATATCGGGCACTTTCATACTCTTGTGGAGCACAGAAGTTGTATATTTTATCTCTCTGCATGTCACAAACGCCCAGTTTTATACGGCCAGATATCTTGAATCAGCCGGAATCATGCTTCAGCTGCTGAGTACCTGCACCAACGCGTGTATTTATGGCGTGACACAGAGTAAATTCAGAGCGGAGCTGAAGAATGTGGCGAAATATGCACTGAATCTAGTTTCTAAATTATTTAAATAATACATACCGCTGTAGAATTTCCATATACTGTCCGCTGGCATTTAAAGTCAGAAACACAATGAGTTCACGGAACAGATATTCCTGCAAATCATTGAATAACATTATGAGCACTGGACACAAATTAACTATACCAATACGCATAGTGTTGTGAAATAAAGCGTGATTTAATTTAATGTTCAATATTTTGCTCTAATTAAACCTGATATAAAATTAGATCAAAGCTCCTTTGACTGTTTCCTGACACAGACACCGCCTGGTGGGGTGGACTGAAAGTAAGCTGTCAGAGTCAGACAGCGTCCTGTCCATTGGAAAATGACTTTTGATCAGAAAACACTAATAAAGAACCAACAACAGGACCATGTGTAATCGGTAAAATATTAATGAGGATTTCAACTCCAGGAAGGAGTTCATGAGATCACTTCGTCTCTGAGCTGCTGTGTAGCAATGTTTACTCACAGCAGGTAGTTTAATGGGACATGAGGCTGGGTTTGGTTACTATGAGGATCCCCTCTGATAGGTTGTGATTAGTAATATCCTTCCATCACAAAGAATACATTCGGTATAACAGCGGATCTACAGGTTTTCATTTGATTGCCTGATATAAATTATGGGCTAAGATTGTTTTCTATATCATTTAACCGCCCTTGACCCTGATTCAACACATGCCCTCCATATACACTACAAGCCTTTGAGGTCAGGCTTTCCTTGAAATTGTTGTTGTTATGAATGATTACAGCATTAACTTTACCCCTAACCTTTCTTAACCCTTCTGGTAGCCATTTATCGATACCAGGGAGTCTATTCCCTCTGAAATAACATCCACAATTTGCCCAGTCATTCCTCGAAATAGGCCTTTAATTGCTTGCACGTTGCGTGCTGGCGTTCTAGCCCTTATCACTAAATGGGTCCTTGGTCTGTTCCCCTCCTCCTCTGGCACATTCTCCTGCTTTGAGCATATCATCTGTTCCCCTCAACTTTCACCTCTCATTTAAACTCCTTGTTCTGTATCAGCCATTCAAGTATCACACAGAGTTTCTCACAGAGATATCTTCATGGGTTTCCTCCGTCAGCCGCTGCACCAAGCAACTTCTCATTGTCGGTGATTTGAAGCTCCATCTCAACTCATCATGCTCTACCTTCACTGAGCTCACAGCCCTCCTATCCTCCATTAATCGCTCCCGCCATATAAACACCCCTACCCATATTGATGGACACACCTTCACCTTGCCCTGTCACGTGGCCTCGCTACTCACATCTTGTTAATCACAGGTTGGTACATTCCATATCACTTCCTACTATCGGTCCCCACCTCATCCTGCTTCCCCCTTTCAAACCCACATCCATAAATTTCTGCCCCTGGGGAAAAAATCTCTCCCCCAAGTCACTTAAAACTGCACATTCAAGTTCTCACTGTATAGCTTTTGGTTCACCATTCACCGTGATATTTATGCAGCTACCGATCTGCCCAATCACACACTCAACTAAAACATTGATGCCTTTGTCATCATTAAAACCATCACTTGCGCTTTCTGTCTCCCCTGTCGATCCCCCTGATACGGCCATCATATCCATTAGGTTAAGTCTAAGGGATGCAGATTTGAACGTTTATGGTAGCCTGCTAGTTAGTCATTCATCTTCAGGTCTGGCTGGACACGACAAAACACTGTCCTTTGCCAAAACTGCTCACTTTTCCAGGATACCCTGGAATGCAAAGACAACTCCTGCATTTTTTCCCAGTCACTACAATCTTCTCAAGCCCTCTTTCCTGCCTCCCAAAACCTCACCACCAACACTTAGAATGTACTGTCAGCTGCCTATGCCGCTTCCCTCCCTTCCCATAGCCCACCAGGCCAAACTCTCTCTAAGTTTCCCCCCCTGCCCCAACCCTGAACTAACATCTATGTCTGCTTTTTTCCTATCGCCCCTCATTCTCTGTGTGAGCTCATCTTTTCCATGAGATCCACTTCCTGCTCCCTCAACCCTATTCCCATAAACAGCTGAGCATCCAACCTCCCTTCTTGATCCACATGTGAGCTAATATCTTTAACAGCTCCATCTCCTCAGGTAATGATCACCTTGTGGTAAAACCATCAATGTACTCCTGTACAAATGAATAACTGTCATTAAAGCAATGTTACAGCACCTATGTCCATTCGCCGAGTGTAAACAAGCTTTCTGTAAAAACCCTGACACAACGCAAAGACGTCATTACGTTGGTCACGTGGTGCCCCGAGTGGCGGGAAACGTGATGGCGTCATGACGTCAGTGGTGGGAGGTTCTGAGTTCAGGCCTCATGGAACAAGCAACTGTATAGACCTGTTTGCTGTTGCTCCTGCACATTTTTGTTTTGTTCACCAGTTTAATTAAATTCGGTTAACTTACTGAACTGACTCTACCTCAGTGATTTAATAGGAATCCGTCGATTCCTACATTGGTGACCCCGATGCTTCATGGACAATTTTCGCGGAGGCAAGCTCGAGAACAAGATGGATGTAAATGCAGCGAGTTTGAAGATCCCTCTATTTTGGGAACAACAGGCAGCCTCCTGGTTCGTTCAAGCGGAGGCTCCGTTCCAACTGTGAAACATAGTGCTGGATCAGACCCGTTACCTGTATGTGGTCTCCGCACTGGACAGCTCGACGGCTTCCCGCATTATCAGCCTGCTGGAGACCCGGCCCGTGGAGAACAAGTACGAAGCGCTCAAGGCACGCCTCATGCAAGTATTCATTCTCACAAAGGCGGAGCACGCACGACGCTTGCTCGCACTCCCCGGGTTAGGTGATGCTAAGCCTTACATAAGAACATAAGAACATAAGAAATAGGAGCAGGAGTAGGCCAATCGGCCCCTCGAGCCTGCTCCGCCATTCAATAAGATCATGGCTGATCTGATCCTAACCGCCAATCCACTATCCCAGAACCATCTCCTGAATCTAACAGAATTAGACACACGAACTAGGAGCAGGATCAGGCTACATGGCCCCTGGGCCCGCTCTGCTACCCACAGGGCCATGACCGATCCGAACCTAGACTCATGTCCAATTTCCTGCCCGCTCCCCGTAACCTTTAATTCCCTTTACTTCTAGGAAACTGTCTATTTCTGTTTTAAATATATGTAATGATGTAGCTTCTACAGCTTTTTGGGGCAGCATATTCCATGGACCTACCACCCTCTGAGTGAAGTAGTTCCTCCTCATCTCAGTCGTGAAAGAGCAGCCCCTTATTCTAAGACAATGCCCCCTAGTTCTAGTTTCACCCATCATCGGGAACATCTTCCCCGCATCCACCTGATCCAACCCCTTCACAATCTTACATGTTTCAATAAGATCGCCTCTCATTCTTCTGAACTCCAATGAGTAGAGTCCCAATCTACTCAACCTCTCCTCATATGTCCATCCCCTCATCCCCGGGATTAACCGAGTGAACCTTCTTTGTCCTGACTCGAGAGCAAGTATGTCCTTTCTTAAGTATGGACACCAAAACTGTACGCAATATTCCAGGTGCGATCTCACCAATACCTTGTACAACTGAAGCAATAACTTCCTATTTTTATATTCTATCCCCCTAGCAATGAAAGCCAACATTCCATTGGCCTTCTTAATCACTTGCTGCACCTGCATACTAACCTTTTGAGTTTCGTGCACCAGGACCCCCAGATCCCTTTGTACTTCAGTACTTTCCAGTTTCTTGCCATTAAGATAATAACTTGCTCTACTATTTTTCCTGCCAAAGTGCATAACCTCACACTTTCCAGTATTGTATTCCATCTGCCAAATCTCTGCCCACTTACTTAGCCTGTCTATGTCCCCTTGCAGGTTTTTTATGTCCTCCTCACTCACTGCTTTCCCTCCCATCTTAATATCATCTGCAAACTTTGATATGTTGCCACATGCTCACCCACCTCGGGTCTGAGCTGCAGTGTTTTATATTTCGTGAACTGTTCCTGAGCCAGCTCCCTGAGCAGGTACAAGCAGCCCTGGCCAGGTCGACAGCTGTGGATGGTGTGGCTCTCGCGGACGAAGCCGACACCATTTACGCGGTGATGCAACAGTATTGTGCCACCTCGACATGCCCGCCTCCAAGAACCCCGCCTCGGCACCTCCACAGACCGGCCTTTGCTACTACCACGCCCGTTTCGGTCCGAAATCCAGATGCTGCCGATCCCCATGCAAATTTGTGCCGCCGGCACCGAGAAAGCAGCAACACCGATTGCGCGACCGGAAGGGAAGCCCCGAGGATGGTTTCACCTCCACAATGACAGAGGGTGGTTCTGGGGGAATTGTTGTACCTCACCGACTCCATTTCGGGCCGGCGTTTCTTACGCGACACAGACGCTCAGTGTAGCATCCTCCCCGCTTCGGTTCTCGACGTCCGATCTGGGCGGCGTGGTTCTCCACTACAGGCCGCCAATGGCAGTGCCATCCATACATATGGGCAGCAGTGTATCCGAATGTGTCTCGGCGGCCAACTCTTCCACTGGGAGTTTATCACTGCCACGATACCAGTGGCGATCCTCGGTGCCGATTTTTTCTGCACGCATGACCTACAGGTCGACATACGTAATCGCCGCCTGCTCCATGCCGCCTCATGAGCCCCCGACCCCTGCTTTCGGGGCTCCGGCACGACCCACACGGTTGCCTGCACCGAGTCGCCGCCTGACGAGTTCACCCGCCTGCTCAAGGAATTTCTGGAGCTCGCTCGACCCACTTTCTCTGCGACGACCGCCAAACATGGTGTTTAACACCACATCGTGACAACCGGCCCCCCGGTTTATGCCCGGGCTTGGTGATTAAAGGCCAGTAAACGCGAGGCCGCAAATGCGGAATTCGCCACTGTGGAGCGGTTGGCCATCGTTCACGGATCTGATAGTCGCTGCTCATCTCTGCTACACATCGTGCCAAAGCCCGGCGGTGGGTGGCGGCCCTGTGGTGATTATCTGCACCTCAATGAGGTCACAACTCCAGACCGGTCCCCGATACCGTATATTCAAGATTTTTCCACCCATTTGGCCGGCATGTCGTGGTTCTCCAAGGTTGAACTCGTCCGCGGATAACACCAGGTGCCCGTCCACCCTCAGGACGTCCAAAAAACGGCGGTCATTACCCCATTTGGCCTTTTTGAATTTTTACGGATGCCTTTCCGGCTTAAAAATGCGGCGCAGGCGATCCAACGCCTCATGGAATCGGTGCTCCGGGCTCTCAAATTTCTTTTCGTATACCTCGATGACATCCTCATCGCCAGTGCATTCAAGGAAGAACACCTACGTCGCCTGCGCGTCCTTTTCCGCCGTCTCCAGGAGCATGGCCTTATAGTTAATCCAAACAAGCAACAATTTGGAGTGAGGCAGCTCGATTTTCTAGGCCACCGCATCACCGCGGAAGGGGCACTGCCACTCAGGGCGAAAGTGGCAGCCGTTGCTGCGTTTCCACAGCCGCAACCCATCAAGGCACTCTAAGAATTCCTCAGCATGGTAAACTTTTACCATCGCTTTGTCCCCCGGGCCGCCCAGCTCATGCGGCCGCTCTATAAAGCACTCCGAGGGAAACCGGGGAAAGATACATTGATCTGGTCGTCGGTCATCGACCATGCATTTGGGGACACGAAGGAGGCCCTCACCAATGCGACGATATTAGCGAACCTGCTGCCCGGCGCCACCATCGCGCTCACGACAGATGCATTGGACTATGGCGTCGGCACTGTGCAAGAGCAATGGGTCGACGGGGCATGGCAACCGCTGGCGTTTTTTAGCCACCAGTTATGTAGTAATGAACGTAGCTATAGCACTTTTGACTGAGAGCTGTTGGCGTTGTTCCTGGCCATCCGCCACTTTCGTTTTTTATTGGAAGGACGCCAATTCATCGCTTTCGCGGATCGCAAGCCCCTGACATTTGCCATGGCCAAGACGAATGAGCTTTGGTCGGCCCGACAGCAATGGCAACTCACTTTCATCTCCGAGTTTACCACCGACATCCGCCATGTGGCCGGCAAGGAAAACGTGTTGCCGACTGCCTTTCACATGCGGCCATCCAGGCCGTCCAACTAGGTCTCGACTATTCACTAATGGTGATCGACCAAGCGGCTGACCCGGAGACGCACGCTTTCCGTTCCGATTCTTCCGGCCTGCGGCCAGGGGACATACTTTTCCACTAAGATGGCACATCCTTGCTCTGCGATGTCTCCCTGGGAGACCCACGCCCGATCGTTCTGTCATCCTGGTGCAGGAAAGTCTTCAATATCTTGCACAACCCCACCCACCCGGTTTTGCGGGCTTCACAGAAGTTGTTAGCATCCAAGTTCGTCTGCAGGGGAATGCGAAAAGATGTGTGCGACTGGGCCAACACCTGCATCGTGTGCCAGAGAGCGAAGGTGCAGCGGCACGTTAAAGCTCCTGTCACCGTTTTCGAGGTACCGGAGTGGCGATTCGATCATGTTCATATCGACCTCGTGGGCCCACTACCACCGTCACAAGGGTTCTTGCATCTGCTGACGATCGTCGACCGTACCACCAGATGGTCGGAGGCCATTCCACTGACGTCTACCACCTCCGCGGACATCGCCCAGGCTTTTCTTTCATCCTGGGTAGCCTGTTTCAGCATGCCGTCGGACATTTCATCGGACCACGGGCTGCAGTTCTCCTCTGCTTTGTGGAACACCGTGGCTTCAGAACTGGGCGCCAAGCTCCATCACACCATGGCTTACCACCCGCAGGCCAATGGGTTATGCGAACGCTTCCATCGTTCTCTGAAGGCATCGATGCGGGCTACCCTCCAAGGGACTGCATGGATGGATAAGTTGCCATGGGTAATGCTCGGGTTGCGCACAGTGCCTAAAGAGGACCTGCAGGCGTCGGCCACCGAACTGGTCTGCGGCCAGCCGCTCAGGGTCCCCGGCTTGTTTCTCCCGTCGCTGACGCGTCTGTGTTCCGCCACTGAACAACTGGACGCTCACCGAGCCGCGGCGCACGCTTTCCGGCCCATTCCAACTTCGCAGCATGGACTGCCTGCATCACATGTTCCGCCAACGCTCATGAGGGCTAAATTCGTTTTTGTATGGCATGATTCCCACCCGGTACTGAAGGCGGGCTCCGAGAGTTTTCTGGTAGACGTTGGCGGGATGCCGGACTACATTTCCGTGGACCGCCTCAAGGCTGTGCACCTGGACCCCGGCCAGCCAGTCAGAAAAGTGCAGCCGCCGCGTCATGGGCGACCACCCGCGGCTGCTATGCCTGGCCCATCGGCCCCGCGGCCCAGCTCCTCTCCTGCACCATCCATTCCTCTCCGGGAATATCGGACTCGCTTGGACAGGATTGTCCGACCACCTCTGTGATTGACTTTGATGATTAAAGACACTTCTGGGGGGGCACATGTGGTAAAACCACCAATGAACTCCTGTACAAATGAATAACTGTCTTTAAAGCAATGTTACAGTGCCTATGTCCGTTTGCTGAGTGTAAACAAGCTTTCTGTAAAAACACTGAAGCAACGCGATGACGTCATTACGTTGGGCACGTGGTGCCCCGAGTGGCGGGAAACGCGATGACGTCATGGCGTCAGTGGTGGGAGGTTCTGAGTTCAGACCTCGTGGAACAAGCTACTGTATCGACCTGTTTGCTGTTGCTCCTGCATGTTTTTGTTTTGTTCACCATTTTTATTAAATTCGGTTAATTTACTGAACTGACTCGACCTCAGTGATTTAGATAGGAATCCGTTGATTCCTACAACCTCCCCTTAAAATCTGCTGTTGTCACGCGTCTCGTCAAAAATCCTTGCCTCCCCTGCTCTTGCAATCTACCGCCCCATCTCCAATCACCTTTCTTCTACAATGTCCTTGAACGTGCTTTCACCTCTCAAAAACATGTCCATCTTTCCTGGATTATCATAGTTGAATGCATCCAAACAAGTTTTCGCCTCTCCCACTGTACTGAAACGGCTATCATCAAATTCACAAATGACATCCTGCATTACGGTGACCATGGTAAACAATTTCTCCTCATCCATTCCCACCTGTTTGCCGCCTTTGATACGGTAGACCACAGGACTCTCCTCCAACGCCACCCTTTTTTCATCCACCTTGTTGGGTTAAACTCGCCTGGTTCCATTCTTATCCATTCAATCGTTGCCAGGGAATCTCCTGCAATGGCTTCTCTTCCTGCTACCGCACCATTACCTCTGGAGTCCCCTGAGGATCTATCCTTGGCCCTTCCAACTTCTCATCTGCACCCTGCTCCTCGGTGACAACATCCAGCAGCACAGCATCGGATTCCACTTGAACGCTCTCGACATGGGCTCTGCCTCACCACCACTTATCGTGACTACTCCATTATATTGTCATACTGCTTGTTCATCATGCAGTACTGCATCAGCAGAGCGTTCCTCCAAATAACTAATGGGGCTTAACGCCATTACCTTCCCATCCCGTGACAAACTGTGTTCCCAGGAACCTAGGGAGAGAGTTCTATTGGGCATTTGCATTACAATCCTCAAACCAATATTAGGACCCAGGGAGAGAGTCCTATTTGGATTTACATGTAAATCCTCTCACCAATATTATTGCCCATAGAGACTGGCATATTGGGATTTAAATGTATATCCTCTCACCAATATTAGAACAAAGGTAGAGTAGCCTATTGGGCTTTAAATGTAAATTCTCACAAATATAAGTGCCCAGGGAGAATGGCCTATTGGGATTCAAAATTAAATCATCACATCAATATTAGGACCCATGGAAGAGAGAACTATTGGGATTTACATTTACATCCTCACACCAATATTAGGATCCAGGGAGAGAGTCCGACAGGGGATTTGTTTTTAAATCCTCTCACCAATATTAGCACACAGGAAGAGATCCTGCTGGGGATTTATATTTACATCATTTCGCCGTTATTTTGACAGAGGGAACGAATCCTACTGAGATTTACATGTAAACGCTCACCAATATTAGGACCCAGGGAGAGTGTCCTATTGTGATTTAAATTTAAATCCTCACACCAATATTAGGACCCATGATGGCTGTCCTAATTGGTGATTTGCAGTTTGCATCTGTTGATTTGCAGAGTATCCATCCTTTCTCTGGGTCTTGTCCACAATAACACGTTTCATGCCATAATTCGTCAGCAATGAGAGAGTTCATGAGAAACAGACTATAAAGATCTCAAGTTTTTCTTAGCTAGTTGTAGAGAGAGTCTGTATTGGAAAGGAATAACAACATGGTTGCATCTCTTCCTGGGGAAAGAACAGACGGTAATATAGTTTTTTATCTGTATGTCTACTGCTCAAAGGTACTGTGTGTATCTGGACTTTGTCGAATACGAATAAACAGAAGTTATGGCTAACCATATTGTAGGGTCAGAATCAAATTGTTTACATTATTGGCAACAGCGGCCGTGCCTGACTAGCAACTTTCCTGATTGTGTGACACATGGTAATCTGTTCTAATGTAATGCTTTCATCTGTAATGCCGCCTCTCTTTGTATCATCATCAAACGTGGATAGGTGCCTTGGGTCTGTGACTAATTACGAAGATGGAAGCCCATAGATTTAAGTGGAAAGTGGCGCTATGGATACAACATTGTCTCAGTGATAGAAAGCAAATGCCTGCAGTGGATGGATGTTTTTGCAGACTGGGAGGTAATTTGCTGTGCTGTTCTCCAATGGCCATTTCGGGTCCATTACACTTTTCATTTTCTCATAAGCAACCTAGGGCGCAGCCTTATAACGTTTGCAGATGATACGACCCTTGGAGAAGCGCCAGATAGTGATGAGGATAGTTATAGGCATGTGGTTGGCATAGCAAGAATTTTGAAATGGGAAGCAGCATGGCAGATTGTGTTCAACACGGAGAAGTGTGAAGTGATGCAATTTGGGAGGAGTAAAATGGAAAAACAGCACACTTTAAATGGCAAGATTTTGAAAAGTGTAACTGAGCAGAGGAACTTTGGTGTCCATATACACAAATCCTTAAACGTGGCTGGGCAAGTTGACAAGTTGGCTAAATAATCATATGGTTGATTTGGGTTTCTAAATAAGGAATGGAATATAAAAGCAAAGTGATCGTGCTGGAAATTTATAAATCACTGGTAAATCCCCAGCTTGAGTATTGTTTACAAATCGGTGCACCACTCTTCAGGAAAGATGTAAAGGCCTAAAAATGGAACAGAGGAGATTTACCAGGATGTTACCACGGATGAGGGACTTCAGTTATGAGGCAAGGTTGGAAAAGTAAGGGCCTAGAAATTCAGTATAGCCACATTTGGGGCGCTACAGCTTGGCGTTCACTAACTTTTGCGCCCGGCGCAACTTAGCGCCACCTTCACCGATATTCAGTTGCATCACCCCAAGAGGTTGCTGCTGCGCTAAAGCAGGCAATGCACGACTATCATTAGGTGCTAAGCCGGCGATGCGGGCCGCAAACACCGAAGGCGGGCACAGCGCAGATGTGGCGAGTTGCTCATTGAGGCCAGACAGTCAGGCGCCGGTCAGCACTTAAAGGGGGAGGGTGGAATTGCTTGGCTGCCACGCCCTGCACACTGCAGCCCTAAGGCAAGGCCTGAACATTGCTTCTGGAACAGCTCCACGCCCAGGAGAATGGAGAAGGCCAGGGAGAGAGCGCAGCACTTTGGCGAGGGTGACCTGAGGCTGCTGGTTAGCGCAGTGGACCGCAGGCGCAATATCCTCTTCCCTGAGGGTGGCAGGAGGCCGCTGCCCGCCGAATATCTGAAAGCATGGAGGGATGTGGCAAACAGGGTCACGTCGAACAGCATAGTTGGCAGGACACCAACCCAGTGCCGGAAAAAATTCAACGACCTCACTCATGTTGTCAGGGTGAGTACCCTTTCCAGTATCCTCCTCATCCCTGCATGTGCACCTCACTTTATGGCCAAACATGTCTGAAAGCCATAATGGCCAGCCCTCATCCAGCAGCTATGGGACTGTCATGAAAAGCACTTGTGCAATCAGGACTTTATACACTGTCAGGGCTATTATAGCATGGGAGGCAGTGCGGGCAAGATCAGGGCTTGACACTGTACTTAGAGGCGGTCCTTTCTCTTGCAGGCCAAGCTGGCGCATAACAGAAGACAGCAGCGACAGACCAGGGGAGGCCGTCCTGGCCTGAAACAGCTGAGCGACCTCGAGCAGCGAGTGGAGCGGATCTTGGCAGGCCGGCTGAGTGGCCCCGTCGCCACTGGAGATGCTGACCCTGTTCTGGGCACCAATGGTAAGGTCATCACCTTTTTGACCTCTCCCTTTCCACTTGCACCTCACGCCAGCATCCTTTGACACTATCGAACCAATGCAGTACACAGCAGCACTCATGCCTCCCTCGCTGCCGCCCTGTCCTCACTCTAAAGCAATTCTTGTGCTTCCCTGCTTTCAGATGGTGACTCGCCAGGTGAGGAGGCGGACCCTCAAGCTGGCACTGTGCCCAAGTCAGACATAGAGGAGGAGGAAGAGGAAGCCAGCCCATCAGGGGCACCCTCAGCCGAGGCAGCCCATGGCCATGATGGTGACTCGTCCTCCCTGGAGGGGAGCAGGGGGGAAGGGTCGGAGGATAGTGAAGCTCCGGGGACCAGCGGGCTGCAGCAACGTGGGAGGGGTGGGGATGCTCGGCGGCCTTCTCCCCGCAGGGTGAGTGCGGCCTCCAGTCCTGCTATGGTAAGCACAGAGGAGGTGCGGCTCCTAGTGGAAATGGGCGCCCAGGCTGAGCGCAGGCATACTGAGCTCATGGCTGCAGTGGCAAGGATGCCTGACTCCATAGAGTCACTGGCAAGGAGTGTGCAGGAATTTGGTGCAGCACAGGCCAGGATTCTGCAACAATTCAGTGCAGCACAGGCCAGGAGTCTACAACAATTCAGTGCAGCACAGGCCAGGAGTCTGCAGGAAATCGCAGCAGCACAGGCTAGGAGTCAGTAGGATTTTGCTGCTTCACAGGCGGCTTCTAGCCAAGTGCTCAGTCATGCCGTGCATTCACTGTCTGCTGTCATGCAGACACAGACCAGGACCACACCGGCACTAACTGCTGCCACACTCGCTGGATCGGCCAGGCATCACCGGGGCACCAGCTGTGCCACAGCAGCCCAGCAGTCTGTGCCTCAGCAGATTGCTGCGCATGCTGCAGTGCTGGCCCGTGCGCGTGCCAATGTCTCAGCCAACCAGGGAGTGCCTGTGATCTGTCAGGTTGGCAGCATTCCTGCAGCCAACACTGTCACTCCTCCATTGCAGCTGCCACCAGCTATTGGACAGACTGCTGCCGCCCAAGCAGAGTTGGAGCAGTCAGCAACCTGCCCCTCCAGGCCCACAGCTGGTCCAGGCCGACCCACAAAGGCATCTGCTGTCTCTCCATCTGACCCTCAGCAGCCTTCCCCCAGCCTTGCTGCAGCCACTGGGGTCCCATTGAGGAGGAGCTGCAGGGCGGGTAGGGGCCAGTCACGGAAGCGAAACGGATCACCCTCGCAGGGGAAAAAGTAGAAGGTGTGGCCAATAGTTTTGTTTTACTTATAAAAGCCGAGACTGGTGTATTTGCTTCATATATAAAAGCCGAGGCTGGTGTATTTCTTTCATATTTAGAGGCCGAGACTGGTGTATTTGTTTCATATTTAAAGGCCGAGACTGGTATATTTGTTTTACTTGTAAAGGCCAAGACTGGTGTATTTGTTTCATATATAAAAGCCGAGAATGGTGTATTTGTTTCATATTTAAAGGCCGAGACTGGTATATTTGTTTTACTTGTAAAGGCCGAGACTGGTGTATTTGTTTCATATATAAAAGCCGAGACTGGTGTATTTGTTTGATATTTAAATGCCGAGACTGGTGTATTTGTTTCATATTTAAAGGCTGAGACTGGTATATTTGTTTAACTTGTAAAGGCCGAGACTGGTGTATTTGTGTTTTTGGGGGGTGTTTCTCTCCATTAGTTTGTCATGTGGGAAGGGCACAGAGGTATCATAGTAAAACATTTTCTTAAATCGCACTGTCCATGCTTTCCTTTGGAAGTCCTGGTTGCCCTGCTCGGCTGAGGGCTTGTGGAGCAGCTACATTCATCTTCTGCCATTGGCACAAGCCATTCCCTGAGAGGGGGCCTAGAACCGACTTGCAATAAGCCGCTGATGGGCGGCCCTTGCACTTTCTGCCTCCCTTCTGTGCTGGTCCTCCTCCTCCTCCTCCTCCTCCTCCTCCTCTAGTGGTCCTCCAATGTCTGTTGGCAGTGGCTGAGTCCTGCTGATAGCCAGGTTGTGCAGCATGCAGCACACAACAACGAAATGGGGGACTCGCTCAGGCGAGTACTGTAGGGCTCCCCCGGAACGATCCAGACAGCAGAACCGTTGCTTCAGCACGCCGATTGTTGGCTCAATGATGTTCCTGGTTGCTTGATGGCTCTCATTGTATCCCTCTTCAGCAGGGGTGCTGGGTGCACGGAGTGGGGTCATCAGCCAGGTGCACAAAGGATAGCCTTTGTCCCCGAGAAGCCATCCTCGTGGGTGAGGCTGGGCCTCGAACATGTCTGCCACAGAAGTCTGGCGCAGGATAAAGGCATCGTGGCTCCTGCCTGGAAAGCGGGCATTGACAGCTAGGATGAGCTACCTGTGGTCACACACCAACTGCACGTTGAGCGAATGGTAGCCCTTCCGGTTTCTGTAATCCTTGGCATTCTCTCGAGTTGCCCGCAAAGCCACATGCGTGCAGTCAATGGCGCCCTGCACCATGGGGAAGCCCGCTAATGCTGCAAAGCCCAATGCACGCTGTTGCTGCTTGTCAACGGTCATGGGAAAGGAGATGAACTGACATCTCCTTCTGAAAAGGGCATTGGTCACCTGGTGGATGCAGCAATGTACCGCAAACTGGGAGATGTTGGAAATGTCCACAGTAGCGGATTGGAAGGAGCTGGTGGCATAGAAGTTGAGAGCCACTGTCACCTTTACTGCCACCGACAGAGACGTCCTGCTCCTCAGCTGTGGCTGCAGATCTCCGCGAAGCAGGTGGCAGATCTCAGTGACCACCGCCCTTCTGAATCGCAGCCTCCAAACACGCTGCTCCTCAGACATGTTCAGATATGAGAACAGCTGGCGATATTCCCTGGGTGGGTAAGGCCTCCTTTGAGAACGCCTGTTGCCCCTTCTCCATTTGGCCATGACTGGCACTCTCTCATGGCGTCTCTGAGCCCTTTGAATGCAATGGAGAAGCCCAACGTTTCCACCCATTGCCGCCCCCATTATATGTTTCCAATCAATGCTATGACTCTGAAGTTAAAGACAAGTGCAAAGCTGTGGCCTGAAGCCACAAGTACCTGTGTCAGTGTTGAGCCAAACCAGAAAGCTCTCTACCTTTGTGTCTCTCCAAAGATCCATCTCTCACAAAGAAGGAGTGGTGCAAAATGGCTGCCATTTATACTGCAGGAGGAGTCCCCTTTAATTAGCGCGCCCCGCAGCGACTGGGAACCATTCCCCTCTACCAGTCGCTAGGGGCGTCAGGCGCACAATAGGCCGGCACCACTGAATTTCTGGTTTGGGGCGCACAAAGGGCGTTGCACCATGAAATGACGTCAGGATCTGCGCGTGCAGCTGAGCGCATGCAAAGTTTATGCACCACCGCTAAATCTTAACTGAAGTTCGCGAGAGGCGCAGATCGCGCTGCGCCCGGGCACTAGCCACTTAGCACCCCACGTCTCCTCCTCCTAAGGCGCTAGCGGCTGGCGCAAACAAATGAATTTCTAGGCCTAGGACTATTCTCCTTGGAAAAGAGAAGTTAAGAGGTTACCTAATAGAGGTTTATAAGATGATATGAGCTTTGATAGAGCTGATAGCATAAACTATTCCCTCTGGCAAAGTGGGTCAAGAGCTAGAAATATTGGTTAGCTTTACACGCCAGTGAATCCGCAGTCAAATCAACACATCAATGGCAAAGTTTTGGCCCAAATACTAAACATCTCCCAATAGCTTGTTAGACACTCACCTCGGCAAAATCATTGATTGAAGTGACTCGCAGTAAACCTCCTCACATTTTCAAACTTTGTTGAAGTTTTCCGTTTCTGGTCTTCAACACTTGGGACCTCGTCCCACCAGATCTTCTCTATGCACCTAGCGACTAAATTCCAGTCCCAATTAATATAGTGAAGATTCGACTTCTCTCTCTTCACCTTCCTGGGATACTGCTTAATCAAGCAAATGTTTAAGTTAACGAGATTCATCTTAATTAGAAAATGTGTAACAGGAAAACAATGGGACTACCTTTTGACTATTAATATATTTAAACAGAATATATTTACAATGTGTTTGACATATTTACTTTACTGGTAAATAGTTCTTTCGTTTGCCCTATAGGCGCTAAATTCACATACAATAACTGCTGCCAACTCCAGCTCCGCTCACAGTGGCATCCCAGAGCAGAAACCTGGCTCCCGGTGACATCACAAAGGAGCCAGGAGCCAATCACACAGCAGTCAGGAACAATGTCACAAATCTGCCACAGCTCCGCCCAGTTGAGGTGTCACAGTGTCACATGCCAGGCTCTGCACCAAGTGCGCATTCTCACTGGGCTTGAACGCAGTTTGTACAATCATTCCTGTCTCCGACCCAGACCTCATTTACTGAGATTCGAGGCAGGAAGCACAGTCTCCCAAAATTACCACTTATGCATTCTCCCTCCCATATTCCAAATGCAATGTCCCACTATTTAATGGACCCCATGTCCATCACTTGCTTTGGAAATTTCAAAGCCCCCTGCTCTCTGTAGTAGGCAGCGTGTCTCCTTTCTGCTTTGGCAGTGAGAAGCTGTTTATGGTAATTCTGCTGAGATGAGGCAGGGATATTACAACTACCATCTCGGTTCTAAAAATAGCCCACTTGTTTCAACAAGTGAAGGGAGAGTGGAGGGATCATCTGTGGTTAAGAAGTGGAAGAATCACTGGGTTAGGAACAGCATGGGTAAGACAGGGTTTAAAGTTCACTGAACAATGTACTACCCCAGGGCAGGTACGGCATGGGTTTTTTACTTAGTAAATATGCATCGACACTCGCCCCACAAACATGGTTGGTACAGGATAGCTTTGCAACTGCGTAATGCTCCCGCTACACTTTCCCATCAATTATACCCAGGGCAGGTAATGCACGGGTTAGATACAGAGTAAAGCGCCCTCTATACTGTCCCATCAAATACACCCAGGGCAGGTACAGCACGGATTAGCTACAGAATAATGCTTCCTTTCTATTGTCACCTAAAACACAACCAGGGCAGGTTTGTCTGGGGTTAAATACAGTGTAACTCACGCTGAAATTCGACTCAAGCAGTCTATGATCTTGTGGCCATTACAGAAACATGGCTGCAGTGTGACAATGCCTGGGAATTAAACATACCAGGTTATTTAACGAACAGGAAGGACAGGCAGGAAGGAAGGGGAGGTGGGGTGGCTATGTTAATAAAGGAAGGAATCATTGTAATACAGAGAAATGATATTGGGTCAAAAGATCAGGATAATGAAACAGTTTGGGTGGAGGTAAGGAATAATAAGGGGAATAAGCATTAGTGGGAGTAGTCTATAGGCCTTGAACAGTGGCAACTCTGTTGGACGGAGTATCAATCAGGAAATAGTTGAGGCTTGTAATAAGGGAACATCTATAATTATGGGGGATTTTAACTATCATATTAATTGGACAAATCAAATTGGGCAGGGCTGCCTTGAGGATGAGTTCATTGAGTGTATTAGGGATGGGTTTCTTGAGCAGTATGTAACTGAACCGACCAGGGTCAAGCAACCTTAGATCTGGTCCTGTGTAACGAGATGGGATTAATTAAAAATGTCCTAGTAAAGGATCCCCTTGGAATGAGTGAACATAACATGGTTGAATTCCATATTCAATTCGAGGGTGAGAAGGTTGGATCTCAAACAAGCATGATAAGCTTGAATAAAGTAGACTATGAAGGTATGAGAGCGGAATTGAGTAGATTGGATTGGGAAAATAGATTAAAGGGTAAGACGATACATGATCAGTGGTGTACATTTAAGGAGTTATTTTACAACTTCCAATAAATATATATTCCACTGAGAAGGAAAGGGTTTAAAAGAAAAGACAGCCATCCGTGGCTAAGTAAAGAAATTAAGGATAGTATTCGACTAAAAACAAGGGCATATAAGGTAGCCAAATCTAGTGGGAGGATAGAGGATTGGGAAACCTTTTAAAGACAGCAAAAAATAACAAAAGGATTGATTAAGAAAGGGAAGATAGATTATGAAAGTAAATTAGCAAAAAATATAAAAACAGATTGTAAGATTTTTTATATTTATATAAAAAGAAAAAGGGTGGCTAAAGTAAATGTTGGCGCCTTAGAGGATGAGACCGGGAAATTAATGGTGGGAAATATGGAGATGGCAAAAACACTGAATGAATATTTTACATCAGTCTTTACAGTAGAAGACACTAAGAATATCCCAACACTGGACAAGCAGGGGCAAAAGGGGGGGAGGAGCTAAACACGGTCAAAATCACTAAAGATGTGGTACTCGGTAAAATAATGGGACTCAAGGCGGATAAATCAGCTGGACCTGATAGATTACATCCTAGGGTCTTGAGGGAAGTGGCGGTAGGGATTGTGGATGCATTGGTAATAATTTTCCAAAACTCCCTGGACTCGGCAAAGGTCCTGGCAGATTGGAAAACTGCTAATGTAACACCCTTATTTAAAAAGGGCAGTAGACAGAAGGCTGGAAACTATAGATCGGTTAGCCTAACATCTGTGGTAGGTAAAATTTTGGAGTCCATTATTAAGGAGTCAGTAACAGGACATTTGGATAATCATAATTTAATAGGACAAAGTCAGCATGGTTTTATGAAGGGGAAGTCATGTTTGACAAATTTGCTGGAGTTCTTTGAGGAAGTAACGTATAGGGTGGATAAAGGGGGACCAGTGGACGTAGTGTATTTAGACTTCCAAAAGGCATTTGACAAGGTGCCACACAAAAGGTTATTGCTTAAGATAAAATCACGGGATTGGGGGTAATATTCTGGCATGGATAGAGGATTTGCTATCTAACAGAAGGCAGAGAGTTGGGATAAATGGTTCATTCTCAGACTGGCAAACAGTAACTAGTGGTGTTCCGTAGGGGCCAATGCTGGGTCCCCAACTCTTTTCAATCTATATTAACGATCTGGAGGAGGGGACCGAGTGTAACATATCAAAGTTTGCAGATGATACTAAGATGGGAGGGAAAGTAGTGAGTGAGGAGGACATAAAAAACCTGCAAGGGGACATCGACAGGCTAAGTAAGTGGGCAGAGATTTGGTAGATGGAAAACAATACTGGAAAGTGTGAGGTTATGCATTTTGGCAGGAAAAATCGTAGAGCAAGTTATTATCTTAATGGCAAGAAACTGGAAAGTACTGAAGTACAAAGGGATCTGGGGGTCCTGGTGCACGAAACACAAAAGGTTAGTATGCAGGTGCAGCAAGTGTTTAAGAAGGCCAATGGAATGTTGGCTTTCATTGCTAGGGGGATATAATATAAAAATAGGGAGGTATTGCTTCAGTTGTACAAGGTTTTGGTGAGACCGCACCTGGAATACTGCGTACAGTTTTGGTGTCCATACTTAAGAAAGGACATACTTGCTTTCGAGTCAGTACAAAGAAGGTTCACTAGGTTAATCCCGGGGATGAGGTGATAGACATAAGAGGGGAGGTTGAGTAGATTGAGACTCTACTCATTGGAGTTCAGAAGAATGAGAGGCGATCTTATTGAAATATATAAGATTGTGAAGGGGTTGGATCGGGTGGATGCGGGGAGGATGTTCCCGATGATGGGTGAAACTAGAACTAGGGGGCATAGTCTTAGAATAAGGTGCTGCTCTTTCAAAACTGAGATGAGGAGGAACTACTTCACTCAGAGGGTGGTAGGTCCATGGAATATGCTGCCCCAAAAAGCTGTAGAAGCTACATCATTACATAAATTTAAAACAGAAATAGACAGCTTCCTAGAAGTAAAGGGAATTAAGGGTTACGGGGAGCAGGCAGGAATTTGGACATGAGTCTAGGTTCGGATCGGTCATGGCCCTGTGGGTAGCGGAGCGGGCCCAGGGGCTGTGTAGCCTGATCCTGCTCCTATTTTGTGTGTCTATTTCTGTTAGATTCAGGAGATGGTTCTGTGATAGTGGATTGGCGGTTAGGATCAGATCAGCCATGATCTTATTGAATGGTGGAACAGGCTCGAGGGGCCGATTGGCCTACTCCTGCTCCTATTTCTTATGTTCTTATGTTCTTACGTTTAACTCAGCATGTGCTCAATGCAACATAAAGCTTCTTTGAAACTGTCCAATGAAACTCACCAACTCAGGTATAGCATGGTATGGTTACATGAAAAAATTCCGTCTGGACTGAATAGATTCGAGTTCTCTCTCTCTACATTCATGAGATACCATTGACTCCAATAATTTATCAATACAAAATGATTCATATTAATTCCAGAACCTGTATTCGGGATACAATGCGACTTATTTTGCGACTGATTTATATTTAATTGGAATATATTTATAATTAATGACATTTGGATGAATTACTCACTTTAATATTGAATTGCTCTTTTCAGTCCTTGCCCCTATTTATAGGTATTATTATACTCACTCGCAATATCTGCTGCCAACTCCAGCTCTGCATGCAGTAACACACCACTGATGGGGCGTAACCAGTGGCAGGAACCTGTCTCCAGGTAACATCAGAAAGGAGCCAATAGCCAATCACACCGCAGCCAGTAACAATGTAACAAAGCAGCAGGAGCTCCGCCCAGTCGAGGTGCCACAGGGTCGCATGACCATGCTCTGCTCCTGGTGTGCAGTCTCACTGGGGATGAACACATGTTTTACACTTAATTCTGTCTCTGCCCTGAGATAATGTCAAAGAATATTTTTCTCTGTGAAATAACCGATCCTGTTAAGGTTAACAGAAGTTGTACCATATTCCCGGTGACAGAAGCAATGAACATTTTAAACCAGACTTCTATGTTTAAAATGAGATGTAACAGTTCATCACATGACAAATATTGAAATATCGAGTCTTGGTTAATCAGCATTTCTTTCATTCTGCATAAGGAAGACATCAGTTAATTAATGGTGATTAAAAGAATTATTTTCTCACGTTACATGCATGCAAGTAAATTAATTAAGTGACGTTTTTTCACTACTTAGTATTAACCAGACAGGGAATGGAACCTTAGGTGCTAAAAATTGACAGCGCCGAATATTAACCAATAGGCAATTGGGAAAAACTGAGTTAAAGCAATGCGATAATTTAAAATATAACTGAGTCTATCCGTTCAGGATGCAAATTTATATTTACTGACTCTGCTGCTAACAATGTTTTTCCCTGTATCTGCGATATTGATTCATTTATTGGGGCATCTGTCTTCATCCGAAATACGTTTCCCTGTATCTGTGTTATTGATTCATTTATTGTGGCATCTGTCCTCTTTCTGAATGTGTTTCCCTGAATCTGCGATATTTATTCGCTTATTGGGGCATCTGTCTTTATTCCAAATGTGTTTCCCTGATTCTGTGATACTTATCAACTTTTGGGGCATCTGTCTTAATTCCAAATGTGTGTCACTCTACCTGTGATATTGATCCCTTTACTGGGGCATCTGAATTCATTACAAATGTGTTTCCATGTCTATGATATTGCTTCATATATTGGAGGGTATCTGTATTCATTCCAAATGTGTTTCTCTGTACCTATGATATGTATACATTTATTGGTACATCTATCTTCATTACAAATGTATTTCCCTGCATTTGTGAAAATAATTCATTTATTGGGGCATCTGACTTCATTCAAAATCTTTTTCAATTTATTTATCAAATTGATTCATTAATTGGGGCAGCAATCTTCATTCCAAATGTGCTTCCCTGAGACTGTCATGTTGATTCATTTATTAGGGCATCTCTGTTCATTCCAAATGTGTTTCACTGTATCTGTGATACTGATTCATTTATTGGGCATCTGTCTTCATTGCAAAGGTGTTTTCCTTTACCAGTGATATTGTTTCATTATTTGGGACATTTGTGTTCTTTGGAAATGGATTTTCCTGTATAGGTAACATTGAATTATTTTTGTGCGAAATCTGAATTCATTCTAAATATGTTTCCCTGTATCTGTGATATTGCTTCATGTATTGGGGCTACTGTCTTCATTCCAAATGTAGTTCCATGTATCTGTGATGTTGGTTCATTTATTGAGGCATTTGTCTTCATTCCAATTTGGTTTCCCTGTATCTGTGATATTGATTTATTTATTGGAGCATCTGCCGTAATTCCAAATGTGTTTCCCTGTATCTGTGATACTGATTCATTTATTCGGCATCTGTCTTCATTGCAAAGGTGTTTTCCTTTACCAGTGATATTGTTTCATTATTTGGGACATTTGTGTTCTTTGGAAATGGATTATTCCTGTATAGGTAACATTGAATTATTTTTGTGCGGCATCTGAATTCATTCTAAATAGGTTTCCCTGTATCTGTGATATTGATTCATTTAATTGGGCATCTGTCTTCATTCCAAATGTATTTCCCTGTATGTGTGATATTGATTCATTTATTGGGGCATCTGTCTTCATTACAAATGTGTTTGTCTGTGTCTGTGATATTGATCAATTTATTGGGGTATCTGTCTTCATTCCAAATGTGTTTCCCTATATCTGAAATATTGGCCCAGAACTTTGGGTCTCCACGGGTGAGTACGCACTGGGTACTTACCCGTAGGCCCAATGGAAGTGCCAGTTTCCTGGGTGCACTGCGCATGCGCGGGAAACCATCACTTCCATCCCCATGAAAGAAGGCGTTCAGAATCCGAACGCATGCGCAGGAGATGCTTCATGCGTGCATCGAACTTTTGTTATTTTGCAGGTTTTCCCGGGAGGGTAAGTCTCCAGAAGTTACATATTTAAAAGCAGTCATAAGGCCTGCTTTTTACAAGGTAAGTGGTGAATTAATTAAAATTTAAAAAAAATTCCACAAGTTTATTATTTTTTAATATTTTAAAGAAAGGTAAGTTTAATTTTACCCCCATTAGAAAATAAAATTACTTTTTTCATAAAATTTATATTATTGTTTAAAATATTTATTTCATGTAATTTTTAGTTTATTTAAAAAATGTAATTAAAAAAAAAATTATTTGAAGATTTAGTGATGTTTTGGGGCCCGTAGTATTTCTAAGTTTTGACAGCTCTGCCTGTCAAAATTATGAATGAAGCATTCCCTGCTATGATTGGCTCCCAATGGCCCACGTGATCCCAGGGGACACATCAAACTAACTGCGCCCCTGGGGTATGCAAGCACTGCGCAGTTGGCGCAGGCCCAGGATCTGAATTCCATTGGGGCCCACAGCACAATGGCTGGTTGCAGCGCTCGGGGGCTTGCACCCGCGGGAATCCCCCGACCTGAATTTCTGGGCCATTGATGCATTTATTGGGGAATTTCGTCCTCTTTTCAAATGTGTTTCCCTGTAACTGTGAAATCGATTCATTTATTGGGGCATATTTCTTCATTCCAAATGTGTTTTCCCTGTATTTGTGATATTAATTCATTTATTGGGGAATTTTCTCCTCATTCCAAATATGTTTCCCTGTATCTGTGATACCGATTCATTTACTGGGGCCAATTTCTTCATTCCAATTGTGTTTTCCTGTATCTGTGATATTGATTCATTTATTGGAGCATCTGCCTTCATTCCAAATGTGTTTCCCTGTATCAGTGATATTGATTCATTTATTTGGGCATCTGTCTTCATTGCAAATGTACTTCCCTGTATGTTTGATATTGATTCATTTATTGGGGCATCTGTCTTCATTACAAATGTGTTTCTCTGTATCTGTGATATCAATTCATTTATTCGGGCATCTGTCTTCATTCCAAATGTGTTTACCTGTATCTGAAACCCAGAACTTTGGGTCTCCACAGGTGAGTACCCATGGGGTACTTACCCGTAGGCCCAATGGAAGTGCCAGGTTCCTGCGTGCACTGTGCATGCGTGGGAAAGCAGCACTTCCGTTCCCCTGCAAGAAGGGGTTCAGAGTTGAAGTGCGTGCACAGGAGATGCTGCGTATGCACATCGAACTTGCTTTTTTTTGCCGCTTTTCCCGGGAGGGTAAGTCTCCAGAAGTTACATATTTGAAAAGAGGTCGTATGGCCAGCTTTTAAAAGGCAAGTGGTGAATTAATTAAAATGTAAACATTTTTTCCACAGCTTTACTATTTTTAAACACTTTAAAGAAAGGTAAGTTTATTTTTAGCCCCGTTAGAAAATAAAATTATTTTTTTCAAAAATTTAAATTATTGTTTATAATATTTATTTCATGTAATTTTTAGTTTATTTAAAAAATGTAATTAAAAAAAAATTAATGAAGATTTATTGATGTTTTGGGGCCCGTAGTATTTATAAGTTTTGACAGCTCTGCCTGTCAAAATTATGAATGAAGCATTCCCTGCCCCGATTGGCTCCCCATGGCCCACGTGATCCCAGGGGACGAATCAAAGTAACTGCGCCCCTGGGGTATGCAAGCAATGCACGCCGGCAGTTGGAGCAGGCCCAGGATCGGAATTCCATGGGGGCCCACAGCACAGCTGCCGGCGCACCAGGTAAGTGCAGGTCGGGGGCTTGCATCTGCGGGTAGCCCCGATCCGAAATTCCAAGCCATTGATTCATTTATTGGGGAATTTCTTCCTCATTTCAAATGTGTTTCCCTGTAACTGTGATGTTGATTCATTTATTGGGGCATATTTCTTCATTCCAAATGTGTTTTCCCTGTATTTGTGATATTGATTCATTTTTTGGGGAATTTTGTCCTCATTCCAAATGTGTTTCCCTGTATCTGTGATACCGATTCATCTATTGGGGCCTATTTCTTCATTCCAAATGTGTTTCCCTGTATCTGTGATTCCGACTAATTTATGGGGCCTATTTCTTCATTCCAAATGTGTTTTCCTGTATCTGTGATATTGATTCATTTACTGGGGCAGCTGTCATTCCAAATCTGTTACCCTTCTTCTGTGATATTGATTCATTAACTGTGATATGTGTCTTGATTCGAAAGGAGATTCCATGTATATGTAACATTGATTATTTTGGGGGGTCATATGCCTTAATTCTAAATGTGTTTCCCTGCATCTGTGATATTGATTAATTGATTGGGGGGCAACTGTCCTTGTTCCAAATGTGTTACCCAATATATGTAATATTGATTCATTAATTGGGACATTTGTCTTCATTCGAACTGAGATCCCTATATCTGTGATATTAATTCATTTATTGTTGCATCTGTCCTCATTCTGAAAGCCTTTCGCTCTTTCTGTGATATTTTTCATTTATTGGGGTGATCTGTCTTCAGTCCAAATGGGATTCCGTGTATCTGTGATAGTGATTCATGTATTGGGGCAGCTGAATACATTCCACATGTATTTCCACGTTTGTGATATTTATTCATTTACTGGGGGATCTGTCTTCATTCCGAATGTGCTTCTCTGTATCTGTGATATGTATACATTTATTGGTACATTTGTCTTCATTCCAAATATATTTGCCTGTATCTATGATATTTATTCATTTATTGGAGGCATCTATCTTCATTCCAAATGTGTTTCCCAGTATCAGTGAAATTGAATCATTTATTGGGGCATCTGGCTTCATTTTAAATATGTTTCCATGCATATGTGATATTTATTGATTTATTGGGGACTCTGCCTTCATTCCAAATGTATTTCCCTCTATCTGTGGTATTGACTCATGTATTGGGACATCTGTCTACATTCTCAATGTATTTCCCTGTATCTGTGATATTGAATCATTTATTGAGGCATCTGCCTTCATTCCAAATGTGTTTCCATGTATCTGTGATATTGATTCATTTATTGGGGCATCTGACTTCATTCCAAATGTATTTCCATATATCTGTTATATTGATTAATTTATTTGGCATCTGTCTTAATTCCAAATATTTTTTCCTGTATCTGTGATATTGATTCATTAATTGGGACAGTTGTGTTCATTCGAAATGGGTTTCCCTCTATAGGTGACGTTGAATCATTTTTGCGTGACATCTGTCTTCATTCCAAATCTGTTTCCCTGTTGTATTGATTCATTTATTGGGCATCTCTCTTCATTCCAAAGGTTTCTTCCTGTATCTGTGATATTGATTCATTAACTGGGGCATTTGTGTTCATTCGAAATGAGTTTCCATATATAAGTGACCTTGAGTCATGTTTGGGTGGCATCTGTATTCAGGCTAGATATGTTTCCCAATATCTGTGTTATTGATTCATGCATTGGGGCATCGGTCTCCATTCCAAATATAATTCCATGTACCTGTGATATTGTTTCATTTATTGGGGCATCTGTCTTCATTCCAAATGTGTTTCATTGTATCTGTGATATTGATTGATTTATTGGAGCATTTGTCTTCTTTCCAGATGTGTTTCCCTGTATCTGCGGTATTGATGCATTTATTGGGGCATCTGTCCGCATTCCAAATGTGTTTCCCTGCATCTGTAATATTGATTCATTTATTGGGGCATCTGCCTTCATTGCAATTTTTTTTCTCTGTATCTGTGATATTGATTCATTTATTGGGGCATCTGTCTTCATTCCAAATGTGCTTCCGTGTATCTGTGATATTGACTCATTTATTGGGAAATGTTGTCGTCATTACAAATGTGTTTCCCTGTATCTGTGATATCGCTTCATATATTGGGGCATACTTCTTCATTCCTTATGTGTTTTCCCTGTATTTGTGATATTGATTCATTTATTGGGGTTTTTGTCCTCATTTCAAATGTGTTTCACTGATTTTGTGATATCGATTCTTTTATTGGAGCATATTTCTTCATTCGAAATGTGTTTTCCTGTATTTGTGATAATGATTACTTTATTGGGGCAGCTGTCCTTATTCCAAATCTTTTACACTTTATCTGTGATATTGATTCATTAACTGGGATTTGATTCTTCAATCAAAATGACTTTCCACATATATTTGACATTGATTTTTTTTGGGAGGGCACCTGCCATCATTCTAAATGTGTTTCCTTGTATTTGTGATATTGATACATTTACTGGGGCATGTGACTTCATTTTAAATAAATTACCATGCATATATGATATTTATTGATTTATTTGGGCCTCTGTTTTCATTCCAAATGTGTTTTCCAGTATCTGTGATATTGATTCATTAATTGGTACATTTGTCTTCATTGGAAATGAGTTTCCATGTTTAGGTGACATTGATTCATTTATTGGGGCATCTGTAATCATTCTAAATGTGTTTCCCTCTATCTGTGATATTGAGTCATTTATTGAGAAATCTATCTTCATTCCAAATACGTTTCTTTGTATCTGTTATATTGATTCATTTACTGGGGCAGCTCTATTCATTCCAAATCTATATCCCTGTACCTTTGATATTGATTAATTTATTGGGGAATCTGACTTCATTTCAAATGCACTTCCATGTATATGTTATATTGACTCATTTATTGGGCATCTCTCTTCATTCCAAAGGTGTTTTCCTGTATCTGTGATATTGATTCATTAATTGGGACATTTTAGTTAATTCGAAATGGGTTTCCCTGTATACGTGATGTTGAATAATTTTTGGGTGGCATCTGTGTTCATTCTAAATATGATTCCCTCTTTCTGTGATATTGATTGATGTATTGTTGCATCTGTCTTCATTGCATATATGTTTCCATGCATCTGTGATATTGATTCCTTTATTGAGGCATCTGTCTTCATTCCAAATGTGTTTCTCTGTATCTGTGATATTGATTAATTTATTGGGACCTTTGTCTTCATTCCAAATGTGTTTCCCTGTATCTGGGCTATGTATTCATTTATTCGTAAGTCTACCTTCATTCCAAATATATTTCCATGTAACTGCGAGAATGTTTCATTTAATGGGGCGTCTGTCTTCATTCCAAATGTGTTTCACTATATCTATGATATTGCTTCATGTATTGGTGCAGCTGTCCTTATGCCAAATCTGCTACACTGTTTCAGTGACATTGATACATTAATTGGGCCATTTGTCTTCACTTGAAATGAGTTTCCCTGTATATGTGAATTTGATTCAATTTCTTGGGGGGCATCTCTCTTCATTCTAAATTTGTTTCCCTGTATCTGTAATGTTGATTCTTTTATTGGGGGGTGTCAACTGATTCATTTTAAATATATTTCCATGCATATGTGATATTTATAGATTTATTGGGGACTCTGTCTTCATTCCAAATGTGCTTCCCTGTATCTGTGGTATTGACTCATGCTTTGGGACATCTGTCTACATTCCCAATATATTTCCCTGTATCTGTGATATTGAATCATTTATTGAGGCATCTATCTTCATTCCAAATGCATATCCCTGTATCGGTGAAATTGATTCATTTTGGGGGCATCTGAATTCATTTTAAATATATTTCTATGCAAATGTGATATGTATTTATTTATTGGGGACTCTGTCTTCATTCCAAATGTGTTTCCCTGTATATGTGATATTGATTCATTTATTGGAGCATCTATCTTCATTCCAAATATATTTCTCTGTATCTGTGATATTGATTCATTTACTGGGGCAGCTGTCTTCATTCCAAATCTATTTCCATGTATCTTTGATATTGATTCATTTATTGGGGCATCTGACTTCATTCCAAATGTATTTCCATATATCTGTTATATTGATTAATTTATTAGGCGCCTGTCTTCTTTCTAAATGTTTTTTCCTGTATCTGTGATATTGATTCATTAATTGGGACATTTGTATTCATTCGAAATGTGTTTCCCTGTATAGGTGACATAGAATCATTTTTGGGTGGCATCTGTCTTCATTCTAAATATGTTTCCCTGTATCTGTGACATTGATTAATGTATTGTGGCATCTGTCTTCATTCCAAATGTAGTTCCATTTATCTGTGATATTGATTCATTTATTGGGGCATCTGTCTTCATTCCAAATTTGTTTCTCTGTATCTGTGAAATTGATTCATTTATTGGGGCATATTTCTTCATTCACAGAATCACAGAAATTCCTAATGTGTTTTCTTGTATCTGTCATATTGTTTCATTTATTGGGGAATTTTGACCTCATTCCAAATGTGTTTCCCTGTATCTGTGATTTCGACTCCTTTATTGGGGCCTATTTCTTCATTGCAAATATATGTTCCTGTATCTGAGATACTGATTCATTTGTTGGGGCAGCTGTCCTTATTCCAAATCTGTTAACCTTTATAGGTGATATTGATTCATTAACTGTCTTCCTTGGAAATGAGTTTCCATGTATATGTAACATTGATTTATTTTGGGGGGGCATCTGCCTTCATTTCAAATGTGTTTCCCTGCATTTCTGATAATGAATCATTTATTGGGGGGCATCTGTCCTTATTCGAAATGTGTTACCCAATATATGTGATATTTATTCATTTATTGCAGTGATCTGCCTTCATTCCGAATCTGATTTCCTGTATCTGTTATATTGATTCATTTATTGTGCACCTGTCTTTATTCCAATGGTTTCTTCCTGTATCTGTGATATTGATTCATGAACTGGGGCATGTGTGTTCATTCGAAATGAGTTTCCCTATATAAGTGACATTGAATCATGTTTGGGTGGCAATGTGTTCATGCAAAATCTGTTTCCCAGTATCTGTGTTATTGGTTCGTGCATTGAGGCATCTGTCTTCATTCCAAATGTAGTGCCATGTACCTGTGATATTTATTGGAGCATCTGCCTTCATTCCAAATCTGTTTCTCTGTACCTGTGATATTGATTGATTTATTGGGGCATTTGTCTTCTTTGCAATTGTGTTTCCCTGTATCTGTGATATTGATTCATTTATTGCGGCATTTACCTTCATTCCAAATGTGTTTCTCAGTATCTGTGATATTGATTCATTTACTGGGGCATCTGTCCTCATTCAAAATGTGTTTCCGTGTATCTGTAATATTGATTCATTTATTGGGGCATCTGTCTTCATTCCAAATTTCTTCTGCTGTATCTGTGATATTGATTCATTTATTGGGGCATCTGTCTGCATTACAAATGTGTTTCCCTGTATCTGTGCTACCGATTCATTTATTGGGGCATTTACCTTCATTCCAAATGTGTTCCCCTGTATGTGTGACATTGATTCATTTAGTGGGAAATGTTGTCCTCATTCCAAATGTGTTTCCCTGTATCTGTGATATCGATTCATATATTGGGGCATATTTCTTCACTCCATATGTGTTTTCCCTGTATCTGTGGTATTGATTCATTTATTGGGGATTTTTGTCCTCATTTCAAATGTGTTTCCCTGCATTTATGATATCGATTCATTTATTGGAGCATATTTCTTCATTCGAAATGTGTTTTCCTGTATCTGTGATATTGATTACTTCTTTGGGGCAGCTGTCCTTATTCCAAATCTTTTACACTTTATCTGTGATATTGATTCATTAACTGGGATTTTTGTCTTCATTCAAAATGACTTTCCACATATATTTGACGTTGATTTTTTTTGGGAAAGCATCTGCCTTCATTCTAAATGTGTTTCCGTGTATTTGTGATATTGATTCATTTACTGGGGCATGCGACTTCATTTTAAATATATTTCCATGCATATATGATATTTATTGATTTATTTGGGCCTCTGTCTTCATTCCAAATGTGTATTCCTGTATCTCTGATATTGATTCATTAACTGGTACATTTGCCTTCATTCGAAATTAGTTTCCATGTTTAGGTGACATTGATTCATTTATTGGGGCATCTGTAATCATTCTAAATGTGTTTCCCTGTATCTGTGATACTGAATCATTTTTGGGGCATTTGTCTACATTCCAAATATATTTCCCTGTATCACTGATATTGATTCATTTATTGAGGCATCTGTGTTCATTCGAAATATGTTTCCCTGTATCTGTGATATTGATTCTTTTATTGAGAAATCTATCTTCATTCCAAATATGTTTGTTTGTATCTGTGATATAGACTCATTTACTGGGGCAGCCCTCTTCATTCCAAATGTATATCCCTGTATCTTTGATATTGATTCATTTATTGGGGCATCTGACTTCATTCCAAAGGTGTTTTCCTGTATCTGTGATATTGATTCATTAATTGGTACATTTCTGTTAATTAGAAATGGGTTTTCCTCTATAGGAGACATTGAATCACTTTTGGGTGGCATCTGTGTTCATTCTAAGTATGTTTCCCTGTATCTGTGATATTGATTCATGTATTGTTGCCTCTTTCTTCATTCCATATGTGTTTCCATGTATCTGTTATATTGATTCATTTATTGGGGCATCTGTCTTCATTCCAAATGTGTTTCCCTGTATCTGTGATATTGATTCATGTATTGGGGCATTTGTCTCCATTCCAAATGAGTTTCCCTGTATCTGGCCTATGTATTCATTTATTTGTAAATCTACCTTCATTCCAAATGTATTTCACAGTAACTGCGAGAATGATTCATTTATTGGGGCATCTGTCTTCATTCCAAATGTCTTTCACTATATCTATGATATTGCTTCATTTATTGGTGCAGCTGTCCTTATGCCAAATCTGCTACCCTGTTTCAGTGATATTGATACATTAATCGGGCCATTTGTCTTCACTCGAAATGAGTTTCCCTGTATATGTGAATTTGATTCACTTTTTGGGGGGCGTCTCTCTTCATTCTAAATTTGTTTCCCTGTATCTGTAATATTGATTCTTTAATTGGGGGGTCACCTGTCTTCACTCCGAACGTGCTTCCCTGTATCAGTGAAATTGAATCATTTACTGGGGCATCTGACTTCATTTTAAATATATTTTCATACATATGTGATATTTATTGATTTATTGGGGACTTTGTCTTCATTCCAAATGTGTTTCGCTCTATCTGTGGTATTGACTCATGTATTGGGACACCTGTCTACATTCCCAATGTATTTCCCTGTATCTCTGATATTGAATCATTTATTGAGGCATGTGTCTTCATTCCAAATGTATTTCCCTGTTATGATGACATTGATTCATTTATTGGGGCATCTGAATTCATTTTAAATATATTTCCGTGCATATGTGATATTTATTGATTTATTGGGGACTCTGTCTTCATTCCAAATGTGTTTCCCTGTATCTGTGATATTGATCCATTTATTGCAGCATCTATCTTCATTCCAAATATATTTCTCTGTATCTGTGATATTGATTCATTTACTGGGGCAGCTGTCTTCATTCCAAATCTATTTCCACGTATCTTTGATATTGTTTAATTTATTGGGGCATCTGACTTCATTTCAAAGATTCTTTCCTGTACCTGTGATATTGATTCATTAATTGGGGCATTTATGTTCATTCGAAATGGGTTTCCCTGTATAGTTGACATTGAATCATTTTTGGGTGGCATCTTCATTCTAAATATGTTTCCCTGTATCTGTGATATTGAATAATGCATAGTGGCATCTGTCTTCATTCCAAATGTGATCCATGTGTCTCTGATATTGAGTAATTTATTGAGGCATCTGTCTTCATTCCAAATGTGTTTCTCTGTATCTGTGATATTGATTCAATTATTGTGGCATTGGTCTTCATTGCAATTGTGTGTCCCTGTATCTGTGATATTGATTCATGTATTGGGGTATCTGTCTTCATTCCAAATTTGTATCTCTGTATCTGAGATATTGATTCATTTTTTGGGGCATGTGCCTTCATTCCAAATGTGTTTCCCTGTATCTGTGATATCGATTCATTTACTCGGGCATATTTCTTCAATCCAAATGTGCTTTCCCTGTATCTATCATATTGTATCATTTTTGGGGAATTTTGTCCTCATTCCAAATGTGTTTCCCTGTATCTGTGTAACCGACTCATTTATTGGGTCCTATTACTTCATTGCAAATTTATTTTCCTGTATCTGTGATATTGATTCGTTTGTTGGGGCAGCTGTCCTTATTCCAAATCTGTTAACCTTTATCGGTGATATTGATTCATTAACTGTGATATGTGCATTCATTCAAAATGAGTTTCCACGTATATGTAACATTGATTTATTTTGGGGGGGCATCTGTCTTCATTCCAAATGTGTTTCCCTGCATTTGTGATATTTATCATTTATTGGGGGGCATCTGTCCTTATTCCATATGTCTTACCCAATATATGTGATATTTAGTCATTTATTGGGTTGATCTTTCTTCATTCCAAATCTGTTTCCCTGAATCTGTTATATTAATTCATTCATTGTGCATCTGTCTTTATTCCAAAGGTTTCCTCTTGTATCTGTGATATTGATTCATTATCTGGGGCATGTGTGTTCATTCGAAATGTGTTTCCCAATAAAAGTGACATTGAATCATGTTTGGGTGGCATCTGTATTCATGCAAAATCTGTTTCCTAGTATCTGTTTTATTGATTCATGTATTGGGGCATCTGTCTTCATTGCAAATATTGTGCCATGTATCTGTGATATGGATTCATTTATTGGGGCATCTGTCTTCATTCCAAATGTGTTTCTCTGTATCTGTGATATTGATTGATTTACTGGGGCAGTTGTCTTCATTCCAATTGTGTTTCCCTGATTCGGTGATATTGATTCCTTTATTGGGGCATCTGTCTTCATTCCAAATATGTTTCCCTGTATCTGCGGTATTGATTCATTTATTGGGGCATCTGTCCTCATTCCAAATGTGTTTCCCTGATTCTGTAATATTGATTCATTTATTGGGGATTTTTGTCCTGATTTCAAATGTGTTTCCCTGTTTTTGTGATATCGTTTCATTTATTGGGGCATATTTTTTCATTCCATATGTGTTCACTGTATCTGTGATATTGATTCATTTATTGGGGATTTTTGTCCTGATTTCAAATGTGTTTCCCTGTTTTTGTGATATCATTTCATTTATTGGGGCATATTTCTTCATTCCAAATGTGTTTTCCTGTATCTGTGATATTTATTAAATAATTGGTACATTTGACTTCATTCGAAAAGTGTTTCCATGTTTAGGTGAATTTGATTCATTTATTGGGGCATCTGTAATCATTCTAAATATGTTTCCCTGTATCTGTGATATTGAATCATTTATTGGGGCAGCTGTGTTCATTCCAAATGTATTTCCCTGTATGTGTGATATTGATTCATTTATTGAGAAATCTTACTTCTTCCAAATATGTTTCCCTGTATCTTTGATATTGATTCATTTATTGGGCATCTGAATTCATTCCAAAGGTGTTTTCTGTTGTGTCCGTGTGTTAATGGAGACACGGAAGTTGGTTTCACAGGTGTTTACTGAACAAAGTCTGGAGGTGAACTAACAGATGCAAGACACTATAAAGGCTTATATAGCCCGAGTGGCCATTACCGGCATTACAGTACACAGGGGGCTCTTAAAGGCACATACACCACAATTCCTCCCCTTTTAGACAACCAGTACATAATATTTTAAGTAATCATTAATTAACATGTTACAAGAACAATAATCTACACATTTGCTGCAGTTAATCAATTATAAGTCAGTCTCTCTGGAGGCTTCCTGACTCGGTCCGGGTAACGTCTCGGTGGTGTAGTAGTTTTTGGTGGTGTAGTAGGTTCTTTTGGCAAGGTTGATTCGGCTTGAATGCCAGTGTCAGGTTCATCTGGTTCCAGTATCACCGGATCGGAGGTAGATACTATGGGTATCTCTGCTTCATCATTAGGCATATAGAGTTGTGGTGTAGGTTGTCCCTTTTCGGATGACTCTATGATCTGGTCAGCATGGCGCCTTATTATGCTTTCTCCAGTGTCCACGGTATACATCAGCGGTCCTAATCGTGTGCAAATAGTTCCAGGCTGCAATTTCTCGGTACGGTAGTCCCGGGCCAAAACTTGTTTACCTATCTGGAAGGTTCTAGTTGGCCTTTCATTCATGCCTTGAAATTGCCGGTTCTCCACGTCCCTTCTGATGTTTGGCTTGATCAAATCCAGCCGGCATCTTAGGCTTCTATTGAAGAACATCATGGCGGGAGTTTGATTTGTAACCACATGTGTTGCATTTCTGTATGCAAACAAGAAGTTGTCTACCTTATGCTGTAGATTTATGTCTTCATTACCCATGGCCTTTATGGCCTTCTTGAGGGTCTGGACAAACCTTTCAGCCAATCCATTGGTGGCGGGATGGTATGGGGCGGACGTGTAGTGCTTAACCCCATTGTTTTTTTAAGAACTTCCTGAATTCTTCAGACACAAATTGCGGTCAATTATCAGAACAGATCTGTTCAGGCAGCCCATTCCTGGCAAATATGGTCCTTAATATTGTGATGGGTTTTCCGTGGTGGTGGAGGACATCTTTATTACCTGTGGCCACATGGAGTGTGCATCAACCGCGATTAAGAACATTGAGTCCATAAATGGACCAGCAAAGTCGATGTGTACCCTTTGCCATGGAGATGAGGGCCACTCCCATGGATGTAGAGGGGCTTGTGGTGGGGCGTTTTGGACCTTTTGGCATCCTAGGCAGCTCTTGGTCATTTCTTCGATGTCTCCATCGACACCTGGTCACCACACAAACGCTCTGGCTAGGTTCTTAATTTTCACTCCACCCAGATGCCCCTCGTGAAACTCCTTTAGCACTTCATCCTGGAGTTTGGGTGGAATCACCACTCTGGATCCACACATCAAGGTTCCTCGGCATACTGACAGCTGTTCTCTTCTTTGTGAGAATGCTGGCAACAGTGGTTCGCCATGTGCTGGCCAACCCTTCACTGTTAAATCGTAGACTCGTGAGAGAGCCGGGTCATTTCTCGTTTCCTTTTCAATGGCAAAATTTGTTACTGGTAGACATTCCACTATGGTTGAGTGGAACATCTCCACTGGGTCTACTGTAGGTGCCTCTTCTAACGTTGGCAACGGTAGGCGCAATAAACCATCACCATTCCCATGCTGTTTTGATCTTTTGTTTTCTATGTCATATTGGTGTGCCCCTAGGAAAAGGGACCACCTCTGTAGCCTTTGCGCTGTCATAATGGGAACACCCTTTTTAGGGTTGAATATGGAGACGAGGGGTTGATGGTCAGTCAACAAGGTAAATTTTTGTCCGTGTTGGTAATGGTTGAATTTCTTCACTCCCCATACCAGGCTGAGTGCATCCCTGTCGATCTGGGCATAGTTACACTCAGCTGAGTTCAAAGAGCGTGAAGCAAAATCTATCGGCCGCTCCGAGCCATCAGGGAATCTATGCAATAATACCACTCCTACGCCATAAGGGGGTGCATCGCATGCCAGTCTGATTGGCAGTGATGGGTTGTAATGAGCCAAAACTTCCTTGGACGTGATCAAGCCTTTGCATTTATGGAAGGCACGTTTACAGTCTTCGCTCCATTTCCAAATTACTCCCGTTTGGAGCAGTTCGTTAAGAGGGTGCAGAAGAGTTGACAAGTTCGGTAAAAATTTATGATAGTAATTTATCAATCCCAGGAACGATCTTAATTGTGAGACATTTTCAGGTGCTGGGGCTTATATGACCGCTTCAATTTTTTCAGGTGACTTATGCAACCCTTCCTCGTTAATTATGTGGCTACAATATGATATTTGTTTCTGGAAAAATTCGCACTTCGGGCGATTTGCTCGTAGGCCCCATTCTCTCAGCCTAGTGAGCACCTGCTCCAAATTGGCAAGGTGCTCGTTGTCGTTTTCTCCTGTTACCAGGATGTCGTCTAGGTAGCACTGAGTCCCCGGAGTCCCTTGGAGGACCTGCTCCATAGCTCTTTGCCAGATAGCTGGAGCTGATGCTACTCCGAAAACCAGTCGATTGTATTGGTACAGGCCTTTGTGTGTTTTTATCGTGAGATACTTTTTAGAGGCCTCTTCAACCTCCATCTGTAGATATGACTGTGACAAGTCAATTTTGGTGAAACGTTTCCCTCCGGATAGTGAGGCGAAAATATCTTCTATCCTCGGAAGAGGATACTGTACCATGTGAAGGACCGGGTTTACAGTCACCTTGAAGTCCCCACAGGTGCGAATTTTTCTCTGTTCTTCACATTTATCATTATTCAACGTTTTCTCCATGACCGGGACGATGGGTGTTGCCCACTCGCTCCAATCTGTCTTGGATAATATGCCTGCCTTTTCCAAATTCTCCAGCTCTGCCTCGACTGCTGGACGAATTGCGTATGTTACCGGCCTTGCCTTAAAAAACTTGGGAATTGCTGCATCTTCCACTTTTATTGAGGCGGTGATGCCTTTCAAGTTTCCTAGTTCCTGTTGAAACACTTCCTTGGCGTTGGCCAAGATGTCTTTTAATCGTTCAGGTTTGACGTCATCATCATTTTTTTTCTTACTGTTCACCATCAGTGCCTGAATGGAGTGCCAGTCGAAACGTATCTTCCTGATCCATTCACGTCCCAACAGCGGTGGACCACCATCTTGCAGAACGTATAAATACAACTTCTGTATTTCCTTGCCGTTGTATACAACAGGCACCTTTATTTTCCCTTTGGGGTATACTTTCTGCCCCGTATATGTTTTCAAGATAATGGATGTGTCTTTCAAAGGTATATGCGGAAATAGCCGCTCGTAATCCCATCGACTTAAGATGGTCAGAGCTGATCCTGTATCTAGCTCCATTTTAACTGGGGACCCCGCTATCGTGAGGGTAACCCAAATGGTCTGGTAATCTTCTTTGGCAATTACATTATGTAATTTGAGACAGCTTAATCTCTTGTTTCTGGAGTCGCTATCGCTCTTCTGGTCTTCTGAGCTACTGTCCGTCATCATTTGTACCTTTCTGTACTTTTCCTTATTGATTTTTTTCCTGTCCGTGGATTGTTTGTGTCCAGATCGGCATACATGTGCAATGTGTCCAATCTTTCCTGCATGCTTTGTCCTTGAACCAGCAGTCCCTCTGGTCATGGGTGGATCTGCCGCAGCGATAACATCTCTCGAAACCCTGTGTCATTTCATGGGTGCCGAAGTCCTGTGGTTTTTGCTGTATCTCTGCAGCTCCTCTTCTGGCTGCTTCGTATGATACAGGCACACTGAAAGCCTTGTCCAGTTTCAAATCTTTCTCAGAAATTAGCCTTTTCTGTGTTCCTTCACTTAGGAGACCGCAGACGAATTTGTCTCGAAGAGAATCTGCCAGTCCTGCCCCGAATTGGCAGTGCTTTGACAGCTTCCTTAATTCGGTGATGTAATCAGTGTTACTTTCATTTTTCTACTGATTCCTCTTGAAGAATTTGAATCGTTCCACTATCAGCAGCGGTGTTGGGTTTACGTGCTCTTGTAGGGTATCAACAATCTCCTTTAAATTCTTGTCCTCTGGTTTGGCTGGAGTGATTAAGTTTCATAACAGCCCGTATGTCCTTGCGCCCATTAGATTTAGAAGTACTGATGCCTTTTTATCATCTTCTATTTCATTTGCTGTGCAATATACCTCCACTCTTTCCACATATGTGGTCCAATCCTCTATATTGCTATCGAAAGCATTAATATTGCCAGCCTTAGGCATCCTGAAAAAAAACATGGTGCCTCCCACGCTTTCCTTTCTTCCCTGCAGAAATAAAATGGCGCTTTCCCGCCGCTGCTGCTGCTGACAACGCTGTTCTCCGCGGTTTTTATTTACATAAGTTTTTGTTCAATAGGTGGAGACTCGTTCCCGCCGGACTCTCTGGGACTTTTCCCTCCCTCTGCTTGGTCCGAACACCGACCTGCTTTGCAGCGCCGGCCGTCTCCCGAGTGCCTCCGCCTTCGATGCTCAGCCCCGCTGCAGAGCCAGCCGATGGAGCCCCAGCTTGCCACCCAGGAAGGATTATTGCAGTTAATTCGAAATGGGTTTCCCTGTATAGGTGACATTGCATCATTTTTGGGTGACATCTGTGTTCATTCTAAATATGTTTCCCTGTATCTGTGATAATTATTAATGTATTGTTGCCTCTATCTTCATTCCAAATGTGTTTCCATGTGCCTTTGATATTGATTCATTTATTGGGGCATCTGTCTTCATTCCAAATGTGTTTCTCTGTATCTGTGATATTGATTTATTTATTGGGGCATTTGTCTTCTTTGCAATTGTTTATCCCTGTATCTGTGCTATTGATTCATTTATTGGGGCATCTTTCTTCATTCCAAAGGTATTTTCCTGTATCTGTGATATTGATTCATTAATTGGGACATTTTTGTTAATTCGAAAAGTTTTTCCCTGTATTGGTGACATTGAATCATTTTTGGCTGGCATCTGTGTTCATTCTAAATATGTTTCCCTGTTTCTGTGATATCATAGATACATAGATACATAGAAGATAGGAGCAGGAGTAGGCCATTCGGCCCTTCGTGCCTGCTCCGCCATTTAATGAGATCATGGCTGATCCTTTAATTCAGTATCCCGTCCCCGCCTTCTCTCCGTAACCCTTAACCCCTTTTGCCCGTAGAAATATATCTAATTCCCTCTTAAATATATTTAATGAGCTGGCGTACACTGCCCTCTGTGGCAATGAGTTCCACAGGTTCACCACTCTCTGAGTGAAGAAATTCCCCCTCATCTCTGTCCTAAATGGTTTAGCCCTTATCCTTAAATTATGTCCTCTAGTTCTGTTCTCACCCGCCAAGGGAAACATTCCTTCTGCATCCAGTCTGTCTAGACCTGTCAGAATTTTATACACTTCTATGAGGTCCCCTCTCAATCTTCTAAACTCCAGTGTGTACATCCCTAAACTACATAGTCTCTCCTCATAGGTCATTCCCGCCATTCCTGGTATCAGCCTGGTGAATCGCCACTGCACCCCCTCCATGGCAAGAACATCCTTCCTCAGATGAGGCGACCAAAACTGTACACAGTACTCGAGGTGTGGTCTCACCAGTGCCCTGTACAGCTGCAGCAAGGTATCCCTGTTCCTGTATTCTAACCCTTTTGCTATGAAGGTATCGATTCATGTATTGTTGCCACTGTCTTCATTCCATATGTGTGTCCCTGTATCTGTGATAGCAATTCATTTATTGGGCCATATTTCTTCATTCGAAATGTGTTTCCCTGTATCTGTCATATGGTTTCATTTATTGGGGAATGTTGTCCTCATTCCAAATGTGTTTCCCTGTACCTGTGATACCGACTCATTTATTGTGGCCTAGTTCTTCATTCCAAATATATTTTCCTCTATCTGTGAAATTGTTTTTATTGTTGGGGCAGCTGTCCTTATTCCAAATCTGCTAACCTTTATCGGTGATATTGATTCATTAACTGTGATATGTGTCTTCATTCAAAATGAGTTTCCATGTATATGTAACATTGATTTATTTTTGGGGGGCGTCTACCTTCATCCAAATGTGTTTCCCTGCATTACTGATATTGAATCATTTATTGGGGGGCATCTGTCCTTATTCCAAATGTGTTACCCAATATATGTGATGCTTATTCATTTATTGGGGCATCTACCTTCATACGAAATATGTTTCCCTCTATCTGTGATATAGTTTCATGTATTGGGAAATGTTGTCCTCATTCCAAATGTTTTCCCTGTATCTGTGATATCGATTCATATATTGGGGGATATGTCTTAATTCCATGTGTTCTTTCCCTGTATCTGTGATATTGATTCATTTATTGGGGATTTTTGTCCTCATTTCAAATGTGTTTCTCTGCTTTTGTGATATCGATTCATTTATTGCAGCATATTTCTTCATTCGAAATGTGTTTTCCTGTATCTGTGATATTGATTACTTTATCGGGGCAGCTATTCTTATTCCAAAGCTTTTACACTTTATCTGTGATATTGATTCATTAACTGGGATGTTTGCCTTCATTCGAAATGACTTTCCACGTATATTTGACATTGATTCGTTTGGGAGGGCATCTGCCTTCATTCATGATGTGTTTCCGTGTATTTGTGATATTGATTCATTTACTGGGGCATGTGACTTCATTTTAAATATATTTCCATGCATATATGATATTTATTGATTTACTTGGGCCTCTGCCTTCATTCCAAATGTGTATTCCTGTATCTGTGATATTGATTCATTTATTGAGAAATCCACCTTTATTCCAAATAATTTTCTTTGTATCTGTTATACTGATTCATTTACTGGGGCAGCTCTATTCATTGCAAATGTATATCCCTGTATCTTTGATATTGATTAATTTATTGGGGCATTTGACTTCATTTCAAATACTTCCATATATATGTTATATTGATTCATTTATTGGGCATGTCTCTTCATTCCAAAGGTGTTTTCCTTAATCTGTGATATTGATTCATTAATTGGGACATTCTTGGTAATTCGAAATGGGTTTCCCTGTATAGGTGACATTGAATCATTTTTGGGTGACATCTGTGTTCATTCTAAATATGTTTCCCTGTATCTGTGATATTGATTAATGTATTTTTGCCTCTATCTTCATTCCAAATGTGTTTCTTTGTGCCTGTGATATTGATTCATTTATTGTGGCATCTGTCTTCATTCCAAATGTGTTTCACTGTACCTGTGATATTGATTCATTTGTTGAGAAATCCATCTTCATTCCAAATATGTTTCTTTGTATCTGTTATATTGATTCATTTACTGGGGCAGCTCTATTCATTCCAAATGTATATCCCTGTATCTTTGATATTGATTAATTTATTGGGGCATCTGACTTCATCTCAAATGTCCTTCCATATATATTTTATATTGATTCATTTATTGAGCATCTGTCTTCATTCCAAAGGTGTTTTCCTGTATCTGTGATATTGATTCATTAATTGGGACATTTTTGTTAATTCGAAATTGGTTTCCCTGTATATGTGACATTGAATCATTTTTGGGTGGCATCTGTGTTCATTCTAAATATGATTCAATCTTTCTGTGATATTGATTCATGTATTGTTGCCGCTGTCTTCATTGCATATGTGTTTCCTTGCATCTGTGATATAGATTCATTTATTGGGGCATTTGTCTTCATTCCAAATGAGTTTTCCTGTATCTGGGCTATGTATTCATTTATTCGTAGATCTACCTTCATTCCAAATTTATTTCCCTGTAACTGTGATATTGATTCATTTATTGAGGCATCTGGGTTCATTCCTCTTGTACGATAGCAAAATACTGCTAATGTTGGAAATCCGAAATAACACCAGAAATAGCTGGAAAAACTCAGCAGGTCAGTTCAGTCTGTAAGTGTGACCCCGAGCTTCCGGATGCCTGTGATTTTAATTCACTGCTCCATTCCCACTCGGACCTCACCGTCCTTGGCCTCTTATATTGTTCCACAAAAGCTCAACGTAAACTCGAGGAACAGCACCACATCTTCCGATTAGGCACTCTGCAGCCTTCCATACTCAATATCGAGTTCAAAAAATTCAAATCATAACCTCGGCCCCTATTACACATTTTCTCTTGTAATTTTTCCACTCCTTTCCCCCCCTTTCCTTTTGTTTCTCTCTCACACCTGGCAGCTATCTCTTGCCCTGCAAGTACAGTTTACACCTAATCTCATCCTATTACCATCTCGTCTAGCTCTTTTGTTTCTTTCACTTCTTTTGTCCGATCGCAGCTCTGCCTTCGATCTAATTTATTTTCTTTCCTGTTTTGAAGAAGGGTTCGATCCGAAACGTCAACTCAAATCTCTCTCCACGGATGTTGCCTGAACTGCTGAGTTTTTCCAGCATTTTCTGTTGTTATTTTGGGTTCATTCCAAATGTGTTTCACAGTATCTGTGATATTCATTCATTTATTGAGCAATCTATCTTCATTCCAAATATGTTTCTCTATATCTGTGATATAGATTCATTTACTGGGGCATCTCTCTTCATTCCAAATGTATATCCCTGTAACGTTGATATTGATTCATTTATTGGGGCATCTGACTTCATTCCAAATGTACTTCCATATATATGGTATATTGATTCATTTATGGGGCATCTGTCTTCATTCCAAAGGTGTTTTCCTGTATCTGTGATATTGATTCATTAATTGGAATATTTTTGTTAATTCGAAATGGGTTTTCCTGTATAGGTGACATTAAATCATTTTTGGGTGGCATCTGTGTTCATTCTAAATATTTTTCTCTGTATCTGTGATATTGATTCATGTATTGTTGCCTCTGTCTTCATTCCATATGTGTTTCCTTGTATCTGTGATATTGATTCATTTATTGGGGCACCTGGCTTCATTCCAAATGTGTTTCTCAGTATCTGTGATATTGATTCTTTTTTTGGGGCATTTGTCTTCATTACAAAAGTGTTTCCCTGTATCTGGCCTATGTATTCATTTAGTCGTATATCTACATTCATTCCAAATGTATTTCCCTGTAACTGTGAGAATGATTGATTTAATGGGGCATCTGTCTTCATTCCAAATGTGTGTCACTATATCTATGATATTGCTTCATTTATTGGTGCAGCTGTCCTTATGCCAAATCTGCTACCCTGTTTCAGTGATATTGATACATTAATCGGGCCATTTGTCTTCACTCGAAATAAGTTTCCCTGTATATGTGAATTTGATTCATTTTTTAGGGGTCATCTCTCTTCAGTCCAGATTTGTTTACCGGTATCTGTAATATTGATTCATTTATTGGGGGGTGTCACCTGTCTTCACTCCAAATTTGATTCCAGCTATCTGTGATATTGATTCATTTATTGGGTTATCTCTCTTCATTCCAAATATGTTTCCCTCCATCTGTGATATTGATTCATTTATTTGCGCACCTCTCATTATTCCAGGTGTGTTTTACTGAATGTGTGATATTTCATCATTTATTGGGCATCTGTCTTCATTCCAAATGTGTTTCCCTGTTTCTGTCCTATTATTACATTTATTGTGGGGCATCTCTCTTTATTCCAAATGTGTTTCGCTCTGTCTGTGATATTTATTTATTTATTGTGGCATCTGTCTTCATTCCAAATGTGTTTACCTGTATCTGTGCTATTGATTCAATTATTGGGGGAATCTCTCTTCATTCCAAATCTGTTTCCCTGTATCTGTGATATTGGTTCAATTATTGGGGCATCTGGCTTCACAATGTGTGTGCCTGTATCTGTATTAGTGATTCATTTATTGGGGCATCTATCCTCCTTCCAAATGTGATTCCATGTATCTGTGATATTGATTCAATTATTCTGTTATCTGTCCTTATTCGAATGTGTATCCGTGTTTCTGTGAATTTGATTCAGTTATTGGGGCACCTTTCTTTATTCCAAATGTCTTTCTCTGTATCTGTGATAAACATTCCTTTATTGGGGCATCTGTCTTCATTCCAAATGTGCTCCCTATATCTGTGACATTGATTCATTTATTCTGTCATCTGTCCTCATTTCGAATGTGTTTCCTTATTTCTGTGATATTTATTATTTTATTTGGTGCCTCTTTCTTTATTCCAAATGTGTTTGTCTGTATCTGTAATATTGATTCAATTATTTGGGGAATCTGTCTACATTCCAAAAGTGTATCCGTGTTTCTCTGACATTTATTCATGTATTGAGGCATCTGTCCTTATTCCAAATGTGCCTTTCTGTATCGGTGATGTTGGTTCATTTATTGGGGCATCTGAATTCATTCCAAATGTATTTCCCTGTCTGTGAAATTGATTCATTTATTGGGGCAGCTGACCTTATTGCAGATGTGTTTCCCAGTATCTGTCATATCAATACATTTATTGGGGCATCTGTCTTCATTCCAAATGTGCGTCACTCTATCAGTGATATTGATTCATTTATCATGGCATCTGACTTCATGCCAAATATATTTCCTTGTCTGAGAAACTGATTCATTAATTCTGACATCTTTCTTCATTACAAATGTGTTTCCCTGTACCTGCGATATTGATTCAGTTATTCGGGCCTCTTTCTACATTCCAAATGTGCTTCGGTGTATCTGTGATATTGATTCATTTATTCGTACATCAACCTTCATACCAAATGTATTTCCCTGTAACTGCGAGAATGATTCAATTAATGGGGCATCTGTCTTCATTTCAAATGTGTTTCACTATATCTGTGATATTGCTTCATTTATTGGTGCAGCTGTCCTTATGCCATATCTGCTACCCTGTTTCAGTGATATTGATACATTAATTGGGCCATTTGCCATCACTCCAAATGAGTTTCCCTGTATATGTGACTTTGATTCATTTTTTGGGGGGCATATGTCTTCATTCTAACTGTGATTCCCTCTATCTGCAATATTCATTCATTTATTGGGGGGGGTCACCTGCCTTCACTCCGAATGTGCGTCCCTCTATCTGTGATATTAATTCATTTATTGTGTTACCTGTCTTCATTCCAAATATGTTTCCCTCTATCTGTGATATTGAATCATTTATTTGGGCGGCTGTCATTATTCCAGATGTGCTTTCCTGCATCTGTGATATTTAACCATTTATTGGGCATTTGTATTCATTCCAGATGTGTTTCCTTTATCTGTGATATTGATTCATCTATTGGGGCCTCTGACATCATTCCAAATGTATTTCCATGTCTGTGAAATTGATTTATTTATTGCGGCATCTGTCTTCATTCCAAATGTGTTTCTTTGTATCTGTGCTATATATACGTTTATTGGTACATCTGTCTTCGTTCAAAATGTGTGTCCCTGTATCGGTGATATGGATTCATGTATTGGGTTTTCTGTCTTCATTCCAATTATGTTTCCCTGTACCTGTGAAATTCCTTCATGCATTGGGGCAGTTGACTTCATTCCCAATATGTTTCCATGTATCTGTGATATTGATTCATGTATTGGGGTATCTGTCTTCATTCCAAAAATTTCCCCCTGTATCTGTGATATTGCTTTGTTATTGGGGTATCTGTCTTCATTCCAAATGTGTTTACAACTGTCTCTGATGTTGAATCATTTATCACACAGAAATCACAGAAACCCCACAGTGCAGATAGAGGCCATTTCGGCCCATCGAGCCTGCACCGACACATATCCCACCCGATCCCTGTAACCCCCACACCAACACATATCCCACCCTATCCCCGTAACCCCACGTATTTAATCCCCCTAACACTAAGTGTCAATTTATCATAGCCAATCAACCTAACCCGCACATTTTTGGACTGTGGGAGGAAACCAGAGCACTCGGAGAAAACCCACGCAAACACGGGGAGAATGTGCAAACTCCACACAGACAGTCACCCGAGGCCGGATTCGAACCTGGGTCTCTGGCGTTGTGAGGCAACAGTGCTAACCACTATGCCACCGTGCTGCCATTTATTGGGGGGAACCTTTCATCATTCCACATGGGTTTCACTACATCTGTGAAATTGATTTATTTACTGGGGCATCTGATATCATTCCAAATATGTTTAGCTGTATCTGTGATATTGAATCATTTTTGGGGCAACTGACATTATTCCAGGTGTGCTTTCCTTTATCTGTGATAATTATTCATTTAACATGGCATCTGACTTCATTACAAATATATTTCCTTGTCTGTGAAATTGATTCATTTATTGCGGCATCGGTCTTCATTCCAAATATGTTTCCCTGTATCTGCGATATTGATTCTTATATTGGGGCTTCTGACTTCATTTCAAGTGTATTTCATTGTTAGTGAAATTGATCCATTCATTGGGGCATCTGACTTCATTTCAAATATGTTTCCCTGTATCTGGGATATTGATTAATTTATTGGGGCTTCTGACTTCATTCCAAATGTATTTCCCTATTTGTTAAATTGATCCATTTATTGGGGCATCTGACTTCATTCTAAATGAGTTTTTCTGTATCTGTGTTATGTATTAATTTATTGGTACATCTAACTCCATTAGAAATGTTTTCCCTGTATCTGCGAGAATAAGTCATTTATTGGGGCATCTGACTGCATTCTAATTGTGATTCCCTTTATCGGTGGTATTGATTAACTTAATGGGGCATCTGTCTTCATTCCAAATGTGTTTCACTATATCTGTGATATTGCTTCATTTATTGGTGCAGCTGCCCTTATGCCAAATCTGTTACCCTGTTTCATTGATATTGTTTCATTAATTGGGCAATTTTTCTTCACTCGAAATGTGTTTCCCTATATATGTGACTTTGATTCATTTTTTGGGGGGCATCTATCTTCATTATAATTTGTTTCCCTGTATCTGTAATATTGATTCATTTATTGGGGCGGTCACCTGTCTTCATTTCGATTGTGTTTCCCTGTATCTGTGATATTGATTCATTTATTGTGGTATCTGTCTTCATTCCAAATATGTTGCCGTCTATCTGTGATATTGATTCATTTATTTGGGCAGCTGTCATTATTCCAGATGTGTTTTCCTGTATCTGTCATATTTAATCATTTATTGGGCGTCTGTATTCATTCCAAATGTGTTTCCTTTATCTGTGATATTGATTCATGTATTGGGGCCTCTGACATCATTCCAAATGTATTTCCATTTCTGTGAAATTGATTAATTTATTGTGGCATCTGTCTTCATTCCAAATGTGTTTCTCTGTAGTGTGAAATTAATTCATGTATTGGGGCAGCTGTCTTCATTCCAAATATTTATACCTGTATATGTGATATTGATTCATTTACTGGGGGATCTTTCCTTATTCCAAATGGGTTTCCCTATACCTGTGATATTGATTTACTTTTTGTGGCATCTGACATTATTCCAAATATGTTTCGCTGAATCTGTGATATCTATACATATATTGGGGATTCTCTCTTCACTCCAAATGTTTTTCCCTGTATCTTTGATGTTTATACATTTATTGGGACACCTGTCTACATTCCAAGTGTGTCTCCCTGTATCTGTGATATTGATTCATTTATTGTGGCGACTGCCTTCATTGGAAATGTGTTTCTGTGTATCTGTGAAATTGATACATTTATGGGGTTCATCTCTCTTCTCTCCAAATGTGTTTCGCTGTATCTGTGATGTTTGTACATTTATGAGAGGCATCTGTCTACATCCCAAATGGATTTCCTGTTTCTGTGATATTGATTCATTTATTGGGGCATCTGCCTTCATACCAAATGTATTTCCATGTATCTGCTTTATAGATTCATTTATTGGCACATCTGTCTTCATTCCAAATGTGTTTCCCTGTATCTGAGATAATGATTCCATTATTGTGGAATCTGTCTTCATTCCATATGTGTTTCTCTGTATCTGTGACATTGTTTCATTTGTTGGGGCATATGTCTTTATTCCTAATGTGTTGCTCTGTATCGGTAATAAAGATTCCTTTATTGGGCATCTGTCTTCATTTCAAATGTGTTTCCCTGTATCTGTGAAATTGATTCATTTATTCTGACATCTGTCCTCATTCCGAATGTGTTTCCTTATTTCTATGAGATTGATTCATTTATTTCAGGCATCTGTCTTTATTTGAAATGTGTTTCTCTGTATCTGTGACGTAGAATCATTTATTGGGGCATCTGTCTTCATTTCAAATGAATTTTCCTTTATCAGTTATATTTATTCATTTATTGGGGCAGCTGACCTTATTCCAGATGTGGTATCCTGTATCTTTGATATTTATTCATTTATTGCGGCAGCTGATCTTATTCCAGATGTGTTTCCCGGTACCTGTGATAAATATTCATTTATTGGGGCAGCTGAACTTATTCCAGATGTGTTTCCCGGTACCTGTGATATATATTCATTTATTGGGGCATCTGTCTTCATTTCAAATGTGCTTCACTGCCTCTGTGATATTGACTCATTTTTCGGGGCAGCTGACCTTAGTCCAGATGCGCTTTTCTATATCTGTGATTTTTATACATTTATTGTGGCATCTGACTTCATTCCAAATATATTTCCTTGACTGTGAAACTGGGTCATTTATTGGTGCATTTGTCTTTATTTCAAATGAGTTTCCCTGTAGCTATGATATTTATTGATTTATTGGAGGGCATCTGTCATCATTCCAAATGTGTTCCCTGTTTCTGTAATATTGATTCATTTATTGGTGCATCTGACCTCATTTCAAATGCGTTTCCCAATATCCGTGCTATTTATTCATGAATTGTAGGGCATCTGCCTTCATTCCAAACGTGATTCCCTGTATCGGTGATATTGATTCATTTATTGTGGCATCTGAATTAATTCCAAATATATTTATTCATCTATTGGGGAATCTGTCTTCATTCCAAAGGTGTTTCTCTGTATCTGTGGTAATTATACATTTATGTGTACATTTATCTACATTGCAAATATATTTCCCACTATCTGTGATATTGATTCATTTATTGGGGCATCTATCTATATTCCAAATGTATTTCCCTGTATCTGTGATATTGATTCCTGGATAGGGTCTTCTGCCTTCATTCCAATTATGTTTCCCTGTACCTGTGAAATTGATTCATGTGTTGGGGCATCTGTCTTCATTTCAAATGTGTTTCGATGTATCTGTGGTATTGATTCATTTATTGGCGTCATCTGTCATCATTCCAAATGTGTTTCCCTCTATCTGTGATATTGATTCATTTATTGGGGGGCATCTTTCTTCATTCCAAATGGGTTTCCCTGTATCTGTGATATTGATTCATTTACTGGGGCATCTCTATTCATTCATGTATCTTTGATATTTATACTTTTATTGGGGCACCTACCTTCATTCCAAATGTGATTCCCTTTATCTGTGCTATTGATACATTTTCTGGGGCATCTGACTTCATTCCAAATGCATTTCCATGTATCAGCTTTATAGATTCATTTATTGTGGCATCTGTCGTCATTGCAAATATGTTTCCCCATATCTTTGATACTTATACATTTAATGGTGCATCTGCCCTCATTCCAAATGAGTTTCCCTGTATCGGTTTTAATGATTCATGTATTGGGTCATCTGTCCTCATTCCAAATGTGTTTCCCTGTTTCGGTGATATTGATTCAATACTTGTGGGTCATCTGTCTTCATTCCAAAAATGTTTCCCTGTTTCTGTGATATTGATTCATTTATTGGGACATCTGACTTCATTCCAAATGTATTTCCCTCTATCTGTGATAGTTAATCATTTATTGGGGGGCAGCTGTCTTAATTCCTAATGTCATTCACTGTATCTGTGCTATTGATTAATTTATTGTGGCTCCTGTCTGCATTCCAAATGTTTATCCCTGTATCTGTTATATTGATTCATTTATTGAGGCACCTGTCTTCATTCAAAATGTTTTTCCCTTTCTCTGTGATATTCATTCATTTATTGGGAGAATTTGTCTTCATTCCACTAGTGTTTCCCTGTATATGTGACATTTATTCATTTATTTGAGGGTCATCTGTCTTCATTCCAAATGTGTTTCCTTTTATCTGTGACATTGATCCATTTATTGGGAAATCTGTCTTTGTTCAAATTGTTTTTAAGAACTTATTTCTCAATATGTTACTATTAAATTACACACAATTACATTTTTCAATAACACAGGCACATACAAATACAATGATATCTAACTCAGAGATGCACGCAAATATGTTTATGATTAGTACACAAAACCACCCAACTACATTTTGAATTCAAAAATGCAATTAAATATATTTTTTTATGTAGGATATCTCATATTATCAAAATAAACTTTAAACTGGCACACATATAAACATCGCACTCATGACATAAACACTGACTTTAATATAAATATCACACCCGCAAAATAGGCTATTAAAAAGGCGGAGGCCCATTGAATTAATGAAAAATTATGGTATGGAAACGGAATTGGCCCGGGAGCAACGGGTGGTGATGGATGGATGTTTTTCAGGTGGGATTTTGGGTTGCAATGCTGTTCTCCAAAGGCCCATTTAGGATCCATTACTCTTTTCATTTTTTGTAAACGACTTGAACACAGGTGTAAGGAGCAGCGGTATAAAGTTTGTAGAATTTTTGAAAATTGGCATCGTAGTAGATAGAGATGAGGGTAGTTGTAGACTTCAGGATGACATAGATATCAATAGGATGGTGAAATTGTCTGAAACATTGCAGATGGATTTCAATGCGGAGAAATCTGACATGATGCACTTTGCGAGGACTAATATGGAAAGGAAGTATACAAAAAAAGCAACGATTTTGGAAAGTGTAGATGAGCAAAGAGACCTTGCTGTCCAATTACACAAACCCGTAATGGTAGCAGGGCAATTTGATAAGGTGTTTAAAAAAGGATGTGGGTTACTTGGGTTAATATATAGAGGCATAGAATATAAAAGCAAACAGATAATGCTAGTTATAGAGTGGACAGAGATAAAAACTATTTAATCGGGCGCGTTTTTCAATAATACAACATCATAGATTAAAATCATTGGTTAATGATCGAGAGAGGGGATGATGATATTCTTTCACTCAGAGGTTTGTCAGGATCTGGTAGGCTGTACCTGAAAAGATGATGAAAGCTGATTCCATAAATAATTTCAAAGTGAGTTGCACAGGTACTCGAGGATGAGGAACTGACAGGGTTCCGGACAAAAAATGGGGTGTCGGAATAAGCATGGCTGCTCTTCCTAAGCCAGCACAGGCACGACGGGCCGAATGTCCTCCTTATGTGCTGTGAGCCTCTATGGTTCTATATATACAAACCCACGTATATTTTCACACGGCCTTGTTTGTAGTTCTAACTATTGCCTTCACGCCAAAAGTTTAATTGTTTTTCAGAAGCTGCTCGACCTGTTGTGTGTTTTGAGCAGTTTCCTAGTTTATTTTCCTGTGATGTGATGATTCAGGGGGAGAATGAAATAGTGTTTCAGAAACATTGATATATATAACCATTCCTACGTTGTTGCAAACATAGAGCTCGCTGTGCAACGGTAGCGTGTCTGATTCCGGATCAGGAATCTGCATGTTCAAATCATGTCAGGATCAAAGCTCTTTCTAGCGTTGATAATTCTGGAAGAATATTTTCGTTGCTTTTTTACAATAAACAGAAACTTTCTATAAAGTCTGTCTCACTAGTTCCCCAGTGTCAGGGACAGAAGCGCCAGATGCCCTCATGTATTTACTGTAACAAATAGACTCAAACACACATATTCAGTAAATTATTCCACACAGCTTGATAAACCCTGGCCCCCTCCCCATTTCTATTGGCTCTCCAAATGCGCTTCATAGAGGTGTAATCAAATATATGGAAGCCTAATCCAAAGAATGAGCTATTCAGATGTGTGACCAAAAGACTCCTCAAAGCTTACGGTTTTTAGAGCATCTTAAAGGAAGAGATTAGAGGGTTTGTGAAGAAAATTCCAGGCAGCGAGGCACAGGTTATGACAGACTGTTTGTAGTGTGAACAGAACGGAGTCACAGAATCTTTGAATCTTAGGATCATAAAATCCGACCGCCCAGAATAAGGCCATTCGGCCCGTCCTGTCTGTGTCGTCTCTTTGAAAGGACTGCCAATTTATTCCCACACCTCAGCTTTTACCCCTGCAATAACTCTGTTAATAGGTTCTCTTCAAATAAATGTTCAATTGCCGTTTGAAGGTTTCTCTGGATTTTGAATCCTTTCAGGTAATGTGTTCCAGATCTTAACAACCCTCAACGAGAAAAAGTTATCTTAATGTCCCCTCTTGTTCTTTTGCTAATTATTTAAACTCTATGAGCTCTGATTTTCGCTCCACTCGGCAGAGAAAACAATGTCTTCCTACATGCTCCATCAAAACACCACATAATTGTGTATACCCCTTTTAGGTCTGCCCTTAACATTGTCGAGGAAGTAGTTCCAGCTAATTCCATAAAATGCAATTGCACGGAGGAGTGAAAAGGTCGGTATATCAGAAGTGGGATTCATACCCAGGTTCCCAGAGAAGACTGCGCCTTGAATGCAGCGCCATTGCCCGCTCGACCGTCTGTGCTCAAATAGAAATCTTACAATACTGAATTTCCTCACAGAGGACCAGAGAAAGTTCCCTCATTCTGATCCCCTGTAAATGCTGCTGGAAGGCGTAGTGACTATAAACAGCATTATTTCTGCCCCACACTAAAAACTCGCAAGCATTCACCTCCATTTCATTTTACAGACATTTCACTGATCGAAACTACACTAATCAAACAGGGTATTGATTTTAAGTGATTAATGTTCTAAAGGAGCTCCCTAATTTTCCTCCCCTTATCTCCTGAATGCGATAATTCCTGCCGGCTTCCTTTAAACAGAATCATCGAATTATACAGCACAGAAGGAGATCATTTGGTCTATCATGCCTGTGCCGGCCCCTTGGTAGAGCTATCTCATTAATCCCAGTACCGGCTATTCCCCCATAGACATGTAACTTTGTTCCTTCCAGTATTTATCCATTTCTCCTTTAACATTACACCTGAATCTGCTTCCACTCGCTTTCAGATAGTGCAGTCCACAACACAACAACTCGCTGTTTAAAAAAGAAGTCACCTCTGGTTCTTCCTTGACATGCACCGGCTGCTCTCCATTCCCAGGACGTGGCCATTCTATCTTTCGCTGCGGCCAGCTTTGTTTGGGCAGAGTTTTTACTGAAACATCACACCTGCCTCGCAAAGGACAATGAAACAGGGGAGGTTGTAGCCTCTGAGAAAATTTGAGACTCATCAGAAAAATTTGTGTATTGGAATCCAAAACTCTTCCTTTTACTTTTAAAGTTTTACAATTTACTTTACGTTACTTGAAGAGAAAATAATGCAGGGCTACGGGGAGTGGCATTAATGGGATTGCTCTGCCAAAGAGCACGATCAGCCAAAAGACTCATTCTGTGATGTATCTTTCTATAATTCTGTGATTACACGGCACTAACAAAGTTGTCGCTGGCACTTACAGTGAAGCAGAGGCCAGTTTTCACTCTTAAGCCAGCAATTATAATGGCCCAGAAATTCGGGTCCAACGCATGATTGCACACTGGGTACACACGCATAGGCACGACGAAAGTGTCGGTTTCATGCATGCACTGCGCATGCATGGGAAACTGGCACTTCCATTCCCCTGAAAGAAGGGGTTGACAGGTGGAACGCGTGCGCCGGAGAGGCAGCGCATGCACATCGAATGTAGGTTTTTTTTGCAGGATTCTCCAGGAGTGTAAGTCTGCAGCAGTTACACTTTTAAAAAGCAGTTGCAAGGCCTGCTTTTAACAAGATAAGTGGTGAATTAATTAAATTTAAAACATTTTTCCACAGTTTTATTACTTTTAAATATTTTAAAGAAAGGTAAGATTATTTTTAGCCCCGTTAAAAAATGTAATTAATTTTTTCAAAAAGTTAAATTATTTTTTAAAAGTTATTTCATGTAATTTATAGTTATTTTAAAAATTGCGATTTTTTATAATTTATTTGAAGTTTTATTGATGTTTTGGGGCTTATAGTATTTATAGGTTTGACAGCTCTTCCTGTCAAACTTATGAATGAAGCATTCCCTGCTACCATTGGCTCTCCATGGCCCACGTGATCCCAAGGGACGCATCGAACTAACTGCGCCCCTGGGATATGCAAGCACTGTGCACCGGCAGCTGGAGGAGTCCCAGGATCAGAAGCCCTCGCGGGCCCACAGCTCAACAGCCGGTGCGGTAGCTAAGTGCAAGTCGGGGGCATGCATCCGCGGGAAGTCCCTGGCCCAAATTTCTGGGCCAATGTGCAGCAAAATGTGCCGCGTTTTCAGGCTGGTGACAATGCCGCAGGAATTCAGAGCTGGGGGTCCTCGTAAAAGCAACGTGTAAGGTTGCAAAAATATTCAGCCAATAGGAAGTTAGGACCAACGGCACTGACATTAAGCACTGACGCTCTTCCGACTGAACTAGATGGGCCTGGTTAAACTTTCTGTCCATGTCGCTTATTACAGTGAGCCAGCTATTGGCTCCGCCCCACTGGTTCAACTTCATCGACAAACCACAGACCAAGTCCTCCTTCATTCCAAGGTGTATAAGGAAGCCAACCATCAAAACATTTATTGACCACAGGGTTCCAGGCAATGTTCAAATGGCTTTTGCCCTTGTCAATATCTCTTGTCTATTTTCAGGTGTTTCCTGAAACTCTCTGTATCCCTAGCTGTGTTTTTCTGTGTGTGACCTCTCGCCTGTTGATTTTGAATGACTGCCTATGTTTGTCTGTTACATTAAATAAACGAGGGCATCAGGCGCTTCTCTCCATGACACTAGTTAACTATTGAGTCAAACTTTAGAGTGACGTTCTAGTTATGTGGAAAGCAAAGAAAACATGTGTATATCTGGACTTGATCGAGCAAAATTAAAAGATTGGTAGCAAAATACTGCAGATGCTGGAAATTCGATTTTCGGATTTCCAGCATCTGCAGTATTTTTCTATCGTACTAGTGTTTGGTTCACTGCCACACCTCTTCTAGGAATGCCTACCTTGAAGAGGTTCTGCTCTTCTCTTCGACGGGATCTCCGTTTGGCTCTTCAACCTTGTTCATCTTCACTACTTTCGATTTCCCTTCTCGTGTTTGATCAGGTGTCTCCCAAGACTCGGTTTCACAGCCATATTATTTTCCTGAGCAACTGTCGCCAGTTCTGCCTTATTCCACGTGGATTCCAAATAAACTTCCACCCTTCGTGTTTCGGATCCACCCAGGTGTACAAATATCTCCAACATATTCATCATTCCTCGAACTACTGCTCTCGCCACATCTTGAGATCCACGCTCAAAGCCATGCGGTGCCACATGAACACTCTAAAACCCTCTCATCAGCAGCACTGACGCACTCTATCTCAAAGCTGCCCGGGTCCACAGTTCCATTTCATCCTTCGACTCATCCGACGCTTCAACAAAAAGCGTTTTTTCTTCCTTTCCGATGTCAAGGATTGCAAGCTTCATGAACACTTGAATACCAACTCCCCTCCGGAATCTTCTTCCCCTGCACTTTCCTCTGAACCCCCATCTCCCAATCTCACCCCATGCCGCATATTCACTATCCACTCTGACATTTCCCTCTCTGATGCCGAATGATCAGTCCTCTGCAAAGGCCTGAGCTTCATCCCCTTATGCCCCCAACTCAATGAATTTCGAGCTCGGCACGTTGTGGAACTCTTCTTCCACTGCCTTCATCTCTGTGCCCACTTCGCTGGCCAGGAGTCTTCCCCCCGCATGGCTGACAATTTATCCCACTTTCAGAATTCCCATTCGACCTGGACCCCTTCCCCTGGCCTCTTACCCTCTCTAGATCTTTTCATCGCTGACTGCCGCCGTGACATCGGGTGGGATATGTGTCGGTGCAGGCTCGATGGGCCGAAATGGCCTCTATCTGCACTGTGGGGTTTCTGTGATTTCTGTGATATTTCTCCGTTTCTCTGCTCCACTCATTAACTCCAACCTAACTCCCTCTGAACTTGCAGAACTCCATTCACTCAGATCCAAAATTGACATTGTCATTAAGCCTGCTGACAAGGGTGGTGCTGTTGTTGTTTGGCGAACCACCCTCTACCTAGTGGAAGCTGAACGCCAAGTCTCTGACACACCCTCCTACCTCCACCTGGACCATGACACCACTACCAAACACCAAACCATCGTTTCCAAATCTCATAACCTCATCTCCTCTGGAGATCTTCCCCCTACAGCCGCCAAACTCATAGTTCCACAACACCACACAGCCCGCTTCTACCCCCTTCCCAGGATCCAAAACAGGACTGCCCTGGTCGACCAATCATTTCAGCTTGTTCTTGCCCCATGGAACTTATCTCTTCCTATATCGATTCTATCTTTTCTCCTCTTGTTCAGTCTCTTCCCACCTACATCTGCGACTCTTTGGACGCCCTCCACCACTTTAATTATCAGTTTCCAGTTACCTGGCCACAACCGCCTCCTTTTCACCATGGACGTACAATCCCTCTACACCTCCTTCCCCCACCAGTTTGGCCTGAAGGTGCACCGCTTCTTCCTTGAACAGAGGCCCGACCAGTCCCCATCCACCACCACCCTCCTCTGCCTGGCTGAACTTGTTTTCAAATTGAACAACTTCTCCTTTGACTCCACTCATTTCCGCCAAATCAAAGGTGTTGCTATGGGTACTCACATGGGTCCTAGCTATGCCTGCCTTTTCGTGATAACAGTGGAACAATCTTTGTTCCAGTCCTACTCGGGTCCCCTCCCTCACCTCTTTTTTCCGGTACATTGATGACAGTATCGGCACCGTTTCCTGCTCTCACCCTGAACTAGGCAATTTCAGTCACTTTGACTCCAATTTCCACCCTTCCATCACCTTCACACGGTGCATCTTCGACGTATACCTTCACTTCCCCGGCTTCTCCGTCTCCATCTCTTGGGATAGGTTATCGACCGACATTCAGTACAAGCATGCTGACTCCCACAGCTACCTGGGCTACACGTCCTCCCAACTGGCCTCCTGTATGGACTCTCCATCTCCATCTCTGCTGCATTTGCTCTGATGATGTCACCTTCCACAGCAGTTCTTCTGACATGTCTTCCTTTTTCCTCAACCAAGGATTCCCCTCTGCCTTGGTTGAAACGGCCGTCGACTGTGTCCATTCTATCTCCTGCACTTCTGCCCTCTCCCCTGCCCCTCCATCCCAGAAACACGATAGAGTTCCCCTTGTCCTCATCTTTCACCCCACCAGCCTCCACATTCAATGGATCATCCTCTGCCATTTCCACCACCTCCAACGTGATCCCACCACCAAACACATCTTCCCCTCCCCTTTCAACATTCCATAGGGACAGCTCCCTCTGAGACACCCTAGTCCACTGCTCTATCACCCCCAGCACCACTTCCCCTTCGCCCGGCACCTTCCCGTGCAAGTGCAGGAGATGCAAGACCTGCCCTTATACCTCACATCTTCCCACTGTCCAGGGCCACAAAAACCCCTTCCAGGTGAAACAGTGATTTACTTGTATCTCTTGCAATCTAGTATACTGTATTCGCTGCTGACGATGTGGTCACCTCTACACTGGAGAGACCAAACGCAGATTGGGTGACTGCTTTGCAGAACACCTCCTTTCAGTCCGCAACGGTGGCCCGAGCTTCCAGTCGCCTGTCATTTTAATTCACCGCCCCATTCCCTCTGAGTCCTCATTGTAGTCGGGCATTTGCATGGTTGCATGGAAGCTCAGCGTAAGCTCGAGGAACAGCACCTAATCTTCCGATTAGGCACTTTACAGCCTTCCGGACTCAGTATCGAGTTCAACAATTTCAGATCATAACCTCGGCCCCCATTTCATTTTTACTTATATTTTTTATCCACACCTTTGTTTAGGCCCACCCCCATTTTTCTCTCCCACATGGCAGCTGTCGCCGATTCTGCCAGCGCATTTTGGGCTAGAAATTCAGTAGGCTTTGCGCCCAGTTTTCACCCAAAGAGGGCTTTTGCGCCACTTGCTGAGCTTTCGCCTATATTCAGCGCTGCGGTAATGGCGGCGTTAGCCAGTAGCGCTGTGCCGCCACCGATGACGTCATTGGTGTGCGCAGTGCCCTGCTACTGCCCCACTACTGGCCCGACCGCCATATTTAGTTGCGGCCGCCTCTTCCGCAGCGGCCACAAACAGCGATCAGAAAACGGGGCCGTCCTGTAGCGTTAGTGGGGCGAGTTAAGGCGGAGGTGCGGTCGGCCGCTTTTTCGGCGGCCGCCTGCCCGCACCTGCTTCCCCGGCCTCCTCCACCACCCCCCCCAACGGCATTGCCAGCTGTTTTCCGAGAGCCCGGCACTTCTCCGTGGTGCCGGGCTCATTTGCCGGCACTAGCGAGCGGCGATCTTGCTGTTGCAGGCACCTCCCCCTTAAGAGAGGGAGGAAGGCCTGCAGTACCGCAGCCTGACGCTCCGCAGCGGGTGGCGCTGAGGCACCTAGCGCGCCGATATTCAGATTCAGCACCCCAAGCGGGGGTGCTGAATCCCTTGAATAGCGGCCGCCTTCGAGTTGGGGCGCTGAAACTGAATTTCCGGCGGGCACAAGTGGCTCCGCGCGCAGCAGTACTTTCTGGGCGCGAGCAAGCTGGCCGCCCCAAACTGAATTTCTAGGCCTTTGCACCTAATCTAGAGCCATCTTTCGTCTCCACTAGTCCTATCACCATCTCGTATCGTTTTGAATACCTCTTAATGTCTCTTCAACAGTCTTTTGTTCTCTCCCAGCCTCCAAACTGGCCTTTAAATTTGTTTCATTTCCTGCACATTTTCAGTCTTGACAAAGGGTTTTGACCTGAAACGTTGACTCTATTTCTCTCTCCACGGATGTTGCCTGGCCTTCTGAGTTTTTCCAGCATTGTCTGTTGTTATTTAAAGTAAAGAGATTTGTAGTTGCAAACGATATTTTGGTGTCACAATTGAACTTCTTACAACTCCTCAAACTATTAATTAATACTGCGCTAAATTTACACTGCACCTGCTGTGATCAGTGGGGATTGTCCATTTTCTGAGATGTTAGAACATGCATTGTGAGTTGACAGAAAGGCCAGGTGTCAATTTCCGCTCAGTGTACCACTGGTAGAGCCAGACAGTGAAGCTCAGTGAGGACAGGACATTTATCGGAGTGGAAGCGGGAGAATCTGCAGGACGTGGACATCATTTTGGGGAGTCCACTGTCTTTGCACAGGCACGATGGGCCAAATGGGACTATGAAGCTATGATTATGTGGCACCGACAATGTTATCTCAAGCACTTTCATTGATTATATTCAAGTCTGAGATAGATAGGTTTTTAGATTCTTGCGGAATCAAGGGATATGGGAATCGGGCAAGAAGGTGGAGTTAAAGTAAATGATCATCCATGATATTATTGAATGGCGAAGCAGGCTCGAGGTGCCGTATGGCCTGGATCGGGGATGTATATTGCTGTTGGGAGGGGTTAATCTAGCTTGGCATGGGGATGTGCACCAGCATATAGAACTACAAAAGAGGAATAAAAGAGTGAGTGTTTTGCATAGTGCTAGAGGAGAAATTATTCTAGAGCCGGAAAGGTACCATATTAGATAGGAACAGACTAAAAGAGATTACGAAAAATTCATAAATGGGTTTAGAATGCATGGACCAAATGCACAAAGTGCGGTGAATAAGGTTGGTGAGCTACAAACTAATTTCGGCGTGTGTCAATGTAATATCGTGGCAATAACGGAAACGTGGCTTAAAATGGTGAGGACTGGGCGATTACTATTCAAGGGTACAATGGTGTTCAGAAAAGATAGGGAATGAACACAGGTAAGTGGGGTGGCAGGGCTGATTAAGGAAAACATTGTAGTTTTGGGAACGGAGGATGTTCTTGAGGGAACAAGGACAGAATCTATTTGTTTAGAGTTGAGGAGCAAAACGTGTTAGGTCATGCTATTGGGGGTATTCGACAGGCCTCCAAATAGTAAGAGGGAGGTAGAGGAGCAAATCTGCAGAAAATCGCAGAGATATGCAAGAGTTAAAGATTGGTGATATTGGGGGAATTTCATTAAGCAAATATCCATTGGGATAATGCTAGGATAAAGGGAAAGGAGTGGTTGACATTTTTGAAATGTAAACGAATATGATATGATTGGGATTATGGAAACATGGCTCCACGGTGACCAAGGCTGGGAACTCAACATCCAGGGACATTCAATACTCAGGAAAGGAAGGCAAAAGGGAAAGGAGGTCGGGTAGCATTGCTGGTTAAAGAGGAGATTAACACAATTGTAAGGAAGGATATTAGCTCTGATGAAGTGGAATCTGTATAGGTAGAGCTGAGAAATACCAAGGGGAAGAAAAAGTTTAGTTGGACTTGAATACAGACCCCAAACAGTAATGCACAGGTTGGGGATGGCATTAACCGGGAAATTAGAGACGCGTGCAATAAGGGCACCGCAGTTATCATGGGTGACATAAATCTACATAAAGATTGGTTTAACCAAATTAGTAACAACACTGTGGAAGAGGAATTCAAGGAGTGTATACGGGATGGTTTCCTGGACCAATATGTGGAGGAACCAACTGGAGATCAGGCCATCTTAGACTGGGTATTATGTAATAAGAAGGAATAATTAGCAATCTTGTTGTGCGAGGCCCCTTGGGGTTGAGCGATCATAATATGATAGAATTCTTCATTAAGATGGAGAGTGAAGTAGTTGACTCAGAGACTAGGGTCCTGAATTTAAATAAAGGAAATTATGATGTTATGAGGCACGAGTTGGGTAGGATTGATTGGGGAATGTTACTCAAAGGGTGGACGGTGGACAGGCAATGGCAAACATTTGAAGATCACGTGGATGAACTACAGAATTTGTTCATCCCTGTTTGGCATAAAAATAAAACAATTAAGGTGACTCAACCGTGGCTAACAAGGGAAATTAGCGATAATGTAAGATCCAAGGAGAGGACATATAAATTGGCCAGAAAAAGCAGTAAACCTGAGGATTGGGAGCAGTTTAGGATTCAGCAAAGTGGACAAAGGGATTAATTAAGAGGTGGAAAACAAAGTATGAGAGTAAGCTTTCAGGGAACATAAAAACTGTCCGTACAGCTCCTACAGATATGTGAAGAGTTTACGATTGGTGAAGTGAAGTGTAGGTCTCTTGCAGTCAGAATCAGGGAAAATTCTAATAGGGAACAATGAAATGGTAGCCCAATTAAGTACATGCTTTGTTTCCGTCTTCACAAAGGAGGACACAAATAACCTCCAGAGATGTCGTGGAACATATGTTCAAATGAGAGGGAGGAACTGAATGAAATCAGTATTCGTAGGGAAATAGTGTTAGGGAAATTGACGAAATTGAAGGCCGATAAATCTCCAGGGCCTGAAAATCTACATCCTAGTGTAATTAAGGAAGTGGCACTAGAAATAGTAGATGCATTGCTGGACATCTTGCAAAATTCAGTAGGCTCTGGAACATTTCCCATGAATTGGAGGGTAGCTAAAGTTACCACGCTATTCAAAAAAGGTGGTAGAGAGAAAATGGTGAATTGTAGACCGGTAACACTGACATTGGTAGTGGGGGAAATGCTGAAGTCCATTATAAAAGATGTAATAGCAGAGAACATTGTAAACAGTGACAGGATCGGACAAAGTCAACATTAATTTATAATAGATTAATCGTGCTTGACTAATCTGGAATGTTTTGAGGATGTAACTGGTAGAATAGATAAGGCAAAGCCAGCGGATGTGTTGTATTTGGACTTTCAGAAGGCTTTTGATAAGGCCCCATGTAAGAGATTAGCGTGTAAATTTAAGGCACTTGGAATTGGGGGCAAGGTATTGACTTGGATAGTGAACTGGTTGACAGAGAAGAAGCAAAGAGTTGGAATAAACGGGTCTTTTTCTGAATGGCAGGAAGTGACTAGTGGGGTACCGCAGGGATCGGTACTATGACCCCAGCTATTCACAACATATATTAATGATCTAGACAATTGAACTAGATGTAATAGCTCCAAGTTTGCAGATGATGCAAAGCTGGGTGTGTGTGTGTGCTGTGAGGGGGATGCCCAGAAATTCCAGTATGATTTGGACAGGATGGGTGATTGTACAGATGCATGCTGGTTGCAGAATAATGTGGATAAATGTGAGTTTATCCACTTTCGTAGCAAAAACAGGAAGTCGGATTATTATCTGAACGGCAATAGATTGGTAAAAGGGGAAGTGCAAGGAGACCTGGTGTCCTTGTGCACCTGTTGCTGCAGGTAAGCATTCAGGCACAGCAGGCGGTTAACAAGGCAAGTGGTATGTTGGCCTTCATAGTGAGAGGGTTCGAGTACAGGAACAAGGATGTCTTGCTGTAGTTGTACAGGGCCTTGGTGAGACCATACCTTGAGTATTGTGTGCAGTTTTGGTCGCCTTATCTGAGGAAGGATGTTCTTGCCATGGAGGGAGTGCAGTGAAGATTCACCAGGCTGATACCTGGGGTGGCAGGAATGATGTATGAGGAGCGATTGGGTCGATTGGGCTTATTCTCGCTGGAGTTCAGAAGAATGAGAGGGGATCTCATTGAAACTTATAAAATTCTAACAGGACTAGACAGACTAGATGCAGAAAGGATGTTCCCGATGGAGTTGGAGTCCAGAACCAAGGGTCACAGTCTAAGGTTAAGCGGTAGGGCATTTCGGACAGAGCTGAGGATGAATTTATTCACCCAGAGAGTGATGAACCTGTGAAATTCTCTACCACAGAAGGCAGTTGAGGCCAATTCAATAATTATATTCAAGAAGGAGTTAGATATATTTCTTAAGGCTAAAGGGATCAAGGGATATGGGGAGAAGGCAGGGACAGAGTAATGAATTTGGATGATCAGCCATGATCTCATTGAATGGCGGAGCAGGCTCGAGCGGCCGAATGGCCAACTCCTGCTCCTATCTTCTATGTTTCTAGATTCAGGAGAATTTCTTTGACCAATATGTTCCTGGCCCAGCTTGGAAGGAGGGATTGCTGGAACTAGTCCTGGGGAATGAGGTGGGCCAGGTCGACCAAGTGGCTGTAGAAGAACACGTAGGTTCGAGTGATCATCGTATCATAAGATTAGGTTATCAATGCAGAGGAGCAAAGAGCATTCTAGCGTGGAACTTCTAAACTGGAATAGAGCTAACTTCAATGTGATCTGAAAGGATCTAGCCAGGGTAAAATGGATCCAACGAATGACAGGAAAATTTGTAATGGAACCATGGGTGATCGTTAAGGAGGTGATGTTCCAAGTACAGGTAAGGTTCATTCCAACAAGAGGGAAGGGAACATGAACCAAATCAATGGCTCCTTGGATGATGAGGGAGATAGAGAAGAAGATGAAACAAAAACCGAGGTTTTATGATGCAGTTCAGTTAAATTCTTCCAGTAGAACCAGACCAAATACAATAAGTTGAGAGGGGAACTGAAGATGAAGATTGGCAAAAAGAGAATATGAGAGTAGAATTCCGGTTAACATAAACGGGAACTTAAATTAATTCTACTGGCATGTAAACAGTAAGCAGGTAATAAGTGTCGGTGTGGAACCTATTAGGGACAAAGAAGACGTTATATGCTTAGAGGCGCAGGGCAAGGCTAGAAAACCCAATGAGTACTTTGTATCAGTGATTACTAAGGAGGTGGATGCTGACGGAATATCCGTAGAAGTGGAAAATATTGAAGCAATGGAAGGGATGAAGGTTTGATAGACAGGATGCACTAGAAAGGCTGGGTAAGCTGAAAGAGTATAAGTCGCCTGGTCCAGATGGCTTGCATCCCAGGTTGCTAAGGGAATTGGGGAGGAGATAGCGGAAGGGTTTGCCATAATTTTCCAATCTTCCATAAATACGGGGGAGATGCCTGAGCATTGGAAAGTGGCAAATGTGACAACATTACTGAAGAAAGGCTGTAAGGAGAATTCTAGTAACTAGAGGCCAATCAGTTTAACATCAGTGGCGGATAACGTTTTAGAAACAATAATAAAGGAAACAATTAACGGACACTTGGTGATGTTTAAGCTAATTGAGGAGAACCAACACGGATTTGTAAAAGGCAGATCGTGGTTGACTGATCTAATTGAATTTTTGATGAAATAACAGAGAGGGTTGATGAAGGGAATGTAATGGATGTTGTCGACGTGAATTTTCGGAGGCGTTTGAGAAAGTACCACATTGAAGGCTGGTTAACAAAATTGAGGTTCATGGAATAGTTGGGTCAGTGGCAGCTTGGATAATGAATTGATTCAAGGGCATAAAACAGCGAATTGTAGTAAATGGCTGCTTTTCAGTTTGGAGGCTTGTAGACAGTGGCGTTCTCCAAGGTTCAGGGCGGTGTCCACTGCTTATTTTGATACATATAAATGACTTCGATATTGGAATAAAAAATAGATTTTCTAAATTTGTCGACGACACCAACCTTGGTGGTGTGGGTAACAGTGAGGGTGATAGCAATCGACTGCAACAGGACATAGAAAGGCTCACAGAATAGGCAGACAAGTGGCACATACAATTTCATAAAGAGAAGTCTGAGGTGATGCATTTTGGCAGAAGGAGTAGGTAGAGGCATTATACACTTAAAGGCATAGTTTTAAAGAGTGTGCAGGGAGAGAGAGACCTGGGAGGTTATGTGCATAGATTCCTGATGGTGGCGGGAAATATTGAGAGAATGGTTCGGAAAGCATATGGGATCTTGGGCTTAATCAATATCATATTGACTGCAAAGGAAGTGAATATATTCTGGAACTTTATAAAGCGCTGTTAAGGCCACAATTGGAGTATTCTGTCCAGTTCTGGTCACCAATCTGTATGAAGGATGTGAAGGCCATTTAGAGGGTGCAGAGGAGATTTACCAGCATGGTTCCGGGGATGGGGGGATCTTAGCTAAAAGGACAGATTGGAGAAGTTGGATATGTTTTCATTAGAGCAAAGGAGTTTGCGAGATGATTTGATAGAGGTGTACAAGATCATGACAGGTTTGGATAGGCTAAACGGGGAAAGGATGTTGGTGTCTGATGGTGTAAGGATGAGCGAACATAGTTTTAAGGTTTTGGGCAAGAGATACAGGGGGGGTGAGGAAAAACTTTTTTACGCAGCGTCTGGTGAGGACCTGGAACTTGCTGCTGACAGAAATGGTGGATGCGGAGAAACTCAATGATCTCAAGGGGAGATTTGACAGGCACTTGAGGGAAATAAACTTGCAGGGCTACAGGTTTAGAGCATGGGAAAGGGACTGACTGGATTGCTCTACAGGGAGCTGGCACGCACTCCATGGGCCGAAGAGCCTCATTCTGTGCCGTTATGACTCTATGACTTTGTATCGGTGTTTAATAAGGAGGTGGATGCTTATGAAATATCGGTAGAAGTGGAACAGGCAGAAGGAATGATGGGTCTGAAAATTGTTACACAGAATGTGCTAGAAAGGTTGGTTATGCTTAGATTAAACAAGTCCCCTAGTCAAGGTGACTTGCATCCCAGGTTGCTAAGGGGATTGGGGAGGAGATAGCGGATGGCTTGCCATGTTTTTCCAATCATCCCTAGATGCCTGGGAGATGGCTGAGGATTGGAAATTGCCAAAGTTGATACCATTGTTCAAGAAACTGCAAGGACTATCCGAGCAACTACAGCCGGCCAGATTAACATCAGTGGTGGGGAAAGATTTAGAAAGAATAATCAAGGAAGAAATTAACGGTCACTTGGAGAGGTTTAAACTAATTAAGGAGAACCAACACGGATTTGTAAAAGTCAGATCGTGTTTCATTAATCTATCTGAAATTTGTGATGAATTAACAGAGAGCATGGGTGAAGGGACTGCAATAGATGTCTTCTACATGTATGTTCGGAAGGCATTTGTCAAAGTATCACATAGAAGGCTGGTTAAAAAAAATGAGATTCATGGAATAGTTTGGTCAGTGGGTCAGCTTGGATAATGAATTGGCTTAAGGAAATAAAGCATCGAGTTTTGGTGAATGGCTGTTTTTCAGACTGCAGGATTGTCGACAGTGGTGTTCTCCAAGGGATGGTGCTGGAGCCACTGCTTTTTTGAAATATATAAATGACCAGGATATTGGAATACAGAGCAGAGTTTCTAAATTTGCCAATGACACCAACCTTGGTGGTCTGGCTAACAGAGAGGATGCTACCAATCGATTGCAACAGTACATAGAAAGGCTGGCAGAATGGCAGACACGTGGCAGATAGTATTTAATACAGGGAAGTGTGAGGTCATGCATTTTGGCAGAATTAACAAGGAGAAGCAATATACACGGAATGGCACAGTTTTAAAGTGCGTGCAGTGACAGAGGGACCTGGGAATTAATGTTGGCAAAGTATATCGAATATTGTGCTTCATAAATAGAGGTTTTGAGGGCAACAGTAGAGAAGTTGTTCTGAAAAGTTATAAAGCGCTGGTTAGGCCACAGCTGCAGTGTTGCATCCAGTTCTGGTCGCCAAACTTTAAGAATGATGTAAAGACCTTGCGAGGGTGCAGAGTAGATTTACAGAATGGTTGCGGTGATGGGGGATCTTAGTTACATGGTCAGGCTGGAGAAGCTGCACTGAATATAGGGAGTTATGAGGTAAATTAAAAACTAGGACCTCAAAGGTAGTAATCTCAGGATTGCTACCAGTGCCACGTGCTAGTCAGAGTAGAAATAAAAGGATGTTTCAGATGAATACGTGGCTAGAGGAATAGTGCGAGGGGGAGGGATTCAACTTACTGGGACATTGAACTGGTTCTGGGGGAGGTGGGACCAGTTCAAACCGGACAGTTTGCACCTGGGCAGTGCCGGGACCGATGTCCTAGGGAGAGTGTTTGCTAGTGCTCTGGGGGAGTGTTTAAACTAAAATGGCAGGGGTTTGGGAACCTGAGCAGGGAGACAGAGGAAAGGGAAACAAGGATAAAAGCTAAAGATAGGAAGGAGAAAAACAAAAGTGGCAGTCAGAGAAATCAACAGTTTAAATCAAACATGGCCAGAGTAATTAATAATTCTAATAGGTCTAAGAGCATTAGAAATCAAGCCTGAAGGCTTTGTGTATTAATGCGAAGATCATTCTTAATAAGGAGGATGAATTAGCTGCGTAAATAGAGGTAAACGAATGTGATTTGACTGGGATTACGGAAACAAGGCTCCAGGGTGGCCAAGGCTGGGAACTCAACATCCAGGGTTATTCAATATTCAGGAAAGATAGGCAAAAAGGAAAGGGAGGTGGCGTAGCATTGCTGGTTAAAAAAGGGATTAACACAATTGTAATGAAGCATATTAGCTCTGCAGATGTCGAATCTGTATGGGTGGAACTGAGAAATACCAAGGGGCAGAAAACTTTAGTGGGAGTGGTATATAGACCTCCAAACAGTAATGCGGAGGTTGGGGATGGCATTAAAAGGGAAAATAGAGAAGCGTGCAATAAGGGCACAGCCATCATCATGGATGACTTTAATCTACATATAGATTGGGCTAACCAAATTAGTAACAATACGGTGGAGGAGGAATTCCTGGAGTGTTTACGGGATGGTTTCCTGAACCAACCAGAGATCAGGCCACCCTAGACTGGGTACTATGTAACGAGAAAGGATTAATTAGAAATCTTGTTGTACGAGGCCCCTTGTGTCGGAGCGATCATAATATGATCGAATTCTTCATTAAGAAGGAGAATGAAGTAGTTGACACAGAGATTAGGGTCTTGAATTTACATAAAGGAAACTACGATGGTCTGAGGCGTGAGTTGGATAGGTTTGATTGGGGAATGTCACTCAAAGTGTTGACAGTGGATAGGCAATGTTAAACATTCATAGATCGCATGGATGAACTACAGAATTTGTTCATCCCAGTTTGGCATAAAAATAAAACAAAAAAGGTGACTCAACCGTGGCCAACAAGGGAAATTAGGGATAGCATAAGATCCAAGGAGAAGACATATAAATTCGACAGAAGAAGCAGTAAACCTGAGGATTGGGAGTGTTTAGAATTCAACAAAGGAGGACAAAGGGATTAATTATGAAGGGGGAAATAGAGTGAGAGTAAGCTTGCAGGGAACATATAAACTGACTGTAAAAGCTTTTATAGATATGTGAAGAGAAAAAGATTGGTGAAGTCAAGGGTGGCTCAACTAAATGTTGGTCCCTTAGAGGATGAGACCGGGAAATTAATGGTGGGAAATATGGAGATGGCCAAAACACTGAATGAATATTTTGTATCAGTCTTTACAGTAGAGGACACTAAGAATATCCCAACACTGGACAAACAGGGGGCTTTAGGGGGGGAGGAGCTAAACATGATTAAAATCACTAAGGAAGTTGTACTCGGTAAAATAATGGGACTCAAGGCAGATAAATCACCTGGACCTGATGGCTTACATCCTAGGGTCTTGAGCGAAGTGGCGGTAGGGATTGTGGATGCATTATTAATAATTTTCCAAAACTCCCTGGACTCAGCAAAGGTCCCGGCAGACTGGAAACCTGCTAATGTAACACCCTTATTTAAAAAGGGCAGTAGACAGAAGGCTGGAAACTATAGACCGGTTACCCTAACATCTGTGGTAGGTAAAATTTTTGAGTCCATTATTAAGGAGACAGTAACAGGACATATGGATAATCATAATTTAATAGGACAAAGCCATGTTTGACAAATTTGCTGGAGTTTTTGAGGAAGTAACATATAGGGTGGATAAAGGGGAACCAGCGGATGTAGTGTATTTAGACTTCCAAAAGGCATTTGACAAGGTGCCACACAAAAGATTATTGCTTAAGATAAAAAATCACGGGATTGGGGGTAATATTCTGGCATGGATAGAGGTCTGGCTATCGAACAGAAGGCAGAGAGTTGGGTTAAATGGTTCATTCTCAGACTGGCAATCAGTAACTAGTGGTGTTCCGCAGGGGTCAGTGCTGGGTCCCCAACACATTACAATCTATATTAACGATTTGGAGGAGGGGGCCGTGTGTAACATATCAAAGTTTGCAGATGATACTAAGATGGGAGGGAAAGTAGTGAGTGAGGAGGACATAAAAAACCTGCAAGGGGACATAGACAGGCTAAGTAAATGGGCAGAGATTTCGCAGATGGAATACAATACTGGAAAGTGTGAGGTTATGCACTTTGGCAGGAAAAATCGGAGAGCAAGTTATTATCTTAATGGCAAGAAACATGAAAGTACTGAAGTACAAAGGGATCTGGGTGTCCTGGTGCACGAAACTCAAAAGGTTAGTATGCAGGTGAAGCAAGTGATTAAGAAGGTCAATGGAATGTTGGCTTTCATTGCTAGGGGGGTAGATTATAAAAATAGGGAGGTATTGCTTCAGTTGTACAAGGCATTGGTGACCGCACCTGGAATACTGCATACAGTTTTGGTCTCCATACTTAAGAAAAGACATACTTGCTCTCGACTCAGTACAAAGAAGGTTCACTCGGTTAATCCCGGAGATGAGGGGATGGACATATGAGGAGAGTTTGAGTAGATTGGGACTCTACTCATTGGAGTTCAGAAGAATGAGAGGCAATCTTATTGAAACATATAAGATTGTGAAGGCGTTGGATCGGATGGATGCGGGGAGGATGTTCATGATGATGGGTGAAACTAGAACTAGGCAGCATAGTCTTAGAATAAGGGGCTGCTCTTTCAAAACTGAGATGAGGAGGAACTACTTCACTCAGAGGGTGGTAGGTCCATGGAATATGCTGCCCCAAAAAGCTGTAGAAGCTACATCATTACATAAATTTAAAAAAGAAATAGACAGTTTCCTAGAAGTAAAGGGAATTAAGGGTTACGGGGAGCGGGCAGGAATTTGGTCATGAGTCTAGGTTCGGATCGGACATGGCCCTGTGGGTAGCGGAGCGGGCCCAGGGGCCATGTAGCCTGATCCTTCTCCTATTTTGTGTGTCTAATTCTGTTAGATTCAGGAGATGATTCTGTGATAGTAGATTTGCGGTTAGGATCAGATCAGCCATGATCTTATTGAATGGCGGAGCAGGCTCGAGGGGCCGATTGGCCTACTCCTGCTCCTATTTCTTATGTTCTTATGGTCCCTTGCCTAAAGAATCAGGGGAATGTATAATTGGGAACAAAGAAATGGCATACCAATTAAGTACATATTTTGGTTCTGTTATCACAAAGGAGGACACAAATAACCTCCCAGACATGTCGGGGAACATAGGGTCTGATGAAAGGGAGGAACTGAAATAAATCAGTTTTTGTAGGGAAATGGTGTTAGGGAAATTGATGGGACCGAACGCCGATAAATCCCCAGGGCCTGATAATCTACATCCTATGGTACTTAAGGAAGTGGCCCTAGAAATAGTAGATGCATTGCTGATCATCTTCCAACATTCGATGGAATCTGGAACAGTACCCATGGACTGGAGGGTAGCTAATGTTCCCCACTATTCAAAAAAGGTGGTAGAGAGAAAATGGGGAATTACAGACTGGTAAGCCTGACATCGATAGTGGGGAAAATGCTAGAGTCCATTATAAAAGATGTAATAGCAGAGCACTTGGAAAACAGTGACAGGATCGTACAAAGTCAGCATGGATTTACAAAAGGTAAATCGTGCTTGACTAATCTACTGGAATTTTTTGAGGATGTAACTGCTAAAATAGATAAGGGAGAACCAGTGGATGTGGTGTATTTGGGCTTTCAGAAAACTTTTGATGAGGTCCCGCATAAGAGATAAGCGTGCAAAATTAAGGCACATGGGATTGGGCGCAAGGAGTTGACTTGGATAGAGAACTGGTTGGCAGACAGAAAGCAGAGTTAGAATAAACGGGTCTTTTCTGAGTGGCAGGCAGTGACTAGTGGGGTACTACAGGGATCGGTCCTTGGACTCCAGCTATTCACAATATAAATTAATGACCTAGACAAGGGAACTAGATGTAATATCTCCAAATTTGCAGGCGACACAATGCTGGGTGGCCGTGTCTGCTGTGAGGAGGATGCCGAGATTCTCCAGGATGAATTGGACAGGTTGTGTGATTGGGCAGAAGCATGGCAGAAGCTATATAACGTGGATGAATGTGAGGTTATCCACTTTGGTGGCAAAAACAGGAAGGCAGGTTATTATCTGAATGGCAATAGATTGGGAGTAGGGGAAGTGCAACGAGAACTGGGTGTCCTTGTGCACCAGTCGCTGAAGGTAAGCATGCATGTGCAGCAGGAGGTTAAAAAGACAAATGGTATGTTGGCCTTCGTAGCGAGAGGGTATTAGTACAGTAACAAGGATGTCTTGCTGCAGTTGTACAAGGCCTTGGTGAGACCACATCTTGAGTATTGTGTGCAGTTTTGCTCGCCTTATCTGAGGAAGGATATTCTTGCCATGGAAATAGTTCAGCGAAGATTCACCAGGCTGATACCTGGGATGGCAGGAATGACTTATGAGGAGAGATTGGGTCGATTGAGCTTGTACTCGCTGGAATTTAGAAGAATGAGAGGGGATCTCATTGAAACTTTAAAAATTCTGACATGACTGGACAGACTAGATGCAGGAAGGATGTTCCCAATAAGAACATAAGAACATAAAAAATAGGAGCAGGAGTAGGCCAATCGGCCCCTCGAGCCTGCTCCGCCATTCAATAAGACCATGGCTGATCTGATCCTAACCGCCAATCCACTATCACAGAACCATCTCCTGAATCTAACAGAATTAGACACATGAAATAGGAGCAGGATCAGGCTACACGGCCCCTGGGCCCGCTCCGCTACGCAAAGGGCCATGACCGATCCGAACCTAGACTCATGTCCAAATTCCTGCCTGCTCCCCGTAACCCTTAATTCCCTTTACTTCTAGGAATGTGTCTATTTCTGATTTAAATTTATGTAATGATGTAGCTTCTACAGCTTTTTGGGGCAGCATATTCCATGGAGCTATCACCCTCTGAGTGAAGTAGTTCCTCCTCATCTCAGTTTTGAAAGAGCAGCCCCTTATTCTAAGACTATGCCCCCTAGTTCTAGTTTCACCCATCATTGGGAACATCTTCCCCGCATCCACCCGATCCAACCCCTTCACAATCTTATATGTTTCAATAAGATCGCCTCTCATTCTTCTGAACTCCAATGAGTAGAGTCCCAATCTACTCAACCTCTCCTCATATGTCCATCCCCTCATCCCCGGGATTAACCGAGTGAACCTTCTATGTACTGACTCGCGAGCAAGTATGTCCTTTCTTAAGTATGGACACCAAAACTGTATGCAGTATTCCAGGTGCGGCCTCACCAATACCTTGTACAACTGATGCAATACCTCCCTATTTTGATATTCTATCCCCCTAGCAATGAAAGCCAACATTCCATTGGCCTTCTTAATCACTTGCTGCACCTGCATACTTACATTTTGAGTTTCGTGCACCAGGACCCCCAGATCCCTTTGTACTTCAGTACTTTCCAGTTTCTTGCCATTAAGATAATAACTTGCTCTACGACTTTTCCTGCCAAAGTGCATAACATCACACTTTCCAGTATTGTATTCCATCTGCCAAATCTCTGCCCACTTACTTAGCCTGTCGATGTCCCCTTGCAGGTTTTTTATGTCCTCCTCACTCACTACTTTTTCTCCCATCTTAGTATCATCTGCAAACTTTGATATGTTATACTCGGTCCCCTCCTCCAAATCGTTAATATAGAATGTAAAGAGTTGGGGACCCAGCACTGACCCCTGCGGAACACCACTAGTTACTGATTGCCAGTCTGAGAATGAACCATTTATCCCAACTCTCTGCCTTCTGTTAGATAGCCAATCCGCTATCCTTGCCAGAATATTACCCCCAATCCCGTGATTTTTTATCTTAAGCAATAATCTTTTGTGTGGCACCTTGTCAAATGCCTTTTGGAAGTCTAAATACACTACGTCCACTGGTTCCCCTTTATCCACCCTATAAGTTACTTCCTCAAAGAACTCCAGCAAATTTGTCAAACATGACTTCCCCTTCGTAAAACCATGCTGACTTTGTCCTATTAAATTATGATTATCCAAATGTCCTGTTCCTGTCTCCTTAATAATGGACTCCAAAATTTTACCTATCACTGCCCTTTTTAAATAAGGGTGTTACATTAGCAGTTTTCCAGTCTGCCGGGGCCTTTGCCAAGTCCAGGGAGTTTTGGAAAATTATTACCAATGCATCCCTACCGCCACTTCCCTCAAGACCCTAGGATGTAAGCCATCAGGTCCACGTGATTTATCCGCCTTGAGTCCCATTATTTTACCGAGTAACACTTCCTTAGTGATTTTGATCGTGTTTAGCTCCTCCACCCCTTTAGCCCCCTGTTTGTCCAGTGTTGGGATATTCTTAGTGTCTTCCACTGTAAAGACTGATGTAAAATATTCATTCAGTGTTTTTGCCATCTCCATATTTCCCACCATTAATTTCCCGGTCGGGACCAACATTTAATTTAGCCACCCTTTTTCTTTTTATATAACTGTAAAAACTCTTACTATCTGTTTTTATATTTTTTGCTAATTTACTTTCATAATCTATATTTCCTTTCTTAATCAATCTTTTTGTTATTTTTTGCTGTCTTTTAAAGTTTTCCCAATCCTCTATCCTCCCACTAGATTTGGCTACCTTATATGCCCTTCTTTTTAGTCGAATACTATCCTTAATGTCTTTACTTAGCCACGAATGGCTGTCTTTTCTTTTACACCCTTTTCTTCTCAGTGGAATATATTTTTTTTGGAAGTTGTAAAATAACTCCTTGAATGTACACCACTGATCATGTATCGTCTTACCCTTTAATCTATTTTCCCAATCCACCCTACTCAATTCAGCTCTCATACCTTCATAGACTCCTTTATTCAAGCTTAGCACGCTTGTTTGAGATCCAACCTTCTCACCCTCTAATTGAATATGGAATTCAACCATGTTATGGTCACTCATTCCAAGGGGATCCTTTACTAGGACATTTTTAATTAATCCCGTTTCGTTACACAGGACCAGATCGAAGGTTGCTTGACCCCTGGTCGGTTCAGTTACATACTGCTCAAGAAGCCCATCCCTAATACACTCAATGATCTCATCCTCAAGGCTGCTCTGCCCAATTTGATTTGTCCAATTAATATGATCGTTGAATTCCCCCATAATTATAGATGTTCCCTTATTACAAGCATCAACTATTTCCTGATTGATACTCCGTCCAACAGAGTTGCCACTGTTCGGAGGACTATAGACTACGCCCACTAGTGTTTTTTTCCCCTTATTATTCCTTACCTCCACCCAAACTGTTTCATTATCCTGATCTTTTGACCCAATATCATTTCTCTGTATTACAATGGTCCTTTATTAACATAGGTGGGGGAGTACAGAACCAGAGGTCACAGACAAAGGATAAGGGGTAGGCCACTTAGGACAGAAATGAGGAGGAATTTCTTCACCCAGAGAGTGGTGAACCTGTGGGATTCTCTACCACAGAAGGCAGTAGAGGCCAATTCATTAAGTATATTCAAGAATGATTTGGATAAATTTGTTAAGGCTAATGGGATCAAGGAGTATGGGGAGAAAGCCGGGACCGGGAACTGAATTTGGATGATCAGCAATGATTGCATTGAATGGCGGAGCATGGTCGAGGGGCCGAATGTCCTACTCCTATCTTCTATGTTTCTATGTTTCACTTATTGTGTAACCTGTTTTTCTGACCTGGGCTCCTATTGTTCTATAAATAGGGAGTATTTACCGATCTCAGATATACTCCAGTCCGAACCGTAAAGCTGGACAGATTTCGCACAGTTTTTTTAAAATGGAACTGCCAACAATCCTACAGTTAAGACACGTTTACTACCCTATTCTCGCAACCTTTGGGGCTCCCAGTAAGTTAATGTATTCTGTTGCCTAATAACTGTTGACTATCTCAGTGTTTATGTAACAGAGTTCGAGAATGTATCATTGCTTAGTTATTGATCCATCGGGATCAGTCGCTGAATATCAGCGGGAAACCTACCAGTCTGCACAGCCACTGAGGCACTGTTCTCGTCGTTCGATCATTGCCACCGGAAGCTCAGCTTTGCTCAGCTTACTGTGGGAGGGCGAGGCTGATTACCCAGCCCCTCCAATAGTACAGCGATCGTTAAAGAATGTTTTGCTTAGTATCCATGGTAATAATTTCATCTGTACCGTTGTTCCCTGTCTAAATTAAATAGATAATTCCTTCTTCCGCAGCCACCTCCACCCATCAGAGGACGCTGTACAATATTTAGAGCAATAATTGCCGCTCAGGGAGCTGCTCCACTCCCCGCAGCTGCAAAGAACCTTCGCTGCTCCACCAGCACCCGCTCTGTTACCGAGTAGCTTCCTCGGGGCGATTCTAAATATAAAACATGCAGAGGTTCGACCTACATCGAATGTTTGTGTCTCAGCTGAATGTATTATTTGAATTCATATCTTCCCATGAACTTTTTCTAAATTATATTGACTCCAGCTGACATCGGATGCCGCTCCCCATATCCGCCTCGCCAATTAAACCGATGAGATTAAATGTAAAATTCCATCGACTACTCCCTGGGACTGCTGTAGTAACTCATCAAATTGGCTCGGTACATCACATGGTACCAGCCTCATGGCAGGATAGTTTCAGCGATCCACACAGCAATTAAATATGTGTTTGGATGAATGTAAGGCAATCCAATTCTTTATTTTCTCTGAATATGAACAAGTTATAGGACCATCCAAGGTTGCTCTGTAAGGGACTTTAATCTGTAAATGTACTGTCCCTGCGAGGGATTGCGGCTTGACCTGCACCGCTGGGTTAAATTATGATCATTTTTAATTCGCTTATGAGGTTTGGCAACAGTGGCAAGGCCAACATTTATTGCCCATCCCTAGTTGCCCTTGAGAAGGGGGTGATGAGCCGCCTTCTTGAACCGCTGCAGTCCATGTGGTGAAGGCACTCCCACAGTGCTGTTAGGTAGGGACATCCAGGATTTAGACCCAGCGATGATGAAGAATCGGCGATATACTGAATGGAGCCTCAATGTATTTCAAATGAATGATTTCAACAGGAAACATTAACTTTGTTTCCCTCTGCAAAGGTGACGCTTATCCTGCTGTGTACTTCCAGCATTTTCTGTTTTTATGCATGAATATAGTGTCAATGGCGATAGCGATGGAGATTCATTTGGAAGAAATGTATCATGAACGGCTAATTACTTTCGTTTGAAAAGCTATATTGTCAATGCTCATCTATATTCCAAAGAGAAAATGCGTGCACAACCCTCAGTAGTAACACATCGGTTCATCACCCCACAATATGCTGTAAGATTTATCCGCGTGTCACCATTACTTACTCTTGCCCCTCTTTCTTACAGCAAACATATTGACAATGGTGATTCGCTCCAGAGGAAAATGCGGCTTTTCCAAGTGTATCTCGGTCTACATGGTGGCCATGGCAGCAGCAGATCTACTGGTCATGATCGTCAATGTAATCGTATATCACATTTTGTGTAAACACTTCCCATATTCATTCCTGTCCTACACTGTCGTGTGTAAGTTCATGATGTGCATGTCTTGCAGCAACCTGGATATGTCCGTGTGGTTTACCGTTTCCTTCACATTTGACCGATTTGTAGCTATATGTTGTCAGAAGTTTAAGACAAAGTATTGCACAGTGAGAACTGCGGCCTCGGTTATAATAGCGATCCTGAGCTATTTAGAGAGCATCCCCTATTGGTTTGCATATGAAGACAAATGTATAATCAACAAAGTTCCCTGGGGTTTCTGCCCCAGTGTTGCCTTTTTTTCATCGCCTGCAGGTGTAGCCTGTTTCCGCTTACAAAATATTTTAAACCCATGGCTTCCTTTTGTTTTGATATTACTGTTTAATTGTTTGACAGTCAGACGTATTTTAGGGGCAAGCAGATCCTGCAGGAGACTCCGGGGTCACAGCAGTGAGAATCGGAGCGATCCAGAGATGGAGAGCCGAAGGAAATCCATCATTTTACTGCTCTCTGTATCGGGCAGTTTTGTCTTGTTGTGGCTGACGTCTACTGTGATTTTTGTAGTTAACAACCTGGCTGTACATCACCGAGGCGATTATACATCCCTTTCTTACATCGCCTCTGAAACCGATATCTGCTCATGTATTTGAGTTCCTGTGCAAACACGTGCATTTATTCAGCTACCCAAACTACATTCAGGGAAGAGCTGAAGAAGCTGATGAAATCCACATGGAGATTGGTTCCGAATTTGATCAAAAAATGATAAAACAGACAAAGCTGTCTGTCCAAACTAGATTTATATTCCATTTCAGAATGTCTGTCCTTCTGTTAGGAAGAAAATGGTTTGCTGTTGTGAAAATAAACAGATATCAGCAAATATTTCTTCCACTGTGTGTCGTGTGTTTGATATCTGCTGCTTTCCCCTGGTGAACATAATCGATTCCCTAATTAAGCGCAAATTCCACTCAAGATTCAAAGAGAACAGTCATGACTGAGCTTTTGCAGTGGAGTAGAATATGTGGGCGTCAGCGTTAAGTGCCTCACACCGCAGGCACTGGAATGAGACGCCCATGTTTAATTAACAGGTAATGTTTCCTTTAATATAGAAACAGTGTGTTACAATGGTGGTTATCTGTAATTCTGTAATGTTGGTGTGAATGTTGCAGGCGCTGGTCTCCCCATCAGACTCCGCCCCACGTTGACTCCTGGACCAGTCGAAAGGGGCCTTGTCTCCTGATCAATGCCTAATGATGGAGACAGTATGAACTTGACTCATTAATGTGTCATTAGACATCGATGTTCTAAGATATTTACTGAAAATCTCAACAGATTAACAGAATGTTGGAAAATAATAACATGGGACAAGACCAGTCGACCCAGCAGTCCTTGTTGGCGTTTACCCTCCACCCGAGTAAATAGTTCCAATTACCTTACCCGCCCGGTTTCCTCATCCTTTCCACCTATTTTTATTCATCCATCTGGCCAATATATTTTTCAAGACTAGCATAATTTCTGCTTCCGTTATTTCCAGTCTCACAACTCTCCATGCAACTAGGTTCCTACTACCTTTAGTTCTGTATCTATTACATATGTTATATGTATCTCTGACCATCAGCTATTGAACCCTCAATTATTGGAGGCAGTCTGCTTCTCTCTATACTGACACATCCCTTCTTAACTTAATGACCTGGGTACCACACGCCAAAATGCATCAATCCAATTTCAAAGCACAATCTAATGAAAGTCAGGTATGTGTAGTTGGGATGCTTAATTGATAGCTTTCTCTTGGAGATGTCTGTGTCCTTGTTTATGCTGAACAATTAGAAGAATGTATCTGAAAGCTTGCCCAAAGCCCGAAACATCAGGTCCATAGAGGGGGAGAGTCGAATGAAACACCTCCACACCCCTGGTCGCTCGATATGATAGCCAGAAAGCAGAGGGATGGCTTGCATTAGATGTTTCTCGCGGCATATTCTTTGGAATCGCTGTGTGTGCAGAAGTGACATGTTGTGCATAAAGCAAACAGCATGTGATATGCTTCATGAAGAATGGGTTCCAGGACATAGTCAGTAATACCAATAACACCACTACATGAAATGGTTGATGTGGCTCAGGAGAGTGAGAACTTATGTAAAACCAATGCCTAGAAATCAGTGCCATAGAATAGGTCGAGATAGATATATGATGCTGATTAAATATAGGTTAGTATTGACCATATATATTCTAACGCCAACAAAGGGGGCATTATTAGGAAATGGTTAGTCATTCCATCCGAAATTCTGCTCATGTGATACTGTATTAGTTTGTCTTTTTATTGTACCAATTATATCCTTTTGCCTTTTCCTGTTATGCAGGGAAGTATACATCTACTTAAAGTACCACTGCGCTGTTGGGCCAGCGCTGACGCTGCAGCAATGGTCAGTATCAGGATGAAGTCATAAGCGATTTAATTTAACTTATGCCATTGGAAACAGATTCATCAATTTCAGGGAAATTTAATCGTTTGGTAAAAGTGTGTTAAGACAGGTCTGCAAAGGAAAGCATCTGGACAATCATCATTTTCAATTAGCAAGCTATATACAGAAACAAAGTGAGACTTACTATTAAATGTTGCAATTGGTACAATTGCAATTAAATGGAACACAAGTGAAACTATCGATCATATATACCAATTAAATTATCTTTATAGCGTGTTTTATTTTGCATTTGATATAATTATGAAATGCAGGATTTTCAAGTACACGGATTGAGAATGTATGAAAGCTGTCAGTTTTTTACTGAATGTTAGTTTTGGTAAAGGACTAAGATACTGAGCTCTGGGGTGTGACATGTTTGGTCTCCACCCAACCATCATCAGGTATGGTTCTAATTTCTGTCTTTTAAGTGAGTGTTTAAGTAATATTGCATGTATTATGTGCTTAATAAACCTATGGCAACTCATTCCAATTTTCAAGAACAATATTGAAAAGCTTATGCTAACAGTAGGTTTTGTACGTTAATTGAGACTGGGCTCGATTTACTGACTGTGTTTAAGTGCCCCCTTTACTTGTCATTCGTTAACTTTTCACTTCACCCTAATGTTCCCAAAAGCAAGAATAAATTGGGTTTTACTTCCCTGTGGAGCCCGAGCTCTGCAAAACCGGCTGGCATCCAGCTTTTGGATGCCAGCTGGATTTAGTTGCGGGCAGTTTTCTTTAATAGGCATATTCTGATTGTCACTTATTTTTAAATACTTTTTTCACTCACATGGCAGCTGTTGATGATTCTACCATTTACACCCCATCTAGAGTCATCCTTTGTTTCTTAACGTGTCCCATTAACATCTCATTTTGTCTTGAAACACCATCCCTTTATTCATTTGATCTGTCATGCCTTCCAGCTTATCATAGTCCTTCCCTTTTGTTCTGCCCAAATTTCTCTGCCACTGTACTTGCTAAAAATCTGTTACATCTCTAACTTTTTCCCGTTCTGACGCCGGGTCATCCACCTGAATCATTAACTATGTTTCAATTTCTACAGATGCTGCCTGACCTGCTGAGTATTTCCAGCATTTTCTGTTTTTACATTCCGAATTAATTGGATTCAGAAGAGCAGCAGTATTTAAGGCAGGTGTCAGTCAGCAGGCAGAAATTTAATTCTATCAGTCAGCGAGGGATGCCCGCCCAGCTACAGTCATGAGAAGGCAATGTCATAGAGTCATAGAGTTATAATAGCACAGAATGAGGCCATTCGGCCCATCGATTCCGTGCCGGCTCTCTGTGGAGCGATCCAGTCAGACCCATTCCTCTATTTCTAATTAAACAATTACTGTGTTCCCCTATATTCTATTTCTAATTAACAATTTATTTTTCCACTTAATTTTCCTGTTCTCAATTTCTAACTAAACAATTACTCTGTTACCCTATATTCTCCTTTATTCTAATTCTAATGTTGCTGCCCCTGTTCCCCTGAACTCCCCTGTCCTCTAGTTTTAAGTATGAAGATATGGAAGGAATACTGTTCCATAGATAGACAGCCGCTCACTGAAATAATATTTCCAGTGATTAGTTTTAAATTTACCCCTTCAATCTCAGGCCGTGTCCTCTAGTTATACTGCTCTAGAGCAAGTGAAACAACCCGTCATGGTTCATCTTATTGAGTGGATTAAGAGCAATGTTTCGCATGCATTCAGGTCCCGGATATTTCTGTAACCTTTGTATCTTTGTCATAGAATTGTTAATACGAAAAGCATAATTGAACTGCTGGTGGTAGTGTCAGCTGCAATTCAACAGTTTCAGTGGTTTACATATTTTATTTCAGAATCTAACAGGCTATGTATTCGGCCTATACATCATCCAAAACAGACTTGTCCTGTTACTAAAATTGCACTATGAAATCTCACTCACTAACACTTTACTTCACCACAAAGTTGCTAAAAAATAATCGCTGTGAGTGGCCCGTAGGATCCCATTGGATATAATTAGGACTGAACCACAAGTAAGGTCCGCAACTAACTAATGCCTCCATACCTTTGAAAACTCGCGCTCTTGGGCCTACAGGTGTACACCTCTGTAAAGGACCACGTATCCCAAGATCGCATGCGGTTCGTAACCATCCCTGGGATCACGTGGGATGACCCAACTAATCACAAAGTGGATTCCCACTATGCTTAGGGAGATTTCATTTGCGTTCGGAATTGGAATAGGAATTCCAAAACAAACCACTTTCACACAACTGAAATAAAAATAAATCACACATGTTCAGAATAAAATAAAATACAATTAATTTAATTTGAGGCAACAGTCTTGGAAGCGCACAGTCGAAGTGGGCTGAAATTATTCCATTCGTGCCACACAGCAGATGGGTCAGCTTGAAAAGTCAGAAAGTCAGTAGATGTGCAAAATGTTATCCCTTACCTACAACAGCAAATTTTTGCATTTGTATGTCAGCCATTTTTCAGGGGAATTTTCAAACGGCTCCACCAATGAAAATTAGGTGGCGGCGGGATGGAGGCGGGTTGCGTGCCTGAAGCCATTTTTTCCGGTTTTTGCATCCTCCAAACCCGCTTCCTCAGTGCGATTAAAATCGAGCCCCATCTCCCCGTCTACAATTCATAATTTTAGAAACTCGAGTAGGTCGTCCCTCAGCCTTCTCTTTTCTAGAGGAAAGAGCCCCTGCCTATTCAGTCGTTCCTGAAAGTTATAACCCCTCAGTCATGTAGGTTTTCCCTCTTGTTGGTTCTCAAATCACCTGCCGCAAGCCAAGTCGGTTTGCATTTTCTTCAATGCCACAATATCATTTTATGTAATGTGGAGACTATTTTGTGCATAGTACACCAAGTTTGTTCTAACACAGTTTGTACAATAGTTGAATAGAGACTTTCTGTAGGAGTATGTGGCCTCCATATTCCTCCTACCAAAATACTGCACTTCACATTTTAAACTGATATTATTTGGCTATTTACACTAACATTCTGCAAGCCTGTTACTATTTTATTGTATTTTGTCGGAATCTTCCTCAGAATCATAGAAATATAGAATCATAGAATGGTTACAGAACGGAAGAAGGCCATTCGGCCAGAAGAGACCCTGCCTGCTTTCTGCAAGATCACTTCAGCTACTCACACTCCCCTGACCTTTCCCCATAGCCCTGCATTTTTTTCCTGCTGGTGCTTATCGAACTCCCTTTTGAAAATTGTGATTGAATCTGCCTCCACCACTCTTTCAGGCATCGCACTGCAGATCCTAAGCACTCACTGAGTAAAAAAAGTTTTTCCTCATGATGCCTTTGGTTCTTCCACCAATAACCTTAAATTTGTGCCCTCTGGTTCTCGACCATTCTGTCAATGGGAACAGTTTCTATCTATCTGCTCTGTCCTGACCCTTCATGATTTGCACATCTCTATAAATTCTCCTCTCAATCATCTTTGCTCTAAGGAGATAAACCCTAGTTTCTCCAGTCTGTCCACATAACTGAAGTGCGTCATCCCTGGAATCGTTCTCTTTTCTGCAACCTCTCTAAAGCCTTCACATCCTTCCTGAAGTGCGGAGCCCTGAATTGGGCACAATACCCCAGTTGAGGCCGAACCAGTGTTTTATAAATGTTCATCATAATTTCCACGCTTTTGCACTCTATACCTCTATTCGTGAAGCCCAGGATCCCGTAAATGTTTTAAACTGCTTTCACAGCCTGCCTCATGGTACTAACTATACCTTCCAATTTGGTGTTAAACGCGCATTTTGATATTGTACTTCAGATTCTCGAGCCACATAATCTGTGTAAATGGTGAACAGCAGTGGTCCCAGCACCGATCCTTGTGGGACATCACTTTCCACCTGCTGCCAGTCTGAGTAACTACCTTTAACCCCACTCTCTGTTTCCTGTCCTGTAGACAGTTTGCTTTCCATTCTGCTGTTTGCCCCTGTCTCCACATGGCCTGACCTTAGTCACACATCTACTCTGTGGTAAATTATCAAAGGCCTATTGAATGTTTAGTGGAATGGGTGGGTCCTTGCAGTGGAAAGTCAATGAGCCGGGTCCTATCATTGGATTGTGAATGTCAATGGACTAGGATCTGTTAATGGATTGGAAAGTAAATGGACTGGGATATTTAAATGATTGGAAAAGTCGATGAACTGGGATATATAAATGAATGCGGATAGTCAAGGATTGTAAACATCATTGTTTTCAAGAACAACACCAGATTACGTTAGCATTGTAGTTATGTTTTTGAAACAGTAATCCAGAAGCATAGGCTAATTATCCTGCGACAAGAGCTCAAATCCCACAGATGGCAAATTGATTAACTTGAATTCAGTTAATTAAATAAATCCAAAAATAAGTAACGTCATTAATGTTGACCATGAAACTATTGGATTGCCATATACACCTAACTGGTTCATTAATATCCTTCAGGGAAGGAAACATGTTGCCTTTACCCAGTCCGGCCTATATTGTTTTATTTGGTCCTGGGATGTGGGCATCGCTGGCAAGTCCAGCATTTTATTGACCATGCCTAATTGCCTTTGATAATGCGGTGATGAGCCGTCTTCTTGAACCGCTGCCTCCATCCGTGTGGTGAAGGTTCTCCCACAGTGCTCTTCGGGAGGAAGCTCCAGGATTTTAACTGAGCGATGATGGAGAATCGGCGATATATTTCCAAGTCAGGATGGTGTGTGACTTGGAGGGGAACTTGCAGGTGGTTGTGTTTCCATGCGCCAGCTGCCCTTGTCCTTCTAGGTGATAGAGTTCACGGATTTAGGAGGCGTGAATCCACATCTACATATAATGTTAAATTAGCGACAGAACTAGTAATGTTAATTTTGGGATTCCCATCAGCAATGTAAGAAGTGGGTTCACCACCAGCAATGTTAGCATTGGGGTCGCAACCAGCAATATCAGTATTGGGCTCACCACCAGCAATGTTAGTTATGGGATCACCACCAGCAATGTTAGTAAAGGGATCACCACCAGCAATGTTAGTAATGGGATGTAAACCAACAATATTAGAATTGGGATCACCACCAGCAATTTTAGTATTGGGATCAGAACCAGCAATATCAGTATTGGGCTCACCACCAGCAATGTTAGTATTGTGATCACCACCAGCAATGTTAGTAATGGGATCACCACCAGCAATGTTAGTAATTGGATCAAAACCAGCAATATTAGTATTGGGATCACCACCAGCAATGTTAGTATTGGGATCACAAACAGCAATATCAGTATTGGGCTCACCACCAGCAATGTTAGTATTGGGATCACCACCAGCAATGTTAGTAATGGGATCACCACCAGCAATGTTAGTATTGGGATCACAACCAGCAATATCAGTATTGGGCTCACCACCAGCAATGTTAGTATTGGGCTCACTGATATACCTATCAATTCCTCCAATAAAAGGCGAAGAGTTACGAAGGTGACTAAAGGTTTTTATTGACTAAATAACAGAGCCCACTCTCGTGGGTGATCCGATCCAAGCAGGAGGAATACCAGTCAGTCGCTCACCTTTATACCTGGCCTGGTGGGTGGAGCCAAGGCGGAGTCGGCGGTGGTCATCCCAGGTATAGCAGTGTGGCAAGAGGCGACCTCGTACCGTGATACAATAGTGGTCAGTGATACAGTTATAACGAACAGTGGTGAACAGTGCTAACTACTAACAGTGATACGATAGTGAACGTGGTTTACCACATTCACCCCTTGTTTAGAATTAAGTCCGGCGGGGTGAAGTGTACTACCAATTCTGGTAGGTCAGTCTGTCCGGAGGCTTCGTAAGCCTCTCCGATCGCCGCAGCGGTGGTGTTGCCTTATCCGGTGCTGGTGCCTTATCCGGTGTTGATGCTGGTGTTTGCGTGGTCGGCGAGGGCTCGTGGGGTTCCGGCATGCCGTCTACCTGGGCTGGGGTTGGGGGGGGTGGTGGCGGTGTTTCCGGATCGGCTGAGGGTGCGAGGTCTCGTAGGGAGACAGTGTCCTCCCGCCCGTCTGGGTACGCCACGTAGGCGTACTGGGGGTTGGCGTGCAGGAGGTTCACCCTCTCGACCAGGGGGTCCGTTTTATGGGCCCTCACGTGTTTCCGCAGCCAGACCGGCCCCGGGGCGGTCAGCCAGGTTGGTAGAGTGGTTCCCGTAGTCGACTTCCTGGGGAAAACGAACATTCGTTCATGGGGGGTGGTGTTAGTGGCCGTGCAAAGTAATGACCGGATGGAGTGCAGCGCTGTCGGGAGGACTTCTTGCCAGCGGGAGGTTGGGAGGCCCTTAGACTTTAAGGCTAAGAGGACGGCCTTCCATACCGTCGCGTTCTCTCTTTCCACCTGACCGTTACCTCTGGGGTTGTAGCTGGTGGTCCTGCTTGCTGCAATACCTCTCTCTAGGAGGAATTGCCGGAGTTCCTCGCTCATGAAGGAGGAGCCCCGGTCGCTGTGTATATAGTTCGGGAACCCGAACAAGGCGAAGAGGGCATTCAGGCACTTGATGACCGTGCTACTGGTCATGTCGGGGCAGGGGAAGGCAAAGGGGAAACGGGAGTACTCATCAACGATGTTGAGGAAGTACACATTACGGTCAGAGGACGGGAGGGGCCCCTTAAAGTCGATGCTCAGGCGCTCGAAGGGGCGGGTGGCCTTGATCAGGCTTGCTCGGTCCGGCCTATAGAAGTGCGGTTTGCACTCCGCACAGGTCTGGCAGTTCCTGGTCATGGTCCTGACCTCCTCGATGGAGTAGGTCAGGTTGCGGGCCTTAATGAAATGGTAGAGTCTGGTGACTCCGGGGTGGCAGAGCTGGTCGTGGAGGGTCTGAAGCCTATCGATATGCGCGCTGGCGCATGTCATTCGTGAAAGGGCATCAGGGGATTCGTTCAGCTTGCCTGGCCGGTACAAGATCTCATAATCGTAGGTGGAGAGCTCGATTCTCCATCTCAAAATCTTGTCATTCTTGATTTTGCCCTTCAGCTTGTTATTAAACATGAAAGCCACCGAACGCTGGTCGGTGAGGAGGGTAAATCGTTTGCCTGCCAGGTAGTGCCTCCAGCGCCGTACTGCCTCCACGATCGCCTGGGCCTCTTTCTCGACCGACGAATGTCGGATCTCGGGGCCCTGTAGGGTCCTTGAGAAGAAGGCCACTGGCCTCCCCTCCTGGTTTAGGGTGGCGGCTAAGGCGAAGTCGGATGCGTCGCTCTCCACCTGGAAGGGGATGGACTCGTCCACTGCGTGCATCGTGGCCTTGGCTATGTCTCCCTTAATGAGGGAGAAGGCCGCGCACGCCTCCTCCGTGAGGGGGAAGGAAGTGGCTTTCAGGAGGGGTCTGGCTTTGTCCGCGTAATTGGGTACCCATTGGGCATAGTAGGCGAAAAGCCCCAGGGTTCTCCTAAGTGCTTTAGGGCAGTGGGGGAGGGGTAGCTCCATGAGGGGGCGCATTCTTTCTGGGTCGGGGCCGATGATTCCGTTCTCCACTACGCAGCCGAGGATGGCAAGGCGTGTGGTGTTAAACACGCATTTCTCCTTATTGTAGGTGAGGTTCAGCCGTTGGGCCGTACGGAGGAATTTCTCCAGATTCGCGTCATGTTCCTGCCGGTCGCGGCCGCAGATAGTGACGTTATCTAGGTAGGGGAATGTAGCCTGCAGTTCGTTCTGGTCAACCATCTGGTCCATCTCCCTTTGGAAGACCGAGACCCCATTAGTGACACCGAAGGGGACCCTAAGGAAGTGGTATAGGCGCCCATTCGCCTCGAAGGCGGTATACTGGCGGTCCTCAGGGTGGATAGGGAGTTGGTGGTAGGCCGACTTCAGGTCGATGGTCGAGAATACTTTATACTGTGCAATCTGATTGACCATGTCAGATATGCGGGGGAGGGGGTATGCGTCCAGCTGGGTATATCTGTTTATGGTCTGGCTGTAGTCGATGACCAGGCGGTTTTTATCGCCGGTCTTTACGACTACGACCTGGGCACGCCAGGGGCTGCTGCTCCCCTCGATAATGCCCTCTTTCAGGAGGCGCCGCACCTCAGAGCTAATGAAGGCTCTGTCCCCGGCGCTATACCGCCTGCTCTTGGTAGCGACGGGTTTGCAGTCAGGGGTAAGGTTAGCAAACAGAGAGGGTGGCGGGACCTTGAGGGTGGAGAGGCTGCAGGTGTTACGCGGTGGGCGGTTTAACGTTTGCTGGTTGTTGACTGTGAGTGGGGGGAGGGGTCCACCGTATGCTAGGGTTACGCTTTGGAGGTGGGATTGGAAGTCCAGCCCTAGTAGGACGGCAGCGCAGAGATGGGGGAGGACGAGGAGTTTAAAGTTTTTATACTCCGTGCCCTTAACCGACAGGGTCACGACACAGTAGCCGCTGATGTCCGTGGCGTGGGACCTCGATGCCATCGAGATTCGGCTGCGCGTTGGTAGGACAGAGAGGGAGTAGTGGCTCACCGTGTCTGGGTGGATGAAGCTCTCCGTGCTTCCGCTGTCGAACAGGCAGGTCGTGGCGTGGCCGTTCACTTTGATGTCCATCATTGACTTGGACAGATGGTGCGGGCGGGCTTGGTCCAGGGTGACGGAAGCTAGTGTGTAGCTGAGCGAGTCGTTGTCATCTGCGGGCGAGGCGGTCGGGCGTGGTGAGTAAAATGGCGTCTCCCACGAGGTAGGGCAAAATGACGGAGAAGATGGCTGCCCCCGTAGCTCACATGAGGCACTATTGGGGTCGGTTGCCTTAATCAAAGATGGCCGCCCCCATGACTCATGTGTGGGGATGCTGGCCTCAGTTGCCCTAAACAAAGATGGCCACCCCCATGACTCATGTGTGGGGATGCTGGCCTCAGTTGCCCTAAACGAAGATGGCCGCCCCCATAGTTCGCATGCGGCACTGCTGGCCTCTGAGGATCCGCTCCTGCAGGCCTTGGAGAAGTGGCCTTTCTTCAGGCAGGTTCTGCATGTGGAGTTCTTGGCTGGGCAGCGCGACCTCGGGTGCTTCTCCTGGCCACAAAAAAAACAGCCGGCGGCCCGATCGCGGATGCCCGATGTCGGGGCCGGTGCCGGGGGTGGCGGGGCCGGTCGGGTCCGGGACGCCGACGCAGAGGTAGGTCCCGGGGGCGGCGCTGGGAAGGGTGCTGTGGTAGGGGTCGGGCCCGAGTCCCAGGGTCGCGAGCAGTACCTGGTGAATGCTTCTTGATCTTGGTGGGCCACTTCCAGGGAGATAGCGAGGGCTTCAGCTTTTTCCATGCTGAGGTCTTTAGCTTCCAGCAGTCTTTGCCGTGAGTACTCGGACCGTAGGCCTTTCAGGAATGCGTCGCGGATATTATCTTCAGTATTTTCGGCTGCCGACACCGATTTAAAGTCACAGTTCCTGGCGAGTGCATATAGCGCCTGTGAGAATTCGGCTACTGATTCTCCTGGCTGTTGCGGCCGTGATCTTAGGAGGTGCCTAGCGTACATGTAGTTTACCGGGGTCCGGTACTTCTGTTTCAGCAGGTTGATGGCGGTCTCGTAGGTAGTCATGTCCTCGATGAGAGTGTATACTCTCGGGCTCAGTTGCGCCTGCAGGACACTTAGTTTGGATGCCTGAGGGACGCTGGATTCTCTCAGGTATGATTCGAAGCAGACCAGCCAGTGTTTAAAGTCTGCGGCTGAGTTTGCTGCTCGTGGGTTCAGGTCCAGGTACGGCGGTCTGAGGGCTCGCAGCCAAGCTGGCTGGTGTGGCTGTGCTCCTGGGAGCTGCGCTGGTGGCTCCTCCGCCGGTTGTGACTCGTTGTCGGACATCATTAAATTTAGTCAATAAAATTGATATACCTATCAATTCCTCCAATAAAAGGCGAAGAGTTACGAAGGTGACTAAAGGTTTTTATTGACTAAATAACAGAGCCCACTCTCGTGGGTGATCCGATCCAAGCAGGAGGAATACCAGTCAGTCGCTCACCTTTATACCTGGCCTGGTGGGTGGAGCCAAGGCGGAGTCGGCGGTGGTCATCCCAGGTATAGCAGTGTGGCAAGAGGCGACCTCGTACCGTGATACAATAGTGGTCAGTGATACAGTTATAACGAACAGTGGTGAACAGTGCTAACTACTAACAGTGATACGATAGTGAACGTGGTTTACCACACTCACCACCAGCAATATTAGTACTGGGATCACCACCAGCAATGTTAGTATTGGGATCACCACCAGCAATATTAGTATTGGGTTCACCACCAGTTATTTTCGTATTGGGGTCACCACCAACAATGTTAATATTGAGATCACCACCAGCAATCTGCGCATATGGCTATGGGTATGGTAGCATAGTGGTTATGTTACGGGTAGTAATCCTGAGGCCTCGACTGATGATCTTGCTAGGTGTGATTTAAAGTCCCCCCAACTAATCGTGAATAAAAAGCTAGTTTCCGTAGTAATGACCATGAAACATGCCAGATTGTTGTAAAAGCCCATCTGCTTCAGTAATGCCATAAAGGGAAGGAAAGCTGCCGTCCTTTCTTGGTGTGGCCTGTATATATAACACCAACCCCACATCAATGTAGTTCACTCATTCACAAATGGATGTGCGAACCATTCGGTTGTATCCAATTGCTACAAAAGCCGTGATCTTTTTGAATGGCCGAGCAGCCTCGACTGGCCTATTCCTGCTGCTATTTCTTATGCTGTTCAATCCAATCCGGGCAATTACCGCCATATCAGCATAATCTCAATCATCAGCAAAGTAAAGGAAAATGTCGATAGTGCCATCAAGCTGCACTTACTCAGCAATAACCTGCTCATCGATGCTCAGTTTGTGTTGCGCGAAGACCACTCTGCTCCAGACCTCGTTACATCCTTTATCCAAACATGGAATATAATATATAAATTTCAGAGGTGAGGTGAGATTGACTGCTCTTGACCTCAAGGCAGCTTTCCACCGAGTGTGGCACTAAGGAATCCAAACATAACTGAATTCGATGGGGACCATTGTGAAAACTATCCGCTGGCTAATGTCATACATAGCATAGAGCGGTTGTTTGAGGACAATAATCACAGCCCCATAACAAAGCTGCAGAAGTTCATCAGGGCGGTGTCCTAGGACCAAGCATTTTCAAATACTTCATCAATGACCTTCACTCCATCATAATGAGAGACTGAGCATGTTTTTGCTGAATATTTCACTGTCTTCCATTCGATATTCCTCAGATAATGAAGCAGTATGTGAGCACATACAGCATGCCCTGGACAATATCCAAGCTTGGGCTGATAAGTGGAAAGTGACATTCACGCCGAACAAGTGCCAGGCAATGACTGAATCCAACAAGAAAAAACCACTGCCATTTGACATTCAATGGCATTACCATCGTGGAACCCCCCCCCCCACAATAAACATCCTAGGGCTCACAACTGATCAGAAATTTAACTGGAGCAGCTAGATAAATATTGTGAGTACAAGAGCAGATCGGAGGCTGGGTATTCACCGGTGAATAACTCATCTCCTGACTCCCGAATATCTATCCACCACCCACAAGAGAGAAGTCAGGAGTGTGATGGCATACTCTTTACTTGCCTCCATGGATTCAGCTCCAACAACACTGAAGAAGCTCGACACAGTCCAGCACAAGCAGTCTGCTTGATCAGCAGCACATCCACAACTTCATATATTCACTCCCTCCACCACCAGTGCACCACGGCTGCAGTGTGTATCATCTACAAGATGCACTACAGCAACATGCCTAGGCTTATTCGACAAAACCTTGCATCTTGTATCTAGGCAAGGGCAGCAGCTGCATTGGAACACCATCACCTCCAATTTCCACTGCTGGACACAAACCATCAGAATTGGAAATATATAGTCGTTTCAACATTGGCGCTACTTCAAAATCCTGGAATACCCTGTCCAACGACACTGTGGCTTACCTTAACCACACGGACGACAGCGGTTGAACAAGACGAGTCACCACCACATTTTCAAGGAAAACTAGAAATGGACAATAAAGGCTGACCTTTCCAGTGGTGGCCACATCCGAAGAGTGAATAAATAAAATAAAAAATAACTATTAAAATGACCTTTGGTGTAGCTGTACTCTGGTTAATGAATATTTTGTTTCCTTGAATACCATGTGGAAACTGAGCTGGTAGACATAAGTGACTCCATTCCCAGAGCCACTGTGTAGCCACAGCCTGTCGCTACATCATCGCTTTGGATACAGCAGACTTGAATGTGAAATCATAATATTCTAATCACCTTGATCAGTACAAAATATATATGTTTTTATAATTGTTTCTATAGGAAAGCCATCCGCATTGTTGCAACTTTCACAAACTGTGACAGTACCATACAGAGAACGCCAGAGTAGAAAATGAAACCAGAAAATCACACAATTTTTGCAGGAAACAGTTACTTTTAGGCAACCAGGAATTTTGCAAACTACGCGTTGGGGAACCCCGAAATCCAACTGTTTTTCAAGTGGTGGTATGAAACCTATAGACCGGAGGACAGGTTAGGTGATTCGGCAGTTGCATGGCAGATGCAGTATAATGTACATAAATGCGAGGTTATCCACGTTGGTGGCAAAAACAGGAAGACAGATTGTTTTCTAAACGGAAATAGATTGGGAAAAGGGGAAGTGTAACGAGACCTGGATGTCCTTGTGCACCAGTCACTGAAGGTAAGCATGCAGGTGCAGCAGGTGGTTAAGAAGGCAAATTGTATATTGGCCGTCTTAGCGAGAGGATTCGCATGCAGCAACAAGGATGTCTTGCTGCAGTTGTACATGGCCTTGGTGAGACCACACCTTGAGTATTGTGTGCAGTTTTGATCGCCTTATCTGAGGAAAGATGTTCTTGCCATGGAGGGAGTGCAGCGAAGATTCATCAGACTGATACCTGGGATGGCAGGAATGACGTATGAAGAGAGATTGCGATCGATTAGGCTTATATTCACTAGAGTTTAGAAGAATGAGAGGGGATCTCATTGAAACTTATAACATTCTAACAGGACTAGACAGACAAGATGTAGGAAGAATGTTCCCGGTGGCAGTGGTGTCCAGAACCAGGGGTCACACTCTAAGGATAAGGGGTAAGCCATTTAGGGCTGAGATGAGGAGGAATTTCTTCACCCAGAGAGTGGTGAACCTGTGGAATTCTCTACCACAGAAGGCAGTTGAGGCCAATTCATTAAATATATTTAGGAAGCACTTAGATATATTTCTTAAGTCTAAAGGGATCAAGGGATATGGGGAGACAGCAGGGACATGTTACTGAATATGGATGATCAGCCATGATCTCATTAAATGGCGGAACAGACTCGAGGGGCCGAACGGTCGAGTCCTGTTCCTATATTCTATGGCCTAGAAATTCAGTTGCGTTCACCAGCCGTTAACGCCATAAGCGGGGTAGATTTCCAGCGCTAGGCACTTAGCGCCCGGGCGCAGGCCGATCTGCGCCTACGCTCAACTTCAGTTGACATTTAGCGCCGGCGCAAAGTGTTTGCACCCGCTCAGCTGCGCACGCAGCTTATGTCGTCATTTCGTCGTGCAACGCTGTTTGTGCGCCCCAAACCGGAAATTCAGTGGTGCCTGCCCAATGTGGGCGTGGCGCTGTTAAGAACTGTGAAGTGGAACGCAGCAGAGGCCCTGCGGGCCTTGGGGAGCGCTAATTAAAGGGCACTTACACTGAACTATAAAGGCCAGCCATTTTGCTGCAATGACTTCAGTGCTTTGGATTTCTGTACAGAGACCAAGGAACAGACCTTCCTGATTTGGGACAACATAGGAGAGGTATTTTTGGCTTCTGGCCAGAGCTTGGAAATTTGACTCTTCTGATTTCACTGTTTGCAAGTTTATTATGGGGGCTGCATGGGGTTCCAACCCTCAGTTCCAGCATTATGTGCGAAGGGCTCGCAGACGCTGTGTGAGAGGGGCAGCCATGCCTAGACGCAGAGGGGCCATCAGGCGTCGGCAACGTAGGCCTTACCCACTCAGGGAATACCGCCAGCAGGTGTCCTATCTCACCATGACTGCCGCGCATTGTGTTAAGAGGCTGCGCTTCAGAAGGGAGGTGGTTGTAGAGATCTGCCAGCTGCTTCACAGAGATCTGCGTCCACAGCTGATGTGCAGGACCTCTCTGTCGGTGGAAGTGAAGGTCACGGTGGCTCTGAACTTTTATGCAAGCGGCTCCTTCCAAGCCGCTGCTGGGGACATAGCGATCATCTCCCAGTTCGCCGTGCATCGCTGCATCCGGCAGGTCACCGATGCCCTTTTCGCAAGGAGACACCAATTCATCTCCTTCCCCATGACCCTAGAGAGGCAGGAGCAGCGTGCAGTCAGATTTGCCAGGATCGCCGACTTCCCCATGGTGCAGGGCGCCATTGACTGCACGCATGTGGCTATGCGGGCACCTATCGACAATGCCGAGGATTACCGCAACCGGAAGGGCTACCATTCCCTCAATGTACAGCTGGTGTGTGACCACAGGCAGCGCATCCTAGCTGTCAATGCCCGCTTTCCAGGCAGCAGCCACGATGCATTTATCCTGTGCCAGGCTACTGTGGATGACATGTTCGAGGCACAGCCTCCACCAAGGGGATGGCTTATTGGGAACAAGGGCTACCCTTTGTGCATGGCTCATGACCCCGCTACGCGCGCCCAGGACCCCTGCGGAGGAGGCATACAATGAAAGCCATTAGCCACAAGGAACATCATAGAGCAAACGATTGGCGTCCTCAAGCAATGGTTCCGCTGCCTGGATCGTTCCGGCGGATCTCTACAGTATTCGCCGGATAGAGTCTCCCAGTTCATCGTCGTTTGCTGCATGCTGCACAACCTGGCTATCCGTAGGACTCAGGCACTGCCACCTCACGTTGGACCACCACCTCAGGAGGACAAGCAGGAGGACCATGAGGAGGAGGAGGAGGAGGAGGAGTACCAGCCCAGGAGGGAGCCACAAGGTCCAGGGGCCGTCCGCCGGTGGCTTATTGAACGGCACTTCTAAGCCCGCTGTTAGGGAATGGCTTGTGGCAATGAACGCACCTGAATGCAGCCGCTCCGCAAGCCCTCAGCCGGTTAACGCAACAACCACTTGAAACATGACACCTGGACAAGCTGAATAAATAAAAAGCTTTATTTCACAAACTCAGGGCCCTTCCCACATGAAACAGAGAAACAGACAAGACCCCCAAAAAACAGTCAAAAACATATCTCACTCCCACAACCTGGGGAGGAATAACAAAACTTGTCAATAACATTTGCCTTCATCCTCGGCCTTCCCAAAATAAGCCCCGCCCCCAGAACACAAACACCCCCATGTTAAAAAAACAGTTGGCAACACACTCTACTTGGTGTGCTGAGAGGGCGAGTCCTTGTGCAGGCTTCTCCGGCCCCTGCCCGACCTGTTGCTCCGCCTCAACCTGGGCCCTGTGGGTGTGGCAAGGCTGGGGGAAGGCTCCTGAGGGGCACACTGCATGACGGCAGATGCCCTTGGGGGTCGGCCTAGACGAGGTCCGGCCCTGGAGGGGCCGGCTGCTGACTGCTGCAGCTGTGGCTGGGCAGCATCAGTCTCTGCATCAGCTCGTCGCACCTTGGCTGGGGGAGTGGCAGTGGTGGCTGCAGCAATGGGGGCAAGCTGGCTGATGCCAGGCGCTCCCTGGTCGCCAGAGACACTGGCACTCGGCCGGGCTGGCACTGCAGCAAGCGCAGCAATCTGGTGGAGGCCAGACCCCTGTGCTGCAGCAGGGCGGCGGGTGCCCTGGCGATGCTTCCGTGACACCACGAGTGTGGCAGAAGTGAGTGCCCGAACTGCCCTGGTCTGTGCCCGCATCAGATCAGCCAGTGTCTGGACGGCAGCACTCATGAACTCGCGACTTGCGTCCTGTGCTGCCGCGAGTTGGTCGACACCCCTGGCCTGTGCTGCCACGAGTTGGTCGACACCCCTGGCCTGTGAGTCCCCGAAAGCAGCCACACTATGAGCCAGGGACTCAATGGCCTGAGGCATCTGTCCCACAACCCCCATGAACTCGTTGTGGCGCCGCTTCGAGGCCGCGGACAATTCATCAAGGAGGCGCACCTCCTGGGCGAGGACCGTCTCCGGACTGGAGGGCGGACTCTCCCTCTGGGGAGAAGGCCGCCGAGCTGCCCGACCATTCCCGCGTGCCTGGACGCCACTGGGCCCAGCAACTGCCCTCCCCTGCAACACTTGCCCCCTCTGGGGAGAAGGCAGCCGTGCTGCCCGATCCTTCCTGCGTGCCTGGACGCCACTGGGCCCAGAAGCTACACCCCCCTGCAACACATCCCCCTGGCTCTCCTCCAGGCAAGACGTCTCCCCTCCATTGCCATCCCCTGGCGCGGATGAGGGTTCCCCCGATGTGCCGCCTTCCCCTTGGTCTTCGTCGTCCTCCTCTTCCGAGGGACTGGCACTCTCAGCTTCATGGACCTCCTCCTCACCAGCTGAAAGCAGGAAGGCACAATAGTAGCGTTAGAGTGAGGACAGGGCGCCAGCGAGGGAGGCATGAGTGGTGGCATTATGTGCATTGGTCGGACAGTGGCAAAGGATGTAGATCTGAAGCGCAAGAGGTCCAAACGGTCATGTCCTTACCATTGGGGCCCAGCACAGGGTCCGCATCACCAATAGCAACGGGGCCAACCACCCGGCCATGAATGAGTCGAGCCACGCGCTCCTCCAGCTCACTGAGCTCCTGGAACTGGGCACGCCCTCCCCCGGTGACATTCCGGCTCTTCTTATTCTGGGCCAGCTTGGCCTGCAAGAGAAAGGACGGCCTCTAAGTAAAGTGTGGTGCCCTGTTGTTGTGTGCACTGCCTCCCATGGTGGAATAGCTTGGCCAGTGTGGTGCCCTGTTGTTGTGTGCACTGCCTCCCATGGTGGAATAGCTTGGCCCGTGTGGTGCCCTGTTGTTGTGTGCACTGCCTCCCATGGTCGAATAGCTTGGCCAGTGTGTAAAGTGCAGAAAGTGCTATTGATGATCATGCCAGTGCCATAGCTGCGGGAGGAGGGATGGCCATTATGCCTTTGAGGTCCCTTTGCCCATAATGTGAGGTGCACATGCAAGGATGAGGAGGACACTGGAAAGGCTACTCACCTTGACCAACCGAGTGAGGTCGTTGTACTTCTTGCGGCATTGGTCACCAGTCCTGGGGACATCGCTGGTGGCTGACACCCTGTGGGCGATTTCCCTCCAGGCTCTCCTGATCTGCCTCCTGGGAGCCTTCTTGCCACTGTCCGGGCACAAGATCTCTCTTCTCTTTACCAAACCCTTAAGCAGCACCCACAAAGCAGGCTCTGCGAAGCGCTGCGCTCGTTCACGGGCCTTCTGCATGGCTTCAGGCGCTATTTGGGTCCACCAGCAGTGTTGAGGCCTGGCTGCACGGTTCCACTATCCAGGGCGTGGCAGCAGGCAAAGTCGACCCTTCCCCCTTAAAGAGCTGGCTGCTGTCAGGGTGTCTGCTGTCAATCAAAACATGACCGCACCTGCGCTGCGCCCGGCCTCGGCGTTATCAGTCCGCACCGTCGGCTTATCACCTAAAGATAGGAGTGCAACGCCAGTTTCAGCGCTCGCCCAAACTCCTTGGCCATATCTACTGAATTTCGGCGAAGTGGCCTACACTTTCCGGCGGGCGCTAACTTTAGCGACCGCCCGACTTTAGTGCCCCAAAAGTGGCGTGACTGAATTTCTAGGCCTATGTGTCTATGAACACTTCTGGGACACAAACCACACAATCCCCGATGTTCCAGCCAGCATCTGCATCAACTCTTTGACAACAAGTTCTACTCTGAGATGAACAATGCAGTTATGTCTCTGTCATGTTTCACTCTTGTCCCTTTTTCTCCGTCAATCTCTTCTTCTGTCAGTCTCTCGCCCTTTCCGTCTGCCTGTCTCACTCCTGTCTGCCTGTAAAATTCACTCCTGTCTACTTCTGACAATCTGTCGGTCTGTCTCTCTCTCTGAATCTCTCTGCCTTTCTCTCTCTGCCCCTCCCTCCGTCTGTCTGTCTCTCCCGCTCTCTTTCTGTTACTCTCTCCTGTCCCTCTCTAACTTTATGTTTCACCCTCTCTCATAGAAACAAAGAAACATAGAAGATAGTAGCAGGGGTAGGCCACTCGGCCCCTCGAGCCTGCTCCGCCTTTCAATGAGATCATGGCTGATCATCCAAATTCAGTACCCTGTCCCTGCCTTCTCCTCATATCACTTGATCCCTTTAGCCTTAAGGAATATATCCAACTCCTTCCTGAATATATTTAATGAACTGGCCTCCACCGCCCTCTGTGGCAGAGAATTCCACAGGTTCACCACTCTCTGGGTGAAGAAATTCCTCCTCATCTCAGTCCTAAATGGCTTACCCCTTATTCTTACACTATGGCCCCTGGTTCTGGATGCCCCAGCAATCGGAAACATCCTTCCTGCATCTAGTCTGTCCAGGCATGACAGAATTTTATAGGTTTCGATGAGATCCCCTCTGAATCTTCTAATCTCCAGTGAGTATACGCCCAATCGGCTCAATCTCTCCACATACGTCATTCCTGCCATCCCAGGTATCAGCCTGGTAAATCTTCGCTGCACTCCTTCCATGGCAAGTACATCCTTCCTCAGATAAGGCGACCAAAACTGCACACAATACTCAAGGTGCAGTCTCACCAAGGCCCTGTGCAACTGTAGCAAGTCATCCTTGTTCCTGTACTCGAACCCTCTTGCTACGAAGGCCCACATACCATTTGCCTTCTTAACCGCCTGCTGCACCTGCATGCTTACCTTCAGCGACTGGTGCAGAATAACACCCAGGTCTCTTTGCACTTCCCATTCTCCCAATCTATTGCCATTCAAATAATAATCAGCCTTCCTGTTTTTACCAGCAAAGTGAATAACCTCATATTTATCTACATTATAGTGCATTTGCCATGTCTCTGCCCAATCAGCCAACCTGTCGAAATCGTACTGGAGTTTCACGACAACCTCCTCACTGCATACCCTCCCACCCAGCTTTGTGTCATCTGCAAATTTGGAAATATTACATCCAATTCCCTCGTCCAGATCATTAATTTATATTGTGAACAGCTGGGGTCCTAGGAACGATACTTGTGGTACCTCACTAGTCATTGCCTGCCACTCGGAAAAGGACCCGTTTATTCGAACTCTTTGCTTTCTGTCTGCCATCCAGTTCTCTATCCAAATCAATACCTTGCCCCCAATCCCACGTGCCTTAATTTTGCACGCTAATCTCTATTGATGACTCTCTATCTCTGTTTACTTTTCCCTCAATCAGCTCATTTCAATTAACTTTCCATTATTGTACCTTTTGTTGGTTTCATGTTCTTTCTAACCTGCTCACTTTCTGTCATTTTTCTATGACATTTCTCCCTGTTTCTGACTTCTGTCCCTTACCTCCAAATCAGTATCACACCTTCTGATTCTGCCTCTTTTCAGCAGTAGCATCTATCCCTCATTCCATGTCTTTCTCATTTCAAATTTTCTTCCAATTCTCATTCTTTCTTCCATTCGCAATATCTGTAGTGCTCGCTATCTCTGTTGCTCTGTCTCTTTCAGTCCCTCTCTGCATTCTTAATCTTTCTGTTTCCGTCTGCCTCTGTGGCCCTCCCTGACTGTCTATTCTTCTCTCTTTAAAACATTCTCTTCCATATCTCCTTCTTAATCTCTATATGTGTGTCCCTCTGTCCTTGTCTGTTTATCTGTTTGCCTGTTTCTCTCTCTCTCTGTATCATATGAACGAGAGCAGTGTAATTAATATTGAACAAAGTTACCTTGCGGGTCCAGGACTATCGATTAATCTTCGAACTAGGTGGCCGAGTGTTTAAGGCATCAGACTGAAGATTCAATGAATTCGACCCCCACTCCTAATAGTTCTGATCATCGATTAGTCTGATGTCTGAATGCGTTTCTGCTGTTTGAGTGTTTAACGGGTCCGCACTTAAATAGTCAGATAATTTAAGTAATTTGAATCATCCATAATGTTGCCTGACTGTTTGCTCAGATTCAATCCCACAGTCCATTTTTTACACGTATTACTGAGGATCAGGAGGCTTTCGCAATAAATCAGCAAACCAACAAAAATGAATGAAATGGTACCTAAGCCATTTCCAGGCTGAATTTCCTGTGCCGGCACAAGGAATATCAGCCTGAGACCATCCCTGGGACGTGCCTCTTGTATTCTTCAACGGAAGCTCAACGTAAACTCGAGGAATAGCAAATCATCTTCTGATTAGGCACTTTGTAGCCTTCCGGACTCAATATTGAGTTCAATAATTTCAGATCATAACCTCGGCCTCTATTACTTTTTTCCTTTACATTTTTTCCACCAGTTTGAGTTGGGTCCTCCTCCCACCCCCCCTCCTTTCCTTTTGTTTCTCTCTCTCACCTGGCAGCTGTCCTTTTATCCTGCCAGTACACTTCACACATAATCTCATCTGCCTTTTGTCTCCACGGGCCCATTGCCATCTCATCTGGCTTCGAATACCTTTTATTGTCTCCTTTTCTTCTTTTGTTCGATCGCAGCTTTGCCATCGATCTTTTTATTTTCTTTCCTGTTTTGAAGAAGGGTTCGACCCGAAACGTCAACTCAAATTTCTCTCCACGGATGTTGCCTGACCTGCTGAGTTTTTCCAGCATTCTCTGTTGTTATTTTGGATTTCCAGCATCTGCAGTATTTTGCTATCGTACTCAGATAACTATGTTGTATTCAACCTAATGGACGTGGAATCGAAATTACTCACTTTTAAATGGAAGCATACTGATTTGGGAAACATGAATGCTTTGGGAAATATTAATTTATTGGGAATCTTCAATAGATCGGCTACAGCGAAAGGACTGAGAACCGTTTATAGATGAGCATTCAACAATTGATTAAAAATCGTCAATTACATGGGAATTATCAATAGAGTGGAACTAATCGATGAATCGTGCAATATCAATCATTTAGAAACTATGACGAATGAGGAAATGTTTGAGGAAATTAATTTATTTCCATAATACCTAACATCTGGAACACGCTTTGTCTTATTGGCTGTCTCCCTGCAATACAAAATAGAACTTAAAATGTAATGAATACAGATCGCTACTCCTGGGAAAAGGCTCTGGCAGAATAGCGAAGTGTTCAAAATTTACACAGGTAGTTTGAGCTTCCTGCTTAGATGGACACGGGGTGATAAGCAAGCCTGGCCAACATTATTTGATTAATGATTGGAGTCTAAAGGCAGGTACAGATACGAATCGATCACAAGATCCTGGGTTCACGGAAACGATACCCTTCAACTTGGGAAGGGAAAGGGAATGGACAGATCCCATCAATGGATTGGGAAAGTTAATGGACAGATAACCTCAAAGGATTGGGATAGTGAAAGGACAGAAACCATAAATTGATTGGGAAAGTGAATGGACAGATGCCATCAATGGATTGGGAATGTGAATGGACAGATACCATCAAAGATTTGGAAAGTGAATGGACAGATACCATCAAAGATTTGGAAAGTGAATGGACAGATACCATCAATGGATTGAGAAAGCGAATGGACAGATACCATCCTGACAGACCCTGCTCTACAATTTCTGGTGGTCTACCTGCTCTAATATTACTGGTGGTGAATCTACTATAACATTACTGGTGGTGAATCTAAACTCTCATTACTGGTGGTGACCCTCATCTAACATCACTGTTGATTACCCTACTCTAACATTACTGGTGCTGACTCTATTCTCTCACTACTGCTGGTGACTCTACTCTATCATTACTGGTGCTGATCCTACACTTACGTTACTGGTGGTGACCATACTATAACATTAATGGCGGTGAATCTACTCTAACATTATTGGTGGTGACACAACTCTAACATTACTGGTGGTGACTCTACTCTAACATTAATGGAGGTGACCCTGCCTTACCATTACTGGTGGTGATCCTACTCTAACATAAATGTTGGTGACCCTATTCCAACATTACTGGTGGTGACCCTACACTAACATTACTGGTGGTGACTCTTCTCTAACATTACTGCTGTTGACCCTACTCTAAATTTTCTGCTTGTGTATCTGCTCTAACATTTCTGGTGGTGAATCTACTCTAACATCACTAGTGGTGACTCTAATATAACATTACTGGTGGTGACCCGACTCTAACATTACACGACGTGACACTACTCCAGTATTACTGGTGATGACCCGACTCTAACATTACTGTTGGTGACCTTACTCTAACATCACTGTTGGTGACCGTACCCTTACATTAATGGTGGTGACTCTATTCTAACATTACTGGTGGTGACTGTACTCTAACATTACTGTGTTGATTCTACATTTACATTACTGGTGGTGACCCTACTCTAACATTACTGTGTTGATTCTACATTTACATTACTGGTGGTAACCCTACTCTAACATTACTGTTGGTGAATCTACTCTAACATTAATGGTGGTGACTCTTCTCAACCATTATTGGTGGTGACCTACCCAACCAATATTGGTGTTGGCACTACACTAACATTACTGGTGGTGACTCTTCTCTAACATTAATGTTGGTGAACCTACTCTAACATTACTGGTGGTGACCCTACTCTAACATTAGTGGTGGTGACCCTATTCCGCAATTTCTGGTGGTTTATCTGCTCTAACATTGCTGGCGGTGACTCTACTCTAACCGTACTGGTGGTGACACTACTCTTGCATTACTGGTGGTGACCCTAATCTAACATTACTGGTGGTGACTCTATTCTAACATTACTGGTGGTGATCCTACTCTAACATTATTGTCGGTGAACCTACTCTAACATTCATAAGAACATAAGAAATAGGAGCAGGTGTAGGCCAATCGGCCCCTCAAGCCTGCTCCACCATTCAATAAGATCATGGCTGATCTGATCCTAACCTCAAATCTTCTATCACTCTGCATCCACCCGAACCCATGTGATCTCCCAGGAGAGGCGAACAACCAGATAAAAGACGCCATGGCCAATTTTGGAGAAAAAAATCTGGGAAATTCCTCTCCGACCTATCTAGGCGATCGAAATTCTAACAGGAGATCACTCTGTCCCTATATTTTCTACAGTACTTACCTTCTGTAAAGGAGATCTCCACCCCAACCAGCAACAGGAATAAAACCATCTCCTGAAATCTAACACAGAATTAGAACACAGTAGGAGCAGAACCAGGCTAAACGGCCCCTGGGCCCACTCCACTACTCACAGGGCCATGACCATTCCGAACCTAGAATCATGTCCAATTTCCTGCCCGCTCCCCATAACCCTTAATTCCCTTTACCTCTATGAAACTATCTATTTCTGTTTTAAATTTATTTAATGAAGTAGCTTCCACAGCTTTCTGGGGAAGAAAATTCCACAAACCTACCACCCTCTGAGTGAAGAAGTTTCTCCTCATCTCAGTTTTGAAAGAGCAGCCCCTTATTTTAAGATCATGCCCCCTAGTTCTAGTTTCACCCTTCATTGGGAACATCCTCACCACATCCACCCAATCAAGCCCCTTCACAATATTATATTTTTCAATAAGATCGCCTCTCATTCTACTGAACTCCAATGAGTAGAGTCCCAATCTACTCAACCTCTCCTCATATGACCACCCCCTCATCCCCGGGATTAACCGAGTGAACCTTCTTTGTACTGACTCGAGAGCAAGTATGTCTTTTCTTAAGTATGGACACCAAAACTGTATGCAATATTCCAGGTGCGGTCTCAACAATACCTTGTACAACTGCAGCAATACCTCCCTGTTTTTATATTCCATCCCCCTAGCAATAAACGCCAACATTCCATTGGCCTTCTTGATCACTTGCTGCACCTGCATACTAACTTTTTGAGTTTCGTGCACCAGGACAGCCAGATCCCTTTCTACTACAGTACTTTCCAGTTTCTTGCCATTAAGATAATAACTTGCTCTATGATTTTTCCTGCCAAAGTGCATAACCTCACACTTTCCAGTATTGTATTCCATCTGCCAAATCTCTGCCCACTTACTTAGCCTGTCTATGTCCCTTTGCAGGTTTTTTATGTCCTCCTCATAAACTACTTTCCGTCCCATCTTTGTATCATCTGCAAACTTTGATATGTTACACTCGGCCCCCTCCTCCAAATCGTGAATATAAATTGTAAAGAGTTGGGGACCCAGCACTGACCCCTGCGGAACACCACTAGTTACTGATTGCCAATCTGAGAACGAATCAGTTATCCCAACTCTCTGCTTTCTGTTAGAGAGCCAATCCTCCACCCACGCCAGAATATTACCCCCAATCCCGTGATTTTTTATCTTGAGCAATAATCTTTCGTGTGGCACCTTGTCAAATGCCTTTTGGAAGTCTAAATACACTACGTCCACTGGTTCCCCTTTATCCACCCTGTATGTTACTTCCTCAAAAACTCAAGTAAATTTGTCAAACCTGACTTCCCCTTCATGAAACCATGCTGAGTTCGTCCTATTAAATTATGTTTATCCAAATGTCCCGTTACTGTCTCCTTAATAATGGACTCGAACATTTTACCCACCACAGATGTTAGGCTAGCAGGTCTATAGTTTCCAGCCTTCTGCCTACTACCCTTTTCAAATAAGGGTGTTACATTAGCAGTTTTCCAATCTGCCGGGACCTTTGCTGAGTCCTGGGAGTTTTGAAAAATTATTACCAATGCATCCACAATCCCTACCGCCACTTCCCTCAAGACCCTAGGATGCAAGCCATCAGGTCCAGGGGACTTATCCACCTTGAGTCCCATTATTTTACCAAGTACCACTTCCTTAGTGATTTTAATCGTATTAAGTTCCTCCCCCACTAGAGCCCCCTGTTTGTCCAGTGTTGGGATATTCTTAGTGTCCTCTGCTGTAAAGACTTATACAATATAATTGTTCAGTGTTTTTGCCATCTCCATGTTTCCCACCATTAATTTCCCGGTCTCATCCTCTAAGGGACCAATATTTACTTTAGCCACTCTTTCTCTTATTATATAACTATTGAAACTTTCGCTGTCTGTTTTTATATTTTTTGCTAATTTACTTTCATAATCTATCTTCCCTTTCTTAATCAATCTTTTAGTTATTTTTTGCTGTCTTTTAAAGACTTCCCAATCTTCCATCCTCCCACTAGATTTGGCTACCTTATATGCCCTTGTTTTTAGTTGGATACTATCCTTAATTAATTTACTTTGCCACGGATGGCTAACTTTTCTTTTACACCCTTTTTTCCTCAGTGGAATATATATTTTTTGTAAGTTGTATAATAACTCCTTAAATATACACCACTGATCATGTACCGTCTTACCCTTGAATCTATTTTCCCAGTCCACTCTAATCAGTTCCGCTCTCATACCTTCATAGTCTCCTTTATTCAAGCTCAGCACGCTTGTTTGAGTTCCAACCTTCTCACCCTGGAATTGAATATGGAATTCAACCATGTTATGGTCACTCATTCCAAGGGGATCCTTTACTAGGACATTTTTAATTAATCCTGTCTCATTACACAGGACCAAATCTAAGGTTGCTTGCCCCCTGGTCGGTCCAGTTACATACTGCTCAAGAAACCCATCCCTAATACACTCAATGAACTCATCCTCAAGGCTGCTCTGCCCAATTTTATTTGTCCAGATTAAATGATAATTAAAATCCCCCATAATTATAGCTGTTCCCTTATTACAAGCCTCAACTATTTCCTGATTAATACTCCGTCCAACAGCTTTGCAACTGTTCGGAGGCCTATAGACTACACCCACTAGTGTTTTTTTCCCTGATTATTCCTTATCTCCACCCAAACTGTTTCACTATCCTGCTCCTTTGACCCAATATAATTTCTCTGTATTATAGTGATTCCTTCCTTTATTAACATAGCCACCCCACCTCCTCTCCCTTCCTGCCTGTCCTTCCTGATTGTTAAATAACCTTGTATGTTTAATTCCCAGTCGTGGTCACCCTGCAGCCATGTTTCTGTAATGGCCACAAGATCATACCCATATGTCGTTATTTGTGCCGTTAACTCATTCATTTTGTTACGAATGCTACGTGCATTCAGATAAAGAACTTTTAAATATGTTTTGTAACACTTAGTTCCTGTTTATTCCCTTTTTAGTACTTTACTTTTTACTCCATACCTTCTGTCCCTTCCTGACACGTTCTGTTTTTTAATTCCCCCACTGCTACCTAAGTCTATGACCTTCTCTGTTGTCATTTCTATTATTTGCTCTCTAGAAACCTCCCCCCAACTAATTAGTTTAAAGCCCTCTCTACAGCCCTAGTTATATGATTCGCCAGGACTCTAGTCCCAGCACTGGCCAAGTGGAGTCCATCGCAATGGAACAGCTCCCTCCTTTCCCAGTACTGGTGCCAGTGTCCCAAGAAGCAAAACACATTTCTCCCACACCAGTCTTTGAGCCACGCATTTAACTCTTTACTTTTATTTATCCTAGCCAAATTCGCTCGTGGCTCAGGTAATAACCCAGAGATTATTACCCTTGAGGTTCTGTTTTTTAATTTGACCCCTAGCTGCTCATACTACTTTAACAGAACCATCTTCCTTGTCCTATCTACGTCGTTTGTAACAACATGGACCACGACAACTGGATCCTACCCCTCCCACTCAAAGTTTCTTTCCAGCCCAGAAGAGATGTCCTTAACCCTGGCACCGGGCAGGCAACACAGCCTTCGGGACTCCCGCTCTTGACTGCAGAGAACCCTATCTATCCCCCTAATGATACTATCCCCTACCACTACAACATTTCTTTTTACTCCCTCCATTTGAATGGCCCCATGTGCTGTGGCCAGGTTGCTCATCCCCCCTGCAGTCCCCGCTCCCGCCCTCCCAGGGAGTAAGAACCTCGATCCTGCTGGACAAGAGCAAGGGCTGCATCTCCTTCAACACTACATCCAGGATCCCTGTACATTCCTCACTCGTAGTCACACCGTCCTGTCCCTGACCACGGACTACATCTGTAGTAATTAACTTCATAGGTGTGACCATCTCCTGAAACATAGATTCCAGGAACCTCTCCCCCTCCCTGATGTGTCGCAGTGTCTGAAGCTCGGTCTCAAGCTGCATAACAGGGAACTTGAGTTCCTCTAGCAGCAAATACTTGTTGCAGATGTAATCAACGTGAGCCTCAATGGGGTCCACCGGCTCCCACATCTTGCAACAGTAACACATCACCTGCTCCATTCTATATAATTAATTACATTTCTTATTATTAGTTATGAAGACCCTGCCCGGATATAGATGATAATATCACACGACTATTCAATAGGACTTACCAACTTAAAGGTGTAAAAGAGAAGAGAAGGAAGAAAACCAACCAACCAGCTGATCACCATCCTCCTCCTTGAATACTGCCTGTGGGGCCTGTTTGGTTGACTCGTCTCGCTGTTCCGCCTCCGTAGTGCTGTCTAAGCCTGGGAGTGGGGGGAAAAACAGTGCAAAAACACACACTCACCTCCCACTTGACCAAGCTCTCCCACTTACCAAAACTCCAGTAGCACTCAATGCACAAAGCACTCCGTGCACAGCACTAGCCCTTGCCCCTTTTATACCCGGATCCTACTTCCGGTTTAAACTGCCCAATAGTTTAATATACCCTTAAAAATTTAAACTTACTTCAAATAATTGACTTTTTAACACACTAAAATTCACAAAATGCTCTTAAATGATTTTTCTCCCACTTACCAAAACTCCAGTATCACTCAATGCACAAAGCAATGGTGGATACTCTACTCTAACATTACTGGTGGTGACCCTACTCTAACATTACTGGTGGTGACCCTACTCTAACATTATTGTTGGTGACTCTACTCTAACATTACTGGTGACGACTCTGCTCTATCATTACTGGTGGTGATCCTACATTAACATTGCTGGTGGTGACCCTACTGTAACTTTACTGGTGGTGACTCTACTCTAACATTTATGGTGGTGACCCTACTCTAACGTTATTGTTAGTGACACTACTCTAACATTACTGGTGTTGGTCCTACTATAATATTAATGGTGGTAATACTACTCTAACATTACTAGTGGTGAACCTACTCTAACATTACTCTAACAGTCAGTCTTATGTTTAACTTGCCCTTAGTTTCCTGAGTTCTATTTTCTTGTTTTCTTTATTTTTTCCCTCTCATTTTCTCTGCATATTTTGGTTCCTATTATTCTGATTTCACTTGTTCCTCTTGCTTACTTTCTCCTAAGTTTCCTTATTCGTGTTCCCTGTGTTTCCTTTGATTCCTGTGATAGCTACAGTCCAAAGAAAGTTTGAAGTAACCAAATTGCTCATTCAAAGGGAGCAACAAGGGCCCCCAAATAAACAGGGTCTCCTAAGTCAGAATTATATAGCAGTTACAACATGGAATAGGCCCAACTATTCCGTACAGTTGATAAATAGCTCTTAATTACATGTGCCCACTGGGTTCCCATATCACTTTATCCCACTTTATTTTTTTTATTCGTTTATTGAATGTGGGCATCGCTGGCAAGGCCAACATTTATTGACCATCCCTAATTACCTTGAGAAGATGGTGGTGAGCCGCCTTCTTGAACTGCTGCAGTCCCTGTGTTGAAGTTACTCCCACAGTGCTGTTAGGTAGGGAGTTCCAGCGTTTTGAACCAGCAGAGATGCAGGATCAGCGATACACTTCTAAGTCAGGATGGTGTGTGATTGGAGGGGAAGTTGGTGGTTTTCCCATGCGCCTGCTGCACTAGGTGGAAGATGTCACGGTTTCAAACATCTATCTAATCTAATCAAAACCGTTGACATTTTCAAAGATCAATCAATGATTTTGCCAGTTACTGACCATCAATGTAGTCATGAGAAGGAGATTTACATACACAATTTAGGTTGCCGGCGACTTCCATCGAGAAGTTAAATCGATGCCTTCTCTGACCTCTTGGGTGGACATAAAAAGTCCCATGGCGCTATTGAGAAGAAGAGCAGTGGAATTGTCCCCCACGTCCTCACCAATAATTAACCTCGAACAACAACATTAAAGCAGATTCTCTGGCGAATATTACATTGTGTGAGTATGCTGTGCCCAAATTGGCTACCACATGTACTGCACTATAACAGTGAATGCACCTCCAAAGTGCTGAAATAAAAGCAGAAAATACTGGAGATACTCAGCAGGTCAGGCAGCATCTGTGAAGTTAACGTTTCAGGCCATTGACCTTTCGTCAGAACTGGAAAAAAGCAGGAAATGGAACAAATTTTTAAGCAAGTGTGCGGGGCTGGGGAAGCGGGGGGATGAAAGAACAAATTGGAAGGTCTTTGATATAATGGAAGGCAGGAGACTAAGAGATACTAAGAGATTTTCAAAGCAAAAGGAGATAGTAATGGGACAGGTTAAGAAACAAAGGAAGGCGCTAGATGAAGTGTAACTTGCGCTGGCAGAATGAAAGACGTCCGTAGTGAAGGAGAAGGTTGGGGCCAGGAAACTGGAAACAAGCGGAAGCTAAACGCCAACTCTCTGACACCTCCTCCTACTCTGCCTGGACCATGACCACACAACCGAACAGTTTCCTGTCCCCAACCACCTCCTCTTGCTATGGATGTACAATTCTTCTACACCTCCATCAACCACCAGGATGGCCTGAGGGCGCTCCGCTTATTCCTTGAACCGAGGCCCAACCTGTCCCCATCCTCCACCGCCTGACTGCACTTGTTCTCACATTGAACAACTTTTCCTTTGAATCCACTTACTTCCTACAAATCAAAGGTGTCACTATGGGAACCCACATGGGTCCTAGTTATGCCTGCCTATTTGTGGGATATGTGTGAACACTCTTTGTTCCAGTCCTACTCAGGTCCCCTTCCTCACCTCTTTTTCTGGTACATTGATGAATGTATTGGTGTTGTTTCCTGCTCTCGCCCTGAACTAGATAATTTCATTCACTTCGCTTTCAATTTCCACCCTTCCCTCACCTTCACATGATCCATCTCCGACTCTCCCCTTTCCTTCCTCGACTTCTCCATCTACACCTCTGAGGATAGGTTATTGACAAACATTCACTACAAGCCCACTGACTCCCACAGCAACCTGGACTACACTTCCTCCAACCCAGCCTCCTGTAAGGACTCTATTCCATTCTCCCACTTTCTTCATCTCCACCGCATCTGCTCTGACGATGCAACCTTCCAAACCAGGGCTTCCAACATGTCTTCCTTTTTCCTCAACCGAGGATTCCCCTCTACTGTGGTTAACACGGCCCTTGACATTGACCGTTCCATCTCCCGCACCTCTGCCCTCACCCCTGCCCCTCCCTCCCGGAACCACGATAGAGTTCCCCTTGGCCACCCACCAGCTTCCACATTCAACAGATCATCCTGTGCCATTTCCGCCACCTCCAGCGTGATCCCACCACCAAAAACATCTTCCCCTCAAATCATCTTTCAGCATTACATAGGGATCGCTCCCTCCGCAACAACCTGGTCCACTCCTCTATCACCCCCAACACCTCTTCCCCTTCGCCCGGCACCTTCCCATGCAAGCGCAGGAGATACAACACATGTCCTTATACATTCCCCCTTCCCACTGCCCAGTGCCCCACCAACCCTTCCAGGTGAAACAGTGATTTACAGATACTTCTTGCAATTTAGTATACTGCATTCACTGCTTACGGTGTGGTCTCCTCTACTTTGAGGAAACCAAACACAGATTGGGTGACCGCTTTGCAGAACACCTCCGTTCAGACCATAAGGGGAACCCGAGCTTCCGGTCGCCTGTCACTTTAATTCATCGCTCCACTCCCACTCAGACCTCACCGCCCTCGGCCTCTTGCATTGTTCCACTGAAGCTCAGTGTAAGCTCCAGGAACAGCACCTCATCTCTTGATTAGGTACTTAACAGTCTTCTGGACTCAACATAGAGTTAATCAATTTCAGATCATAACCTTGGCCCCTATCATATATATATATATTTTTACCGAAACATATTGTCCGTGTCTTTTTCTCTTCTCTCCCACATGGCAGCTGTCTTTCATTCTGCCAGGGCATTTTACACTTCATCTAGAGCCTTCCTTTGTTTATTAACCTGTCCTATTACCATCTCCTTTTGCCTTGAATGTCTCTTAATGTCTCAAAACCTCTCCTGCCGTCTATCCTATCACAGATCTTCCAATTTGTTCTTTACTACCCCCCCTTTCCCAGCCACTACACTTATTTAAAAATCTGTTCCACTTCCTGCTTTTTTCCAGTTCTGACGAAAGGTCATCGACCTGAAAGTTAACTCTGTTTCTCTCTCCGCAGTTGCTGCCTGGGCTGCTGTGTATCTCCACCATTTTCTGTTTTCATTTCAGATTTCCAGCACCTGCAGTATTTTCTTTTCATCTCAAAAGTACTAAATTGGCTGTAAATGGTTTTGTGAAATCCTGAGTTGGTGAAAGGCGCTCTATCAATGCAAGGCTTCCTTTGATAAGCATATAACACAAAACTGCTCTCGGATTGTGCAGGACAGATTAAACAGTGAGCCTTTAATGAATGGTGATGTGACTGAGGAGAGTGGGCAAACTGAGCGCTGTGGAGCAGCAAACAAACAAACAAACAGAGGACTGAGATACAACGGCCAATCAACATGACATTTCAGGCTCGAATGCTGCAGATGTGATGTGCTCCAGTCAGGACTGACCCTGGGTATTGAACTTATTTCTGGCCACTCATGTACAAAGGTAGCATCCACTCCTGGGAACGAGGTAGAGGTAGGCTGCTAGGCCCGATCCAGTGTCAGAAACTGCAGCGAAAAGTCACACTGTTAAATCTTAATGGCAGTGCAGGAACATACAATGATAGGAAAAGACCAGCTGGCCCAGCAATCCTTTTCCGACAGGCTTGTAGCATCAAGGCTTTCTACCTCCATGTGATCTCCTCGGAGCGGTAAAATAGTGGGAAAGAAACATTGCCAATAACGGGGGGAAATCCACTCCGACATGCTCTGCTGATCGAAACCTGTCCAGTGGATCAGTGGCCATGCGCACGGTAATAGTTAAACCATTTACATTTAATATGAGGCGATCTCTGGCCCATCCAACACCATCCAGCTCCCTGCTGAAGGGATGCAGAGAGTCAACACACACCACAGAAACTGGCAACGCAACCAAACGTTAACTACTCTCTGGGAAAGCCGAGCATCCAGACCATTCCTACGTTAGTGTAACTTCAATGCTTGTCCCCTGGTCCGCTCCATCCTCTCAAACTCAAATAACCTAACATGGCTTACGTTATTTTATATAACTCTCAGGTCGCCTCTAAAACTGTGGACCTGTGAAGTTAGACAAGGTACGAGGGGTGGTAAACAAGGGTTATCTTAAGCAGGTTTAAGGGCACGGAGCGTTAAAGGACCAGAGCTTGGACTATGTGTCAATGCTTCATACTTGTGCTGACTGATCACTGAATTGATATTCTGGGTCCGGTTGGGCGGAAGACTGTTGAACAGTTCAAGTAGCAGCTAGGGGCGGTGATGAGATTGTGGGTCCCAGTGGATTGATCTGTTCGACGGACCGAACGTCATATCTCATCTGTACTTATCTGAGTGAACCAGGGCTTCGCCAGAGTTGTGATCGCACAAGGAAGAGATTGAACATTAACTAGAGGATCGGTAGTTTGTGGCACTACGCGGCTAACAAGGGGCTTGACCATAACTAGTAAATGAATAAGGCAGCACCTCTAAGGATTAGCCATGTTTTTATTATAGTTTGATCTTAACTAGTTGTTGTTTTTGACAGAGGACTGAGCTGCATCAATAGATTAATAGATGTTTGTTATAGTTACTATGAGATTTTACGTGGAAGGTTTATACGTGGATTGTAGTTCTGCGATTTCATTAGACACTGAGAGTTTAACCAAGCCTTCAAATATAATAATTTACTGAATTAGACATGGCAGCGAGGGGGGAATACATGTTTGGTTAAACCTAACATTAAACAGAACATTGAGCCCTTAACAACATGTTCCGTTTTAATTATTTCAATTAAGTAGAACACCAAGGCTGTTGACCCGAGCCAGCTGCTGGATTGGGATTGACGGCCATTTAAAGATCCTATTGGACAGGGGCCCATGGGGATTAAACAGATGGTGAAAGCAGGCTCGCACACACGGTCTGTCACTCACACATGGACTCACAACTCCTGCTGCTTTACATAACGGGCCAGTATTATGGTCTTGTCAGCTATGAGCCTGCTTGTCCCAGGCCAGGCTGAAGAAGTCTGCGAAGCTCCCAGCACGGTCAATGTCAGGAAGGGTAAGGCTGTGATCAGCTTCAAACCCCTTGGAGAGTGTGAGCCTCTCCATTAATGAGAGGATCCTCAGGGAATGTCACTTGCTGTACACGGACTCACATCACGGTAAGACACTGGGGGCAAGCGTTTGAGGGACAGCATTGAGATATATTATCAACATATATTTACAACACACGGCCCAGTACATCCTCCGTGTGTCTGAAAGGCAGCAACTGAGAGCTTTATTTCGGTGTTTCTGAGACACTCCGCTCTCGGGTTTCACTCTGCCTGAGTTGGCACCAATTCAACTTTATGATGTTGCTTTCAGCAGGACTTAGTCAGAACTCGCTCTCAGAGCTGTGTTTATGGGAGACACTTTCTTTCAGGAATATTTAAATTTATCTGTAATGCTTTAGTCATATGTATCTGTAAAGTTTAAATGTAAATTTGAAGCGCGAGCTCTGTGATTTACTCCAGCTTTAAGGTTTCTTGTTGCTCACAATGCACTGGCTCCATCTGGTATGGGCACAGCAGGGCAGCAGAAAGAGGAAGGACCACAGTGAGGGTTACACAGTGAGCGAACGGGAGTGAGATTTACAGAATGAGGGAATGGGAGCGAGATTTACAGAGTGAGGGAATGGGAGTGAGATTTACAGAGTGAGGGAATTGAGAGTGAGATATACAGAGTGAGGGAATGGGAGTGAGATTTACAGAGTGAGGGAATGGGAGTGAGATTTACAGAGAGATGGAATGGGATTGACATTTACAGAGTGAGGGAATTGAAGTGAGGTTTAAAGAGAGATGGAATGGGAGTGAGATTTACAGAGTGAGGGAATGGGAGTGAGAATTACAGAGTTAGGAATGGGAGTGCGATTTACAGAGTTAGGAATGGGAGTGAGATTTACAGAGTGAGGGAATGGGAGTGAGGTTTACAGAATGAGGGAATGGGAGTGAGATTTACAGAGTGAGGGATTGGGAGTGAGATTTACAGAGTGAGGGAATGGGAGTGAGATTTATAGAGTGAGGAAATGGGAGTGTGAATTACAGAGTGAGGGAATGGGAGTGAGATTTACAGAATGTGTGAATGGGAGTGAGATTTACAGAGTTAGGAATGGAAGTGAGATTTACAGAGTGAGGGAATTGGAGTGAGATTTACAGAGTGAGGGAATGGGAGTGAGATTTACAGAGTGAGGGATTGGGAGTGAGATTTACAGCGAGAGGGAATGGGAGTGAGATTTAAAGAGTGAGGGAATGCGAGTGTGAATTACAGAGTGAAGGAATGGGAGTGAGATTTACAGAGAAAGTGAATGGGAGTGAGAATTACAGAGGGAGTGAATGGGAGTGAGAATTACAGAGTGAGGAAATGGGAGTGAGATTTACAGAGTGAGGGAATTGGAGTGAGATTTACAGAGCGAGGGAATGGGAGCGAGATTTACAGAGTGAGGGAGTGGGAGTGAGATTTACAGAGTGAGGGAATGGGAGTGAGATTTACAGAGTGAGGGAATGGGAGTGAGATTTAAAGAGTGATGTAATGGGAGTGAGTTTTAAGGGTGAGGGAATGGGAGTGTGGTTTACAGAGTAAGGGAATGGGAGTGTGATTTACAGAGTGAGGGAATGGGAGTGAGATTTACAGAGTGAAGGAATGGGGGTGAGATTTACAGAGTGAGGGAATGGGAGTGAGATTTACAGAGTGAGGGAAAGGGAGTGAGATTTACAGAGTGAGGGAATGGGAGTGAGATTTACAGAGTGAGGGAATGGGAGTGAGATTTACGGAGTGAGGGAATGGGAGTGAGATTTACAGAGTGAGGGAATGGGAGTGAGATTTACAGAATGAGGGAATGGGAGCGAGATTTACAGAGTGAGGGAATGGGAGTGAGATTTACAGAGTGAGGGAATTGAGAGTGAGATATACAGAGTGAGGGAATGGGAGTGAGATTTACAGAGTGAGGGAATGGGAGTGAGATTTACAGAGAGATGGAATGGGATTGAGATTTACAGAGTGAGGGAATTGGAGTGAGGTTTAAAGAGAGATGGAATGGGAGTGAGATTTACAGAGTGAGGGAATGGGAGTGAGAATTACAGAGTTAGGAATGGGAGTGCGATTTACAGAGTTAGGAATGGGAGTGAGATTTACAGAGTGAGGGAATGGGAGTGAGGTTTACAGAATGAGGGAATGGGAGTGAGATTTACAGAGTGAGGGATTGGGAGTGAGATTTACAGAGTGAGGGAATGGGAGTGAGATTTATAGAGTGAGGAAATGGGAGTGTGAATTACAGAGTGAGGGAATGGGAGTGAGATTTACAGAATGAGTGAATGGGAGTGAGATTTACAGAGTTAGGAATGGAAGTGAGATTTACAGAGTGAGGGAATTGGAGTGAGATTTACAGAGTGAGGGAATGGGAGTGAGATTTACAGAGTGAGGGATTGGGAGTGAGATTTACAGCGAGAGGGAATGGGAGTGAGATTTACAGAGTGAGGGAATGGGAGTGTGAATTACAGAGTGAAGGAATGGGAGTGAGATTTACAGAGAAAGGGAATGGGAGTGAGAATTACAGATGGAGGGAATGGGAGTGAGAATTACAGAGTGAGGAAATGGGAGTGAGATTTACAGAGTGAGGGAATTGGAGTGAGATTTACAGAGCGAGGGAATGGGAGCGAGATTTACAGAGTGAGGGAGTGGGAGTGAGATTTACAGAGTGAGGGAATGGGAGTGAGATTTACAGAGTGAGGGAATGGGAGTGAGATTTAAAGAGTGATGAAATGGGAGTGAGTTTTAAGGGTGAGGGAATGGGAGTGTGATTTACAGAGTAAGGGAATGGGAGTGTGATTTACAGAGTGAGGGAATGGGAGTGAGATTTACAGAGTGAAGGAATGGGGGTGAGATTTACAGAGTGAGGGAATGGGAGTGAGATTTACAGAGTGAGGGAAAGGGAGTGAGATTTACAGAGTGAGGGAATGGGAGTGAGATTTACAGAGTGAGGGAATGGGAGTGAGATTTACGGAGTGAGGGAATGGGAGTGAGATTTACAGAGTGAGGGAATGGGAGTGAGATTTACAGAGTGAGGGAATGGGAGTGAGATTTACAGAGTGAGGGAATGGGAGTGAGATTTACAGAGTGAGGGAATGGGAGTGAGAATTACAGAGTTAGTAATGGGAGTGAGATTTACAGAGTTAGGAATGGGAGTGAGATTTACAGAGTGAGGGAATGGGAGTGAGATTTACAGAGTGAGGGAATGGGGGTGAGATTACAGAGTGAGGGAATGGGAGTGAGATTTACAAAATGAGGGAAAGGGTGTGAGATTTACAGAGTGAGGGAATGGGAGTGAGATTTACAGAGTGAGGGAATGGGAGTGAGATTTACGGAGTGAGGGAATGGGAGTGAGATTTACAGAGTGAGGGAATGGGAGTGAGATTTACAGAGTGAGGGAATGGGAGTGAGATTTACAGAGTGAGGGAATGGGAGTGAGATTTACAGAGTGAGGGAATGGGAGTGAGAATTACAGAGTTAGTAATGGGAGTGAGATTTACAGAGTTAGGAATGGGAGTGAGATTTACAGAGTGAGGGAATGGGAGTGAGATTTACAGAGTGAGGGAATGGGAGTGAGATGTACAGAGTGAGGGATTGGGAGTGAGATTTACAGAGAGAGGGAATGGGAGTGAGATTTACAGAGTGAGGAAATGGGAGTGTGAATTACAGAGTGAGGGAATGGGAGTGAGATTTACAGAGAGAGGGAATGGGAGTGAGATTTACAGAATGAGGGAATGGGAGTGAGATTTACAGAGTGAGGAAATGGGAGTGAGATTTACAGAGTGTGGGAATTGGAGTGAGATTTACAGAGCGAGGGAATGGGAGCTAGATTTACAGAGTGAGGGAGTGGGAGTGAGATTTACAGAGTGAGGGAATGGGAGTGAGATTTACGGAGTGAGGGAATGGGAGTGAGATTTACAGAGTGAGGGAAAGGGAGTGAGATTTACAGAGTGAGGGAATGGGAGTGAGATTTACAGAGTGAGGGAATGGGAGTGAGATTTACAGAGTGAGGGAATGGGAGTGAGAATTACAGAGTTAGTAATGGGAGTGAGATTTACAGTGTTAGGAATGGGAGTGAGATTTACAGAGTGAGGGAATGGGAGTGAGATTTACAGAGTGATGGAATGGGAGTGAGATGTACAGAGTGAGGGATTGGGAGTGAGATTTACAGAGAGAGGGAATGGGAGTGAGATTTACAGAGTGAGGAAATGGGAGTGTGAATTACAGAGTGAAGGAATGTGAGTGAGAGTTACAGATTAAGGGAATGTGGGTGAGATTTACTGAGTGAGGGAATGGGAGTGAGATTTACAGAGTGAGGGAATTGGAGTGAGATTTAAAGAGTGAGGGAATGGCAGTGTGATTTACAGAGTGATGTAATGGGAGTGAGATTTAAGGGTGAGGGAATGGGAGTGTGATTTACAGAGTGAGGGAATGGGAGTGTGATTTACAGAGTGAGGGAATGTTAGTGAGATTTACAGAGTGAAGGAATGGGGGTGAGATTTACAGAGGGAGGGAATGGGAGTGAGATTTACAGAGTGAGGGAAAGGGAGTGAGATTTACAGAATGAGGGAATGGGAGTGAGATTTACAGAGTGAGGGAATGGGAGTGAGATTTACGGAGTGAGGGAATGGGAGTGAGATTTACAGAGTGAGGGAATGGGAGTGAGATTTACAGAGTGAGGGAATGGGAGTGAGATTTACAGAGTGAGGGAATGGGAGTGAGATTTACAGAGTGAGGGAATGGGAGTGAGAATTACAGAGTTAGTAATGGGAGTGAGATTTACAGAGTTAGGAATGGGAGTGAGATTTACAGAGTGAGGGAATGGGAGTGAGATTTACAGAGTGAGGGAATGGGAGTGAGATGTACAGAGTGAGGGATTGGGAGTGAGATTTACAGAGAGAGGGAATGGGAGTGAGATTTACAGAGTGAGGAAATGGGAGTGTGAATTACAGAGTGAGGGAATGGGAGTGAGATTTACAGAGTGAGGGAATGGGCGTGAGAATTACAGAGTTAGTACTGGCAGTGAGATTTACAGAGTTAGGAATGGGAGTGAGATTTACAGAGTGAGGGAATGGGAGTGAGATTTACAGAGTGAGGGAATGGGAGTGAGATGTACAGAGTGAGGGATTGGGAGTGAGATTTACAGAGAGAGGGAATGGGAGTGAGATTTACAGAGTGAGGAAATGGGAGTGTGAATTACAGAGTGAGGGAATGGGAGTGAGATTTACAGAGAGAGGGAATGGGAGTGAGATTTACAGAATGAGGGAATGGGAGTGAGATTTACATGGTGAGGAAATGGGAGTGAGATTTACAGAGTGAGGGAATGGGAGTGAGATTTACAAGGTGACGGAATGGGAGTGATATTTACAGAGTGAGGGAATGGGAGTGAGATTTACAGAGTGAGGGAATGTGAGTGAGATTTACAGAGTGAGGGAACGGGAGTGAGATTTACAGAGTGCGGGAACGGGAGTGAGATTTACAGAGTGAAGGAACGGGATTGAGATTTACAGAGTGAGGGGAATGGGAGTGAGATTTACAGAGTGAGGGAATGGGAGTGAGATTTACAGAGTGAGGAAATGGGAGTGAGATTTACAGAGTGAGGGAATGGGAGTGAGATATACAGAGTGTGGGAATGGGAGTGAGATTTACAGAGTGAGGGAATGTGAGTGAGATTTACAGAGTGAGGGAACGGGAGTTAGATTTACAGAGTGAGGGAACAGGAGTGAGATTTACAGAGTGAAGGAACGGGATTGAGATTTACAGAGTGAGGGGAATGGGAGTGAGATTTACAGAGTGAGGGAATGGGAGTGAGATTTACAGAGTGAGGAAATGGGAGTGAGATTTACAGAGTGAGGGAATGGGAGTGAGATATACAGAGTGTGGGAATGGGAGTGAGATTTACAGAGAGAGGGAATGTGAGTGAGATTTACAGAGTGAGGGAATGGGAGTCAGATTTACAGAGTGAGGGAATGGGAGTGAGATTTACAGAGTGAGGGAATGGGATTGAGATTTACAGAGAGATGGAATGTGATTGAGATTTACAGAGTGAGGGAATTGGAGTGAGGTTTAAAGAGAGATGGAATGGGAGTGAGATTTACAGAGTGAGGGAATGGGAGTGAGAATTACAGAGTTAGGAATGGGAGTGAGATTTACAGAGTTAGGAATGGGAGTGAGATTTACAGAGTGAGGGAATGGGAGTGAGGCTTACAGAATGAGGGAATGGGAGTGAGATTTACAGAGTGCGGGATTGGGAGTGAGATTTACAGAGTGAGGGAATGGGAGTGAGATTTATAGAGTGAGGAAATGGGAGTGTGAATTACAGAGTGAGGGAATGGGAGTGAGATTTACAGAATGAGTGAATGGGAGTGAGATTTACAGAGTTAGGAATGGGAGTGAGATTTACAGAGTGAGGGAATTGGAGTGAGATTTACAGAGTGAGGGAATGGGAGTGAGATTTACAGAGTGAGGGATTGGGAGTGAGATTTACAGCGAGAGGGAATGGGAGTGAGATTTACAGAGTGAGGGAATGGGAGTGTGAATTACAGAGTGAAGAAATGGGAGTGAGATTTACAGAGAAAGGGAATGGGAGTGAGAATTACAGAGTGAGGGAATGGGAGTGAGAATTACAGAGTGAGGAAATGCGAGTGAGATTTACAGAGTGAAGGAATTGGAGTGAGATATACAGAGCGAGGGAATGGGAGGGAGATTTACAGAGTGAGGGAGTGGGAGTGAGATTTACAGAGTGAGGGAATGGGAGTGAGATTTACAGAGTGAGGGGTTAGGAGTGAGATTTACAGAGAGACGGAATGGGAGTGAGACTTACAGAGTGAGGGAATGGGAGTGTGAATTACAGAGTGAAGGAATGGGAGTGAGATTTTCAGAGAAAGGGAATGGGAGTGAGAATTACAGAGTGAGGGAATGAGAGTGAGAATTACAGAGTGAGGAAATGGAAGTGAGATTTACAGAGTGAGCGAATTGGAGTGAGATTTACAGAGCGAGGGAATGGGAGCGAGATTTACAGAGTGAGGGAGTGGGAGTGAGATTTACAGAGTGATGGAATGGGAGTGATATTTACAGAGTGAGGGATTGGGAGTGAGATTTACAGAGTGAGGGAATGGGAGTGAGATTTACAGAGTGAAGGAATGTGAGTGAGAGTTACAGAGTGAGGGAATGTGGGTGAGATTTACAAAGTGAGGGAATCGGAGTGAGATTTACAGAGTGAGGGAATGGGAGTGAGATTTAAAGAGTGAGGAAATGGCAGTGAGATTTACAGAGTGATGTAATGGGAGTGAGGTTTAAGAGTGAGGGAATGGGAGTGTGATTTACAGAGTGAGGGAATGGGAGTGTGATTTACAGAGTGAGGGAATGTGAGTGAGATTTACAGAGTGAAGGAATGGGGGTGAGATTTACAGAGTGAGGGAATGGGAGTGAGATTTACAGAGTGAGGGAAAGGGAGTGAGATTTACAGAGTGAGGGAATGGGAGTGAGATTTACAGAGTGAGGGAATGGGAGTGAGATTTACGGAGTGAGGGAATGGGAGTGAGATTTACAGAGTGAGGGAATGGGAGTGAGATTTACAGAGTGAGGGAATGGGAGTGAGATTTACAGAGTGAGGGAATGGGAGTGAGATTTACAGAGTGAGGGAATGGGAGTGAGAATTACAGAGTGAGGGAATGGGAGTGAGATTTACAGAGTGAGGTAATGGGAGTGAGATGTACAGAGTGAGGGATTGGGAGTGAGATTTACAGAGAGAGGGAATGGGAGTAAGATTTACAGAGTGAGGAAATGGGAGTGTGAATTGCAGAGTGAGGGAATGGGAGTGAGATTTACAGAGAGAGGGAATGGGAGTGAGATTTACAGAATGAGGGAATGGGAGTGAGATTTACAGAGTGAGGAAATGGGAGTGAGATTTACAGAGTGAGGGAATGGGAGTGAGATTTAGAAGGTGACAGAATGGGAGTGATATTTACAGAGTGAGGGAATGGGAGTGAGATTTACAGAGTGAGGGAATGTGAGTGAGATTTACAGATTGAGGGAACGGGAGTGAGATTTACAGAGTGCGGGAACGGGAGTGAGATTTACAGAGTGAAGGAACGGGATTGAGATTTACAGAGTGAGGGAATGGGAGTCAGATTTACAGAGTGAGGGAACAGGAGTGAGATTTACAGAGTGAAGGAACGAGATTGAGGTTTACAGAGTGAGGGGAATGGGAGTGAGATTTACAGAGTGAGGGAATGGGAGTGAGATTTACAAAGTGAGGGAATGGGAGTGAGATTTACAGAGTGAGGGAATGGGAGTGAGATTTACAGAGTGAGGGAATGGGAGTGAGATTTACAGAGAGAGGGAATGGGAGTGTGAATTGCAGAGTGCGGGAATGGGAGTGAGATTTATAGAGAGAGGGAATGGGAGTGAGATTTACAGAGTGAGGGAATGGGAGTGAGATTTACAGAGTGAGAGAATGGGAGCGAGATTTACAAAGTGGGGGAATGGGAGTGAGATTTACAGAGTGAGGGAATGGGAGTGAGATTTACAGAGTGAGGGAATGGGAGTGAGATTTACAGAGTGAGGGAATGGGAGTGAGAATTACAGAGTTAGTAATGGGAGTGAGATTTACAGTGTTAGGAATGGGAGTGAGATTTACAGAGTGAGGGAATGGGAGTGAGATTTACAGAGTGATGGAATGGGAGTGAGATGTACAGAGTGAGGGATTGGGAGTGAGATTTACAGAGAGAGGGAATGGGAGTGAGATTTACAGAGTGAGGAAATGGGAGTGTGAATTACAGAGTGAAGGAATGTGAGTGAGAGTTACAGATTAAGGGAATGTGGGTGAGATTTACTGAGTGAGGGAATGGGAGTGAGATTTACAGAGTGAGGGAATTGGAGTGAGATTTAAAGAGTGAGGGAATGGCAGTGTGATTTACAGAGTGATGTAATGGGAGTGAGATTTAAGGGTGAGGGAATGGGAGTGTGATTTACAGAGTGAGGGAATGGGAGTGTGATTTACAGAGTGAGGGAATGTTAGTGAGATTTACAGAGTGAAGGAATGGGGGTGAGATTTACAGAGGGAGGGAATGGGAGTGAGATTTACAGAGTGAGGGAAAGGGAGTGAGATTTACAGAATGAGGGAATGGGAGTGAGATTTACAGAGTGAGGGAATGGGAGTGAGATTTACGGAGTGAGGGAATGGGAGTGAGATTTACAGAGTGAGGGAATGGGAGTGAGATTTACAGAGTGAGGGAATGGGAGTGAGATTTACAGAGTGAGGGAATGGGAGTGAGATTTACAGAGTGAGGGAATGGGAGTGAGAATTACAGAGTTAGTAATGGGAGTGAGATTTACAGAGTTAGGAATGGGAGTGAGATTTACAGAGTGAGGGAATGGGAGTGAGATTTACAGAGTGAGGGAATGGGAGTGAGATGTACAGAGTGAGGGATTGGGAGTGAGATTTACAGAGAGAGGGAATGGGAGTGAGATTTACAGAGTGAGGAAATGGGAGTGTGAATTACAGAGTGAGGGAATGGGAGTGAGATTTACAGAGTGAGGGAATGGGCGTGAGAATTACAGAGTTAGTACTGGCAGTGAGATTTACAGAGTTAGGAATGGGAGTGAGATTTACAGAGTGAGGGAATGGGAGTGAGATTTACAGAGTGAGGGAATGGGAGTGAGATGTACAGAGTGAGGGATTGGGAGTGAGATTTACAGAGAGAGGGAATGGGAGTGAGATTTACAGAGTGAGGAAATGGGAGTGTGAATTACAGAGTGAGGGAATGGGAGTGAGATTTACAGAGAGAGGGAATGGGAGTGAGATTTACAGAATGAGGGAATGGGAGTGAGATTTACATAGTGAGGAAATGGGAGTGAGATTTACAGAGTGAGGGAATGGGAGTGAGATTTACAAGGTGACGGAATGGGAGTGATATTTACAGAGTGAGGGAATGGGAGTGAGATTTACAGAGTGAGGGAATGTGAGTGAGATTTACAGAGTGAGGGAACGGGAGTGAGATTTACAGAGTGCGGGAACGGGAGTGAGATTTACAGAGTGAAGGAACGGGATTGAGATTTACAGAGTGAGGGGAATGGGAGTGAGATTTACAGAGTGAGGGAATGGGAGTGAGATTTACAGAGTGAGGAAATGGGAGTGAGATTTACAGAGTGAGGGAATGGGAGTGAGATATACAGAGTGTGGGAATGGGAGTGAGATTTACAGAGTGAGGGAATGTGAGTGAGATTTACAGAGTGAGGGAACGGGAGTTAGATTTACAGAGTGAGGGAACAGGAGTGAGATTTACAGAGTGAAGGAACGAGATTGAGATTTACAGAGTGAGGGGAATGGGAGTGAGATTTACAGAGTGAGGGAATGGGAGTGAGATTTACAGAGTGAGGAAATGGGAGTGAGATTTACAGAGTGAGGGAATGGGAGTGAGATATACAGAGTGTGGGAATGGGAGTGAGATTTACAGAGAGAGGGAATGTGAGTGAGATTTACAGAGTGAGGGAATGGGAGTCAGATTTACAGAGTGAGGGAATGGGAGTGAGATTTACAGAGTGAGGGAATGGGATTGAGATTTACAGAGAGATGGAATGGGATTGAGATTTACAGAGTGAGGGAATTGGAGTGAGGTTTAAAGAGAGATGGAATGGGAGTGAGATTTACAGAGTGAGGGAATGGGAGTGAGAATTACAGAGTTAGGAATGGGAGTGAGATTTACAGAGTTAGGAATGGGAGTGAGATTTACAGAGTGAGGGAATGGGAGTGAGGCTTACAGAATGAGGGAATGGGAGTGAGATTTACAGAGTGCGGGATTGGGAGTGAGATTTACAGAGTGAGGGAATGGGAGTGAGATTTATAGAGTGAGGAAATGGGAGTGTGAATTACAGAGTGAGGGAATGGGAGTGAGATTTACAGAATGAGTGAATGGGAGTGAGATTTACAGAGTTAGGAATGGGAGTGAGATTTACAGAGTGAGGGAATTGGAGTGAGATTTACAGAGTGAGGGAATGGGAGTGAGATTTACAGAGTGAGGGATTGGGAGTGAGATTTACAGCGAGAGGGAATGGGAGTGAGATTTACAGAGTGAGGGAATGGGAGTGTGAATTACAGAGTGAAGAAATGGGAGTGAGATTTACAGAGAAAGGGAATGGGAGTGAGAATTACAGAGTGAGGGAATGGGAGTGAGAATTACAGAGTGAGGAAATGCGAGTGAGATTTACAGAGTGAAGGAATTGGAGTGAGATATACAGAGCGAGGGAATGGGAGGGAGATTTACAGAGTGAGGGAGTGGGAGTGAGATTTACAGAGTGAGGGAATGGGAGTGAGATTTACAGAGTGAGGGGTTAGGAGTGAGATTTACAGAGAGACGGAATGGGAGTGAGACTTACAGAGTGAGGGAATGGGAGTGTGAATTACAGAGTGAAGGAATGGGAGTGAGATTTTCAGAGAAAGGGAATGGGAGTGAGAATTACAGAGTGAGGGAATGAGAGTGAGAATTACAGAGTGAGGAAATGGAAGTGAGATTTACAGAGTGAGCGAATTGGAGTGAGATTTACAGAGCGAGGGAATGGGAGCGAGATTTACAGAGTGAGGGAGTGGGAGTGAGATTTACAGAGTGATGGAATGGGAGTGATATTTACAGAGTGAGGGATTGGGAGTGAGATTTACAGAGTGAGGGAATGGGAGTGAGATTTACAGAGTGAAGGAATGTGAGTGAGAGTTACAGAGTGAGGGAATGTGGGTGAGATTTACAAAGTGAGGGAATCGGAGTGAGATTTACAGAGTGAGGGAATGGGAGTGAGATTTAAAGAGTGAGGAAATGGCAGTGAGATTTACAGAGTGATGTAATGGGAGTGAGGTTTAAGAGTGAGGGAATGGGAGTGTGATTTACAGAGTGAGGGAATGGGAGTGTGATTTACAGAGTGAGGGAATGTGAGTGAGATTTACAGAGTGAAGGAATGGGGGTGAGATTTACAGAGTGAGGGAATGGGAGTGAGATTTACAGAGTGAGGGAAAGGGAGTGAGATTTACAGAGTGAGGGAATGGGAGTGAGATTTACAGAGTGAGGGAATGGGAGTGAGATTTACGGAGTGAGGGAATGGGAGTGAGATTTACAGAGTGAGGGAATGGGAGTGAGATTTACAGAGTGAGGGAATGGGAGTGAGATTTACAGAGTGAGGGAATGGGAGTGAGATTTACAGAGTGAGGGAATGGGAGTGAGAATTACAGAGTGAGGGAATGGGAGTGAGATTTACAGAGTGAGGTAATGGGAGTGAGATGTACAGAGTGAGGGATTGGGAGTGAGATTTACAGAGAGAGGGAATGGGAGTAAGATTTACAGAGTGAGGAAATGGGAGTGTGAATTGCAGAGTGAGGGAATGGGAGTGAGATTTACAGAGAGAGGGAATGGGAGTGAGATTTACAGAATGAGGGAATGGGAGTGAGATTTACAGAGTGAGGAAATGGGAGTGAGATTTACAGAGTGAGGGAATGGGAGTGAGATTTAGAAGGTGACAGAATGGGAGTGATATTTACAGAGTGAGGGAATGGGAGTGAGATTTACAGAGTGAGGGAATGTGAGTGAGATTTACAGATTGAGGGAACGGGAGTGAGATTTACAGAGTGCGGGAACGGGAGTGAGATTTACAGAGTGAAGGAACGGGATTGAGATTTACAGAGTGAGGGAATGGGAGTCAGATTTACAGAGTGAGGGAACAGGAGTGAGATTTACAGAGTGAAGGAACGAGATTGAGGTTTACAGAGTGAGGGGAATGGGAGTGAGATTTACAGAGTGAGGGAATGGGAGTGAGATTTACAAAGTGAGGGAATGGGAGTGAGATTTACAGAGTGAGGGAATGGGAGTGAGATTTACAGAGTGAGGGAATGGGAGTGAGATTTACAGAGAGAGGGAATGGGAGTGTGAATTGCAGAGTGCGGGAATGGGAGTGAGATTTATAGAGAGAGGGAATGGGAGTGAGATTTACAGAGTGAGGGAATGGGAGTGAGATTTACAGAGTGAGAGAATGGGAGCGAGATTTACAAAGTGGGGGAATGGGAGTGAGATTTACAGAGTGAGGGAATGGGAGTGAGATTTACAGAATGAGGGAATGGGAGTGAGATTTACAGAGTGAGGGAATGGGAGTGAGATTTAAAGAGTGAGGGAATGGAAGTGAGATTTACAGAGTGCGGGAATGGGAGTGAGATTTACAGAGTGAGGGAAAGGGAGTGAGATTTACAAGGTGACGGAATGCGTGTGAGATTTACAGAGTGAGTGAATGGGAGTGAGATTTACAGAGTGAGGGAATGGGAGTGAGATTTACAGAGTGCGGGAAAGGGAGTGAGATTTGCAGAGTGAGGGAATGGGCGTCAGATTGACAGAGTGAGGTAATGTGAGTGAGATATACAGAGAGAGGGAATGGGAGTGAGATTTACAGAGTGAGGGAATGGGAGTGAGATTTACAGAGTGAGGGAACGGGAGGTAGACTTACAGAGTGAGGGAATGGGAGTGAGATAACAGAGTGATGGAACGGGAGTGAGAATTACTGAGTGAAGGAACGGGATTGAGATTTACAGAGTGAGGGGAACGGGAGTGAGATTTACAGAGTGAGGGAATGGGAGTGAGATTTACAGTGTGTGGGAATGGGAGTGAAATTTACAGCGTGATGGAATGGGAGTGATATTTACAGAGTGTGGGAAAGGGAGTGAGATTTACAGAGTGAGTGAATGGGAGTGACATTTACAGAGTGAGGGAATGGGAGTGAGATATAAAGAGAGGGGGAACGGGAGTGAGATTTACAGAGAGAGGGAATGGGAGTGAGATTTATAGAGTGAGGGAATGTGAGTGAGATTTACAGAGAGAGGTAATGGGAGTGAGATTTACAGAGTGAGGGAATGGGAGTGAGATTTAGAGAGTGAAGGAATGGGGGTGAGATTTACAGAGTGAGGGAATGGGAGTGAGATTTACAGAGTGAGGGAAAGGGAGTGAGATTTACAGAGTGAGGGAATGGGAGTGAGATTTACAGAGTGAGGGAATGGGAGTGAGATTTACGGAGTGAGGGAATGGGAGTGAGATTTACAGAGTGAGGGAATGGGAGTGAGATTTACAGAGTGAGGGAATGGGAGTGAGATTTACAGAGTGAGGGAATGGGAGAGAGATTTACAGAGTGAGGGAATGGAAGTGAGATTTACAGAGAGAGGGAATGGGAGTGAGATTTACAGAGTGAGGGAATGGGAGTGAGATGTACAGAGAGAGGGAATGGGAGTGTGAATTGCAGAGTGCGGGAATGGGAGTGAGATTTACAGAGAGAGGGAATGGGAGTGAGATTTACAGAGTGAGGGAATGGGAGTGAGATTTACAGTGTGAGAGAATGGGAGCAAGATTTACAGAATGAGGGAATGGGAGTGAGATTTACAGAGTGAGGGAATGGGAGTGAGATTTACAGAATGAGGGAATGGGAGTGAGATTTACAGAGTGAGGGAATGGGAGTGAGATTTACAGAGTGAGGGAATGGAAGTGAGATTTACAGAGTGAGGGAATGGGAGTGAGATTTACAGAGTGAGGGAAAGGGAGTGAGATTTACAAGGTGACGGAATGCGTGTGAGATTTACAGAGTGAGTGAATGGGAGTGAGATTTACAGAGTGAGGGAATGGGAGTGAGATTTACAGAGTGCGGGAAAGGGAGTGAGATTTGCAGAGTGAGGGAATGGGCGTCAGATTGACAGAGTGAGGTAATGTGAGTGAGATATACAGAGAGAGGGAATGGGAGTGAGATTTACAGAGTGAGGGAATGGGAGTGAGATTTACAGAGTGAGGGAACGGGAGTGAGACTTACAGAGTGAGGGAATGGGAGTGAGATAACAGAGTGAGGGAACGGGAGTGAGAATTACTGAGTGAAGGAACGGGATTGAGATTTACAGAGTGAGGGGAACGGGAGTGAGATTTACAGAGTGAGGGAATGGGAGTGAGATTTACAGGGTGTGGGAATGGGAGTGAAATTTACAGCGTGATGGAATGGGAGTGATATTGACAGAGTGTGGGAATGGGAGTGACATTTACAGAGTGAGTGAATGGGAGTGACATTTACAGAGTGAGGGAATGGGAGTGAGATTTGCAGAGTGAGGGAATGGGAGTGTGATTTGCAGAGTGAGGGAACGGGAGTGAGACTTACAGAGTGAGGGAATGGGAGTGAGATAACAGAGTGAGGGAACGGGAGTGAGAATTACTGAGTGAAGGAACGGGATTGAGATTTACAGAATGAGGGGAACGGGAGTGAGATTTACAGAGTGAGGGAATGGGAGTGAGATTTACAGTGTGTGGGAATGGGAGTGAAATTTACAGCGTGATGGAATGGGAGTGATATTTACAGAGTGTGGGAATGGGAGTGAGATTTACAGAGTGAGTGAATGGGAGTGACATTTACAGAGTGAGGGAATGGGAGTGAGATATAAAGACAGGGGGAACGGGAGTGAGATTTACAGAGAGAGGGAATGGGAGTGAGATTTATAGAGTGAGGGAACGTGAGTGAGATTTACAGAGAGAGGTAATGGGAGTGAGATTTACAGAGTGAGGGAATGGGAGTGAGATTTAGAGAGTGAAGGAATGGGAGTGAGATTTACAAGGTGACGGAATGCGTGTGAGATTTACAGAGTGAGTGAATGGGAGTGAGATTTACAGAGTGAGGGAATGGGAGTGAGATTTACAGAGTGCGGGAAAGGGAGTGAGATTTGCAGAGTGAGGGAATGGGCGGCAGATTGACAGAGTGAGGTAATGTGAGTGAGATATACAGAGAGAGGGAATGGGAGTGAGATTTACAGAGTGAGGGAATGGGAGTGAGATTTACAGAGTGAGGGAACGGGAGTGAGAATTACAGAGTGAGGGAATGGGAGTGAGATAACAGAGTGAGGGAACGGGAGTGAGAATTACTGAGTGAAGGAACGGGATTGAGATTTACAGAGTGAGGGGAACGGGAGTGAGATTTACAGAGTGAGGGAATGGGAGTGAGATTTACAGTGTGTGGGAATGGGAGTGAAATTTACAGCGTGATGGAATGGGAGTGAGATTTGCAGAGTGAGGGAATGGGAGTGTGATTTGCAGAGTGAGGGAGTGGGAATGAGATTTGCAGAGTGAGTGAACGGGTGTGAGATTTTCAGAGTGAGGGAATGGGAGTGAGATTTGCAGAGTGAGGGAAAGGGAGAGAGATTTTCAGAGAGAGGGAACGGGAGTGAGATGTACAGAGAGAGGGAATGGGAGTGAGATTTACAGAGAGGGGGAATGTGAGTGAGATTTACAGAGAGAGGTAATGGGAGTGAGATTTTCAGAGTGAGGGAATGGGAGTGAGATTTAGAGAGTGAGGGAATGGGAGTGAGATTTACAGAGTGAGGGAATGGGAGTGAGATTTACAGAGAGAGGGAATGGGAGTGAGATTTACAGAGTGAGTCAATGGGTGTGAGATATACAGAGTGTGGGAATGGGAGTGAGATTTACAGTGTGACGTATTTTGAGTGAGATTTAAAGAGTGAGGGAATGGGAGTGAGATTTACAGAGTGAGGGAATGGGAGTGAGATATACAGAGTGAGGGAATGGGAGTGAGATTTACAGAGTGAGGGTATGGGAGTGAGATTTACAGAGTGAGGGAATGGGAGTGAGATTTACAGAGTGAGGGAATGGGAGTGAGATTTACAAAGATGGAATGGGTTTGAGATTTACAGAGTGAGGGAATGGGAGTGAGATTTACAGAGTGAAGTAATGGGATTGAGATTTAAAGAGTAAGGAATGGGAGTGAGATTACAGAGTGACGGAATGGGAGTGAGATTAACAGAGAGATGGTATGGGAGTGAGATTTGCAGAGTGAGGGAATGGGAGTGAGATTTACAGAGTGAGGGACTGGGAGTGAGAATTACAGAGTTAGGAATGGGAGTGAGATTTACAGAGTTAGGAATGGGAGTGAGATTTACAGAGTGAGGGAATGGAAGTGTGAACTACAGAGTGAAGAAATGGGAGTGAGATTTACAGAGAAAGGGAATGGGAGTGAGAATTACAGAGTGAGGGAATGGGAGTGAGAATTACAGAGTGAGGAAATGCGAGTGAGATTTACAGAGTGAAGGAATTGGAGTGAGATATACAGAGCGAGGGAATGGGAGCGAGATTTACAGAGTGAGGGAGTGGGAGTGAGATTTACAGAGTGAGGGAATGGGAGTGAGATTTACAGAGTGAGGGGTTAGGAGTGAGATTTACAGAGAGAAGGAATGGGAGTGAGACTTACAGAGTGAGGGAATGGGAGTGTGAATTACAGAGTGAAGGAATGGGAGTGAGATTTTCAGAGAAAGGGAATGGGAGTGAGAATTACAGAGTGAGGGAATGAGAGTGAGAATTACAGAGTGAGGAAATGGAAGTGAGATTTACAGAGTGAGCGAATTGGAGTGAGATTTACAGAGCGAGGGAATGGGAGCGAGATTTACAGGGTGAGGGAGTGGGAGTGAGATTTACAGAGTGAGGGAATGGGAGTGATATTTACAGAGTGAGGGATTGGGAGTGAGATTTACAGAGTGAGGGAATGGGAGTGAGATTTACAAAGTGAAGGAATGTGAGTGAGAGTTACAGAGTGAGGGAATGTGGGTGAGATTTACAAAGTGAGGGAATCGGAGTGAGATTTACAGAGTGAGGGAATGGGAGTGAGATTTAAAGAGTGAGGAAATGGCAGTAAGATTTACAGAGTGATGTAATGGGAGTGAGGTTTAAGAGTGAGGGAATGGGAGTGTGATTTACAGAGTGAGGGAATGGGAGTGTGATTTACAGAGTGAGGGAATGTGAGTGAGATTTACAGAGTGAAGGAATGGGGGTGAGATTTACAGAGTGAGGGAATGGGAGTGAGATTTACAGAGTGAGGGAAAGGGAGTGAGATTTACAGAGTGAGGGAATGGGAGTGAGATTTACAGAGTGAGGGAATGGGAGTGAGATTTACGGAGTGAGGGAATGGGAGTGAGATTTACAGAGTGAGGGAATGGGAGTGAGATTTACAGAGTGAGGGAATGGGAGTGAGATTTACAGAGTGAGGGAATGGGAGTGAGATTTACAGAGTGAGGGAATGGGAGTGAGAATTACAGAGTGAGGGAATGGGAGTGAGATTTACAGAGTGAGGTAATGGGAGTGAGATGTACAGAGTGAGGGATTGGGAGTGAGATTTACAGAGAGAGGGAATGGGAGTAAGATTTACAGAGTGAGGAAATGGGAGTGTGAATTACAGAGTGAGGGAAAGGGAGTGAGATTTACAGAGAGAGGGAATGGGAGTGAGATTTACAGAATGAGGGAATGGGAGTGAGATTTACAGAGTGAGGAAATGGGAGTGAGATTTACAGAGTGAGGGAATGGGAGTGAGATTTATAAGGTGACGGAATGGGAGTGATATTTACAGAGTGAGGGAATGGGAGTGAGATTTACAGAGTGAGGGAATGTGAGTGAGATTTACAGAGTGAGGGAACAGGAGTGAGATTTACAGAGTGAAGGAACGAGATTGAGGTTTACAGAGTGAGGGGAATGGGAGTGAGATTTACAGAGTGAGGGAATGGGAGTGAGATTTACAGAGTGCGGGAACGGGAGTGAGATTTACAGAGTGAAGGAACGGGATTGAGATTTACAGAGTGAGGGAATGGGAGTCAGATTTACAGAGTGAGGGAACAGGAGTGAGATTTACAGAGTGAAGGAACGAGATTGAGGTTTACAGAGTGAGGGGAATGGGAGTGAGATTTACAGAGTGAGGGAATGGGAGTGAGATTTACAGAGTGAGGGAATGGGAGTGAGATTTACAGAGTGAGGGAATGGGAGTGAGATTTACAGAGTGAGGGAATGGGAGTGAGATTTACAGAGAGAGGGAATGGGAGTGTGAATTGCAGAGTGCGGGAATGGGAGTGAGATTTATAGAGAGAGGGAATGGGAGTGAGATTTACAGAGTGAGGGAATGGGAGTGAGATTTACAGAGTGAGAGAATGGGAGCGAGATTTACAAAATGGGGGAATGGGAGTGAGATTTACAGAGTGAGGGAATGGGAGTGAGATTTACAGAATGAGGGAATGGGAGTGAGATTTACAGAGTGAGGGAATGGGAGTGAGATTTACAGAGTGAGGGAATGGAAGTGAGATTTACAGAGTGCGGGAATGGGAGTGAGATTTACAGAGTGAGGGAAAGGGAGTGAGATTTACAAGGTGACGGAATGCGTGTGAGATTTACAGAGTGAGTGAATGGGAGTGAGATTTACAGAGTGAGGGAATGGGAGTGAGATTTACAGAGTGCGGGAAAGGGAGTGAGATTTGCAGAGTGAGGGAATGGGCGTCAGATTGACAGAGTGAGGTAATGTGAGTGAGATATACAGAGAGAGGGAATGGGAGTGAGATTTACAGAGTGAGGGAATGGGAGTGAGATTTACAGAGTGAGGGAACGGGAGTGAGACTTACAGAGTGAGGGAATGGGAGTGAGATAACAGAGTGAGGGAACGGGAGTGAGAATTACTGAGTGAAGGAACGGGATTTAGATTTACAGAGTGAGGGGAACGGGAGTGAGATTTACAGAGTGAGGGAATGGGAGTGAGATTTACAGAGTGAGGGAATGGGAGTGAGATTTACGGAGTGAGGGAATGGGAGTGGGATTTACAGAGTGAGGGAATGGGAGTGAGATTTACAGAGTGAGGGAATGGGAGTGAGATTTACAGAGTGAGGGAATGGGAGAGAGATTTACAGAGTGAGGGAATGGAAGTGAGATTTACAGAGAGAGGGAATGGGAGTGAGATTTACAGAGTGAGGGAATGGGAGTGAGATGTACAGAGAGAGGGAATGGGAGTGTGAATTGCAGAGTGCGGGAATGGGAGTGAGATTTACAGAGAGAGGGAATGGGAGTGAGATTTACAGAGTGAGGGAATGGGAGTGAGATTTACAATGTGAGAGAATGGGAGCGAGATTTACAGAATGAGGGAATGGGAGTGAGATTTACAGAGTGAGGGAATGGGAGTGAGATTTACAGAATGAGGGAATGGGAGTGAGATTTACAGAGTGAGGGAATGGGAGTGAGATTTACAGAGTGAGGGAATGGAAGTGAGATTTACAGAGTGAGGGAATGGGAGTGAGATTTACAGAGTGAGGGAAAGGGAGTGAGATTTACAAGGTGACGGAATGCGTGTGAGATTTACAGAGTGAGTGAATGGGAGTGAGATTTACAGAGTGAGGGAATGGGAGTGAGATTTACAGAGTGCGGGAAAGGGAGTGAGATTTGCAGAGTGAGGGAATGGGCGTCAGATTGACAGAGTGAGGTAATGTGAGTGAGATATACAGAGAGAGGGAATGGGAGTGAGATTTACAGAGTGAGGGAATGGGAGTGAGATTTACAGAGTGAGGGAACGGGAGTGAGACTTACAGAGTGAGGGAATGGGAGTGAGATAACAGAGTGAGGGAACGGGAGTTGGAATTACTGAGTGAAGGAACGGGATTGAGATTTACAGAGTGAGGTGAACGGGAGTGAGATTTACAGAGTGAGGGAATGGGAGTGAGATTTACAGTGTGTGGGAATGGGAGTGAAATTTACAGCGTGATGGAATGGGAGTGATATTTACAGAGTGTGGGAATGGGAGTGAGATTTACAGAGTGAGTGAATGGGAGTGACATTTACAGAGTGAGGGAATGGGAGTGAGATTTGCAGAGTGAGGGAATGAGAGTGTGATTTGCAGAGTGAGGGAACGGGAGTGAGACTTACAGAGTGAGGGAATGGGAGTGAGATAACAGAGTGAGGGAACGGGAGTGAGAATTACTGAGTGAAGGATCGGGATTGAGATTTACAGAGTGAGGGGAACGGGAGTGAGATTTACAGAGTGAGGGAATGGGTGTGAGATTTACAGTGTGTGGGAATGGGAGTGAAATTTACAGCGTGATGGAATGGGAGTGATATTTACAGAGTGAGGGAATGGGAGTGAGATTTACAGAGTGAGGGAATGTGAGTGAGATTTACAGAGTGAGGGAACAGGAGTGAGATTACAGAGTGAAGGAACGAGATTGAGGTTTACAGAGTGAGGGGAATGGGAGTGAGATTTACAGAGTGAGGGAATGGGAGTGAGATTTACAGAGTGCGGGAACGGGAGTGAGATTTACAGAGTGAAGGAACGGGATTGAGATTTACAGAGTGAGGGAATGGGAGTCAGATTTACAGAGTGAGGGAACAGGAGTGAGATTTACAGAGTGAAGGAACGAGATTGAGGTTTACAGAGTGAGGGGAATGGGAGTGAGATTTACAGAGTGAGGGAATGGGAGTGAGATTTACAGAGTGAGGGAATGGGAGTGAGATTTACAGAGTGAGGGAATGGGAGTGAGATTTACAGAGTGAGGGAATGGGAGTGAGATTTACAGAGAGAGGGAATGGGAGTGTGAATTGCAGAGTGCGGGAATGGGAGTGAGATTTATAGAGAGAGGGAATGGGAGTGAGATTTACAGAGTGAGGGAATGGGAGTGAGATTTACAGAGTCAGAGAATGGGAGCGAGATTTACAAAATGGGGGAATGGGAGTGAGATTTACAGAGTGAGGGAATGGGAGTGAGATTTACAGAATGAGGGAATGGGAGTGAGATTTACAGAGTGAGGGAATGGGAGTGATATTTACAGAGTGAGGGAATGGAAGTGAGATTTACAGAGTGCGGGAATGGGAGTGAGATTTACAGAGTGAGGGAAAGGGAGTGAGATTTACAAGGTGACGGAATGCGTGTGAGATTTACAGAGTGAGTGAATGGGAGTGAGATTTACAGAGTGAGGGAATGGGAGTGAGATTTACAGAGTGCGGGAAAGGGAGTGAGATTTGCAGAGTGAGGGAATGGGCGTCAGATTGACAGAGTGAGGTAATGTGAGTGAGATATACAGAGAGAGGGAATGGGAGTGAGATTTACAGAGTGAGGGAATGGGAGTGAGATTTACAGAGTGAGGGAACGGGAGTGAGACTTACAGAGTGAGGGAATGGGAGTGAGATAACAGAGTGAGGGAACGGGAGTGAGAATTACTGAGTGAAGGAACGGGATTTAGATTTACAGAGTGAGGGGAACGGGAGTGAGATTTACAGAGTGAGGGAATGGGAGTGAGATTTACAGTGTGTGGGAATGGGAGTGAAATTTACAGCGTGATGGAATGGGAGTGATATTTACAGAGTGTGGGAATGGGAGTGAGATTTACAGAGTGAGTGAATGGGAGTGACATTTACAGAGTGAGGGAATGGGAGTGAGATATAAAGAGAGGGGGAACGGGAGTGAGATTTACAGAGAGAGGGAATGGGAGTGAGATTTATAGAGTGAGGGAACGTGAGTGAGATTTACAGAGAGAGGTAATGGGAGTGAGATTTACAGAGTGAGGGAATGGGAGTGAGATTTAGAGAGTGAAGGAATGGGGGTGAGATTTACAGAGTGAGGGAATGGGAGTGAGATTTACAGAGTGAGGGAAAGGGAGTGAGATTTACAGAGTGAGGGAATGGGAGTGAGATTTACAGAGTGAGGGAATGGGAGTGAGATTTACGGAGTGAGGGAATGGGAGTGGGATTTACAGAGTGAGGGAATGGGAGTGAGATTTACAGAGTGAGGGAATGGGAGTGAGATTTACAGAGTGAGGGAATGGGAGAGAGATTTACAGAGTGAGGGAATGGAAGTGAGATTTACAGAGAGAGGGAATGGGAGTGAGATTTACAGAGTGAGGGAATGGGAGTGAGATGTACAGAGAGAGGGAATGGGAGTGTGAATTGCAGAGTGCGGGAATGGGAGTGAGATTTACAGAGAGAGGGAATGGGAGTGAGATTTACAGAGTGAGGGAATGGGAGTGAGATTTACAATGTGAGAGAATGGGAGCGAGATTTACAGAATGAGGGAATGGGAGTGAGATTTACAGAGTGAGGGAATGGGAGTGAGATTTACAGAATGAGGGAATGGGAGTGAGATTTACAGAGTGAGGGAATGGGAGTGAGATTTACAGAGTGAGGGAATGGAAGTGAGATTTACAGAGTGAGGGAATGGGAGTGAGATTTACAGAGTGAGGGAAAGGGAGTGAGATTTACAAGGTGACAGAATGCGTGTGAGATTTACAGAGTGAGTGAATGGGAGTGAGATTTACAGAGTGAGGGAATGGGAGTGAGATTTACAGAGTGCGGGAAAGGGAGTGAGATTTGCAGAGTGAGGGAATGGGCGTCAGATTGACAGAGTGAGGTAATGTGAGTGAGATATACAGAGAGAGGGAATGGGAGTGAGATTTACAGAGTGAGGGAATGGGAGTGAGATTTACAGAGTGAGGGAACGGGAGTGAGACTTACAGAGTGAGGGAATGGGAGTGAGATAACAGAGTGAGGGAACGGGAGTGAGAATTACTGAGTGAAGGAACGGGATTGAGATTTACAGAGTGAGGTGAACGGGAGTGAGATTTACAGAGTGAGGGAATGGGAGTGAGATTTACAGTGTGTGGGAATGGGAGTGAAATTTACAGCGTGATGGAATGGGAGTGATATTTACAGAGTGTGGGAATGGGAGTGAGATTTACAGAGTGAGTGAATGGGAGTGACATTTACAGAGTGAGGGAATGGGAGTGAGATTTGCAGAGTGAGGGAATGAGAGTGTGATTTGCAGAGTGAGGGAACGGGAGTGAGACTTACAGAGTGAGGGAATGGGAGTGAGATAACAGAGTGAGGGAACGGGAGTGAGAATTACTGAGTGAAGGAACGGGATTGAGATTTACAGAGTGAGGGGAACGGGAGTGAGATTTACAGAGTGAGGGAATGGGAGTGAGATTTACAGTGTGTGGGAATGGGAGTGAAATTTACAGCGTGATGGAATGGGAGTGATATTTACAGAGTGTGGGAATGGGAGTGAGATTTACAGAGTGAGTGAATGGGAGTGACATTTACAGAGTGAGGGAATGGGAGTGAGATATAAAGAGAGGGGGAACGGGAGTGAGATTTACAGAGAGAGGGAATGGGAGTGAGATTTATAGAGTGAGGGAACGTGAGTGAGATTTACAGAGAGAGGTAATGGGAGTGAGATTTACAGAGTGAGGGAATGGGAGTGAGATTTAGAGAGTGAAGGAATGGGGGTGAGATTTACAGAGTGAGGGAATGGGAGTGAGATTTACAGAGTGAGGGAAAGGGAGTGAGATTTACAGAGTGAGGGAATGGGAGTGAGATTTACAGAGTGAGGGAATGGGAGTGAGATTTACGGAGTGAGGGAATGGGAGTGAGATTTACAGAGTGAGGGAATGGGAGTGAGATTTACAGAGTGAGGGAATGGGAGTGAGATTTACGGAGTGAGGGAATGGGAGTGGGATTTACAGAGTGAGGGAATGGGAGTGAGATTTACAGAGTGAGGGAATGGGAGTGAGATTTACAGAGTGAGGGAATGGGAGAGAGATTTACAGAGTGAGGGAATGGAAGTGAGATTTACAGAGAGAGGGAATGGGAGTGAGATTTACAGAGTGAGGGAATGGGAGTGAGATGTACAGAGAGAGGGAATGGGAGTGTGAATTGCAGAGTGCGGGAATGGGAGTGAGATTTACAGAGAGAGGGAATGGGAGTGAGATTTACAGAGTGAGGGAATGGGAGTGAGATTTACAATGTGAGAGAATGGGAGCGAGATTTACAGAATGAGGGAATGGGAGTGAGATTTACAGAGTGAGGGAATGGGAGTGAGATTTACAGAATGAGGGAATGGGAGTGAGATTTACAGAGTGAGGGAATGGGAGTGAGATTTACAGAGTGAGGGAATGGAAGTGAGATTTACAGAGTGACGGAATGGGAGTGAGATTTACAGAGTGAGGGAAAGGGAGTGAGATTTACAAGGTGACAGAATGCGTGTGAGATTTACAGAGTGAGTGAATGGGAGTGAGATTTACAGAGTGAGGGAATGGGAGTGAGATTTACAGAGTGCGGGAAAGGGAGTGAGATTTGCAGAGTGAGGGAATGGGCGTCAGATTGACAGAGTGAGGTAATGTGAGTGAGATATACAGAGAGAGGGAATGGGAGTGAGATTTACAGAGTGAGGGAATGGGAGTGAGATTTACAGAGTGAGGGAACGGGAGTGAGACTTACAGAGTGAGGGAATGGGAGTGAGATAACAGAGTGAGGGAACGGGAGTGAGAATTACTGAGTGAAGGAACGGGATTGAGATTTACAGAGTGAGGTGAACGGGAGTGAGATTTACAGAGTGAGGGAATGGGAGTGAGATTTACAGTGTGTGGGAATGGGAGTGAAATTTACAGCGTGATGGAATGGGAGTGATATTTACAGAGTGTGGGAATGGGAGTGAGATTTACAGAGTGAGTGAATGGGAGTGACATTTACAGAGTGAGGGAATGGGAGTGAGATTTGCAGAGTGAGGGAATGAGAGTGTGATTTGCAGAGTGAGGGAACGGGAGTGAGACTTACAGAGTGAGGGAATGGGAGTGAGATAACAGAGTGAGGGAACGGGAGTGAGAATTACTGAGTGAAGGAACGGGATTGAGATTTACAGAGTGAGGGGAACGGGAGTGAGATTTACAGAGTGAGGGAATGGGAGTGAGATTTACAGTGTGTGGGAATGGGAGTGAAATTTACAGCGTGATGGAATGGGAGTGATATTTACAGAGTGTGGGAATGGGAGTGAGATTTACAGAGTGAGTGAATGGGAGTGACATTTACAGAGTGAGGGAATGGGAGTGAGATATAAAGAGAGGGGGAACGGGAGTGAGATTTACAGAGAGAGGGAATGGGAGTGAGATTTATAGAGTGAGGGAACGTGAGTGAGATTTACAGAGAGAGGTAATGGGAGTGAGATTTACAGAGTGAGGGAATGGGAGTGAGATTTAGAGAGTGAAGGAATGGGGGTGAGATTTACAGAGTGAGGGAATGGGAGTGAGATTTACAGAGTGAGGGAAAGGGAGTGAGATTTACAGAGTGAGGGAATGGGAGTGAGATTTACAGAGTGAGGGAATGGGAGTGAGATTTACGGAGTGAGGGAATGGGAGTGAGATTTACAGAGTGAGGGAATGGGAGTGAGATTTACAGAGTGAGGGAATGGGAGTGAGATTTACAGAGTGAGGGAATGGGAGAGAGATTTACAGAGTGAGGGAATGGAAGTGAGATTTACAGAGAGAGGGAATGGGAGTGAGATTTACAGAGTGAGGGAATGGGAGTGAGATGTACAGAGAGAGGGAATGGGAGTGTGAATTGCAGAGTGCGGGAATGGGAGTGAGATTTACAGAGAGAGGGAATGGGAGTGAGATTTACAGAGTGAGGGAATGGGAGTGAGATTTACAGTGTGAGAGAATGGGAGCGAGATTTACAGAATGAGGGAATGGGAGTGAGATTTACAGAGTGAGGGAATGGGAGTGAGATTTACAGAATGAGGGAATGGGAGTGAGATTTACAGAGTGAGGGAATGGGAGTGAGATTTACAGAGTGAGGGAATGGAAGTGAGATTAACAGAGTGAGGGAATGGGAGTGAGATTTACAGAGTGAGGGAAAGGGAGTGAGATTTACAAGGTGACGGAATGCGTGTGAGATTTACAGAGTGAGTGAATGGGAGTGAGATTTACAGAGTGAGTGAATGGGAGTGAGATTTACAGAGTGCGGGAAAGGGAGTGAGATTTGCAGAGTGAGGGAATGGGCGTCAGATTGACAGAGTGAGGTAATGTGCGTGAGATATACAGAGAGAGGGAATGGGAGTGAGATTTACAGAGTGAGGGAATGGGAGTGAGATTTACAGAGTGAGGGAACGGGAGTGAGACTTACAGAGTGAGGGAATGGGAGTGAGATAACAGAGTGAGGGAACGGGAGTGAGAATTACTGAGTGAAGGAACGGGATTGAGATTTACAGAGTGAGGGGAACGGGAGTGAGATTTACAGAGTGAGGGAATGGGAGTGAGATTTACAGTGTGTGGGAATGGGAGTGAAATTTACAGCGTGATGGAATGGGAGTGATATTTACAGAGTGTGGGAATGGGAGTGAGATTTACAGAGTGAATGAATGGGAGTGACAATTACAGAGTGAGGGAATGGGAGTGAGATTTGCAGAGTGAGGGAATGGGAGTGTGATTTGCAGAGTGAGGGAGTGGGAATGAGATTTGCAGAGTGAGTGAACGGGTGTGAGATTTTCAGAGTGAGGGAATGGGAGTGAGATTTGCAGAGTGAGGGAAAGGGAGAGAGATTTTCAGAGAGAGGGAACGGGAGTGAAATGTACAGAGAGAGGGAATGGGAGTGAGATTTACAGAGAGGGGGAACGGGAGTGAGATTTACAGAGAGAGGGAATGGGAGTGAGATTTATAGAGTGAGGGAATGTGAGTGAGATTTACAGAGAGAGGTAATGGGAGTGAGATTTACAGTGTGAGGGAATGGGAGTGAGATTTAGAGAGTGAGGGAATGGGAGTGAGATTTACAGAGTGAGGGAATGGGAGTGAGATTTACAGAGAGAGGGAATGGGAGACAGATTTACAGAGTGATTCAATGGGTGTGAGATATACAGAGTGTGGGAATGGGAGTGAGATTTACAGTGTGACGTATTTTGAGTGAGATTTAAAGAGTGAGGGAATGGGAGTGAGATTTACAGAGTGAGGGAATGGGAGTGAGATATACAGAGTGAGGGAATGGGAGTGAGATTTACAGAGTGAGGGTATGGGAGTGAGATTTACAGAGTGAGGGAATGGGAGTGAGATTTACAGAGTGAGGGAATGGGAGTGAGATTTTCAAAGATGGAATGGGATTGAGATTTACAGAGTGAGGGAATGGGAGTGAGATTTACAGAGTGAAGTAATGGGATTGAGATTTAAAGAGTAAGGAATGGGAGTGAGATTACAGAGTGACGGAATGGGAGTGAGATTAACAGAGAGATGGTATGGGAGTGAGATTTGCAGAGTGAGGGAATGAGAGTGAGTTTTACAGAGTGAGGGACTGGGAGTGAGAATTACAGAGTTAGGAATGGGAGTGAGATTTACAGAGTTAGGAATGGGAGTGAGATTTACAGAGTGAGGGAATGGGAGTGTGAATTCCAGAGTGAGGGAATGGGAGTGAGATTTACAGAGAGAGGGAATGGGAGTGAGATTTACAGAGCGGGGGAATGGGAGTGTGATTTACAGAGCGAGGGAATGGGAGTGTGATTTACAGAGTGAGGGAATGGGAGTGAGATTTACAGAGTGAGGGAATGGGGCGAGATTTACAGAGTGAGGGAATGGGAGTGAGATTTACAGAGTGAGGGAATTGGATTGAGATTTGCAGAGTGAGGGAATGGGCGTGAGTTTGATAGAGTGAGGGAATGGGAGTGAGATTTACAGAGTGAAGGAATGGGAGTGAGATTTACAGATTGAAGGAATGGGAGTGAGATTTACAGAGTGAGGGAATGGGAGTGAGATTTACAGAGTGATGGAATGGGAGTGAGATAACAGAGTGAGGGAACGGGAGTGAGAATTACTGAGTGAAGGAACGGGATTGAGATTTACAGAGTGAGGGGAACGGGAGTGAGATTTACAGAGTGAGGGAATGGGAGTGAGATTTACAGTGTGTGGGAATGGGAGTGAAATTTACAGCGTGATGGAATGGGAGTGATATTTACAGAGTGTGGGAATGGGAGTGAGATTTACAGAGTGAATGAATGGGAGTGACAATTACAGAGTGAGGGAATGGGAGTGAGATTTGCAGAGTGAGGGAATGGGAGTGTGATTTGCAGAGTGAGGGAGTGGGAATGAGATTTGCAGAGTGAGTGAACGGGTGTGAGATTTTCAGTGTGAGGGAATGGGAGTGAGATTTGCAGAGTGAGGGAAAGGGAGAGAGATTTTCAGAGAGAGGGAACGGGAGTGAGATGTACAGAGAGAGGGAATGGGAGTGAGATTTACAGAGAGGGGGAACGGGAGTGAGATTTACAGAGAGAGGGAATGGGAGTGAGATTTATAGAGTGAGGGAATGTGAGTGAGATTTACAGAGAGAGGTAATGGGAGTGAGATTTACAGTGTGAGGGAATGGGAGTGAGATTTAGAGAGTGAGGGAATGGGAGTGAGATTTACAGAGTGAGGGAATGGGAGTGAGATTTACAGAGAGAGGGAATGGGAGTGAGATTTACAGAGTGAGTCAATGGGTGTGAGATATACAGAGTGTGGGAATGGGAGTGAGATTTACAGTGTGACGTATTTTGAGTGAGATTTAAAGAGTGAGGGAATGGGAGTGAGATTTACAGAGTGAGGGAATGGGAGTGAGATATACAGAGTGAGGGAATGGGAGTGAGATTTACAGAGTGAGGGTATGGGAGTGAGATTTACAGAGTGAGGGAATGGGAGTGAGATTTACAGAGTGAGGGAATGGGAGTGAGATTTTCAAAGATGGAATGGGTTTGAGATTTACAGAGTGAGGGAATGGGAGTGAGATTTACAGAGTGAAGTAATGGGATTGAGATTTAAAGAGTAAGGAATGGGAGTGAGATTACAGAGTGACGGAATGGGAGTGAGATTAACAGAGAGATGGTATGGGAGTGAGATTTGCAGAGTGAGGGAATGAGAGTGAGTTTTACAGAGTGAGGGACTGGGAGTGAGAATTACAGAGTTAGGAATGGGAGTGAGATTTACAGAGTTAGGAATGGGAGTGAGATTTACAGAGTGAGGGAATGGGAGTGTGAATTCCAGAGTGAGGGAATGGGAGTGAGATTTACAGAGAGAGGGAATGGGAGTGAGATTTACAGAGCGGGGGAATGGGAGTGTGATTTACAGAGCGAGGGAATGGGAGTGTGATTTACAGAGTGAGGGAATGGGAGTGAGATTTACAGAGTGAGGGAATGGGGCGAGATTTACAGAGTGAGGGAATGGGAGTGAGATTTACAGAGTGAGGGAATTGGATTGAGATTTGCAGAGTGAGGGAATGGGCGTGAGTTTGATAGAGTGAGGGAATGGGAGTGAGATTTACAGAGTGAAGGAATGGGAGTGAGATTTACAGATTGAAGGAATGGGAGTGAGATTTACAAAGTGAGGGAATGGGAGTGAGATTTACAGAGTGAGGGAATGGGAGTTAGATTTACAGAGTGAGGGAATGGGAGTGGGATTTACAGAGTGAGGGAACGGGAGTGAGATTTACAGACTGCGGGAACGGGAGTGAGATTTACAGAGTGAGGGAACGGGAGTGAGAATTACAGAGTGAAGGAACGGGATTGAGATTTACAGAGTGAAGGACTGGGAGTGAGATTTACAGAGTGAGGGACTGGGAGTGAGATTTACAGAGTGAGGTACTGGGAGTGAGATTTACAGAGTGAGGGACTGGGAGTGAGATTTGGAGAGTGAGGGAACGTGAGTGAGATTTACAGAGTGCGGGAACGGGAGTGAGATTTACAGAGTGAGGGAATGGGATTGAGATTTATAGAGTGAGGGAATGGGAGTGAGATTTGCATGGTGATGGAATGGGAGTGAGAGTTACAGAGTGAGGGAATGGGAGTGAGATTTACAGAGTGAGGGAATGGGAGTGAGTTTTGCAGAGTGAGGGAACGGGAGTGAGAATTACAGAGTGAAGGAACGGGATTGAGATTTACAGAGTGAGGGGAACGGGAGTGAGATTTTCAGAGTGAGGGAACGGGAGTGAGATTTACAGAGTGAGGGAATGGGAGTGAGATTTACAGAGTGAGGGAACGGGAGTGAGATTTACAGAGTGAGGGAATGGGAGTGAGATTTACAGAGTGAGGGAACGGGAGTGAGATTTACAGAGTGAGGGAATGGGAGTGAGATTTACAGAGTGAGGGAACGGGAGTGAGATTTACAGAGTGAGGGAACGGGAGTGAAAATTACAGAGTGAGGGAATGGGAGTGAGATGTACAGAGTGAGGGAATGGGAGTGAGATTTACAGAGTGAGGGGATGGGAGTGAGATTTACATAGTGTGTGAATGGGAGGGAGAAATGCAGATTGAGGGAATGGGAGTCAGAATTACAGAGTGTGTGAATGGGAGGGAGAAATGCAGATTGAGGGAATGGGATTGAGCATTACAGGTTGAGGGAATGGGAGTGAGTATTACAGGTTGAGGGAATGGGAGTGAGATTTACAGAGTGAGGGAATGGGAGTGAGGTTTACAGAGAGGTCGAATGGGAGTGAGATTTACAGAGTGAGGGAATGGGAGTGAGATTTGCTAAGTGAGGGATGGAAGTGAGATTTACTGAGTGAGGGAATGGGAGTGAGATTTAAAGAGTGAGGGAATGGGAGTGAGATTTACAGAGAGAGGGAATGGGAGTGAGATTTACAGAGTGAGGGAATGGGAGTGAGATTTAAAGAGTGAGGGAATGGGAGTGAGATTTACAGAGAGGGGGAATGGGAGTGAGATTTACAGAGTGAGGGAATGGGAGTGGGATTTATAGAGAGAGGGAATGGGAGCGAGATTTACAGTGTGAGGTAATGGGAGTGAGATTTACAGAGTGAGGGAATGTGAGTGAGATTTACAGAGTGAGGGAATGGGAGAGATGTTTGCAGAGTGTTTGAATGGGAGGGAGAAATATAGATTGACGGAATGGGTATGAGAATTACAGGTTGAGGGAATGGGAGTGAGCTGTACAGAGTCAGGGAACGGGAGTGAGATTTCGACTGTGAGAGAATGCGATTGTGAGTGAGAGAATATGAATGGCATTGATAGTGTGAGGGAATGTGAGTAAGAATGAGATGTACAGAGTGGGAGAATTGGAATTACATTTAAAGATGTGGGGGCTTGAAGGGCAGCCTTTGTGCAAGAAGTTATATAGAGGTAAACCAGATAACAATAGACCAGTCCAACTATGGTCTCACTGACCGACTTTCAATGCTTTAGATAAAAATTGTAATTTCATGCAACGCTGTACAATGTGTGATATCGAATTGGTGCGTATTATACACCATGCTGGATTCCCCTTTCTGTGGAAGTCAGTGGTGGGGAGAATCGGGCGGTGTGTATAATGACCGGCCAGTTCTCCATTGCCCCTGTTATGCCATCACCCAAAGTAAAAGTGAACCCTCTTTGAGTTTTCTGACCATCAATGTCTCCAGAATATTATGCAGTCATTTACTTTTTCACTTTAATGTAGCTACATTCCCCATCCCAGTGTCAGTTTCTGGGTGCATTTTAGTTTCTGGCGATAATAGGAATGGGCAATATCGAATTGGCATTCCATTGTATTCAATTGGAAGGAAAATCGGACGTAGTATAAAATTGGCAACTGATTCGATATGTTGCATTTTACACCGTCGGCCAAAGTTAATATGCCCTCTTTGTGTCACTTTCACACACACATAGCCCACAACTTTGCTTCTTGGAATGAGATGATGAGAGACCCTCCACTGTTGACAGGCCTCTTGGCTTCAAGGAAGAAGATCACGGTGATGTTGATGGGGAACCATTCGGCCAGCAAGAGTTCCTTCATCATCTGGTGAGCACATCATTTGTTCTTTTACTCTCGCGACATTGGTTACATTGGCAAGGACGCCTTTATTACCAACTTTAGTTCTCTTGATGGCATTAAGAACCAGCAAAGTGGTGTGGGATTGGAGTTAATTGTTAATGCTGCGAATGCATTTGATAAAACGCCTCAAAGAAGCTTGTTACAAAATTCAGGTAAATGCTAGGACAAGCGACAGCAGGATAACTATAAAGCTGTTAACAGAAAGGAAAATGGGCAGGGACTATAACCAGCGAGAATAGTGCAGGGCAAAGGTTCGAATTTTAAAATTGAGCTCCAAGCTCCAGCTTGCTGGCTGCCTTTATTATCATGAACGTGAATTATGCCATCGATGGTACTCCCACTAAAGGCAGGCGGGGCCTACTTAACATTCAATAGTTGTGCCCCAATAATCTCAACAGGCGTGGCAATTGCCTTGGATCTGGCACGCAGCGTCTGCGGCAGCCCTTTTAAAATTGGGTCCTAATGGGGATGCTTGTATTGCAGATGGGTTGGAAGTGGTATATTCCGGGGGCCAGTATTGCGTCCATTTTAGTTCTTGGTGTATATCAAAGATTTGGAATTGAGCACAAGGAGCTTAATCTCAAAATTTGCGCAAGAGTCAAATAGCAGCAGATTAAAAAAAACAAGAGGACATAGAGTACATGAATTGGAAAGAAAATTTGTACAGGTCTCAGACAGGAAATGTATGCAGTTTTGCGCACCCCAATATATGACGAAGTACTTAAATTACAATTAATCATATTATCATAGAAAGATAACACGGGAGTGTTAGAAAATCATAGGACTGTCGAATCGTTGAGTTACAGAAACAGAGAGTCAAATAAATAGATAATCATAGAATCAGCGAATCATAGAATCATGGAATCTTAGGACCCTGGTGTTGTGTCTCTGTGCTGATAGAGACACTGAAGACAGGAGTTTGTTTGATAGGTGTTTAATAAACAAAGTCTGGAGGGGAACTAACGGATACAACACAATACTCAGGCTTATATAGCCCGAGTAGCCATTACCGGCATTACAGTACACATGGGGCTCTAAAAGGCACATACACTACAATTCCTCCCCTTTTAGCTAGCTAGTACATAATATTTTAAGTAATTATTAATTACATGTTATAAAAAAAATTATCTATACATTGCTGCAGTTAATTAATTATAAGTCATTCTCTCTGGAGGCTTCCTGACTCAGTCTGGATAACGCCTCGGTGGTGTAGTAGTTTCTGGTATAACAACAGAAAATGCTGGAAAAACTCAGCAAGTCAGGCAACATCCGTGGAGAGAAATTTGAGTTGACGTTTCGGGCTTGACCCTTCTTCAAAACTGGAGAGAAAAGGAACTAGATCGAAGGCAGGGCTGCGATCGGACAAAAGAATAAAAGAACCAAGAGAAGTAAAAGAGATTAGAAGCTAGACGAGATGGTAATAGGCTGTGATTAGGTGTAAAGTGTGCTGGCAGGGCAAAAGATAGCTGCCAGGTGTGAGAGAGAAACAAAAGGAAAGGGGGGGGGGGGGGGGGGGGAAAGGAAAGGAGTGGAAAAATATAAGTGAAAATGAAATAGGGGCCGAGGTTATGATCTGAAATTGTTGAACTCGATATTGAGACCGGAAGGCTGCAGACTGCCTAATCGGAAGATGAGGTGCTGTTCCTCGAGTTTACGTTGAGCTTCCGTGGAACAGTACAAGAGGCCAAGGACGGTGAGGTCCGAGTGGGAATGGAGCGGTGAATTGAAATGACAGGCGACCGGAAGCTCGGGGTCACCCTTACGGACTGAACGGAGGTGTTCCGCAAAGCGGTCACCCAATCTGCGTTTGGTCTCCCCAATGTAGAGGAGACCGCATCGTGAGCAGCGAATACAGTATACTAGATTGCGAGAAGTACAAGTAAATCGCTGTTTCACCTGGAAGGGGTGTTTGGGGCCCTGGACAGTGGGGAGGGGGGAGGTATAGGGGCAGGTGTTACATCTCCTCCGCTTGCACGGGAAGGTGCCAGGCGAAGGGGAAGGGCTGTTTGGGGTGATAGAGGAGTGGACTAGGGTGTCTCGGAGAGAGCGGTCCCTGCGGAATGCTGAAAGCTCAACGTAAACTCGAGGAACAGCACCTCATCTTCCGATTAGGCAGTCTGCAGCCTTCCGGTCTCAATATCGAGTTCAACAATTTCAGATCATAACCTCGGCCCCTATTTCATTTTCACTTATATTTTTCCACTCCTTTCCTTCCCCCCCCCCCCCCCCTTTCCTTTTGTTTCTCTCTCACACCTGGCAGCTATCTTTTGCCCTGCCAGCACACTTTACACCTAATCACAGCCTATTACCATCTCGTCTAGCTTCTAATCTCTTTTACTTCTCTTGGTTCTTTTATTCTTTTGTCCGATCGCAGCCCTGCCTTCGATCTAGTTCCTTTTCTCTCCAGTTTTGAAGAAGGGTCAAGCCCGAAACGTCAACTCAAATTTCTCTCCACGGATGTTGCCTGACTTGCTGAGTTTTTCCAGCATTTTCTGTTGTTATTTCGGATTTCCAACATCTGCAGTATTTTGCTATCGTACTAGTAGTTTCTGGTGGTGTAGTAGGTTCTTTTGGGAAGGCTGGTTCGGCTTCAATGCCAGTGTCGGGTTCATCGGGTTCCAGTATAACCGGATCGGAGGTAGATATAGGTATCTCTACTTCATCATTAGGCGTATAGAGTTGTGGTGTAGGTTGTCCCTTTTCGGATGACTCTATGATTTGGTCAGCATGGCGCCTTATTATGCTTTCTCCGACTACCACGGTATACATCAGCGGTCCTAGTCATGTGCAGATAGTTCCAGGCTGCCATTTCTCGGTACGGTAGTCCCGGGCCAAAACTTGTTGACCTATGTGGAAGGTTCTAGTTGGCCTTTCATTCATGCCTTGAAATTGTCGGTTCTCCACGTCCCTTCTGATGTTGGGCTTGATCAAATCCAGCCGGCATCTTAGGCTTCTATTGAAGAACATCATGGCGGGAGTTTGGTTTGTAACCATATGTGTTGCATTCCTGTATGCGAACAAGAAGTTATCCATCTTGTGCTGAAGTTTTATGTCTTCATTACCCATGGCCTTTATGGCCTTCTTGAAGGTCTGGACAAACTTTTCAGCCAATCCATTGGTGGCGGGATGGTATGGGGCGGACGTGTAGTGCTTAACCCCATTGATTTTTAAGAACGTCTTGAATGCTTCGGAAACAAATTGTGGTCCATTATCAGAACAGATCTGTCCCGGCAGCCCATTCCTGGCAAATATGGTCCTTAATACTGTGATGGATTTTTCCATGGTGGTGGAGGAAATCGTGATTGCCTCCAGCCACTTGGAGTGTGCATCAACCGCGATTAAGAACATTGAGTCCATAAATGGACCAGCAAAGTCGATGTGTACCCTTTGCCAGGGAGCTGAGGGCGACTCCCATGGATGTAGAGGGGCTTGGGGTGGAGCGTTTTGGACCTTCTGGCATTCTAGGCAGCTCTTGGTCATTTCTTCGATGTCGCCATCGACACCTGGCCACCATACAAACGCTCTGGCTAGGTTCTTCATTTTCACTCCACCCAGATGCCCCTCGTGAAGCTCCTTTAGCACTTTATCCTGGAGTTTGTGTGGAATCACCACTCTGGATCCACACATCAAGGTTCCTCGGCACACTGATAGCCATTCTCTTCTATGCGAGAATGCTGGCAACAGTGGTTCGCCATGCGCTGGCCATTCCTTCACCGTTAAGTCGTAGACTCGTGAGAGAGTTGGGTCAATTCTCGTTTCCTTTTCAATGGCAGAATTTGTTACTGGTAGACATTCCACTATGTTTGAGTGGAACATCTCCACTGGGTCTGCTGTAGGTGCCTCTTCTACCATTGGCAACTGTAGGCGCGATAAACCGTCAGCATTCCCATGCTGTTTTGATCCTTTGTATTCTATGTTGTTTTGGTGTGCCCCTAGAAAAAGGGACCACCTCTGTAGCCTTTGCGCTGTCATAATGGGAACACACTTTTTAGGGTTGAATATGGAGATGAGTGGTTGATGGTCAGTCAACAAGGTACATTTTTGTCCGTGTAGGTAATGGTTGAATTTCTTCACTCCCCATACCAGGCTGGGTGCTTCCCTGTCGATTTGGGCATAGTTACGCTCAACTGAGTTCAATGAGCGTAACACAAAAGCTATCGGCCGTTCCGAGACATCAGGGAATTTATGCGATAATACTGCTCCTATGCCGTAAGGGGATGCATCACACGCCAGCACGGTGGCATAGTGGTTAGCACTGTTGCCTCACAGCGCCAGAGACCCGGGTTCGAATCCGGCCTGGGGCGACTGTCTGTGTGGAGTTTGCACATTCTCCCCGTGTTTGCGTGGGTTTTCTCCGGGTGCTCCGGTTTCCTCCCACAGTCCAAAGATGTGCGGGTTAGGTTGATTGGCTATGATAAATTGACCCTTAGTGTTAGGGGGATTAAATACGTGGGGTTACAGGGATAGGGTGGGATATGTGTTGGTGTAGGGGTTACGGGGATCGGGTGGGATATGTGTCGGGCAGGCTCGATGGGCCGAAATGGTCTCTATCTGCACTGTGGGGTTTCTGTGATTTCTGTGATTCTGTGATGGGTTGTAATGAGCCAAAACTTCTTTGGACGTGATTAAGTCTTTGCATTTATGGAAGGCACGTTTACAGTCTTTGCTCCATTTCCAAATTACTCCTGTTTGTAGCAGTTCATTAAGAGGGTGTATCAGAGTTGATAAGTTCGGTAAAAATTTATGACAGTAATTTATTAATCCCAGGAACGACCTTAATTGTGAAAATTTTTCAGTTGCTGGGGCTTTTATGACTGCTTCAATTTTTTCAGGTGACTTATGCAACCCTTCCTTATTAATTATGTGGCCACAATATGATATTTGATTTTGGAAAAATTCGCACTTGGGGCGATTTGCTCGTAGGCCCCGTTCTCTCAGCCTAGTGAGCACCTGCTCCAAATTGGCAAGGTGCTCGTTGTCGTTTACTCCTGTTACAAGGATGTCGTCTTGGTAGCATTGAGTCCCCGGAATCCCTTGGAGGACTTGCTCCATAGCTCTTTGCCAGATAGCTGGAGCGGATGCTACTCCGAAAACCAGTCGATTGTACTGGTACAGACCTTTGTGTGTATTTATCGTGAGATATTCTTTTAGAGGCCTCTTCAACCTCCATCTGTAGATATGCCTGTGCCAAGTCAATTTTGGTGAAACGTTGCCCTCCGGATAGTGAGGCAAAAAAATCTTCTATCCTCGGAAGAGGATACTGTACCGTGTGAAGGATCGGGTTTACAGTCACCTTGAAGTCTCCACAGATGCGAATTTTTCTCTGTTCTTCAGATTTATCATTCTTCAATGCTTTCTTCATGACTGGGGCGATGGGTGTTGCCCACTCGCTCCAATCTATTTTAGATAATACGCCTGCCTTTTCCAAATTCTCCAGCTCTGCATCGACTGCTGGACGAATTGCATATGGCACCGGTCTTGCCTTAAAAAACTTGGGAATTGCTACATCTTCCACTTTTATTGAGTCGGTGATGCCTTTCAAGGTTCCGAGTTTCTCTTGAAACACTTCCTTGGCGTTGGCCAAGATGTATTTTAATCATTCAGGTATGACGTCATCATCATTTTTATCCTTACTGGTCACCGTCAGTGCTTGAATCGAGTGCCAGTCTAAACGTATTTTCCTGATCCATTCACGTCCCAACAGCAGTGGACCATCATCTTGTAGAATGTATAAATACAACTTCTGTATTTCCTTGCCGTTGTATACAACAGGCACCCTTATTTTTCCTTTGGTGCATAATTTCTGCCCCGTATATGTTTTCAAGATAATGGATGTGTCTTTTAAAGGTATATGTGGAAATAGCCGCTCGCAATCCCATCGATTTATGATGGTCAGAGCTGATCCTGTATCTAGCTCCATTTTAACTGAGGACCATGCTATTGTGAGGGTAACCCAAATGGTCTGGTAATCTTCTTTGGTAATTACATTATGTAATTTGAGAGAGCTTAGCCTCTTGTTCCCGGAGTCGCTATCACTCTTCTGGTCTTCGGAGCTACTGTCCGTCATCATTTGTACTTTTCTGTGCTTTTCCTTATTGATTTTTTTCCTGTTAGTGGATTTTTTGTTTCCAGATCGGCATACACGTGTAATGTGTCTCATCTTTCCACATTGCCTGCATGCTTTGTCTTTGAACCAGCAGTCCCTCTGGTCATGTGTGGATCTGCCGCAGCGATAACATCTCTCGAAACCCCGTGTCATTTCATGGGTGCCGAAGACCTGTGGCTTTTGCTGTGTCTCTGCAGCTCCTCTTGCACTGAAAGCCTTGTCCAGTGTTAAATCTTTCTCAGAAAATAGCCTTTTTTGTGTTCCTACACTTAGGAGACTGCAGACGAATTTGTCTCGTACGGAATCTGCCAGTCCTGCCTCGAATTGGCAGTGTAGGGTATCAACAATCTCCTTAAAATTCTTGTCCATCGGTTCGGCTGGAGTGATTAAGTTTTGTAACAGCTTGTATGTCTTTGCGCCCATTAGATTTAGAAGTACTGAAGCTTTTTTTTCATCTTCTGTTCCATTTGCGGTGCAATGTACCTCCACTCTTTCCACATATATGGTCCAATCCTCTATCTTGTTATCAAAAGCATCAATATTGCCAAAATTAGGCATCTTAGAAAAGATATGGCGCTTCCCGTGCTTTTCTTTCTTTTCTGCAGAAAATATATGGTGCTTCCCGTGCTTTCCCGCTGCTGCTGCCGATGACAACGCTGTTTCCGCGGTTGCCGTTCTTTTTTATTTATTTATTTATTTACATTTGCAGACTCGTTCCCGCCGGACTCTCTCTCTAGGTCTGAACGCCGACCTGCTTGCAGCGCCGGCCGTCTCCCGAGTGCTCCCTTCCCATCTGTTACTGCTTGCCTCCGCTTTTGCTGCTTGGACCAGCTTTAGAGCCAGCCGCTGGAGCCCCAGCCTGACGCCCAGGAAGGATTACCGCATTACCTGCCACCAGCTGGCGAAACAACAGCTTCTTTCACTTCTGGATTCTTCTGGACGCCAGAGGAATCGATGTCCTTGAGGTGCTGCCGAATTGTAGGTAAGTCCATTACCACTTCGTCACCACTGTTGTGTCTGTGTGTTGATAGAGACACTGAAGACAGGAGTTGGTTTGATAGGTGTTTACTAAACTAAGTCTGGAGGGGAACTAACGGATACAACATAATACTCAGGCTTATATAGCCCGAGTGGCCATTACCGGCATTACAGTACACATGGGGCTCTTAAAGGCACATACACTACATCTGGAACCTTTGATTCAGATAATAATGTAACCATAGAAATAGAAAATCAGAGACACACAGTTCAGAGAACTGAGAACTGTAGCAACTTAGAAGCAGAAATCAACGTGATTGAAAAGCAGATAGTTTGCATAATTGGCGGGCAATGTGCAATACCAGTTTGATGTCCAGGCAGCTCTATGAAATTCTACTCCATAGAATCAGAGAAATGTAATACGGTAGGATCAGTGCATTATCCAGGTGCAGCACCAACGATTCATAGAATTATACAGCTGTAGAACAGTGAAATCATAGAATAAGTGACTAAAAGGAACATAGGAATAAATACAGGAGTCGGTGAGCAGCCCCTCTAACCAGTTCTGTCATTCAATTATATCATGGCTGATCTGTACCTTAATTTCCTTGACACATTTACCGAAAACAAACAATCTCAATATTGAAAATTTCAATTGTCTCAATATTTACAATTTTTGAGAGACAGATTTCCAGATTTCCACCATCCTGTGGGTTAAAAGGTTCTTCGTGATTTTAATACTAAACGTCCTAGATGTACATTCTGTATTCTGCACCCTTGTTCTGGATTGCTTTGCAACAGCATATAGATTTTCTGTATCTACCCTGTAAAATCTGCATCTATCCAATCGAATGTCTTATTTAAAAAAGCTCGATTAAATCACTCATTATAATTGCAAACTCGCCTGTCCTCATTAGTTAACACTTCAGTCATGGTGGAAATGTGTTTTTGGGGGGGCGGGATGTGTTTCCCGATTTTGCTCCTGAATGGCCTAGCTCTAATTTTAAAGTAATGGACACTTCTTTTGGAGGACATAGTCTCTTTGCATCCATCCTACCGAATCATTTTTTCATTTTGCACGCTTCTATCAGATCTCATTCAATGTTCTATACTCAAGGGAACACACATTTATGCTGGTGAATATATTCTCTACCCCTCAAAGGCCAACAAATGCTCGCTGAGTTGCAATGTCCATAAATTCATCGATACTCTAGATGGGGGCCTCACCATGGTTCTCCACAACTGGAAGATTCTCCTTTGACTTCCAGCCCCCTTGACGTTGGGGCCAACATTCCATTAATCATTTGATTACGTTTGTTATCTGTCTATTAGCTTTCAATGATGCGTGTGCATGAATACCGAATATATATTTGATTCTCCATTGTTCATAGTTTCTCACGATACAGAGCATCCTCCGAATTAGTTTTCTGCATCCGGAGTGATGGCCTCAAACTTTCCCGTATTGAGATCATTTTGCCACAGTTTCTCCTATTCATTAAACTATTTTATCTCGTTTTGTAAATTGCTGCTCCCATCTACACTAACTAATGCGTCTGCCAAATAAGTGCAGACTTGTAATATACAACACTCTAATCTTTCATCCAAACCATTGAAAAATATGGTGCAAAGATGCAGGCACAGAATAGATCCATGGGCAACAGAATTTCTCCCATCAAGACAATTAGCATTTTTGTAATTTACCCAAACTCTCTGTCTCCTACCGCCCAACCAAATTACAGCCCATTTCAAAAGATTCCCTCCAATTCTACACGCTTCCATTTTTGCTAATATCTCTTGTGCAAAACCGGATCAACTAACTTCTGGAATTCCATATAGACAACATTCATAGGCGGTCCTTTCTCTAGCATGTTAGTGATCTCCTGAATGAAATCAAATAGATTAATCTTGCCTCCATAATTTTTAATACCCCATACAGATTAATTCCATTTTCATCCTCGCTAGCCATACCTATTAATAGTATATATTCCATGAAATTAATACATATGTATATGTCCATTGACGTTAATGGAGAAGAAAATCGATTGCCTTCTAAAAGTGGTTCATGGTTCGCTGTTAACCTGCTTCATGAAACTGGCTGAAAATAATTTCACCCTTTTGAGTCTGGAGGTGACAAAAGCAGGGATCAATGTTACAAAGTAAATCATACATTTATTGATATCACACACTATTCCGCCTGTGCCAAAGTTTATGTGATACATCTGAGAGGAATACTTTTCCCTGTTCACTTCACTGTAGAGGTAAACTGCCGTGTATGCACCTCACTGTATGAAAACACTGGAGGGTGAACTGAGTTCACCTGACGTGTAAGTGTGCAAATTTATAGCAGTAAAACTACATTCATTACTTCAAGTCTTCCTGACGAGAAATATTTGAAATAGTTTTTAGATATTAGTGGCACAGGGTTTGTCGAAGCCAAGTGTGATCTTCAGGTAAAGTGTCTTTAGAGGCTGGGGAATAATTGAGGCAGGGCGCAGACATGTACTTCATTTCTCATTTTAGAATTCTGCCCTCATTTTTATATTATATAATTAATTGTAATTATTTAGAGTTAAACTACAAAGCCTACGGTAATTTGGGAAGAAGAGTTTGGTGCAACATATGGGGTTCCTCTAGAGTACAGGCAGATCATCTAGTAAAGAGCGACTACTGTTACATTGCAGCAGGAAAATCTGGCATAAATTATGACTAAACGTGACAACAGGAATTAAGGTTTTCCAGACAGGAAGTGTGCACAGATGATAGAATTTCCATATATTACAGATAGAGCTAAATAAAGATAAAGGGGGCTTAAAACTGTGTTTTGGGATTAAAAGGAACAAATGCGTTCAACCTTCCTCTGCTTTTCACCTCCTTACTATTTTAGCTGAAGATTTTTCTACCCCTTTCTCTGTCTTCTCTTTGCTGTCGTTCGCTCGAACCATCCGCTCAAATGCCTGGTTGTTCGCCGGCTTTCTGCTGAAAGATTCTGAGAGCACCGAGTTAGACAAAACCTCTAATATTTGTAGCTCTAATAATTGTGTGTTGCAGGTATGTTGAAGAGCATATACAGAAAACGGGAGTTGCAACAGAAACACAAGGATTTACCTTTGTCACCAGTGGCAATAAAAGGGAATCGCTCACAGTGAGTAATCTCATGAATCATCACCGAGTCCTAACTATTTCCGTGTCTCTGATGCACTCTCTGGGAAAGAACTCCAATAAACACGACACCACTCATCACAGTGAGTATCTCAGCAAACACTAAACTAGAGGATATCGTCTTCTGAGCTTAAGTGTGAGGGACCTGATCTGCCTCCTACCTGACCCGAAGCCCTGGAAATCCACTTCATAGGGTGTATGAATGGCTATTGCCCCCCATTCTCCATTCCACTAATGGATTTGACAGCATAGCTGCAAGGATAAGAACCATGGACTGTTTCTAACTTTCTAGCCCAAAGGGTTGTGGTTATTCTACTGTGATCACCGGTTGAGATAAGGAAACGCAGCATGGACCAATGAGAGAGATGGGGGAGTTATTTGTATGTCTTGGAACCACACAGGGAAACAGTCAGCTGAAAGCTGCTCCAAAAAGGAACATTTTAAACAAATTACGAGCATTTATTTCTTCTAATGCTTGTTTTTTTATTTTCACAGGGCAAGGCAACACTCCATCTATACCCACAATTCCAAGCTCTGGAACAGATCGAAGATAAAGTCACAACGACTGTCAGTATTACGGACAACAGGAGGGAGACGCTCACTTTCTCTGTCCCCTCAGTTAGGTGAAGTTTCCACTCTTGAAATGCGAGCCTTTCAGAGGCAGGATGTCCTACAGATTAATCGATGGTTTCTAAATATTGAAATTAGGACTCGCAGGTTTAAGCAATGTAGTCTTGGACAGTGAGCACGTGCTCTATTGGAGGTGAAGTATAGAATTCAAGCTGGGAAGATGATAGACAATCTGTGTGAGTGACTCGAGCTTGAAGTTGTAGGTTGATGGATAGGTGATTGAACTGTGCTTACCGGAGAACATTTTATGGTTCGTCTTTTGCAAGCGAGAAAGAGACAAGAGAAGAAGCAACATAGAGAGTGAGAGAGAGAGAGAGAGAGGGAATGAGGGAGAGAGACAGAGAGAAGAGAGAGAGAAAGAGAGACAGATGGAAATAGATAGAGAGATATGAATGGATTGAGAGAAGTTTCTCTCAATTGGACCAAAGACAGTTCAGAATTCTGCGGGATTGTCACAAGGAAAATGGAGAAACATTATTCCCACTGGTGGCTGAATCCAGAACTTATAGCCTTTCGATTATAACCAAAAGATGGGAGAGGTTGGAAATGTTTTCAGCAGGTGGTTTTTAGGATATGGAGTGATCGATCAGAAATAGTTGGTTGCACAGATTCAGTTTACTTTTTAAAAGAGAGGGAATAAATATTTCTGCAACGGAAAACATGGGAATGGGACAAGGGTGAGGACATGGGACTAAGGAGCTTGTTCCTTCAGAGAGCAAGCGAAGCCACAATGAGCCGAATGGCCTCCACCCTCACTGAAGAAATTCTACGATGCAATTTGCTTATTGTCATGATGCATCTATTTCCAATCTATATCCGATGATTTACCTTATACTACAGTAGGTTTCATGCCGCAAGTAATACGAAGGCTGAAAATGTTGGGAGTGCGCATCAAAGAGCTGGGCATGAATTAAAGGGTGTATGTTGTCAGCCGGAGCTCCGTGGCAGCATCATCAAATCTGTGTGAGAAGGTAGTGGGTTAAAGGACCCCAGGTCTCGAGCTCATAGTTTGCCTGACATTTCAGTGCAGTACTGAGGGAGGGCTGAATGGGAGATGAACACCGGGTATAGACACTACATGGGGAATAAACAGAGCATTGGAAACTAAGTGGTGAATGAACAGGGGGATAGGAAATATACTGGAGAATAGGAACTAAATGGAGAATAATTAGGGTAATAGAAACGAAATGGGAAATAACTAGGGAATATAATCTAAATTGAAATAAACAGGAGAATAGAAACTAAATTGAAATAAACAGGGGTTTATAAAAGGCACGGGGTATACACACGGAGAATGTAAACTCAATTAGGCATATATAGCGGGACAGAAACTAAATGCATCATAAACTGTGCAATGGAGATTTATTGGGAAATAACAGGTGGGATAGAATTTAGAGGAAAATAGGGGACTGAACAGGAGCGTGTTCAGGCACAATTTGAAATCAAAACAACATTTGGGATGTTCCGACAGATGATCAAAAGCCTTTATCAAAGAGATAGTTTTTAAGGAGCGATTTAAAGGAGGAGATAGAGGTAGAGGCGGACAGGTTTACAGAGGGAATTGCAGAGCTTCAGGCCAAGACAGCTGAAGGTACGGCTGCCAATAGTGGAGCACTGAATAGCGTAGATGTGAAAGAGGCCAGAATTGAAGGAGCTCAGAGATCTCGGGAGGGTTGTAGGGCTGGAGTAGATTACAGAGATAATGAGGGTCGAGGCCATGAGGGATTAATTGAAGACATTGATGTTAATTATAAAATCGAGGCATTTGCAGACAAGATGGCAAAGCCGGTCTGTTAGAACAGGGTTGATGGTTGAACGGGACTTTGTGCGAGTTAAGATACGACCAGCAGAGTTTTAGATGAGAGGGAATATGAACTACATGGGGAATAAACAAGTGGAATACTAACGCATAAAAACAACCATAAAACTAATTGCGAAGCAGAGCAGTAGAGGCCAATTAATTATACGTTCTTCAGTGCATAAAGGTGATGAGCTGAAAGGTACAATCTTGAGTTATCACAGCACCGCCACTGACAGGAGGGTGGAATTACAGCATAATGTTTCCACACAGTTTCTATTATAAAATGGACACAAGAAGTTATAACGTGGAAAATATTGATGTAAATGTGTGACAAAAACATAACTTTGGGAAAAAGTTGCAGACTGGAATTGTACACAGACATAAGACTTTTTTAGATTTATTTATGATACAGCTATCTCATAAATTCCATTGTGGGATAATATCATTGAATCTATTTTGGATTTAAATTCATTTACTGTCAAGGGAGGTTGATGTATAAGGAAAGCCTTTCGCGAATTACAAACACACCAACATGAAATGGAAAGCACTATTCCCGCAGCTGAACCTGTAATTCTGGAACAACTTCTGCTCCTGCTCACTGCTCGTTCTGTGTTCCACAGGAGTGGGAGACTACCGGGCAACCGACATCAGCACCTTCAAACAGAAGCAGTTTAATCTGGTGACATTTATCGATACCCCAGGGCTTGTGGATGGAGACATGACCTATGAGTTTGATGTTGATAAAGCGCTTATCTGGCTGGGTAAGTGTTCAATCCCCTCCGGGAGATACACACCAGCGCTCGATCATTTGGAAATTGCTGTCAACACACTTCAATATTAAAATCTGGCAGATTTCTATAATTTGGTTTTATATTCATTCTCGGGATGTCAGCGTCACCGGCAACCTTGGCATTTATCGCCCATCCTTAGTTGTCATGAAAATGTGGTGGGGAATTTCTTCTTGAATTGGTGGTTTATTTTCTGTGATAGATCTAAACCGCTCCTAGTTTACTTCAGAGGCGAGTTGTCAAACC